>NC_045679.1:13888418-14588418 GCF_003331165.1 Xiphophorus hellerii | reverse complement strand
CTCTCGTGTCCCATTTCAGTGCTGGTGCTGCACAATTCCATAAAGTGTTTGTTTGTGTGGACACATCTGTAATTACTCCCTTAAGAGGAGACATAATGGAAAGTCACTCCCATTACATATTTTAAAATTTAATATGAAATTAAAATGTAGCACTGCAGTTCATCAGTCTAATGTGTGTGTAAACTAACAACACTTTGATTTATCTGTGATTAAAAGCTTATTGTACAAAAAACTATTGGACTATGTCGGAATATTTTATGGAGACATTTACATGACAGACACTGTAATCTAAATTCAGGAAACAGCCACACAGAGTGGTTTGTTGTGAAAATATTCTACATGTGATCACAAGACATTTTTTACACTCAGCATGTGTCAACTGCAAGCCATGACGAAGTTTATTCTGCATCTGGAACACAGACATTTATCCTGCAGGAAAACCTTCACATCAAGTTGTGTATTCAAATTCATGCAAACATGTAACTACATGGTAAATGTGGCTTAGAGAAAACACAAAACATACATTTCCGTTTCCACCCATCACAAGAATATATAGCGTCGGTTCTTGGAAAGCAATTAGAAACTGGATTGTCAGGACTTAAAGACAGTAAATGAAGAAATTGAGCAATAGCGATACGTAGAACAATCAAGCGGAACTGAACAACAAAGTTATGACTGCAGTTGAAATCTATTCATAATCGCAGCAACTGTGTATTAATAAATCATCTTTTGTAGAGCCTATAAACTGTAAACTTTAATACAAAAAGTTTCGGTACCGAAAGCATATGAGGAAGACGACAACGATAACTTGGCATCGACGTCCCTGGGCACACCCGGCACAGGGAAATCCGGTTGCATGAGGAAAACTTACAGTTACAAAGCGGAACCAGAAGAACTCTTGAGTTTTGTCTCACCTGGTCTAAGAGTGCTTTCGTCCTGAAGCCCAACAAGAAGGTAGAGAGACAACAGCAACACACAGTAGCTTTTAACTACAGCTCTGTCCACGGACCACCCACTTCTAACGCCATGTAGGTGTAACATAGTTAAAATGGTTCAGGTTAAATCCTGCTCAAATGCACCATCTGCTGGTAAAACGGGGTATTGCATTCACCCTAGAAAGAGCGGGGTATTATGGGTAATCCTCAGAGCCATGAGGATCAGTGTCGAGGTAACGTGTCTCTGCAATGTGATAAAGAAATATTATTTATAAAATATGTTTATGGTTTTCGTTTTTGCATATTATTGAAATATGTTTAATCCATGTTATGTTAGCTTTGCTATTATATTGTTTTTGTTGCGTTATAGAAATGTTTAGTTCGTGAGAAAGTGTGGCGGGAATTTCCCACACGGTAACATTCTGGCTCCTCCTTGCAGGAGTTTCTTTCATGCCAGAGACTGACTTTACCTCGGTGCCCATGTGTGAAATGCAGGTATGTTTTACTAAATCTCTGTAGCAGATGGCTAATATAAGGCAATTTTATATTAATAGTTTTATATAGATATGGTTAATGTTTTTGCATTGTTCCAAGATGCAAGTTCGTATAAGCTAAAATATAAAAATGGCATCTAGTAAATTGAATGTCAGCATTTTATTTTATTTTTCAGAGCATTTTAAATAATTGTGGGTTCCTTTCTTTAAAAAGGACACTCACTGGTTGTTCCGTTGATGTAAACCAAATCCGCTATACGATCACTGTAATTTTCAATTATTTTATTTTGGTTACTGTATGATGGGTAATCCTCAGAGCCATGAGGATCACTGTCGAGGAGTTTCTTTCATGCCAGAGACTGACTTTACCTCGGTGCCTATGTGTGAAATGCAGGTATGAAATAAAGAAAACAACTGATGCCAGATTGAGCTCCTAGTCCTTCATTTCTGCACCAAGAAGCCACCAGATACACGTAGGCCACATAGGCGTGTACGCCACAGCGCAAGCGCAGGCATCCAATTGTGTTTACGTGCTGTGACTCCAGGGGGCGCATCCAAATAGTCTCAACCAGTTATTTTGTTGTTCAAAACAACGACAAAATAACGACAGTTATTTTGTCGTTGCAGTGGATTGATCCATCAATTTGGATCCGAAATTGATGGATCCATCGAAATCCAAACTTCGATGGATTTTGTTGGGATTTCATGGTGATATGTAGCAACCAGGTATAAATACTTAAGTAACTCTTTGAAAAAGATATTATGAAAAAACTCTACTCTTAGAAGTACAACTTTTTGACTCACCGCCGCGACTCGAGTCAATAAAGAATAACCTTTTTTCAAACAAAAATGCAAAGTCTTGCTTTTGCCTGAATTTGTTATTTGTAATGATCTTATTTCATCATTTTTAATCTTTGAAATAGTTTTCACATAACTTGCTTATAGTCCAATTACATTGTTTTTAAATATTAAATTAGTAGAACCCATCAATATCTCATTGGATCCCTTTTGCTGACCCAAAAATATGTACAGAAATATCACCTTTAGGAGTTTTTTGTTTCACTTTTATTCATTAAATACAGTTTAGCTTTTAGCTGCCTATGTCTTCTTATTTTAGTTGCCCATGAGTTCTTAGGGTTTTTATAGAAGTCCTCCCCACTGGACAGGTTCTTCGGTCTTTTCTGGCTCATTTTGAGGTTGCTACAGTAGCTTGAGGAGCAAAGCAGCTTCATAAATGTGTCTGGCAGACAATAGATTATTTCAAATAACATATTGATAATTTTCAGCTAATGATTGACAAAGGTCGCATATTTTTATAAATAATAAAATACTATTAAAAATCTTTGATAAAAATAATTTATTGGACACATTTTTTGAAGTTGCATTTTTTTCCTCCACCTTCCACCAGCTTTCTGAGCCCCTCTAGCGCCCCCTGGTGGCTGCTGTCCCCATTTTTAAAAACACTGGAAGGGAGGAGCTGAGTGTCAAGTCTTTTCAAGCCTTTTGCAGGGTTTTTTTCCAAGATTGCTCTGTATTTAGTTGCAACAATCTTCTCATTTACTGTTCCCTGGTTCATTTCAATACTGCAAAAATAAATATTCCTTTATTTTCAATGCTTTTTACACCTCTTTACAAGAGTTTCCAATACACGGGGTCAGCCCAGCAATTATTTTTGCACAGGAACAAAACTTATATTTTCAATTAAATAGTTCAATTTATTGTGAACATTTGAATGAAATTACCTTCAGGATTATATTCCTGTAATTTTGTTGCAATACTGACAACACCAAGATTTTTTTAGATGTATTACTGCACAGATGATACAGACAACAGATGAACATAATACTGAAGAGTTCCCACCACCAGACCAAAAGGCAAGGGGTAAAACATGTTAAACAAAGAACCTGTGAAAAATAGAAAAAAAGACAAAGATAAAATAAGAAGCCACAAAACATTTCTGCAATGTCAAAGCTGTCCTTCAGCTGTTGGAAAATGGGATTTATGCCCAGTTTCCTCACTCTAAATGTTGCAACGTCTTTGCCAAGACTTCCATTTCCCAATATACCCCTCCTTTATTGTCATACTTACTTATTAGTCGCTAAGGATGAAAACTCGAAAGCACTCCATAGTATATAGATGTAATAAGGATGTACATTACACCAGAGAAAAATCGATTACACTAAACCAAGAATGAGACTCAATAATTCCCAAATGTGACATGGCAGCAACCTAAGCAACATGAGACTCAAAACAAGGACTGCATGACACAAAGTGTCTATAAAATGACACAGAATAGATTGATTGAAAGAAGTGTACAATGACCAAAATAAGACCAACCAGCCTGTAAAACATGTAATGAAAGCAGCTATGACACAAATGTAAGAGTTAGTTTGGGATGTATAACTATAACTATAAAGTAATAGGTGAGTGCATTCCTGTTCCATTTTATATCGTGTCTAAGTAAAAGTGTTCTCAATATTTTTCCAATAGTCATGTTTAAACAACAAAAAAGAATTTTGCAGGGGTTTTACGAGACAGACTGACAAAACATAGTAAATAGTAAAAAAAGAGTATGGTTTCAGAATTTTTCTGGATTTACTTCTGAAGTTGTAGCGTGCATAGACCTCCCTCCGAGTCAATGCCATGTAGAAATATATTTCTCTGCAATTACAGCTGTACGTTTCAAAAAACTTGCAGCTGATAAGGTTGCACGTCTTCAATTCAGTTCAAATAAAAGAAATATGTGATTACTCTCAATGGCAAATTAAAAGTTATTGTAATATTACACAATGTTTTTAAAGTTGTTGTAGATGCTGATGACTGGGCAGGAAGAATCTTGTGGCGGTCTGCTTTACAACGCATCTGAAGAAGCATCTGACTCAGTTGTTGCATAACAATTTCATAAAAACGATGCTCCAGGTTGTTTGTAATTTTCTTAATTTTATAAAGAATCCATTGTTGTACACTGATCTCCACAGATGCAGCAGTCCCAGAACAGGAAGGTCAGATTTGCTTAGTGCTCACTTAATTGCCCTGTTGGCAGATTTATGTATCCAAGCTGTGGCTTTGTAAATCTCCTTCACAAGTACAGTCGGCCTCTTGGTTGTTTATCTGAACAATGGTCTCTTCAGCTGGTTTTTCAACTTAGGTGGAAAACCATTTCATGCTAAATTCAGAGTTGTGCCACACTCTTTCCTTTTTTTGGACGATGAATTGAAAATGTATTATTATGTTTTGCAAGGCATGACAAACATCATTAACAGAAATACTATCATCAACAGAGTGATCACAATATTTAAGACTTTTTTAATAGTATTGGATTTTTATTTAAGTGAAGTAACTAAGAGTTTCACAGATGAAAGCATAGCAGTTATCATTACAACAGAATAGTCTTTATTGTCATCTTATGAATTGGACTCCAAAATTGGTCAGCATCTCTCTCACTGACAGACAACTTAAATAAATAGTCAACAAAGTATGAAGTATATGCAACTACTACAATATTTTTACTTAAATAAAAGTGAAAACGTATTTTGCACAAAGGCTTTTTTGTGTACTAACTAACTGATCAGAATATTTGACTTAATATCTAAAAATGTTAAGACATATAGGCAGAATAAACACTTTCCCATATCTAATGTTTTGATATAAAAGATATTAAACTAATATTTACAGCAAGCATGCAGGCTAATGTATATTTATGTTAGAATGCTTAATGTCTCTTCTAGATCTATAAAATGGTACAACAGGCTACAAAAATGAAAAGAAAAACAAACAAAACATTAGAACTACAAAGCTTAAAGAAGAATTGTCACTTAAATGTAAAATGTTGGTCTGTGTCTGGGGCATTTTGGTTTTACAAAAACATGTTTGTTCTTTATTCAGTGAAGTTACACATACTGGGTAATTTATCCAGAAATAAGAGTAGCAATACTGCATACTCAAGAAAAATTCAAAAGTACAGCGTAGTAAAACTACTCCTTAAAGTATGTATGCCTTTTTTCCCCCAAAAAATTATACTTAAGTAAATCTACCTACCACCCCTGATAGTAAGTAATAATAAAAATAAAGAAATGTCTAGAAAACATGAATGCATTTAATGAAATATATTATTTTTCATCATGTCATTATCAATCTAGAAATATAGGGCAGGTATTTGTACATGAACACCTGGGGGGCTTGTTGTTCCGTGATCCAACAGTGAATATCTCCACGTGACGTGGACGCAGCAAATGACCTCACACGGCAGCGCACAAGCACGAAAGGGCGACGGGGCTCTCTGAACTACAGTACCCACAAGTCACCGTGTGCGTCAACAGCAACAGCTAGGATGTTGCGATAATGCTGGCAGCCAAAGATTGCTGTGGTTGCAGAGATTAGACGCGCTGTGTCGAAACCTCAGTTGGTCCGGATGACAGACGCTAAAACGTACTTGCAGCGGACGGAGACTCGTCTCCAATCACCTCGACGCTTTTTGGGGGCAGCCCTGCGCTGAAGGCGTCAGCGAACGGAAACCATATAGTTTATATATATATATATATATATACTTATATATATATATATACACACACACACACACGCACACACACACACACACACACACACAAATGGAAGAAATTAAATAGCCCCACAGACAGTAAGCTATGAGGCAACAAACCGTCACTGCACTTTCCTGAAGGATGGAAACAGCTTTCTGGGCAGCGCTGTCGCAGTTACTCGAAGGATACACCGCGTTTGAAGACATTTTCTTCAGAGAATAACCTGGATAACCTTACACGAAATGTCATAGCGCCTTAGCAGCTAGCACTTAGCTAGCTTGGTAACGGCTGGACGAGATGGAGATGGACCTATTTTTCCTCAGCAGCCGCAGCCGACCATGAACAGCTGGCTGGCTGGTAAAAGGAGCACTTTCCCGGAGATGCTTTAACCTCCTGGGCGGTGTAATACACTTACATAACTGCTAGCCGCTCTATAGTTATCACCAGCTGGCTTGTGTTGGCAAGCAAATGGGAAATTTCCCCTAAAAGAATCTCACATCATCACCACAAGTGAAGGAGGTATTACTTGCATATTTTTGAGGCACCAAGAATAGACTCTGGATAAGTTTACGCGAGGATCCGGGGATATAATATATCACCGCAATAAGCCAGCACATCACAGCGTGAAGAGGGAAGAGAACCACATCTTCCCTGCTGTCATTTCGACATCATGAGGAAGTTCTTTGATTCCCGTCGGGAGTTGGTGAGCTCCGGGCCTGGTTCTGGAGGAGGAGGGGGCAGCAGCGGCTCTGGGTCCAGCCACGCCGGAGGAAATTTCATTGGCAGAGCCTTCACTGTCGGGCGGCACCAGGTCACAGTTGAGGAGATCATTGCTGAAGGTGAGACAGAGAGTGCACAGAACAGATCATGTCATTCAGTTCACTCTTTTTTTTTTTTTAAAACTCTTTACTTTCATTTTTTTCCGTCATAGCTGGAGAATCAGGGGCGGCTTTTTGTGAACTGCAACCCGGATAGCCCCCAATTCTGAAAAAAATAAAAGAAAAGCTTCTTAATCTGAAATATTTAAGATATTGAATAATAGATGATTCATTCTGGGCTCATCAAAACAAAACCCAGACATTAACTCCCCACCAAAATGACTTTATGTCTTTAACAGTCAGATTATTGCATCTGGTGATGGAAAACAATCATTCAGGGAGTAAGAAGCATTTTTGGTTTGCTCCATGCTGCCCCTCATGCCCTGCCGCCCTGAGCAGAAAGCCTGAAAGCCTGTATTTTTCTCAATTTGAGACACTTAACACCACTAAAACATAACTATGTCTCCCACACAGGCATCACAAAAATGTTAACTTATTGTACCTAAACAAAGCTCTGCACCGCTTCTCTTATCTTTACTCTGCTATTATGGTTCAAAGATGGATACTAGCAGGCGCCAGGCAGTTTCTTTATGCTCTCAAAATGAATGTTTACAGTAGATTCTGTCATTTTCACTCTAACAAGCAGCGGTAAGCAAATTGCAACCTAGAGTCATGAGGTGAAAATGCTGATGCTGGACTGTGGAAGCCTGTCTGGAGCTGGAAGGATAACGCTCCCTCCACACCCCCAAGTAGTTTAATTGTTGAGTCTTTGTAAATGCAGGAAAGCAAGGAAAGAACTAATGCACCCTCAAGGAATCAATTGCATAGAGGAAACATGAACTAAATTTGCTGCTGTCAAACATTGTGCACCTGTCTACATATTCCTACTTCTGAGGCCATAAATTTAAATTTAACTCGGTTGTTTTATGAAAGCCTTTAATAGTGTTTTTAAAATGATTTTTCTTCTATTTTATAGTTATTTTTATTAATTTTGTTTGGCTAAATTGTGAAGTCAGCTTTTGTTTATTGTAGATGTGATCTAGAGATAAAGTTGGCATCATTAACTTAAACATTTCAGATCTGTATTTCTCTTCTTTTTTTTTTTTTTTTATGAACCAAACACATTTTCCGTTTTTAGAGTAGTGTGTCTGGGCTCCCTCTAATCAAGCATTTGAAAAGAATTTTCCAAGGTTCTTATGATATGAGTCAGCTCAGCTGATCAGAATGTATATGTTTACCTTATTATGTGCATCACAATCTTATTTATATCCTCATCCGTCATCTGAGATGCTCCATGCAGATTTGCAGTATCTGTCTGTGGTTGTCTGAAATTGATGAGTGTCGCAGCTAAACTCAGCAGAATGAAAATGCGGCCTGAGCCGTACCAGATGGTTGGGCCTCACTGTAGGCCTCTACTTTAACCCTCCAGCAACAACATGACTAATAGATAACGCTATAAGGCAGCACCATGTGGTCCTGATCCTTCGTTCTGATGTAAAGAACAAACACTGGCAGTTGTTTGATGTAATGAGGCAAAAAAAAGGCTCATCTGCTAAGAACAGAGATGCAGTTTGAAAGCTTTGATGTGCAGTGTCATTGTGGAGTTGAGTACTTTGTAAATCTACTCTGAATTTTACATCTGTATTTAACGCTAATGATTTTCGTCTGCTTGTCATCATATCTGGTTGACAGTTTAATGTGACAACTCTACTTTTTCGTTTATATTAGGTGGCTTTGCTATTGTGTTCCTGGTGAAAACAAACCAAGGGGTGCGTTGTGCCCTGAAGAGGATGTACGTCAACAATGAGTATGATCTGCAGGTGTGCAAACAGGAGATTCAGATTATGGTGAGTGGTTTTTTATAAACGTTTTCATTGTTTGTTCTCATGCTTTGCTTATTGTGGTTCTGGTAAAACCACACGTGAGAGCAACAGGAAAAGCAGAAGTATTTCGAAAGAGAAACACATGCAGAATGACTTCCTAGAGCAAAGTGCTGAATTTAGTACAAACAGGATAAATAAAAATGAACTGGTATTTAATTTTCAGACTGCGATAACCTTGATTTTGAAGAAAAAAAAACAACCGGTGTCATGGTATGATCACAAATATTTAAAACAAATTTATAAAAGAAAAATGATCTGGTGTTTTTATTTCAGAGTTAATAGCAAATGTGGTTTCCGTTCTTGAATCATCTGACTGGCGTTTGTTGTCAGAGGGGAAGCAAAACTATACAGCAGCACTTTCACTGTAAGAGTAGGAACCCTGTGATTGAGAATTTTTGTGGTTTTGAAGTAGGAACATTTTAAAAATCTTTTTACATTTACACCGGTATAGTTCATACCTGCAGTTGCCCCTTAAATAAATTAACACCCATTTGAAATTTTGTATATTGGTGAAGCATACAAATTATTAGCTATTTGTAATAAACAAATCAAACTTGGACAATTTATGCTGTTCCAAACAGCTAATCATACAAGTTCTTTCTTCAAATCAAACTCTAAAAGCTTCTTTTGTTTTATACAGTCTCAAAATTATCTAAACCCTCCACCTGAAATATCTTCAACATTTAGTAGTCTTTTTAAATGTCATGACCTAGTGCAGATGGGATTCGAACATCTTCTGCCATCGTTCCTCAGTAACTTTATCCCAATCCTCATGGGTGAAGTCCTCCAGTTCATTAATATTCTTGGTTTTGTAAACTACAGCTATATTGCTCAAATCCAATCAGAGATATTCAATTGAGCTCAAGTCAAGCAACTATGATATCTTCTCTAGTATCTTCCACAATCTTTTCTTTCAGATCAGCACTGACTTCCTCACAAACTGCACAACAGCATGAGAATCTGGATTTCCTGGTACTTAATTGAATCCATTTTGCCTTTGACACACAAAGTCATAGAAAGTGAAACGGCGCCAGAACATCACTGAGCCACTGCCATGCTTCCCTGTGGGTTGTCGGAGTTTTTTTTAGCTTGAACGTCATACGTCAAGTCCTCCAGACTTAACGCTAATCCAATGTCCCCAAAGAATCTCCGATTTGATTCTTTGCTCCACAGGATCCCAAATACTTTAGTTTCTTTCTGGTGTCTTGTTGTGGAAATCGAAACCTCAATTGAACATTTTTGACCACCTGATGAATCTGGTGGCACCCTTTGACCCTGTCCTTCCTCCTTTTTACTCCTTTGCCTTTAAACCTGCAAACTTTGCCTCCGCCTGTATATTTATGTACATTCAGGACTTTTGTTGTCTTTTTGTATCATTTTCTTTGTTTGTGCATTTAACAATCTCTTCCATAAACTTCTTGGACGATTTTCTTGACTCAGCCATCCGTCTAACATGAACGAACCATTACCATCAATAATCAGGGCCTTTGAGATGTTCTGCCTCAGAATACAAAAGGAAACTAGTAGGATTTCATGTTGAAGGTAGATAAAATCCATGTAATATTAGTTAAGTATTTAAACTGTGTGGAATTTTTTAAAGCACATGAAAACTTATTTTACCAATAAACCTTATTTAGATTTGGCATCTGATAATCCTAGGTGTCCCTCTAAAAACAAGGACTATCTTTGATTTTTTGCCTTATTTTTTGGTTTGTTTCTATTCTCTCAGGTTGACACTGGTAAAATGTTTTCTGTTTTCTCATGCACTAACTTCTGCACTATGGAATTTTATTGCCTTGGTGTCATGGCAAAAAGTTTGACTGAATGTTGATATTGGAAAGTCTGAAAGCCGTCTTCTACATAAGACGTTGTCTTCTTTGTGCTGAGGAACTCAGGAAGGAAGGAAGCAATGGATGCTGAGATTACAAACAAGCCAGATCCTATCACTCCACAATCTTCCAGTGGAATCATACATGTTGTTGGCCCATGTTTGCTTTCTTAACCTCACAGGCTTTCTTACTTTTGCTTCTCACTATCACTCTTTTCACACACAAAGACGGTGGTTCGTCTTCAGCAGTAATACTTGAAATTTTTTTCATTACTTAATAGATTCCTGATTCCAGCTTCCTATTTCAGCTCCATTTGTAGGGAATAGCCTCAAGCTGCATTGCATTAAGTACTGACAGTTCAACTTAAGCTGCAACTTTTGCAGAAAATAATTTCATGTTACATCATCAGTAATATTCCTATATTAGACAATAGAAAGCAGTTTATTCTTGCTGAGTTTTTTGGTGTAATCTTTGTGCATTGTAGTGTATTAATGATGGTGTTTTTTTTTGTTATTCTTGCAGAAAGACCTTGTTGGCCACAAGAATATTGTTGGTTATCTGGACTCCAGTATCACGGCTATGGGATCCCGAGATGTATGGGAGGTTCTCATACTGATGGACTACTGCAAAGGTGAGGGTTTGCTGGAATGCCTCTCAATGAGAAACTGTGGATTTAGATGTCGGTTAAACAGATGCAGTGCCTTGTCAAAAGTTTAATATTTTACATTTAATTACATTACAACCAAAAAGTTTACATATTTTATTAGAATTGTAGCTTCTAGACCATCACAAAATGACACATTTTTACAAAGTTTTTTATTTTGTTGAAAACTTCTCACTGTGATTTTTACTGTTTGTCCATACTAGCTCTATATCTCTACCAGTAAAATTTTGCCAGTTTGCAAAATAGCTCAAGCTCAGTGAGATTGGATAGAAAGAATCTGCGAACACTAATTTTAAAGATTCATAATTGGATTTATTTGTTTTTCACAAAGCCAATCTGGCTCATATGGTGCTATGTTTACTGATAGAACCTCCACCCCAGTTTTGTGCGTCCTCTTTGTTTTTCTCGCAGTCTTCCTGCCTTTTATTTAGCCTCATCCTTTTAACAGTCTAGTTTGGGAAACACACAAAGTAGTGGTAGAGCAGGTAGCTTATATAAAAAGACAGCTAGTCCTTGAGTCCAGCCCATCCTTGGTTCATCCCCCAATCTTAGGACCTTTCCTTCGTTGCCTGCCAAGTTTGTTTACTGAGACGTCATAATCCATTTTATTTATGGTGTGCTTATTATTTCTGTTTTTGTTTTTTGTTGTTATTGGTGTGTTTTATTTTGGATTTTTAAAATGTCTTTCAGTTCCAGTGTGGAGTATCTGGTTCAAAATGAAAGTTTAAGAGAAGAAACTTGCATTATGATGACATTATCATTACATCAGTTGAAAATAGTCTTATCGCAATAATTCCTGGGACAGTTTATTGTCCAGCAAATTGTGTTACTGTTACAGGCCTAAGTATTAGAGCAAAATATCCTATGGTTTGCTTTGTTACATTTTCAAATATTATTTTACAGGAGGACAGGTGGTTAATCTGATGAATCAGAGACTTCAAACTGGCTTCACAGAGTCCGAGGTGCTTCAGATCTTCTGTGACACCTGCGATGCCGTATCTCGCCTGCATCAGCGCAAGGCGCCTATCGTCCACAGAGACCTCAAGGTGAAATCTTTAGCTGCTTTCTAACAAGCCTTGTTTTTATTTTAAGTATTTAATAATTCTAACACAAACGTGAGCCTGTGTCAGTTCTGCCCTGGAATAAAACACTTCTTGCAAAGTGAAGTCTTAAATACAGTGAATCGTGGTTCTCTGAACTGTAATATGTTAATGCCCTGTAATGTACCACTGTGTGCTGCATATTGAAGGAGATGACATCCAGTGTAATTGTGTTAACCCAGCAGCAGCTCCTTCTGTGAATCACCCTGCTGAGACGTCCTTTGAAAAGCAATGATAAGTATGTTGGTGTGAGAGGAAGCTTCGTTTAATTTTTCATTGGTCTAATAGCAGAGGACAATGTAACTTGTTAGCATGCTTGAAATAACTTCACCTGCTGCAATTAGAGCCGTGTAGCTGCATTGATTTTAAATCGTAGTCTCTCAGTAGTTTTGAGCAAAATGGAAATACGACGTTTTCACTGTAGAAATGTAAAAAAATTCACTTAATTTGTGAAGGGTTTGTTTTCACTGTTGCTTCAACCTTGTGTGCTGTAGTGTGAAGGTGACAGTAGTTTAATGTGATTGATTACTTTATCTTTTGAAGATAAAACTATTACAATTTTCTAGGCCCATTTCTGTTTTTCTCCAAAAACTATAACTGATGGCATTCTAAGTATTTTTCAAGTTTTTATGTTGAAAAATTGCGTTAAAAATGAAGCATTTGCAGTAATACAATTATAACATTTTCAACTACTTGGAAAGGTCCAAGTTGTTGGAAGAGATATACTATATCTGGAAAGAAAATTAACAATCACTCCTCGTCAGGTTTAGAACATGTACTTGTTTTTGTGTGTGTGTGCTTAGTTTACTTTATATCAGTCAAGCTGAATGTTGGTAGATTCCAGGGTCCTTCTAGATAATTGGTACAATTTACTCAATGTTATCTCAGATGCCCGTCTTGCCAAAATAAAAGCCTTGTATCTGATCTTACCCTGGTGGTTAATTGCTGCTTCAAATCAGTACTTTGCTTCGAAACACTATACTGTCTACAATAAAGCCTTTTCTGAAGATCTCTGAATAAAACAGAAAAAATTGTCCATGCATCCACAGGTGGAGAACATTCTCTTGCATGACAAAGGTCATTACGTGCTGTGTGACTTTGGCAGCGCCACAAACAAGTTCCAAAACCCACAGACCGAAGGCGTGGCAGCAGTGGAGGAAGAAATCAAAAAGTTTGTTCCTTTTTAACATCTCAAGCTTTCTTTTATGAGTACTTATTGCAAACGATGTAACTCAATTGTTTTTTACACAACCTTTAAAAGGCATGGAGAATAAAATAAACTGAGACACTATTTACTATTTATTCATTGACTTCTAAAAGCAATTATTTGCATTGGATTTTATGTTTGGGTATCAGATCAAATGAGGCTGAATACAAATTGCATTGTTTTAGATTTTGTTTTGAAGTCATTTCAAAAAACTATAATTTCCTTTCCTTTCTCAATGATATTCTACTAAGTGTTGGTCTATCATATGAATATCCAAATTAAAAACTTTGAAGTTGTAATATTCTTAAAGGGACCATGTTTAAATGAACATTTTTTGTTTATTGTTCAGACTCTAAATGTGGGATCTTCACAACTAGAATCTGCAGTTTTTTATTGATGTAATATATAACTTGTATTGTGTATAGTCAAAGCCCTGTGTTTACAGTTTCTGCTTTATTTTGGCACATAAAATCTGGTATTCCTACTATTTTTATTGTTTCGTCTTAGGTACACCACTTTATCATATCGTGCTCCAGAAATGGTGAACCTCTACAACAATAAGATTATAACTACAAAGGCTGATGTCTGGGTGAGTAGGATGAATATTCTTTGTGATAATAATACCTTAATCACAATGTGATTGTGTTTATTGTCCATCATAAATATACCAATAAAATCTACAAAGTTAATACGAGTCGCACTAATTTTATGAAATGATTGAATAATCTTTTCTCAGCTTTTGGTGTTCCTGGACTCATCCATTCCTTTCTCCTGTCACTGGGTGTGCATGTGGTTTTTCTCTCCAGGCGCTGGGCTGTCTGCTGTACAAGTTGTGCTTCTTCACTCTCCCCTTTGGTGAAAGCCAGGTGGCCATCTGTGATGGCAGTTTCACTATTCCAGATAATTCCCGTTACTCTTACGATCTCCACTGCCTCATTCGTTAGTACCTGTCAGATAATATTCTTTGCTCTCTGCTTAGTCCAGATTTTTTGTTGTGTTTTATCGTTTAATTTTTGGAGATTTAACATTTTTCTACATTATGTGTTGTTAGGCTACATGCTGGAGCCGGATCCTGACAAAAGACCGGATATCTATCAGGTGTCCTACTTTGCTTTTAAACTAGCTCAGCGGACTTGCCCTGTTCAGAACGTGAAGGTGAGTCTCTCTCTGTAACCAAGATATTTGATCAATTATGGAAAGAAATGGCAGTCTTAAAGGTATATTTCAGGATTTTTAACGTGGAGGTAAAAAAGTTAAAAGCAGGAGGATATTATCAGAGGGCACGCACAAAACTATCGCTGTACCTGACCCACACAAACGCAGCCACATTCCCAACATGCATCATGCGTGTGGTGTGCAAAGCCAGGACAAACCTAACCCACACAAATACAAGCCACATGCATGCGATGCACTTCACACACAGAAACAAACAGCAACGTTTCACCGCAGACCTTATGGTGACTTCCTGACCCACACAAATATGCCACATGAGCTGGATGTGCGTACCCCACAAAAACAGCGGCTCTGGTCAACACAAGGCCTAACATGCACAATGTGGCACACACACAGTTAGGTGGCTGTTTAGCCTACTTTTTTACAAAGTACACAAAATAATAAAGGCAGGAAAGCAAAGCCACAGGAGAATGAGGACAGAGATTCCCAGTAAATAGTCAAATAAATATGATAATTGTTTTTTAGTCAAAGAAAAATCTCAAGGTACCTACAGCAGATAAGTCTCTTTTCATCTTAACTTAGTAGAAATCCAGATTAGTTGGTCCTGAAGTTTGAGATGTAGCAAGACGAAGGCAGAGTTTTACTGACTTAAGACATCTCTGATGTCAGAATCATCTTCGCCCTTTAGGAGAACCCTTTTTTGTGAATCTGTAAGTTGTCATGTTTTCATTATGTGATATAGACAGAAGTAGATAATTATTTACACAAAAACTGAAGGTAGGGGGCAGTACACCATCCTTCTGTGGAAAACAGGATTATGTAAAGTGATTCAGTTTAAAGTTACTGCCTGATTTAAAAGTTAACAGTGTAGCAAACTAAAATATTGTAGCTGCTTAATCCACTCAATAAATTTGAATATTTTTGAAATGTTTCTTTACATCAGTATCTCCATAGCCAAGTGAAACACATTACATATATTAATTAGACAAAGACTGATGTTAGAATACCTTTATTTCTGGTAATCATGATGATTTTCTGCCAATAACTAATTTTAGATTAGACTATTTTCATCAGAATAAACACCATCTGCAGTGATCTGTAGATTAACATCAGCAAAGTTAAATTGTGAACTTTATTGAAACATTATTTTTTTTTCAGTTTTATTTTTGAGGAATCTTAAGTGCTGTTTAGTTTTTATGACTGACCTTAAAAACCCAATGAGGTCAGTAAGTCAGTCATCTTAGAGAATCTCTGCAAGAGTCCACACAGCAACAACGTTTCAGCTTTATTTTGTGCATTTCATTCAGAATTTGATGCACATTTCCTTTTCAATATTTGCTTTTTTCTTCACAAACTAGAATTCTCCGATTCCTTCCACACTTCCTGAGCCAATCAAAGCGAGTGAGGCTGCTGCAGCAAAGAAGAGCCAGACTAAGCCCAGGCAAGCATGACCTCATTACTCTGTAATACCCTTAAAGCTGTAGTGACACCACATTTTGTGGAACTAATTACTTACAGTCAGTATCCCAATACTCATTAAATAATTATCTTAACAGTGTTTTTCCATGATTAACAAGAAGGGAATTATGGTTCCTTTTGTCGTCAGACTCACGGATCCAATTCCCACCACTGAAACCTCCATCACCCCTCGTCAGAGGCCCAAAGCCGTGCACACCCAGCCCGCTGCTGGCATCCTACCCATCCAGCCTGCTGCCCTCACTCCTCGCAAGCGAGCTAATCTCTCTGGTGCCGCAGCTCAGTCTGTGGGTACGTATTTCACTCCGCCATTACTCTGTTTCTGTCACCAGAAAAACAAAACTTTCTGATAAAAATGACATAAGTGCATGAATTCTACAGCATGTGTTTGGACATGCCGAGTGCAGCAGGTCTTAATAGGAACAGATGAAATACCCATGATGATGGATTGGAAAATTAAAGTTGTCTAACTAAGTGGCTGCTTATTTTTTATTCTGTATCACTGCTTCAGGTGATATCAGGTTTGAGTTATGAGCTTTTAGTTGATATTATTCAGCCTCAAACATTTTAATAAGATTCATGTTACTGTGAATTCAATTAAGTTTTGTAAGAAACTGTGATTGTTTATATGTAGAATTGAATCTGATTGATGCTGCTGAGTGATGTGCTGTGTTGTCACCCTGCAGGGGTCAGTTTAGACCTCTCCCAGCCAGCTGCAGCTCTCCAGTCGCAGAAGGCACAGACGTCAGCTCAGCCGTTCATTCAAACACAAACCAACGCAAATCAGGCTGCTGCTCCACAGAAGCAGGTACAGACAATGATTCAGGAAAACTTTCTTCTATTTTTTTCCTGTGAAATGATGAATAATCTTCAGTATTCCATCTAAAAATGTAGATAAAATCATGGTTATTTAGTATAAAGGCCTGGTTCTTCTTCAGTGGTATCATATCGTGTTACATATATTTGTGCATTAGACTGTGCATCCGGCTGCAGCTGCTGGAGCAGAGACGGCAGCCTCTGCAGCATCACAAGTGGCGAAAGCTGACGCTGCACCACAAGCACAGCCAACATCCCAGCAACAGGCCACGCCTTCTTCTTCTGTGGTTAGCGCCGCTCCTCCACAGGCACCGCAGACTCCATCTAGCCCTGCCGCACCTCAGCGTCCAGCGCGTCGCAAACAACCGGGTCAGACTCAGCCGCCGGAGGCTCAACCCTCTCCGAGCAAGGCGTCTCCGGGACAACCAGAAGCAGCTGCGCAGCAGGAGACACCAGCTCCAAGTCAGCCTACTTCCACTGAGACCAGCCAAAAATCAGCTCAGATCGTAAGAGGCCAAGCAACCTCTGACCTTCACCTCTTCTGTCCTTTTTCTAAAGTCCATTCAAATATGCAATAAAAATAATTCTGATCATTACACATTTATTTCTCTTTCTCTATTGAGCAGACTCCACCTGAGACTCCAAAGACATCTGAGGACCGAGGTCATCAACGTGTGCCGAGCGATGCAGCATCAAACGGTGCTGCAGCTCCTGTCAATGACTCCACACAGCTGCAGCAGGGGGATAATGGAAACATTGCTCTCAGCCAGTGAGTGCAACTTTTAAGAATTTAGAAATATTTTAAGAGTTTAAGATCTTAAATTCATTTTAAGATCATTCTGTGGATGATCTTAAAATGCCACTGCTCGAAATAATTCCAGATTGATTCCAAAAGGGTCCAGACATGTTTTGCTAGTTGAATTTTTAGCACCAAAAACTGGTAACTAAAAACAAAAGTTGTCATATTTTAAATACAAATGACATTCAGCCAGAACAAATGTTAATTACATTTGACTATGTTTCTTTATTTCAATTAAAACATTGCAAGTCTCGCTGCTGGGTTTTTTGAAAGGTAACGACTCAAACCATCTTCCTAGTCAGTCACAAACTCACAAATTCAGTCAAATTTATTTCAAGTTATTTTTGATATAAACAGCATTTTCATAAAACCTCAAATCTGCTGTTTAAGAAATATTTGACCAAACACAAATTGTCTCATCTTTGTGGTAAGTATACAAAGGCAACATAGTTTAAAAATATTTTCCATGAAACCCTAAAGTATTCTTTTTATTTACGTTTCAAAATAAGTTAAAAGGACAAAGGAATCTAGAAATTGAAGCATTTTTTATAGACACATTAGCCTTACCTGAATTAGTGTACACTTGTAAAACCTTAGGAATTGACAGAAATAGCTTTGCATTTAACCACTGCTGAAGCAGATTTGCATTTGTTTTTAAAAACAAATCTTTTATTTCTTTTAGATCACTTGTATCTCCACCAAACACCGCCGACTCTGTTCAGCCGAGCCTTTGCGATGCTGCTCAGGACCAGAACAATGCTGCAGCCACTGTCCCTTCCTCTGGTTCCTCCAACACTCCCACACAGCCAGCATGGAACCCGTTTGACGACGACAACTTTTCCAACTTCGCAGCTGACGAATTCAAAGCTGATGACAAAAAGTCCTCAGGTAGAATGTGATTTGTTTTTTAGCAAACATTTTTAAGATTTAATTACACCTTAAGTTATGGACAAGATGCATTGTGCTGCAGAGGTGGAAAGACAGCAAATATATCATTTAATAAAGGTTAGAATTAGTCTGAGTTTTTTGTCTTTTGTTGATGTAAACAATGATTGATAACTATTTTTTAAAAACAGACATGGTGTCAGATTCTGAGGTAACACCTTCTGAAGAGCTGATTCCAGGTCTGCAGGCCTCATCTGTGGAAAACACTTCTCAAGAAACTGGTATTGACAAAATCAAAGTTTTTCTACCTGCTTATAATTCTGACTGTGCATATGTGAGATGCTTTAGTCATCATAACTGTCTTTGTTTTGCTGTAAAGTTGCTCTTTAGAGACAAGAACTTAAAGTTTTTGACTGAAAGTCATACAAAATGGAGAGTCTAGAAAAAAAATTATGAACCTGCACATGTTTCCCTTAACTATAAACAGAACTCTATACTAATCACTCTGCGAAAGTTTGCACCTCAAAAATAAGTTGTCGCAATGTTTAAATGTGTTAAAATTTAAGTCAAATTTATTTGCCGGTGTTGTGTGTGAATTTTGTTTATTGAAACTTCTAATTTTACACAAATCTTTATGTCAAAAGGCTCAAAAAATGTATTTTATAAAAACAATTCTGCTTTTCTAAGCAAGCTAAGACATGATCAAGTTTATTTGTTCAACAACAAGAAAACTCAACAAACAAAAAATAATTAAGTGGCAAAATAGAAAAGTTATGAAAGGTTGCAATCCAGACTAATACTAATGACGTACTAGTTGTTATTAAACAAAGGAAACTTTAAACAAATAAGAAGTTTATATTTACACAAAAGGACACATCTAAGTAAAAGATGAGTTACATAAAATCTGTTAACTAGTATGATTTTTTTTAAGCATGGCTGCCATTCTGATCACAAGGATATTGCATCTTACACACATATGGATACCATGATGACAAAATGAGTGATTTAGACTCTCTATCATTTAAGGAGTACTGCACTATGAGACACAACACTTTATTGGTCTCAGTTTGCAGAATCATCTGAATATTTAATTGGACATTACCTTTAATTACATGCCATATCTGAACCTCTCTGTCTTTGTCTCCTAGCTGAAAGGCCATCTGCTCTTCTGGACTCAGGAGCCTCTCTTTTGGTTGTCCCAGATCCTTTCCATACTCTTGAACTGTCGGATGCTCCAGGTAAATGCCCATGTTTTTCTAATGAAATATGAGAAAATAAAAATGTTTTTTATATCTTTATATAAGTATGTGAGAACTGACTGCAACAACTGAGACATTAGCACAATAATGATGAAGAGCTTCTAGATCTGAATAAAAATGAAACAAATATTGTACCGTATTTTTAGGACTACTTTTACTTTTTTCTCACACTTTGAACCATGCGGCTTATAGCCCTGTGCGGCTTTTCTGTGGATTTCTCTTCAACCACCAGGGGGCTCGTTAGCAGGAAGTGAATCATTGGAAGTCAAAATTGGAAATCAAAGAAGAAAGTGCTAATTTTCATTTAGAACAAGCACATGCTAGCAGCAGGCATGACGGAGAAATGTTTTCAAACTCATATCCCCTCATCATGGAAACCACACGAAGAAGTTCATACGATGCAGCTTTTAAGTTGATCAAAGTCGTCAACTTTTAAGTAAGACCAGATCGATAGCCGTTGCACGCAAACTCGGCGTGAACGAATCCATGGTTCGGTGTTGGAGACGGAGGGCTCCGTCCTTAATAGCAGATTTATTAAGACACAGCCCTCTGCTGCGTCCTTGTGGAGAGCTGCAGAGATACCAGTGGCTTATAGCCCCGTTCGGCTTATATATGTACATTTCCAGTTTTAAAAAAAACTTTGTAGGTGCGGCTTATAGTGAGGTGTGCTCCATAGTCCAGAAAATACGGCATTTGTTGACTTTATTCCCTGTCCCATTGTCTAAATGATCCATTCATCCACCCATCCATTTGAACTCTGCCAATTTGATTCAATCTTAAGCACATTTTACATCTCTTTCTGTACAGTCTGAATGAATTTGACATTGACTTACAAAGAACACAAAGTTCGTACATAAGCTTTTCACTTTTTTTTCTTTTCTGGCCTTCAGAGAAGCTGATCGAAGGTCTCAAATCTCCTGACACGTCTTCACTCATGCTTCCTGATCTGCTGTCATTGTCTGATCCTTTTGGAGGGTCTGTGGAGTCTGTGAAAGGTACAAGTCTTTTTACCTGTTAAACATTTTTCAACCCAAAAAAGACTGAAACAAAAAATAATTCAGGGCTGACTGCATTAAAAACAGAACAGGGTTAACCTGCAGCTCGATTCAACGCAAACAGAAACAGTAATGTTATCAAGCGCATACTTTCTTATCGCTATGTAAAGAAAGAGTGAAAGAATCAATAGTTTTATATTAACAGTGGGTGAAATGACATGCATGTGAAAGAACTGGCTCCAAATGAATCAACAGAATTTATAAACTGGCTTCTTTATTTATCCTTCTCCAAGTTTGTCTCTCTGCTGCCCCTGGTGGCCACATAGTTCCACATTATCACTTGTGATTCAATAAACGTTTAGACATACAGCATAAAAACTGGACTTTTAACAGCTTATATCTTTTACGAGCATTTAAAATTATGAAACATATCAAAGTGAGAATTTAGATATTTTATTAACTAGATCCCATTCTTGTGGCCATCTTTGGTTTGGTTTCTCGCCACCCATCCCAGACCCTCTCACTGCAGACGACTCTCTCCTCGGGTCTCTCATCTCCGGACCACCCGCAGCACCGGGCAGCGCCACCTCCTCCGCCCCCACCTCCACCACCTCTGCTCTGGATGATTTCAGCCTGCTGTCTGGAGACTCAGTACAGCCGAAAGGGGGTAAGAAGCTCCTAACTGTAAACATACTCTGCTTGGTGATGATTTAAAGTCACTCAGTGAAGCATGAATATCTTTGTTTCTATCCTGAAAATAAAGAACTATTGGTTCTGATTTTTTAAGGAGTAAACTATGAAGAAAGTAAACAGCAACCTGGTATTGAATAATTTACAATCTGTAGGTTCTCAGAGGTAGAAAAGCATTAACATCAGTGGATTAGATGTTAATGCTAATCCACTGATGAGGGGAACGAGAGGGTAGCCTCCCTCCGCCTACGGGTGGGGGGACGGGTCCTGACTGTAGTTTGTGCTTACGGGCCGAACGACAGTTCAGATTACCCACCCTTTTTGGAGTCCTTAGAGGGGGTACTGGAGAGTGCTCCTCTTGGGGACTCCCTTGTTCTACTGGGGGACTTCAACGCTCACGTGGGCAATGACAGTGAGACCTGGAGGGGCGTGGTTGGGAGGAACGGCCCCCCCGATCTGAACTCGAATGGTGTTCTGTTGTTGGACTTCTGTGCTCGTCATGGATTGTCCATATCGAACACCATGTTCAGGCATAAGGGTGTTCATATGTGCACTTGGCACCAGGACACCCTAGGCCGCAGTTCGATGATCGACTTTGTCGTCGTTTCATCGGATCTGCGGCCGTATGTCTTGGACACTCCAGTGAAGAGAGGTGCGGAGCTGTCCACTGACCACTACCTGGTGGTGAGTTGGCTCCGGTGGTGGGGGAGGAAGCCGGTCAGACCTGGCAGGCCCAAACGTGTTGTGAGGGTCTGCTGGGAACGTCTGGCGGAATCCCCTGTGAGACGGAGCTTTAACTCCCATCTCCAGCAAAACTTTGAACACGTCCCGGGGGAGGTGGGGGACATGGAGTCTGAGTGGACTGTGTTCCGTGCCTCCATTGTCGAGGCGGCCGGTCGGAGCTGTGGCCGCAAGGTTGTCGGTGCCTGTCGCGGCGGCAACCCTCGTACCCGTTGGTGGACACCTTCGGTGAGGGATGCCGTCAGGCTGAAGAAAGAGTCCTACCGGGCCTTTTTGGCCTGTGGGACTCCGGAAGCAGCTGATGGGTACCGGCAGGTGAAGCGGCATGCGGCTCGGGTGGTTGCTGAGGCAAAAACTCGGGCATGGGAGGAGTTTGGAGAGGCCATGGAGAAAGACTTCCGTACGGCTTCGAAGCGATTCTGGTCCACCATCCGGCGTCTCAGGGGGGGGAAGCAGTGCGGCACCAACACTGTTTATAGTGGGGATGGTGTGCTGCTGACCTCTACTCGGGACGTTGTGGGCCGGTGGGCAGAGTACTTCGAAGACCTCCTCAATCCCACCAACATGCCTTCTATTGAAGAAGCTGAGCCGGGGGACTCTGGGTTGGGCTCTCCAATCTCTGGGGATGAGGTCGCCGAGGTGGTTGAGAAGCTCCTCGGTGGCAAGGCTCCGGGGGTGGATGAGATCCGCCCGGAGTTCCTTAAGGCTCTGGATGTTGTAGGGTTGTGTTGGCTGACGCGACTCTGCAATATCGCATTGACATCGGGGGCAGTTCCCCTGGACTGGCAGACCGGGGTGGTGGTCCCCCTGTTCAAAAAGGGGGACCGGAGGGTGTGCTCCAATTATAGAGGGGTCACACTCTTAAGCCTCCCTGGCAAGGTCTATTCAGGGGTCCTGGAGAGGAGGGTCCGTCGGATAGTCGAACCTCGGATCCAGGAAGAGCAGTGTGGTTTTCGTCCTGGTCGTGGAACACTGGACCAGCTCTACACCCTCGGCAGGGTCCTGGAGGGTGCATGGGAGTTCGCCCAACCAGTCTACATGTGTTTTGTGGACTTGGAGAAGGCGTTCGACCGTGTCCCTCGGGGAGCCCTGTGGGGGGTTCTCCGGGAGTATGGGGTACCGGGCCCTTTGATACGGGCTGTCAGGTCCCTGTATGACCGGTGTCAGAGTCTGGTCCGCATTGCCGGCAGTAAGTCGGGCTCGTTTCTGGTGAGAGTTGGACTCCGCCAGGGCTGCCCTTTGTCACCGATTCTGTTCATTACTTTCATGGACAGAATTTCTAGGCGCAGCCAAGGTGTTGAGGGGATCCGATTTGGTGGCCTTAGGATCTCGTCTCTGCTTTTTGCAGACGATGTGGTCCTACTGGCCTCATCAGGTCATGATCTGCAGCTCTCGCTGGAGCGGTTCGCAGCCGAGTGTGAAGCGGCCGGGATGGGGATCAGTGCCTCCAAATCCGAGGCCATGGTCTTGAGCCGGAAAAGGGTAGAGTGCCTTCTCCGGGTCAAGGGGGGTGTCCTGCCCCAGGTGGAGGAGTTCAAGTATCTCGGGATCTTGTTCACGAATGAGGGAAGAAGGGAGCGGGAGATCGACAGGCGGATTGGCGCAGCGTCTGCTGTCAAGCGGGCGCTGTACCGGTCCGTCGTGGTGAAGAGAGAGCTGAGCCAAAAAGCGAAGCTCTCGATTTACCGGTCGATCTACGTTCCCACCCTCATCTATGGTCATGAGCTTTGGGTCATGACCGAAAGAACGAGATCGCGGATACAAGCGGCCGAAATGGGTTTTCTCCGTAGGGTGGCTGGGCTCTCCCTTAGAGATAGGGTGAGAAGCTCAGTCATCCGGGAGGGACTCAGAGTAGAGCCGCTGCTCCTTCACATCGAGAGGAGCCAGTTGAGGTGGCTCGGGCATCTGGTCAGGATGCCTCCTGGACGCCTCCCTGGTGAGGTGTTCCGGGCCCGTCCCACCGGGAGGAGGCCCCGGGGAAGACCCAGGACACGCTGGAGGGACTATGTCTCTCGGCTGGCCTGGGAACGCCTCGGGATTCCCCCGGAAGAGCTAGAAGAAGTGGCCGGGGAGAGGGAAGTCTGGGCCTCCCTTCTGAAGCTGCTACCCCCGCGACCCGACCTCGGATAAGCGGAAGAAGATGGATGGATGGATGGATTAGATGTTAATTGATGAGATGCTGCTTCTCTAGCCAAGTATTTTGATTCCTAAGTGGGTTTAAAATGTCAGATATAGAAGCCTCCTTGTTGTGGACACAGGCTTGTTGTGTCCTACCATCACAAACATGTTGAGCTTGCTAAGCTGTCCTGTAACTCTAACTGGAACAATTAGTTTTTTTCAGATAAGTCTAAGCCCCTTTAAGATCATAGTTCCACAACCATAAACACACCAGCACACACTCCCCATTAAGGATCATTTTGTCCTTTCCCATCATACGAGTTGGTTTGCTGAAATGACAGCAGAGTGCGCGTTCAGAGCATGCAGATAAGTTGTTCATTTCTCCTCTCACTGACGGAATCATTAATTTGACATCAGCAATCTTTAGACTTGATAAATTGTGCTTGAGGAGCCATTTTGTCCTCCATCATGACACGAATTGACATCTCAATTCATTATCTTCCCTTATAGATCCGAAGTGAGAAGGTTTGCTTCATGAGACCTTGAGTTTGAGTGTAATATCGACACTAACCTTTTAGAAATGTGTTGATTGAACTGTTACAATTCCACTCTTGGGATTTTGGATCATATAGAAAATTTCAGCAAACGGTAACATTTTTGCTCTATTTTGTCCTCCAGAACAAAATCATTTTTTAATTCAGGCCAACAGCTTTACTAAACATCCTTCATTTTTTAATACCATTTATCATCGCACTTCCCTAAAGGTAAAACTTTTTTGATTCATTGTTTCATAGTCAGGGTATTTTTCTTCACATTAGATTAATGATCCTCCTTATAATGGATTTTCAATCAGTTTAATCAAGTTTAAAGTCTTTAATGTAGCAGAGTGTTCCTGAGCTGTCAGGAGTCATCTATAAAATTGCGCTGTCTCTCAAATTAAAAACTGCACAGCTGGGGTTTAGTTATCAGTTCTTGGATGCAGAGCAAAAGTATTTAAATGGTGTTGACTCTGCCAACTCTGAATCGCAACCTGACTGTGCAGCAGCTGACTCCAGTTGCAAATCACCAATTCCCTCTCATAATGTGCCATCAGATGTAATTTTTACGTTTACAGAGCAGCAGATCTATTTGTCTCGAAAAGCCTGGATTCAGAGCATCATTTTAGAGAAAGAAGGGAAATCTTTTTGTAATTGCTGTGCATATTTTTTTGTGGATGAGGCATCATTATACTGCTGGAGGAATAAAACATCGTCCCAGTGGCCCTCTACATTATATTGTTTTTCTTCAAATGTTCTGAGCTTTATTTATTGTCTTCAGACTCGTCTCTCTTGATCTCAGACTTCGAGGCCCAGCCGGCCAGTGCGGAGGTTGCTACAGAGGACGACTTTGATCCTATTCCCGTCACAGGCCGAAAGAATTCCCAAGGTACGCCTTTAAAGTTTTTTATTCGTAGAAAGCCTTATGTGGCTGAAGTCATCTTTGAAATAAAACATTAAAATCTAATAGGTCAAATAAAAACATAGGGATGCAATTTTTGGAAAAGCTGTAGCTGTAATTGGGTAAAATTTTTCTTCTTCCTTCTTCTCCCTCCTTCCTTTTTGACTGCTTTCCTTGCCTGTTGTGACTCCCACTCCCGTGCTTCCTCTCCAACCCCACCTCTGTTTGCCCGTACTCGTCTCGTTCCCCTCCCCTTGTCTCTTCGGCCAGTTTCAGGAGGCCACTCGCGCAGTAACAGTGGTGGTTCTGAATCCAGCCTGCCCAGCTTGGCCCGCTCCCTGATGCTGGTGGACCAGCTCATCGACTTGTAGATGGCCCCCCCTTCCTCCTTCATAGAAGCTGTATCTCTGGATAATAGTCCGCCATAGCATAACAACAATCAGCCGTATAGACGTAGATAGCTCCCTGCACCCCCTCCCTGACTTCCTCCCTTCATTTTAGAAACATCCCTCACCTGTCAGCGTTTCTTCATTCCTACTTTTCTTTCATCGATAGCAGCGTCCACCATCTCTTCATCTCTCATCTTCACACTAACATTTCAGCTTTGTTCTAGTCGCCATGCATTATGTATGATCCACCGAGAACGAGCAGCCAATTCACCGTCCATTTTAAACACTAGTCACGGTAGTTGTTTTTTTTTTTTCTCAATCAGGATAAAAGCTATCAGTTTATTTGAAGAATACTGCATTTTGTCTAATAGCAAAGAAAAAAAAGATAATTGTCGTAATGTAAAATAGACATAGTTCTAAGTGGTTGTAGTTCTCGTGCACAAGTGAATTTGTCGTGGTTTGCCTTCCTAGATTTTCCTCCCTGAGTTTATTTGCACAGAAAAAAAAACATGGAAAATTTAAATGATGTTTCATTCAGATGAGGTTTATTTGAATTAACAAAGCCAAACATCTCTAAATCTGATGTCATGTAGCCTGATTTGCACACAGATGCGTAAATGTTAGACTTGTTTGAGTTGAGGGATGGAAGATCTGTACGACTTTGAAGCTGCTGTAGTTGAGCATGAAAAACAAAAACATGAGTCATTACACACTACGTTAAAAGTGCCATAGAGTAACCCGAGAAGCGATGAGAACAACAAAGCAAAGACAAAGCACGGCACACTCCATAATTATTGGCACCCTTAGTAATGATTTTGATTTAAAAAGTTCACAAATAAATAATTTTCTTCCTTCCTGCCCGTGAAGTGGAAAGTTTAGCTTGAGTACCTGGCTTGTTTGCCACACATCCAGATGTATTAAACTTTTCATTGTTGCTCTGACTGCAATTAGCATGTTCTGCTTACTGGGATCAAAGTAAACAAAAGTTTTAAAAAATCTATCAAGAATATCTTGGCCATACTGTTTGGAGTTTATTAAGACAGCAATTTTCTGATTTGAACATTAGAAGATCAAGATGCATTTTGTCTCATTTGATATAGCATGTTTTCTTGTCTTTCCCATTGTTAAAAGTAATAATATTTAGCCTCTTGCCACTGCATCATCATTTCACCTGAGTAAAATGAAAACATGCATTACCAATCAAAATCAATGAGGCACTCTGAGAATATTAAAGTATAAACTACAAATATGGGTTAAGATGGCATTTTTTTTGTCATTAAAAATACTTTACTCTCTTGGGATATTTCGCTCACTGAAAAACACAAATGTAAGGTTGGACTTTTTAAAATGTTTTCTGTTGGGATCATGCTACCACAGTAAAATATTTAGGGCTTAAATGATTCCTCGAGTGATTCGAGTACCTTGATGATTAAAATTCCTCGAGGAAAATGTATCTGCCTCGAAACTTCGTTAAGTTATATTTTATTATTTAGCGCACTGTGTTCCGGCCAGGTTATTACTTGCGTTGCACAGCGCTCTCACTTCCGCCTAAGTTGTTGACGAAAGCTAACAATTAGCAGCATAACGTCCAGTTTTCAGAGGATTTTATTGACTGATGATAATGTCTGGGTCTTTGTCATTTTTCGGACCAATAAACATCCTTGAAATGACTGGCGCCATGCCTGGAGTACGGTAGTCTTTTCTCCTTCCGGAGCTGCTGCCTAGTGGCCGATTCAGAGCGAACAGCGGGGAAGAGCGCTGCAGGTGTATTTATACAGGTAACCGGATAGACCGAACACTGCGGGCGGCTGCGCAATAGATGATTAATCTAAGTGTAGCTTTACGGACGAACCGGAAAATTTATTACATATTATCCCGGTCTCAACAAATGGGTGGCGGAGCGCATTGTGGCGCCACGTAGCTGGTAGATGAGTTTCTGTGTGTGACGAACGAAGGTGCCAAATCCCATCGCTAATATGAACACAAAATCTATAAATGTCTGGGCAAGGTGAGAGTTCATCTATTTCATTGACTGAAGATGAATGCATAAACGAAAAGCTGGAGTATTGACATTTTTATTAGCGTATTTGTGAGCCTGCCTCTTTATTATTACACTGAATATAATTTCAGATTTTTGTATAACTTTTCTTCAGGTTAACTTAGAAAGTGAGCTATTATTGTTACAAGTTAATTTTCTAAACTACAGAAAAATTATTTTTAGGGAAGCTCAAATGTAAAAAAATGGACTGATGTTGATATGTGACAGTAATAGTGCTGTTATGTTAGATTTACCAATGTTTTATTTGATCTTTTTTTATCCGATTACTCAATTAATCGTAAGAATAATTATTAGTTTCCTTTTGTGATTACTTGATTACTAAAATATTCGTTTACAACAGCCCTAAAATTATTAATTCATTTTCAGTCTTTTTTAAGCATCTTTACCAGGCATGCCAACATTTGTACACGGTGCTGTACATCCAGCCATTCAGTATGAATAATACTTGCTCTTGTCTATTCCACTTTGCTTTTTTTAAGATGAAGATTTTAAGTTGTTTTCCTGAAGGAAGGTCATGTTGGAACTAAATCAGAAGTCAGTGTGTTTATAGCAGCGTGCCATATCTATAGAAATGCATGAAATCTTGATAATAATGTGATAAACTAACAATAATAGGACCTAGCAGATAAAAAGTAGCAAATATAAATATACACAACACTCTCCAATCATTTCCTGGCACTGACAGAAATCTCATTAGACGAATATTTTTCACACACTCACTCTTTTGTTTTCGCACATTTAGTTCACATTGTCCAATCCCCCCTACATTCCTCACTTTTGTTTACTCCTTATTTATGTAAATAGATATCTGCAAACTCTTATCCAGAACGTATATATGAAGTCATCGTCATAAAGCTTTACACGTGGAAGACATATTGCTTTATGTGTGAATCTGATGTACATGTCATATATATGCAGATATATATATGACATTGTTTTCCTGTTAATACATGTTAATATGAATAGAGTGTTAGAGATTGAATGTAAGAAATAAATATTAGTCTATATTAAAAATCTATATATGATTCTTAACATCATAATTGTTCGATAATGTTAAAGAGTATCTGAAAATGTCATTCCTTTGTGCAGACATGTGATATTTTTATTTTTCTTCTTGGTTATAAATGCTCTGAAACTGTCAGTATGTTAAAATGTATAGATGCTAACCATGGTCTCCGTCCAGCCTGCAAGATTAGGCCTGAACCCGTGTCTTATCCCACTCTCGTGAAAAGAAAAGTGAATCTCTGTGTGGTCTGTTCTCATGGACAGGTGGACGATTATATTTTTTATTCAAAGCAGCCAGTGTATAGAGGGGGAGTTTACTTGTGTGAATTTTTGGTCCCATTTCATTAGATTTTTTTTGTGCTTTTTAAGGCTTTCTTGGCTCATTTTAGTGATCACAGGATTCATATCAAAAAGCATGGCAGTGTTGTTGAATGTTACAATCCCATGCGTTGGTATACAGTGTTCTGATAAGTGTGCGTGTGTGGACTCTGAAGTATTGGGTGTTTTTTTTCAAGTAGTCTTCTTGTGTTGTTTGCTGCAGAAATTGCATTTGGTCAGTTTGTCCTTAAATCTCCTCTGAAAGCACAGACCCTCTCTCTCCTCCTAAATTCTCTCAGGTGGTCAGAGCTGCATCTCCTGCAGCACGCTGACCTACTGCTCTCCCGTCCCCTGGAAGTATGTGTTTATTTTTACAGTTTACAGAAACAACACTCGTCTTGTATTTAATGTTTTCGGGGCTCTGTGGAGTGTGGCTGTCTGAAGGTCCAGCCCTGTGGCTGAAGTCTGATTATCACACAGCATTATAAACATTATTGAAGGTCAGAACTGTATAGATGTTTCTGTAGGACAAAATAAAGGGTCTCATGCTTCTGATATATGATTACAATGAAAATGGCTACTTTCACTTGTTTATTTTTATTTTATTTATTTTGAAAAACGGAATTTAAAAAAGCACAACTTTTATTTTTGGAGAAAGAGATTTAGAAATTTCCTTATTTTATGTAAATAAAGTGCCCAAGTTTAACAAGTTAATTGGCCATATTTCAACCATCCATGTGCAATATTATTTTAAATATAACTAGCATTTAAAGGGGAGCTATTATGCAATACTCACATGTTGCAAGTTTCTGTATTTTTATTTAAGTCTCAACTGCTTCTAAAAACCAAGAGCGCAAGAAAACCACCCAGCCTCTGTTTTTGGCAGTAAGCTAATGTTCTTTGGTGTCTGGAAAATGAGCCTCTTGGTTTTTAAGTCACATTCGACAAAGGCTGTGCTGTTACCCAGCGAAGCCCAGCGCGTCACATAGCAACCCAAGCGGAGCTCTAGCAAGTTTGGTGAGCTGGTTTTTCAGCTGTACGCGCCGTACAGCTGAAAAAGACAAGTGTTTTGTTGTCAACCAAATCACTTGCTGCGTTCTTGTTGGTTGTGCAGGAGGCTCTACTTCTGCTTTTCAAAGCTGTATGGTTGCATAATTGCGCATCTGTTTGTAGGCATTTTCACAAGAGTTAGAGGGCATGACCAGCAGCAGCTTATCTAAATTTAAAGTGACAGGAGGCCCTAAAACAGCTCGTTCTGAAAGGAGTTCAAAATAGGAAGAACCTGACATCAGACTAAAATCTCATAATTTAAGAATCATTTTGTACAAAAAAAATGTAACAAACATGTTTTGTATAACTCATAGGCCTATCCCAACCTGCGCAAGGAAGCATAATAGATCCCCTTTAAGTGACAAGCGTAGGAATATCAAGCCCAGAATGTAAAGTTTGTGCCAAAAGGATGGAGTGAGCTACTCAGATGTTAATAACATTTCCCCTCATAGTGCAGAAGGTTTGAGTGGAAAACAACCACAGGAAGCCATCTTGAAAGCCTTGCTATATTTTCTGGAGTTGCAGCATGTGCAGTTTTGAGGCTTAATATACCCAATGATCCCATTTCTGATCCTCCTGCTGAACATCAGTCATCTGCAGTTACTGTCTGAACCTATGCAAGTCCCCAAACTTTTTCCCTGTAAGCGTTAGTGTGCTGTTGTATTTACTAAAGCCAAGCAAGGCAGGTACCTGGTGAGAAACAGAAGCCCCAAATTTGTGTTTTTTTCTGTCATTTTCCCCAAAATGAAAACAGTCAGCTATGTGACATTATCAAGTGTTTTTGAGATGCCTCCTTGTCATTATGGCCCAACCCTGCGTCAGAGCTGTGATACTGTGTGCTCCTATTTTTGTGAGATAATTTAAGAATTATAAAGGGATGGCTAATAAAGTACAAATGTGAATGTTGACTTTTTGACTATTGATTCTTGCATTTCTCAAACACTGTTGGTCTGTATTCTCAGGGTGTTTCAGATTTCAGAGCTTGGCAGATTTATTCATACCCCTTGAACTTTTCCGCCATTTGTCACTTTACAACCACAAACCTCGACCTTATGTCATGGAGCAACATAAAGTAGACCTTACACACTACATAGTGTGGTTTCCATAAATTAATTTCAGATTGTGTTTATCGAAATGAGCAGAAACTAACATAGGTGCTCTCTTCAGATGAGGTCACAGCATTGCACGCATGAACCAGATCAAGTCACGTGAGTTTTCTCAAGAGCTTTACTACGGATTTACATGTTGGAGAAAAAGAATATCAACACCGCTGTTGGTATTCTTCACTCCTCCCTTGTGTCTGCCTTGCACCCAAGCACTTTGTCATTCATTGTCTCTTTCTGTTTTGCTATGAATGTGTTCACATTGTGCAGAATAAATGTCAGCACCTGTGTAATGTCAAACCTTCGTTGGTAAATGTGCGATCTGAGTCCGTTTAAGCTCAAATTAAGTTGACTTGACTTCCAGACTTGCTTGGTTTTGCTGACCAGCTTTCTTTTTTGAAATGATCATATTTTCTGCAGTTTTGAGATGGTTGTCCAAAAGCTGTTCATGTGTTCCCAGATGTCCGCCTTCACAATTCTTACAGCTGCAAATCACTCTTTGAGAATTTCCTGACTTTGACTGAGTGTTTCACTTTACATTCAGCTTTTCTATTGTGACATAAATGTAGAGCTGATGGGTGTCACCTGTTTAGGTTCAGAAGTGGTTTTGCTTCGTTGTTCTGTAAGGTAATCGATGGACATTAGCGCAGAACTTTGGCTAGTGTTAGCTCTGTCTCTGTCTCTCAAATTTATGCCTCTTCATGGTGGTGTTACTCTCAGGTTTGCATATCTCTTTAAAATTCCTTAGGATCCTCCCTGGATTCTGCTGGTGTAGTAATAGCACCCTCTGCTGACTCTACTGTAGGTGAATATGGAAATGTCTACTTCCTCTATGTTGCAGGATTGAAGAGAAGATTTTTCCCTGTGTGCAGCTGCAGTGAATAAATCATAATTCTGCTCAAACCTTGGCCGGTTTTCTTCCACTTTTGGAAAATGAGAGAATCAGGTTGTTGAAATTCAACATGTTGTGTGGATCTGCCTCTGTAGTTGTACTGGAACTGCTGGGTCAGGTGATTTGCTGGGAGTCTGCAGATGAATTTAACATGTTTATTGATAGAAGCAGGAAAATATGAAATCACAATGTCTGAATGTCTTTTAGAGTATGTTTTCAGCCGCTTTGAACATTTACAGCGCAACATTTTCCATTGGATTTTAGTCTGGACTTTGACTGAGCCACTCCAACACTTGAATATTCTTTGATCTAAACCATCCCATTGTAGTTCTGTGTTTTGGGTCGATGTCTTGCTGGAAGGTGAAGCTCTGCACACTGAGTACACATTTACATGTTGGATAGAAAGAAAGATTAAGATCTCATCTGACCAGAGCTCCTTCTTTCGATAAACGCTGTCCATGTCCGGTCCGTCTGCTTATCCGGACAGCCATGTCCTGGTTGTATTGACGTTGAGGCATATTAAATTGCTTTTAAATTGAACAGTGCTGCATAAAAAAGTCAAAGCTTGTGATAATGTTTTATAATACCAACCTGCTTTATTAAACCCATGCACATCTTTCTTTGTCCACACACACTGATGGGACCAATAAAATTAGCTTTTATTTGTCCCACTGTGTTTTATCTTGTATGAGAAAAAAGGCATGACACTTTTCAGATTTTTGTGTATGAAACATTTTAAAAACCATGTATACTTTTCCCCCCACTTCAGAGAAATATGCACTGCTTTGTGTTAATCTGTACAAATAAAAGGTTTATGGCTGTAGTGTTAACAAAATGAAATTGTTACAGGGGTATGAATATTTTGACAACCACTCTATCTAACTCAGATTTCCTTTGGAAGATGGAGAACTTTTGTGTGCATAACTGTGTAAAGTCGTGCTCTTCTTGTTAGAGTTCTTTGTTTATGGTACTTATAAAATATTTAGCTGCTTTTTATCATGTACAAAGGTATCTGCATTAAGTAGTCAAGATGAGAAAATATTCCACAGTTGTGTTTAAAATGAAAGAAATTATGTAGAATATAAATAAAATGAGAATGCAGAGATATGAATATGTCTAAAAGAGCTGTATTTGGAAATGGCACAAAGACTGAAGTTATGTATAGAAAAAAATATGAAAATGTGAAAATAAATGTTTCCATTTAAAGTTAAAGGAAGTCACCTTTGGAAACAATAGTGCATTGCAAAAAATAAAACAATAACTTTGAGTGATTATGTAGTTTTTACAACAACAGATTTGTAAAACTACACTACTACTAAAGTTGAAATTATAAAGTTTAAAGCAAACTATTTACTATATATATATATATATATATATATATATATATATATATATATATATATATATATATATATATATGTAATTAAAACTGCATCCTGATCTGGTATTAGGTGCCATTTTCTTTTAGGTTTCTTCATAAACTTGTTCTTGTACAGTGTTACATTTAAAGTTTGAAAATAATTGTATTATTTTATTTCTATGAGAGAATTTTTGTTGTTGGGCAAAGATGAAAAAAAGTTTAAACATGTCACATTACTAACAATCTGCTTGGATTGTCCTGTACATCTACACAGGTAAGATTCTGAATGTGCACTATTTGTGTCACAGTTAAGTTGTGTAAAGCAGCTTGGACCTCAGTTCAATATTGATAAGTTAATTTATCAATTAAATACTCAGTAAATTCATTTTCAGCTTTTCTTTGAAATGTATGTGAAAATATGTCTGTGATGAGTTGAATCCCTCAGATTTTTTAAAAACCACTACATTTATTTGTATCTGTTGTGATTTTCTTACAAGATTCTTTTTGTTTTTAGTTTAGGGATTCTTTAAGAAACATTAATTTGAGCAAAACTTTTAGAGAACAGAATCTCACTTTTCTCTCTGTTATTGCACACACAGACCTGCAGAGGGAGCTCTTCAAACTTCACTCTGCTCAGTCTGCGGCTCCTGGGCAGAAGATCCATCAGAGCTCCGCTGCATGTGTCCCCTACAAACACATGTTGCTGTCAGAAGAATGTGGCGCTCATCCCCGCCCTGCACGCATTCCCTGCTCCAACCGTCATTTCATACCTGTTAACCGAGAATCTCAGAGCCCTCCTCCAAGCAGCGCCATCATCTCTGATGTCTTCCAGCTGGCCCCATTTAAACCGCAAAGGAAAGAAAGCGTGACAGCATGCAGAGTCTCCGCCTTTTCCGCATCCCATAATTCTGCTGAAGCATCAGATGTTTTCCTGCAGGCACCGTTTGGGAAGCGGCAGGAAACCAACAAAGCTGCTCCTGCTAACACTCACACATTCATGTCTGGCACTCAGCAAGTGAGAAACAGCACAAAGTGTCACCCTGTCGCCCTCTTGCACACGGAGGCCCCTCTGCTCCAGCAGCCCGTGGCGGTGCACCGGGTCGTCTCCAGGATCGGTCAGCGGGCCGCCGTGGGCTCAGTGGCAGTGGGCCCTCTACATTCCTGGACCATCGTGGGAAAAGTTGTGGATGACCCGTTCACCGCGGCACCTTTTCAGCCCAGATGCTCCCCAGGGAAGCCTTAGTTTTACTAGTGTGTTTTTAAAAAATGCCAAGTCAGAAGAAGAAGAAGCCAAAATATAGTTCAGCTGCAGTAGGACTAAAACCCCACATGTAAGTTCGACGTTGTTTCAAGGTTAAGGCTCTACCTCAGTCATTTCATTTGCTTTCAGTCGCCATATCAAGTCTTCATGAACAGTTTCAACTTTAATTCAGTGGATTATTTATCTATTAAAGAATCACATAAAAGTAATTAAGAATGTTCCAGAGCAAAAGTTTGTATGCAGTTTTCTCTTATCCACACATGGTCAAAATTATACATTCAGCCTCAGATATGTACATATTTACTGATTTCTGCCATAATTCTGACTGCATTTTCAACCACTTGCCTTGTTAGTCAAGTTTTAGAAAGTTTGATGTCACTTTAAAGGGACTTTAAATCAAAAATACATTAATAATCCCCAAATAAAAACTGATATAATTGTCTTCAAAGAGTCATTGTAGCTGCTGATGGCTGTGGGAAGGAAGGATCTCCTGTAGCAGTCTGTTACAGATTGTCTGAAGAAACCTCTGACTGAAGACTTGTATAATATGGAGAAAACCTAGAAGCTTAATGTCAGTCTGCACCAGCCATCAAAATCCAATTGTGATGCGTGTTGGGCGTCTTTATCCTCTTGGAACAACCAGTTTTGTGTATATTTAAACCATCATATCTAAACTGTCATTTTTATATTTTTACATAAAAGCAAAGTTCAAAGTTAAATAACAACCCAGGAACCACTGAGGTACAAAGTAAAAGCTGCTTTTGAGCGCCAGTGACTCGAATTTAACATCAACATGGATTCAGTCTGTCAAGAAAATAAGAACCAGCTACTCTAAAATGTTGACATTTCAGCTTGACTTGCTGCACAACTGCAGCTGCCCTCAGGGGCAAGTCAAATGCTTTGTGGGTAAAAGCTGAGTTGTTGGACCAAAATGACATAAAATGTCAAGAAGAGACTTTCATAGCTTGTATGAACTGTAAAACAAGGCGGTGGCAGCATCATGGCCAGGGCCATTTCTTAATTAAACATCTATTCTTTGTGTAAAAGCCTAATGCATCACCGGTACCAACCCAGCGTATATGAACTCAAGACATTCCAGCAAAAAGTGGTCAGAAATCCAGACAAAACTATTCCAGAGATTTGTTGACATCCACAAAAACATGACTTCCCTGTAATTTGCTCACAGACATTTATACAAATAATAGTGGGCCTAATATCTGAGCCAATATCTCTAATTTTAATTTTTTTTTTAAAACCTGTAAGTTTGAAGCTTGTCCAGCCAAGTCTTGTTTTTGTAAATCAGTGTTGTTGTATCTTGTATTACTAGTCCAGTCCCCAAAAAGAAGGAGTTAACTTAATCATTATAAGGCTCGAGTAAAGATGACCTCCATTTTCATGGGGAGCGAATGTTGATATTTTCTATCACTTTTTTATCCAACTAAGAAGTTTTACTTGGATTTAGAGGAAAAGTGATTCAGCTTTTAGGGCGTCGTTCCAGAAACCATAATTTTCTTGGCAGCCCAAAGGATTTGCTTGTTGGCTCTTGCTTTAAGCCCATTAAATCTTTCCTGTTGTTTACATATAAACTGCAGATTGTGATTTTATTATCAGTATTAGGAGATTTTCCAAATGTTTGCAGTTTTCCTGTCGACATTCAGTATCAGAGCTGTAAGTTACCATGTAACTGCAAGCCAAATACACAATTCTTTTTCTAAAAGCAATTTTTAAATACATGTTTTCCAAAAATCCCTGCAGCAGAGACTTGGATGTAGTCAGTGTTTAATTATCCTAATCCCAGTTTACATGTTACACAGATAAACTGGCATAAAACACAGTTTAGTGTATGTTTTATAACTTTTCTGTCTAGTCTGTGAAATAAGTCTAATAAATTGTTTGTCAGCATATCACAGATTAGATTCTTTATGTGATAAAACATTAAATATAATGCTTCTGAATCGGTTTTATTTTGGTTCAGTGAAGGACTCTGTTTTTTGCTGAGGCTTAAGATTCCTGGATATTTACACTGTATTACCTGCTCAATTAATACGGGGCAAAAAACCAAGGAAAGTTACATGTTTTATCCGCCTAATATAGTCTTAAAAGCTCCATGCTCTGGATCTGTTGTTTTATTCTTATGTGTTTTTATGTCTCTGAGTTATATATTAAAACAATTAAAAGTGGGCGTACACTTTTAATATGAATCTCTGAATGTAAATCATCTTCATTTTGCCCACAGTCTTAACCTGTTCTTGTTCATTTTTGCCTTTTTTCGCTTCTCATCAGGCAATCCATGCAGGTGTCCCTGGAAACAGCTTTTTCAAATTTAATCCCAGTTTAGGATTAAGCACCAGTGTTATAAAAACACTCAACATTATAGAAATACTCTTATTTTGTCTTGAGAGGCCTCCATTTTTTTTAACGTAACATTTATGTATCTGCCTTGATGGACATGTAACTTTTTATTTCGAGGTGATGCTATTAGAACAGTTGTGGCAAAATTGTTCCACAGTGATGTAAAAATGTTTTTCTTGTAGGTTTTTTTTTTCTGCTTTACTGGAAAATAAAAAATCTAAAACAATTCCCGTGTTCTATTAAAACTTGTCCAGAGACTAAATGCGGAAATTACCACTTTTTGCTAACATGTGGTAGCAAAAAATCAACAAAATGTTGAACAATCGAATCTGGCCTAAACAATTCAAAGTAGGATTAGTCAGGGAAAATATCTTAGCACCAGGGTTCTGCTGTCAGACTTCTTACTTTCTGCAGAATCAGTTTCTTCTTTTTGATATATTTCATTGTCTATGTCTGAGTGGAAGCTAAGTTTGTGTCACCACAATTACTTTTTTTTAAATTTTTTTTTATAAAAGCTATGTCTGAAAGGCCCTATTTTTGGTCAAAAGTATTTTCTTTCTTTTTAGCATGTTTTTATTGACTTGTTTTGATTTTTAAAGAATGAAGTCTCCTGAGGTGAAATGGAAAGAAACGACCGATCCAAGTGTCCCCTACACTCAGTAAATCACCAGTAGTTTTACTCTAGTTTAAACCTCCCAATAAAGCAGCATAACCAATTTGAGGCACTCATGACGTTCAAAAGAAACATTCCTGCGTAGTAACATGAGTCACTTGTTTTCCCGGTGGTCAGCAAAGCATTCAGAGAGATTCATCTTCTGGAGACCTGCTCATGGAAACTGTAGAAAGTGGACTGGATTTCACAAAAATAGATAATCGCGCTGTTTTTTTTTTCTTCACATAAATTTCAACTTCTTTTTTTTTTTTTCCTAAACACTGTTGCTCATCAACCCCTGAACTTTGGAGTCTTATTATCTATGAATGCTCATCCCTACAGTTTGTGCAGCCAAGGTAGACAGCGCTGCCGGCCAAGCTAGGAAGTTGAAGCCACTGCAAAACATTTTTTAGGATTCTCCAGGGAGATAAAGTCATGAGACGCTTTTTTTTTTCTCTTTCTAATGTTACACAATGCACTGAAGTGAAGCTATCACTATCTTGTGTTTTAAAAAAAAAGAAGGGGTCACAAGGGAGCTAATCTGTCAGTAAAATACTGAGTTCATGGAGCTATCATAGATGTCGCCGTTCTTATTTGCTGACATCCTGGAAGAATTACAATTTTAGTTCTGACGCTTTCTTCCTGTTTCTGGAAAGTTTTGTTTGTTTGTTTTTTGTGAGCTCATCACCGCCTGCAGAACTGCAGATTTGTGTGTCTTTCAAGGCATCTCCGAATATGAAAAACATATTGGAAGAACACATGGAAATAGGATTTATTTTAGGAAATCTGACTGGAATAAGAGTCAGCTGACTGTCTGCTTTGTGGGTTGTTGCATAATATTTTAACTCCAGTAAAACGTTTTTGTTTTTTTCATGTCTTTTTCCCTCGGAGGGAAAAAAAGAAAAAAATATTTTAGATGTTCAACAAGAACGAGGAATAATAGAAACAAGCTTTCAAAAGTAAAATTAACTAAGGAATTGTTTCAAAGCACAAATTTTCCACCTCTACAGCAACTACTGGAGTCAAAAAATATGAAGATGAGCATTTTTCCCAAATGGATCAGTCATTATCTTCATTAGCTAATGCTCAGTTTTTCCTCACATGTAAAATTAAATTGTTTAGATCAACATTTTCACTGCACTGTTGGAGCCATAAGACGTTAAAAAATAATAATTTCACTCTAACTTGCACTCTAAAAAGTTCTGACTGACAATTCAAGAAATAAGAAAAGTTTTCCAATAGAAAGACCAGAAATTAACAGATAGCATTTACAGTGAAAATAAGTTGAGCACCTACTCACACTCCACTCCAGAAGAAAAATCCTGTTGAAGTATGTTTAAAGTTTGTTTGCAAAAAACCAGTGAAATACTAGGGGAATATAGTCTGGTTAGATGAGACCAAAATTAAAAACACACACCAAGGTTGGAGAACAAATGCCCTGCACATCTTTTTTTTTTAAATAAAAATAAAATAACTATCACCTTTGGAGTTTGGAGGTCGGAACATCATGTTTTCAGCAGCAGCTTTATACAAGTGGAGGACAACAAGCCTCCATAATACTTTAATAATACTTTATTTTAAGGCGTATTCCACATTTTTACAAGGAGTGCAAATACATGTGGAGGACATTGTCAAAATTCCCAGGATGTCCCATAGTACTCAAAGAGTTTGGAGAACTTGTGCTCCAATTAAAGATGAATAAAAAGTCCTTTATAATAACTGTTCTCAACTCTCTGCGGCTGGATCCTTTGTACTTGATGGATTTAGTTTGCTGCCATTGCATGAGGAATGTGTGAATCTTGTGCAGATTGTGCTGGAATCAGAAGACACTTTAAAACCTCCTGAAAGTGAAGCGGCTGGATTCAGGGCGGGTCAGGGGTCAGCGATGCTCTCCTCAAAAAAGCAGTGTTTTCTTCTGAGACGGATGAACCGTATCTAATTCCACTTTCTGGTAAATCGATTTATATGCTCATCCAGAACCTCTTCTCCAAGTGAAAAGCTGTGAAAATGGTTTATTTTAAGACTTACTGGAAAATACACAGTCACCTTATAAAAAGCTGGGCTCCTGACAGTCGGCTTTTCATGCTCTACCAGCTGCATCTTCTGACCACAAGATCAGCCACCCACATCTGGGGATTATTGTGCTCACATTTAATAAGTCAAAGTTCGGGAGATTTACTAAGATTTACTAAAAATCAATAAAAAAAACCCAACTGTGAGTCAAGCAGACAAAAAAGGTGTTGTTTTTAATTTTATTGCACAATGAACAAATCAAAGGTTTCAGATCTGCTGCTGGGTCAGTAACAGATTAACTCTCCGGAGAAGACATTTAACTTTACAGGAAATAAAACCCTGTAAAGATAACCTCCAGGTTGTCACTCAAAGGGATCAGAAATTAATTAAAGTTACATGTACTTGATTTTATTTTAGTAATCTGGTCTCAGTGTTGTACCTCTTCTCCATCCTGCATAAGATCTAACTGAGAAGGATTTGTGTACTTGGATGTCTGCAAGTACACATGCAAGTACTTGCATGTGTCCCTCACTAATCCCTCACTTCTTCCCTCACAAAAGAAGAAGTGAGGGATTAGTTCAGACTTAAATCTGAGGGAAACACCAAGTCTATCGCAACACAAATAAACAAATATTTGTTGGTAGAATATCAGAAAGTAAGGCAGGCAAAAGAAGACAGATTTCTCTCCAATTACCAAAGGCAACCTTTCTGTTGAAAACACGCTTTGGTCCAGGATTATTAAACCATTCAAAGAACTCAGAGTTGAAATGATGAGGACACAACACATTTCGTGGCAAGGTGACAACAAATAGTGCTAGTAGCGTCAGCAGGCAGAGCGTTAAAGTGATTGTTTGTGAGCATAAAGTTTCCCAGGTGAGAACATCAGTGGTTTTTGCATTTATGTGCCCTCTGTCAGTTCAAAATGCCTTCTGATGTCCTCAGATCCCAGAAAAACATCGACTGTCCAAATGTTTACCTCAGGTTTGTATTTTACTCATAAGATACAAACACAATATTGTCCAAGTTCCTTTTATGCAGCTTTTGGTTGCCTGTAAGATTTTAAGCAGCTCCAAAAGTTTGGGCTGCTGCCACATCTTTATTTTAAAACTCTAACAAACAGTGAATGACACTTTTTAATGTAAAAGACAAACTAAACAGAAACATCCAAACAACTCGTCTTATTTACACTATCTGACATAGACTTGTGAAGAAATCGCTATTTCATGTTTTATGCATTTTTTGAGCAAAGTCAATGTATTTTTGTTTGAACACAATTTCAGCAATTTGTGGGTAAAATTTTGAGATTTTTGCATCCTCAGTTGATCTCATGGTTGGGTCGCGGAGGCGGGCGTGAGGGCGGAGGTGCTCTGCATGGAGGCGACGCCTGAGGTGGCGGAGGCAGGGAGCCTGTGGGAGACGGCGGCGCTGAGTTTTGCCTGCCGTTGGTCGGGGGCAGGTCTCTGTTGGGAGGAGGCGTGTACGAGGAGGAGCAGCTGCTGGAGGACGGGGGTGGAGTCGACGGCAGAGGCGGCAGGGTGGAGGTTGGCGATGGGGGCAGGTGGAGGTCCTCGCAGTCGTCGGATGGGCGCCGTTGGTACCTGTGTGGTGTCGTGTAGACGGGCGTGGAGGGGTGGTTGTAGATGGGATAGCGGGGGGGAGGGTAGGACGGGCTCCGGGTGAAGTTGATGCACCGACCCTGTGATGAAGGCACAGAGAGTAAAGTGGAAATGTGTAGCTGCACAACTAATGACGAAATGACAATTAGCTTTATGAGGGCAAGAAACTGGGCACAAATTCCTAAATTTCCTGTTGCAGGGCGACTGGCAAATTTGCAAGTGGAAAGCGTGTATTTTTTCTTTTTAGTGAGTGACATAAAAGTAAACTCAGTCATGCAGACTCTGTGAACTTTGGGAGCCAGACTGCCTGGAGTCCTGATTACTTCTGCAGGCGTGTTACTCCAGACAATAATGCATTGTCTAAATTACTTCATCATCTCCCAATGGCACTCCACAGCTTCCATAAGGCTAATTTAAATTATATTTAACTCAAAAATGACATTGAAGTTACGCCAGTCTCGCCTATATGGGTGTTTTTTTTAGGTTTACTTGTTTTGCTACAGAATTTGAATTTATTTTTACATCTTCTCCTGCTTCACTGTAGAAAAATAAAGTCACCTTGTCTCCAGGATAAGGTCGCATCACTGAAACTCTGTCGTAGCCTCTTCTCAGCAGCACATACAGAGCATCCAGTTTTCCCTGGAAAAAGATGACATTTGTCACTTCTGTAATATTATTGCAATCTTATGATCATGATCAGTGGTTTTCTGAGCTTTTACTTTTGACTTTTGCAGCTTTAAGATCTTTTTTTTTTATTAATTTTCCAGCTGAAAACTATTACTTCTTAAGTTTGTTGACTTTCACGCACAATACAGCATCATATGGGCATTGAAAAGTCTCTTAGGAACAAAGCTGTGTTGTATTTACACTAAACTTGGGAGTTCATTATAAAAAATGCCAAAAAATAAGAGTTTCACAGGTATAAAAAATTATATTTATCCAAAATAAACCCAAAATGTCAAAAAGGTGTCATCTACCAGCAGAAAAACAAACAAATAAAATTTCTGCTTTCAGTTGTTCATAAGTTATTTATTTTTTTATCAGATAACCTGAAATTATTTCATTGTACCATTAATCTTTTGAAGAAAAAAAAATCTCATGAAGAAAAAAGTAGAGGAAATAAAGGTCCAACTCTGAGCTCAGTTCTTTTCTCTGCAGATGCGTGGAAGGCTTTATGTAAAAAAAACAGCGACAGATAAGCAATGAATGCAACCAGTTAAAAACACAACAGACTCCACAGATTCCTTTCCGAGGGGTTAGCTCAGTTCAAGTCTGGATCTTGTTACGTCCGTCCTTTCGGCCGACAAATATTGGAGGAAGCAGAATTTTATTACCTATTTCCTGGTAACACATAATCAAAAGCACTAAAACCAAAATATTTTTTCACTTCTGGTGTCTTAGGAAACGTTTTGTGAGCAAAAACAAAAGCTCAGAAGACGACAGCGCATTTACCCAAACCAAGGTTTGTATTTAGAGCAAATCTAAATCTAGTTCAGAAGGTGGGAAAAAGTGAGTGATCACCTTAATGGGAGAATACCACTTCTGGGAAGAGATGGTTTTGCGTGTGTGGTAATAAAGCCGCGGTGGAGGTGGATCATACTCCTGAGTGGGCATCACAACTCGAGCATTTTTGGCTTTTTCCAGTTTGGCTCCTTCCTCAGTTGAGCCTTTATCTCCCCAGCGGACCTGAAAAGACGGACAAGCAAAGGAGAACAGCCATGTAAAATAAAAACAACAACAAACTGCAGATATTGGTTAGCGAAACCTACAGTAACATATAGTAAACATAAGGTCTCAACTCAACAGGACAGCCCACCCGGAGGGTTTGTTTCATCTGACCAAAGCACATGGGTCCAGTTAAAACCTTGGAAAGTGTTTAACAAACTTCACATGTTTATGAAGGTAGGACACAAGATTTTGATGCAATATTTCCCCCCCAACGAAACGTTGGCTTTAAAAGCTGAGATTTTATGACCCTGAGGTCCATTAATTGGGTCCAATCAGAACTTTGTTTATGGAGCACCCTTCATACAGCCAGCAAAACGTTCTTCAGAGAGATTGAAAACACAAGGGCAGACATTAAATCACTAGATAAACTCATTTAATAACTTAGAATATTATTGAGAAGCCTATTTATTTTAGGAAAGTTATCACCAAGCGACACACTCTATATGAATTATATACAGATGCCTTTTTTCTCTTAACTGTTATGATTTTCCCTTTACAGCTAATGAAAACATGAGATTTTATATTAGAATATTACATCAGACCAATTAAAAATATTTTTAAAAACTAGATGAAAAATACTTTTAATATCGGCTTAAAGATTATTTTCAGAAAGGTACTTTTATTCTGACAAACGAGACTGATTAGGACATATATTCTAATATGATGCTTTGTAAATGATCAAATTAATTAAAGAGGCAGACAGAACAAATGATGGTATTACAATTTAAAAATAAAAATAAAAAAATAAGAACTACTTCATTAATCCCAGAGGGAAATGAAATGTTGTAGCTCATTAATTCAGATTCTTCAAAGACTTATTTAAGGTGGTAATGACAGGAAAGGTCTCTTGTAGCAGTCTGTATTACAGTCAATCTGCAGAAGCCTCTGACTGAAGATGGTTTTCTCAAGACAGAGTATTTTTAATCTTGAGAAAACAGAGTATCTTTAATAATTAAATCCGTCGATTATAGGAAAAGAGGATAAAGGCTGTTGAAAAAACTTTGGCGTCGGGGAAGCTGTAATTGAACTCATGCATTACTGCTGCATTAAACAACTGCTGTTGTATCAGGTTGCTTTGTTCCATAGAAACCATTCAAAGTCCTGCCAGGCTTTAATTAAACCAGCTCTGCTGAAATCCACAAGTCAAAACAAAAGCAGGCAGTCCTTTGTTTCCACAAATTTCCATGGAACTGTTTCAAAGTTATGACGTTTCCTCGACACTAACTTTATTTTACAGCTGATGCTAAACAGCGACGTTAAAGAGAAGTAACTAGCATGAACAAGATACCTCGCCAGACTTCCCGAATGTCTCGTCTCAATTCTTTTTAGTGTTCGCCTTTACCTTGATGCAAAGAAGGCTAAGATGTCAACAGTGAGCCAGAATTTAACAGGCTAAACCAGCACTGTCAACACAACCTTGGAAGTTCATTAGTCAAATTCACTCCCTTTCAGCAACCACACAAAAGCCACAAATGCCTTGACTTGGCAGAAAGAGCACATAAATGAAGCTCTGCATACTTTCCATTTTAGTGTTTGGAGTTGTTTGACTCCAGAGCTTTGCTCGCTGAATGAAGAGCGTCTTTCTTTTTGAGTGAATCATCCCAAAGGAGGCAGACATAATCCTGTTTCTGCATGACTTATCAGACACACACAAGGGAGGCAGAGTTCCTTTAGTCGTTCTCCTTACCGCTGCGCTTTCTCAAAGATTAAAAATAGGTATTTATTTTTAATGTCAAACTGTTCTGCAAAAAAATAAAATAAAAGATAAATCAGTGCCTCAGACCAGTAAAACTTTTCAGCTCCTTCTGCCATGCAAACATTTCAGTCGTGTTTGTTGTCCAGATGGCCTCAGTCTTGCTCTCTGTGGCTTTCTGTCAGTCACAACAACAAAGTGACTCGGTTTCAGCTGCGCGCTGAACTCCATTAAGGCAGCTTTATTGTTCTTCTGTTTGATCTCATTCCCACCTTTCATCTTTTGCTTCCTGCACGCTGAGGATTGAGGTAAAGGCTGCCACGTGTTTCATCTGTGAACCTGAAGCCAGTTTCGATTTAACTTTGGTCATTTAAGCATTATGAATAATGTTAATCACCACATCAAGGAGTCTGAATGTGGAATGTCTTTTCACTTATTTCCTCTTTTTGTTACTTTTGCGATTATTCTGTCTTTTCTTTGTTGGATTTGGATTTAGTTTCTCTCTCAGCTGAAGTACATGTGCTGCTAGATAGTAAACAAATGGGAAGACGTTTAATTTTCAAATCAGTAACAGGAAACAGGAAATGTGTTAGCAGAATATACAGCCAATGTAAAAAGAAAGTACAACCCTTTAAATACTTTGGTTCTATAAAAAGAGCTAGAAGAGATCCTAATAAATAATATAAGCGAGATGCATGATGAAAAAGTTTGTTCAACATGACATAATTACAAAAAAATTATAAAAGGTTAATATGTACAAAATATGTAAAACCTGGAATTTAAATTGAATGTATTTTTTTCCCAGTCACTGTTCTGCTTTCATATTTCTCATTGTGCTGTAGCATAAACCAAAGTTTGAACTTTTTGACTGTGTGCTTGTCATGCTCACTGCAGCTGAACTATATATGCTATAAAAGAAGCTTTTAGTTTTCAAAACAAGCAAGGCTTTCCAAAAGAATGACAACAGAAGCATGGATCTGAATGCAATGGGCCACAATTGTGTGAACAAGTGAGGAATTTGACTTCTTTTTTCAAGCGTTCACAGCGTGTAGGTATAAATACATCAACTTTAGGGGAAATAAAATTAGGACAAAGCGATAATATGTACATGTATTTAGAAAAAAGATTTTAAAGAATGAAAAGTAGAAGGTTTTATCTGGCTGTGCAAAAATGCTTATTTTATTTTTACACTAGAGTAGCTGCCAGGTGTTTGTTGTTTTCAAGAAACTCTCAGTAGTTGGGTTTTCATTGACAATAATTGCGCAATTTGACATTTCAGAAATAAATTTGCTCAACAAAAACACACCAATTTTTTTTTTTGAAATGTTATAAAAAGTTTTGGTAAAGGGTGGTGTTCTTGGCCCCATCAAATTAAGTTTATTTCACAAAAATGCAATAAAAACACTTTTTTCGCTTCCCAGGAGTCACATGAACCAAAACATTGATGTCGCCACCACTGCAGACCATGAAGAAGAAAATAACAGGAAGTAGTTGGAGGATGATTGCATGGCATATTCTTTAATGACTTCTCAAGAGAACAAACTTATCCATGTGTGATCTTAATTGTATTTATTTTTTAATGGAAACACCGCAATTGTGAAATGTTTATTTTTTACATTTGTGGATTAAGTTTTGCACACAGTTGAAATGGAAGCGCAGCTTCTCTGGTGCCTGATTTTTGCAAACAGCTCACCTAAAGATAAACGTCAAAGCCGTTTGTATCCAGGATGTGTGGGGTCTGCAGAGACGTTACTGAGCTGCTCTTTTTCTGACTCTAGATCTGTAAAGGTCCTGGATGGATGAAATGTCAGCCATGATGATCCTCTCTCCAGACATAATTGTTTGCTGGATGAGCCAAACCACACAGTGACGAACGAACACAGGACAAACTAAATAACTGCAGGTTTGATGATGACCAGCAAGTCCTGCAAGTGACCAACAAACCACTAATAGGTAAAGCCCACCAGAGTTCTTGTTGATACTTTCCAGCTGCAGTTCTGCCTCTCAGATGTTGTGAAGGAAGTCAACATTTTGTCAGAGAAAGCTCAATGAGGAAAAGAGGAAAAATAATCTTTCATCATTACCTCCTCTTTTATGTGCGAAAATGTTTAGCAAGATTCCAGTGCTGTTGTATCTGGAGAAATTTTAAATTGATTCTCCGTTAACAAACAACTTCAGACCTCAGAAAAGACGAGAAGTCTGACGGCATCACTGTGACGATTTACCAGGCCGACGAGATGTTTTCCTGTTTTCTTGCTTTCTTTGTGTTCAATTCAGTCTCAAAGTGATTCAGAGTGAGGGACTACCAAAGACACACCAAACCAAACCAGACCAAGAACAGTTTTGGCAAAAACAAATCTGTTGTGTTGAGATTTCCCCAGTAGCTGAGCAGAGAGACTGTGGGACAGTTTGAGAAAGGCCCTTCATTACGTCTCAAAGCTTTTAATCCAAAGTAGTGTGGAATTTATCTTATTTATTTATGTTTGTCTTGGTGTTAGTTTTACATAAATAAATGGTTGTAAAATGAATAACATATTCAATTATTCTGTGTAAATATAATTTAATTAAAGAACTAGATTCTAATTTCGATAAGTATCCAGAACGAGACTGATTATTTATGTACATTAATATAGATTGACAGCTATGAATGTTTTTCACTTAAGCCAGGTTGGTGTAGTTAGCTTCCCTCAAAAATTAAAAATGATTTCCTCTCATTAAATTTCTCCATCATCCGAAACATGAAATGTGATTTTAAGAAGATGAGACAGAAAAAAAATCTCTTTTTTTTTTTTTTTACCACATCTGTAGACTTTTTTTGTTGCTTTAATCTTTGTGTTAGGAATGTTGAAAGGCAGGAAATCGCCTCCTCCTCCACAGACTCTGAGTCTTTTTTTGCCCACATTGTACAGACTTTACAGGAGCTCTCCTGGGTGGGTTGAGTGTAGTCCTGCAGACAGACTGCCTCCCCGGTGGACGAATAAAAGGAAAAGAAACAGCTCACTGGTTCTTTATGTTAGGACTACTTTGGTCTCATAACACCTAAAAGGGACTAAATTGACCAATTTTTTTTGCAATATATACAATCGTGACCAGTTTTAAAACTGTGAAGCCACATAATGACCCACTGTTCCTGACATCTCACTTAAACTGTGATGTCTTTACCATTCCACCACATCACTTGCTGTTGTTGGTTGTTGGGCAATTACACAGTGAGGCAGAAGCAGTTTTCATATTTTATAAATGTGTGTTGTTATTTCGCTTTATTTTCTTCAACATTTTACCTCCATTCTCTTGATTCCCCCGACTCCACGGCCACCGTAGTACGACGCATCCACAGTGGGCCACCTCTTCTTTGGAAAACCGTCTTCGTCCTCCTAAACAATGTTTTAGGCACTTAAAATAAATGAATTAAATTGTAACTTAAATGTGTAAATGAAATTAACAAGTGTAACCTACAGAGAGGTCTTCAATCACGGGAGGAGGTGGCTCATGAATAACCTGCAACGAGTTAAAACAGTCACTGTAATCTCACAGTTTTAGCACGTAAAAATTAGTTTATGAAGTATTTGGTTGGTTGCAAAAGCAAATCCATTTATTTCCATTTATTCTTGGCTATTTTCATACCACGGTGCAGCAGAGAGGCCAGAACCACCAGAGCAGAATAACGGTGAACAAGAGCAGCAGAATGAGCAACGCGATCCCCACAAAGGTCCCGTCAGACTGCAAAGAAGATTTAAATTTTCACTTTGCACTGCTTTTGATTCGTAACAATAAAACAAATGACAAGACTTTACATCATGTATGCATGATATGGGACAAACACAACAATTATACAAGAGTAAAAGAGAAATAGGGGTCAAGATTGGGGGAAAATCCATAACGTAGCTGATGTTTGGTGTTCACATCTAACCATAAGATAATGATTTGAACCAGTTTTGTTTCTTTTATACTTACACAGGTGATGGCAGTAATTGTGACAGAGCTGGATATGAAGCTGAGGCCGTTATTCATGCTGACATAAAGAGTGGCTGACCTGAAAAAAGGGAAGATTTCCAGCAATAAATGAAAGGATCCACTTAACAAAAGCGAATGAATGCATTTGTGTGCTAAATTTGTCGTCTAATTAGTTTATTTTTATTTCAGCAGAATGGTTAAATTATGTTTCTCTATGATCCCAGGTATTGTTTCTGTATCATAATTAATGCATTTTTTAAGCTGCACATATTGGGAATGTCACACAAAACCTAATTCCCCAATCCATGTTAGCAGAGAATCCAAGTTAGCCTTTTTCATCCTTTTTTAACATTTTAATCTATTTTTGTGTTCACAATTTGCTAAACTCTGTTTTAGATTGTTCATATTAAAGTAGAGGTTAGTCAGCTTCATGGTGTCTTTAATGGACATGCATAAACAAAAATATGAGCACAAACAGTGATGTTTCATCTTATTATTTTATTCTGTATTTTACAGACGTGTTTCTTGTGAACATTAATCCCACTTACATTCCAAATCTTTCCAGAACTGGAGCTGGACACAAAAGATAAGTATCTCTCACCACCAAAGGTCTTTCCACTGCAGGAACAGAAAAAAAAGATTTCAAGCTCAAGGAGCTAAAAATTAGAGGATGGTTCAGTGATGAAGAAGAAAAGTCAAATTTTCTTCTCGTCTCGAAACATCAGAAGCTTCAATCCTTTTTTTATGTTATTAAATTCCTGGACTTCCTGTTCTGATGGAAACTGAAGCAAACAGGGGAGGGTTTGTGGCTTATTTACCCTGGCTGAGTGAGTGTCTAGCGTGTGCAAAGAGCCCTGGTTGCTGATGAGCTCCACATTCCCCTGCAGACATCTGAGAAGCCCTGAGTGCTTTACCAGCCGATTCAAAGCAAAGAACGACGGCGCTGATGGTGACTAAAGAGGTAGAAGGCTAACGTCACAGAGGCCCACCAAGAATTTTTGGCCCCTGCCCATCCATATGTTGAGAATCAAAATACATTCAGCAGAGCAGAGTGGCGTCAAAGACACCAGAGTGCTTATTATGTAATGAAGATTAATATTTAGTAATGGCTGTACTTGTAGGTAACAATTATGGAGTTTATTATCTCGTTTTATTGCCTCGTCCTTAGTTTTTCCACACTTAGCTTGCTATTTATAGTGACAGTCTTTTTTTTTGTCGAGTAATTAAATAAACATCTGGATGAACTTGTGTTTCTAACCATTTAGAGGTCATAAAAGACTTGAGAATGAGGTGGAGGATCACCTTTCAGCAGGACAATGACTGTAAACATATAACCAGGGCTGCAATGGGACAGTTTAGATAAATTAATCTTTAGTTTAGATAGATAAATCTTAACCTTGTTCCTAGGAATCCTTCACGTTTTAGGTGTGTCTCCACTGCAGCACACCTAACTCAAATGAATGCATTGCCTCCTCAGCAAAAGCCTGTTAACCTAGTTAACATAACACATGCAGGGCAGGGGATCCAGAGGATGGAGAATCAATGGTTTAGATAAAATGGCTCAGTCAAAGTCCAGGCCTAAATCCAGCTGAGAGTTTGGAGCAGGGCATTCAGTTGCTCTCCCTCCGATCTGACTGAGCTTCACCAATTTTGCAAAGAAGAATGGTCATAAATGTCAGAAAAATTGTCACATTAAACTCCAGAAGACACATTTGAGATTTTTATTTTTGAAAAGTGTTGTTTGATTCAACACACAAAGTCTCAGTAAGATACAGAAAAGTTTGAGTTTGTAACATAACGTTTTAGGGCAATAACTGCTTTTTGTGGAAGTGGAGCCACAGCTGTGCTGAGAGGAAAACCAAACACATTACAAGCTATTATTAGGCTTGATAAGATCTTTTAAAGTGAAGAATATTTTAAAAAAGGAACCAAGATTATAAGAGAGTCTGGATAGTTTAAGGCTTTGAATGAGCTCCATAGTTACTGCAGGAAGATAGTTTTTGCTTTCAAGCTTTTTTTTCTCAGGTTTATCAGTTTTAGTATTTTAGAAAAAATATTAACAGTTATATTGAAATAAGTTTGTGTTAAATCCCAAAGAAGTGCAGCACTTACTGAAAGTAACTGTGTCGTTGATGCGGAAGCTGCAGAGGACTTTCTGCACGTCTCTGGCGTGAAGGAAACCGTTTCCTCTGACAGACACCTGGAAGTTTTCTGGAGGGACATGGCAAATTAGAAATATTGTTCTAAAAGAAAAATTAACCTCTGTGAAAGTTTTTGGGTAAATACATTTAGAAGTTTAAATACTCTGATCAAACATCTCCTGCTGTAGGTGAGTTAGAATTACCTAAATTATTTCTATTAGCTAAATCCTAGAAAACTTTATTTTCTGATTTTTGTAACTTTCTTCAAATTCAGAAGTTTAACATACATTTTGTCAGTATCAGAGATAATTGTCTGTATGACTTGGATCAAACCTTAAACAAAAATAAGTCAACAGACACATTAGAGTTAACTGGAGTCACACCTGTAGACGTATTTTAAGGTCACACCTAAAACCCACTGCTTTCTCGTTTGACATCATTGGGAAAACCAAAAGAAATCAGCCGAGATATCAGGAGGAGAATTGGGCAGCTGCAAAAACCTGGTTCATCCTTAGGAACAATTTTTGGATGTTTGAACATTTATCTGTTCAAACAATTTTATGCAAGTTTAGACATTATGGAAAAGTCCAGTCATCACACTCAGGAAGGAGAAGGAGGTCACGTGTCCCAAAGATAAATATGTTTTGGTCTAAAATGTGCAGAAAGACCCCAGATCAAAAGCCAAAGACAGCATCATTATCCACGTGAAACGTGTCCTGTGGTGACATGGGCTCTTCAGTGAGGAGGAAGCCATTGCTTTAAAAGAAACATAAACAGCCAGATTCCACTTTGCAGATGCACACATGGAGCAAGACACTAATTTTTGGAGAAATGTCCTGTGATCTGATGAAACTAGAGTGGAACTGTTTGGCCATAATCACCTTTGTTACTTTTGCAGGAACAACAGGGACTCTTGTAGCATCCTTACTATCAAGTATGGTAGTGGCAGCATCATGTTGTGGGGCTGTTTTGCTGCAGGAGGAACTGGTGCTTTTCATAATATAGATGTGATCATGAAGAAAGAACATTATGTGGAAATATTGAAGCAACATCTAAAGATAAGAACCAGGAAGTTCAAACTGGTTATTCCACCAAATATTGATTTCTGAACCCTTCCTGAGTTAAAATATTAGTATTGTTGTTTCTACATGAATATAAACTTGATTTATTTGCATTACTTGAAGCTTTTTCATTATTTTGACCATTTCTCATTTTCTAACTGTCCCAAAACAAGAAAAGTTTGGTTTATTTTAACCTCTGACAGTGAAGAAAAACATATATGTGTTTTACTTTTTCAGTGTATGTAAATATAAGGCTTCAACTGTATATGTTTATAGTTAAATAAACCATTTTGTGGTTTTTATTCACCTCCTTCGCAGATACTTGAGGGCTCTACAGCCAGGATCTCAATGCAAGATCTCTTCAAGATCTAAAACAGAAGTTAATCACATCACAAACTCTGTATTATGCTTTTATAGGATCTAACTAGGTGTGTGGCATACCGAGTCAATAACTCCTTGCAGAGCTTGAAATCCATCATGCACAGGGAAAACGTGGTCCTTACTGTCAGCTATGGTGGAAAGCTGTCAATTAAAGTGGCAAACAGTGTAAGTCACTCCAGTTTAACAATGAATTGTTCCATTTATGAGCTGGCAGGCAGACGTCACCTGTGTTTCATTGAAGTCTTTCACCCCAACACAGTACACAGTGGCACCGAGTTGCCTTGCTCTGCCAGCCTAATGATTAGGCAAGACTTTAAAGTCCAATTTGGCAAAATGAGGGGAAAAAAAGAACCATTGTCCTCCTCAGCTCGGAGTCATTTCCCTCACCTCTCTTTCCGCCAGGTCAAACTGATTCTCTCTCAGTTCTCCATCTGTCAGGGCGATGATAACACTAGCTGTCCGGTAGCCTTAAGAAGAGGAAGAAATCAAGAGTTTAAGATATGAAAAATATGAAATTTAGCTGGAGTGTAGTTTTCAGTGTAGACATCACGTTCTTTGTATCCTGATACATGCTTGAATATTGAGAAATACCCATTTTAAAAGTGTTCTCACCATACCCAGTGCCATAGTATATTTGCTCACTGGCCTGAAAGGAAAACATTTGAAGTTAGTAATCTGACTTGGACTCGATTTTTCCATTTATTTAACACATTTATCAAGATATTTACCCTTTGAAAGCCTCTGTGCATGAAGGTGTCTCCGCCTGGATGCACCATGCGCAGCTCCTCCAGTCCCGTTCGAATTTGCTCTCTGATTAGGAAACGATAAGAAAATGCCAAAAATACCAACCAGAACCAGACTCATAAAGCAGAGTGTTGTTGTGAGTCCCACCTGTCCTCTGTTAGCGGCATGAGGATCCGTCCCTCCGTGGAAAAGACAATAAAAGACATCCGCAGCTGAGGACTGGGGTGTTTAGAATAAAGACAATAAATGACACGAGGTAACTGTGACAAATCATTTTGCTGGATTTTCTGCACAAACCTGATGAACTTGTGGGCGAGATGATCCACGAAATAATAGATCTCATTCCAGTAATGCTGCACACTGCCAGACCTGAGGCACAAAGTTCAGAGCAGTGAAAAAGTAAAGTAAGATTCGGGAATATTTCTTATGCAAAACATTCAGAGTTACATTTGATACTTTTCTAAAGACTGGCAAGTTAAATGATTACTTTAAAGTAGTTAGCCAACTGTTTACTCAACCAAACACTGTAATGAATTTCGATAATTGTTTGACTCTGATTAGTAGTTTAGACCACAGTAATTATTTGCAGATATACAAGATGGTTAATTATAACAACTAAAAAAATCCATATTTTCTGAGGGTCTTTCTAAATTATGGAGTTTTTTGAGTGTTTCTGTTTCTATTTTCATTAATTATCCTCCAGTCCTGAAACATGGCAGCACAAAATCTACTTAAAGAATAAGTAATGTTAAAAACGTAACCTAAGAAGAAGTATCAGATCTAAAATATAATGTATATAACAGGATTTGATGCTTTTTTAAAATATAGGGGAAAATCCAGGCCAGGTGGAGATCTACTGATTAAAACTAAAAAAATACAAGACATTTTGGGCATTTTCATAAATTATAAAATTGGATTTGACACAGCACTATATGGAAACCACAGTGTGAGCTACTTAAAGACCAAAAACTAGACCAACACAAACAAAACCAGGAGTTGAACCCAGATCTGCAAGATGATCGAAGTCACCCAATTCATTTCCAATACAAAATTCATCAAACCTCTTATTACTCTTCACAAAAAAACAGCGACATCATGTTGCACAATGGCTAAAGAGCTGAACAATAGGTCTATATTCATATCTGTTTACACATTACAAATAAAGCATGGGATAATTTCATTAATTTTTATTATTGCTATCACAAAAAAAGACAGCAAACTAAAGCAAAAGTCACAAAATTTTAACTGTTGCTCTCTTCTGCTCTGCATTTTAATGTCAGGTGCAAGTAAAAAAATTTTTAAAAGTGTACAAAAAATGCAGGATATTATATTGACGTCAGTAATTAAATGGAAATTTGGAGCTCTAACCAGCTCCAGCGCCTACTCTGGGCAGCCTCTCGTCCTTATGTTTTCATTTATCCAGAGATGTGAGTCTAAGTGGAGGGACGCCGCCAAAAACCAGGGATCTTTGGAACATCTGGCTCTAATGGTGCAAGGGTTCTGCTGCCCAGAGCACAGAGAGAAACGCTGCTGCTCCTGTCAGGAAAGTATGTCTGCAGTTTGACAACACGAGTCCCGGCACTGAGTTTTATTGTCCAGGATGAAAAAGGTGCTTTCTCTGTTAAACCCAGAGAGATGTAAACCAGGTCATGTGACACAGGATCCGTTCTGAAAGGTCATGTTATCTCTGTGACAGTTTAATCGCCCGTGTGATTTAACCCTCATGTTTTTAAAGAACGTAGAAATCTGCTGCTGGATTTTATTAGTGCTTTAGAAGATAGCAGGTCTATTTCTAAAATAACTAGTAGATTAGGGAAATGTATTCAGATAAATCATCCGTTACGTAAGTCTGTGTACTGTGGAAATAAAAGCTTTTAAGGCAAAACATAAAATTGTCCTTTTTTATTGCATTCCAATATTTCATTAATATTTCAAACTCCCATTTCAGCAGTCAAACAATATAGAAAAACAACTGGAAGCAGCAGGCTAGTTAGACATTAGCTAACTGTGACAAATGCATTATTGCAGACTAAGGGTTTTAGAAAATTTGTTGTAAATAATAGATAAAATATCATAATGTAAACTTGAAATAATATCAGAGGGTTAAGAAATCTTAAAGTTAGAGGTAACTTTTTCAAAACATAAAAGTTGATGAACTTATGAGTTAGTTTTCTGAAGCTTACCAGATACTTTTCCAGAATTCAGAAGGTACTTTCTGAAATTTGCTGTATATATTTTTTTTTTTTTAGCAATTTTCATCGAATATACTGATTCCTTGCCCGAAATTTAGGGATTACGTTCAGGACTTACTTCAGGACATAGTAAGTTAGGTATAACTTTACCTAACTTGCTACTTACTTTCCTGAATCATAAGATTTACGTGCTGAGTCTTACTATGTATTTTTCCAGAACTTTAGTGGAACAAGCTAAATAATTTTCCAAAAATTATTATATACATGCCTGGAACTTGAAAGATATTTTCATAAATAATTCAGGTTATTCATCAAAACCTATTAGTATGTTCTACGGAGATTGCAGGGAAGTAAGTCGCAAGTTTCAGAAAGGATTATCTTGATAAACCCAGAGAAAGTAGCCACTAAGTTTTGTTAAAGCTTCATGTAAGTTCCAGCCTCTAAGTTATGGAAAATTACCTTGTAAATTGTAAAAACAAAATACCAATATGTTTCAAAAATATTTAGGTTAAATACAAATATGAAAAGTATAAAGACGTGGTACCAAATTGTTCACTTATTGCAGTCACAAATCCTTTATTTACATGCCCAGCTATAATTAGAAATTGTAGCTTTTTATAGCAATAACTTTTGCACCTGCAACATCAAAGTAAACTGTGGTGATTCATGCAAAAACTCTAAAAGAACTTCTCCCGTGATTATCCAAAAGTAGAAGCACTCACTTGTCTAGAACAAAGTAAAGATCAAATCCTCCATAGCAGGACGACCCTTCTTCCCTTCTTTCATAAATCTGTGCCATGCCGCTGCCCACCAGGACTGCCACCAGTATGCCCAGTTCCACACGCAGAATGGCTTGCCCACACCAGGACTGGGACATGATTACAAATTTACATTTGCCTCTGCATGAATGAGAGTAAAAGCAAATATTCTCCAGATGAAATATTCCCCGTTTAAAGTGCTCAAGTGTGGAGAGGCATCCTGGGAAGACTGATCTCCTAAGCATAAAGTTCTCCTCTGAGTTAGAGTCCCATCTCTGCCGCAGCAGCAGATGTACGCTGGCAAAGGACCAGGGAAACCAGTGGGACTGGGTCTCTGGCTCCCTCTTTCTTCCGTCTTGCATCCAAGGTTTCTACAAAAACAGAAAACAATCATTTAATGGTAGATTAAACACTTTTTCTCCGATCCGATACTTGTGAATGAACCTACAGCGTTTCAGTCCTTTTCGTCTTTTAAAATTGTGAATTTCTTTCCTTTCTTTTTTTTTCATTTCTTTAATAAGTGATTTTGCTCCTTATCCATCAGCACCACATGGTGGCGAGAACATAAATACCACTGAACGACGACAGTGAAGTGTTCAACAATCAATCTGCATTACATATTAGAAAGCTAGAGTCAAAACTCATTCCTTTCGATAAGCATTCTTTATTTATTAATTGGATTTTTTTCCCACCAAGAAATGTGGCATATTCACTTGTTTTTTTTTAAAGTTTTCATTTATTTAATTATTAAATATTTTTTTACAGTCTTTACTCAGAAATAGAAGGATTTGTTCGGTTATAAAATATCATCCCAAGCTTCTGGTATTTTATGCAAACACTATTAACTCAACAAAGATATTGTTGTTGACCTAAATTTAAAGGTTGTAGAATGAAGGAGCAGCCCAGATGTCTACAGTAGCTCTGGAGGAGCTGCGGAGATCCAGAGCTCAGGAGGGAAACAAATTTTAACAGGAGAAAAGTTTGACACGCACTCCGAAAATGTCGAATTGTGGGAGACGGACCAGAATGAAGGCTTTGTTGAAGGAAAGCCAATAGAAATATTGTTTAGAGTTTGACACAAGCCATCTAAGGGACATGCTGAGGATGCAAACACATCACTCTGTGAAACACGGTGGTGGCAGCAGAGCTACATTCACACAAGAACCTAAATCCTATATTCAGAATCTCGACTTGGAAACTTTTGTTCACAGATGGAATCTGACTAAAATTTAGCTGTTTAACAACAAAAACCATCCTGGAAAAACATTGCCGTTCTTAAAAGCAGGAAGAGGCATACCCAAATGGCACAATTATCCGTGCACTTGTCTGCCCCCACACTATTCCATCTAAGTTCAATTCAGTTTTACAGGGCATTGTATGTGCCTGCCCCAATAATGGCTGCGTCAGTATTTCCAGATGTTGTAATAATGGAGCCCGCTGGCAGCCTACAGGTGGTGTAGTTAAACCCTTTCTGCTTACATGACTCTCGACAGGATTTGAACATGTATTTGATGTTTGAGTTTACCTAATTGGTTGGGGGGTTTCTGGGGGGAGGAGGAGGGATTTGACTGCATTGAAAGTGTGTTTTCCATGTACACTCATTCCTGGACTATGACTAAAATAAGTGACGTTTAACATTTACTTAGACGCGCTGAGCCCAGATTCACTCCTGGAGCGGCATGTCAGCGGCAGCAGGGAACAATCCCCCTGAGGAACTCCAGGTTTTTCTCCATTTTACTTTTATTTTTATTTTCATTTTGCTCTTCCGACCATATCCATCTCTCAGCAGCGTCGTTCTCCTTTGAGTCCGAAGTAACGATGGACTCGGCACCAGCCGTACTGCTCCTGCTGTGCTGTCTGAGCGTCTCTCTGGCGACTGATGGAGAAACTGCGGGCGCGATTTTCTTCAATCCAGAGGATGCGGTCGATTACAAGGATCCATGCAAAGCAGGTACCGTGAGATTTACTCTAAAATTGTATATATTTAATTATGCAAAATGGGTTTTTGGACAGTTTGGAGCGCAGTCCTGCTGTTCAGACCGGAAATAGCAAAAGCTTCACTGCATGTTACAGTGATGGCAGCATACAGGTTTAAATGGATTCACAGGAGTTTGCAAAGTATATAAGCAATAAGTCATAAGTCAGTATCAATGTGTATTACAAAACGTTATATTTAAATTTACACCGTATAAAATAGTCAGATTCTGAATATTCAAACTTTCTTTGTATAACTTATCTCTAAGAAAAGAAGGACATAGATTAATTTAAAGTGCAACATAAAATATAGAAACCAATTGAACCTGGCAGACTTAGCTGACATGAGAATATTTGAAACTTTTTTCCAATATTCGAGGATATTCTGATATTTATTGTTTTCTTTGTGTAATATGAGTTATTCTGTGTTTGTTTATACAGGTTTGTTTGCTTTAATACTAAAGAACATGTTTTTTTTTTTTAAATTGTACAATTAAATGAACATGTGTGTATTTTCAATGGTATACCAAAAGTATACGCAACTACAGAGGTTGAGAACTTCAAAAATCTATCAAATTAAAGCAATTGGATTTTTATTTAAGCAGGAAAGTGATAAATTGCTTTCTCTTTACAAACAACTTACTTGTATGCCTGTATTTTTAAAAAGTATCTCAATGATCATAAATTACAGTATTCAAAGCCTTTTTTTAATCACTGACCAGCAATAATCTATTATTGGTAGAGAGCATAAATACAGAGCATATTGGAAAGCCTCCTTGCCATCACCCTAATCTCCATCTGATTCAACTCTAATCCAAAATGTTAATGTTGCTTCCAGTCAGAAGAAACATGTTGGTAAAATCAGAAATTTACTGTAATTTTGGGCTTAACTAGAGATGTAAACAGATGTAATACAAAAAGACTTTAAGGCTTTTTTGTCTTAAGAAGAGAATTAATATATTTTAAAATCATTATTCACTAATAAATATACATTTAAAAAAATGACACATACTTTCCTATTCTGAAGGTGTATGATTGTTTGAGAAACAACAATAAAAAAAAAAAAACTTTGCCAAAAGGTCAAGATATTCAAGACAACAACTTGTTGCCATCGTCCAACATGGCCTCTAGTAATCAAGGGCCTCCAGCAGGTTTGGTTTCCTTTCTTCTTCCTCTCGTTTTTGTTTTTTTTTTTTCATTGTGACTTTGGGAACCTTCAAAACACACGGCTCCTCCGCTTTGAGGCAGTTGCCTGGAGACCGTGGGTCACCGAGGCCGTGCCAGCACCGTTCCTCGGCTGGACGCCGGCGAAATCCCTCATGGCCGCGGGGCACGGAGCACAGGCGCCCCAGGAGAGGTGTGGCAGTCATTTACAGTCACCCTCTGCATGACTGAGTCGACTTCAAAGGCATCCATAAGACGGGCCACATCCTCTCATTTGTACAGCAGAAGAAGGCCCTCATATGGAGTAACTCAAGTGAACGAGGTGGCAAAATAGTTTCCTGAAAATCGAACTGGAGCACTTTAGAAATAAATGACTGTTCAGGTTTAAAAAGAGGTTTTCAATTCGCCTGGATTCATCCCTGGTTATCTATAAAGAAGATAACACGCAAGATATGTCAGAAAACATGAAAAAGCATACACACTGTTGATTTCCCATAAAAAAAAAAGAAATGTACGGGTGGAAAAGGTATAATTGAGATTGTACAAGAATATTTGGTTATATTTTTACCATTAACCAGTATTGCTTTACCAGTTTTTTGCATTAAAGTTAAAGAAGGTTAACACTTTTTCACAGACGGGTCTTCCTAATGGACCCAGTGCAGGAAGCAGCACAACATACTTAGAAATCCTTTCATGTATTTTGTCAATGTTTACCTTCCCTCCCTCCTTTCTAGCCACAATCGTTTTAACTGATGTTCTCATGTGAATCATGAAAAAGCAACATTTAATTATATAGGATGAATTTAATTGAATATTTACGTATTTGTGCTGTGTTTTCAAAATGAGAAAACTAGCTGAAACTTGGTTATCGTTGCACCAGTATCATTTCCTGCATAAGTACAAGATGGAAAGGTGCTAAGACTCCAATTATCCTTTGTTCCTGTCAAATATCGCAAATGTATATCATATTTCTAACACATCTACATGGTTTTGTAAACCTTGTATCATGTATACTTTGTGTCTGTCTCATAATATCTCATTTAGGTACATTAAAGTTTGTTTTTTTGACGCAACAAGTTGGGGCCCATCTAGTTTCTTTATGTTTTAAATTTGCACAGCTGCCTTTTTGGGAGACATTGCTCTGGACGAAGAAGATCTTCGTATGTTTAAAGTAAGCCAGGACGTCGATCCAGAACAACATGTTAATCACACAAACTCAGGTACGTCTTACCAGGAAGAAAAACCAAATTTCTCTGTGAAGCTGGTAATTCTGATCAAACTATTCAAGATGATATATGACATTTTCATACACTCTTTACAGCTGGTAATTCCTCTTCCAATGACGGAGCTGCAGACGGTCTGAGTCCACAGAGGCAGAAGCGAGCAGCCTCCTCCAGGCCTGAGCGAGTGTGGCCGGACGGCATCATCCCGTATGTGATCGGTGGGAATTTCAGTGGTGAGTCCAGAGGAAAGCCGTGCCTCCGTCTCCTCCAAACATTCACCTTGGACAACCTAAATCTGTCAAAACCTAATTACAGACTTTCCTCTTAGGCAGCCAGTGCGCCATATTTCGTCAAGCGATGCGCCACTGGGAGAAACATACATGTGTGATATTCACAGAGAGAACAACTGAAGAGAGCTACATTATTTTTACCTACAGGCCTTGTGGGTGAGTAGTTTGTAAAGAAGTTTGTAACTTAAATAAATGAGACCAAAAAAGCTGTTACGTATTAATAAAATAAATACTTTTGAGTATTTTTAAACCAGTTTCTTTTACATTTGAAATACCATCTAACTAAATGTACAGATGCTATTCAGTTTTATTTTAATAAATCAGGTTCTTTAAGGGAAGACAGAAATCCTTTATTCATCCTTAAAGACCTCAACTTTGGGAACCTGACTGTTCAAACCCAAACTTGCACACATGATCTATTGGAGAGCAAAAACATAATTAATGACAAAGCAATAAAGTGATTGTAAAATTAAAACTCTATGAGGAGCAGATTATCTTCATGCTAATGAGTCAGTTTGTTTTTGCAAAAAGAAAATGTTATTATATTATCATTAAACCTGCATATGTTGAACTGCAGGAAGCTGTATATAATGAGCAGTAATAAAGAAAAACCATGAACATTCTGAATATTTAGGGCAAAAAATGAATGAACAGATCATAAACCGCTGACTTATAAATCAGTATCCAAGTAAAACATGGAACATGTGGGAATTCAACACTCACTTCCCCATTTATTGAATATTAAATTAAATATTCAACTACAGGGAAATACAAAAAAAAAAGTTTCACTTAATAAACAAAATCTTTCAACAAAGATGTGTTTTGTAGCTTAACATAAGTAAAAACTTTAATTGATAGTGTTACCCATTCGGTTGAAATAACATCAGTGAGATGCTTCTTGTAGTCTTTAGTTTTTGAGGTGTTTCCTGCATGTCTACCTTCTTTAATCATGTGTTTACTCTCTCTTCAGCAGTCAGAAGCACAATAAACTAAATGTCTGTGGTTTAAACAGAGCAAACATCCAGAAAAACAACATTATAAGGATTAACACCTGTTTTTGATTCTATGCAAATACCGTTGGGATTTTCTAATTTATTCCACCCAAAACTGCCAAGTTTTATTGAAGAAAATGTATATTAAGATACTATTTTTTTGCTGTTTGTCTCTTGATTTTTTTTTAGTGTTCTACAAACTGAGGTTAACATGCAACATGGGCATGTGCAAGACATTTTACAACAGACTGGCTGTCCTTTTCCCACAGCTCCATATGTCAAAATATTACTCCGCTAACTTCCCGCGGAGGCTTGCTGTGCTCTAACACTAACGACATCTTTCATGTAAAACAACAGAAGATTTTGTGTTTAATGTGTTATCGTTTATAATACTTCTCCACCTAAAAAAAAAAAAGTAACATTCTTGGTTGCAGATTGTGCTTATTTAATGTTAAGTTGCTTCTCCTTCACCAGCCACAAGAGGGCACAACTCTTCCCATGCTAAATATAGATATTTAAAGACATTTTGATTCACTTTCTCTCCCAGTGACTTGTTTTCCTCTGGTTTTATGGGGTTGCTGACAATAACATCTGTTTCGGATGTGGGCTACCGATGATGTTTCATGTTTTTTTAGTGAAACCGTGCTCATAGGCTTAACAGATTCTTCTCGTTAAATGTCCGAAAAGCAATGACCTTCTGGAAATTCATCACATATTCTCATTCAGAAGCAATTGAAGATGGCTGTGGACACTTTGCTGCTTTACAGATGCTGCTCCTACGTGGGGAGGAGAGGTGGCGGGCCTCAGGCGATCTCCATTGGGAAGAACTGCGATAAGTTTGGCATCGTGGTTCATGAACTCGGCCACGTGATCGGCTTCTGGCACGAACACACTCGTCCTGACCGTGACGAGCATGTAAGCATCGTCAGAGACAACATCCAACCAGGTACTAAGGTAGTAACCGTGTTACTACACAGAAGTTTCTGTAATTGTAAATGCAGTTTGCAGTTTACTGTGTTACTTCCACCAAAAGGTCAAGACTATAACTTCCTGAAGATGGAACCTGGAGAGGTGGACTCTCTGGGGGAGGGCTATGACTTTGGCAGCATCATGCATTATGCAAGGAACACGTTTTCCAGGTGGGTTGCCAATTTTCCTCTGCTTTCTTTTTCTCCACCGCCTAATGTTTAACTTGTCTGTTATTCGGGTTTGCTGAGCATACATTTTCTTTTCATTTCAAAACATTTCACATTAACAAGTCATAAAACTAACTCTCTGAGGAAATTATTGATTTAATGGTGACTCACTCTTTCCTCTGTATCCTGCCTCTAACTCACTGTCATCAATAAACTTCTTCACCTGCCTGACATTAAAATAAAAACATTTTTTTCCAGCGATGAGCCGGTTAAATGGTTAGTTGTTGCAGTGTTGTGCAAAAGTAGTTTATTTGACAGTGAAGTGTTTTAACCTAAATCTTAACCATCATACTAGATTGTGACATTTGGGTTTTGTATCAATTCTTCCAACTTACTCAGCCTTAAGTTTGGTTCTTTGATGAATATCTTCTCTGCCTGGCCTGTTAGGTCAGGTTGACAGACACATCTTGGTTGATTTTGAGTTGTGCCAAGGAAATTAACAGTGGTCCTAAAAGATAGTTAAAGGACAGAATATAAGGATATTCTTATATCCTTATATATATATATAATATAAGGATATATATATATCCTTATATATAATATAAGGATATTCTGTCCTTATATCCCTATATCTGACTTTTCTGTTCAGTTTCTTGACCTTCATGATCCTGATTGCTCACTAATGTCTTTTATTAAACCTCTGAGGCCTTCAAAGAACTTTATAGAACTTTATTAATTTGAAAAGTAGTTTGTTGTTCTACATTTTATTTTAGCAAATTTTGCCACTTGAAATCATACAGAAAACAAATTCAAAGTAGACAAATTGATTTTCTTTTGTGATTGTTTGTATTTTGCTTGTCATGATCCTTTTCCTTCACAATTAGTTCATGTTTTTCTTTGTCTGAAACATAGAAATAATTGAAATAATCATTAATTTGAAGCTGCTACATGGCAAAATAAGAAAACGTTCCAAGGTTTCTCAAAAACGACTCTATTAACGAGACATTAAGTTAAATATGAGACCTGATGTTTGTCCCTCTTTTCCACCATCAGTTCATCAAGAACCTGCTGTGTTGTGACAGAAATGTTTTCTCTCTTAAGCATACTGTTGCTCCTCTCTGTTTCTGCTTTGGTGTTTTACCCCCCGTCACTGCCTCAGGGCTCTGGGTCGTGGCGGTTTGCCAATTTAAATAAAAGTCCAACCAGTTCAGGCTTTGTTGAACAATTTGGGCCTGGAGTGGCTTTTCTCTCTGGCATTCAGGAGCGGGCTCCACTGAGCCGGCTGGCACCGGCCACAGGCCCCATTCAGAGCCCTCTGTTTACACATGCCTGTCATTCATCATTTCATCGCCATGGTAACTGAGCAACAGCGGGTGCTGTAAACCCAGCAAGGGATTGTTACAGTCAATAAAAGTATCAAGGTGCTGACAAAGTTGTTGACAAATTCCGGGCGTAAATATTTTGCACTTGTGAATAGAGTTTGTAACCTTAATAAAATAAAATGAAATGTTCTGATTTGTGTATGTCTAGATGGGAATGTGGTTGTGTAAGAAAAAAAAAATCCAAGTTATATATTGACATACAAGTCAGAAAATGTAGTAGTAAATACATTTTGTTTGTGCAGCCATTGATAAAGATTTATGTGAGTAAAGAATAGTTACCTCTTTTTAGTCGTTTTACAAATACAAAGCAAAAAACTACAAGTAAATCTCTGTGCTCAGGTTCCTCGCTTGCGTGTGAGTTTCAACCTGCAAGAACAAATTTTGAGGAGAATATTTTCCATTTCAGCTGATTCATTCATAAACATTCTGATTTACATCCACAAACTGGGTATACCATTGATTTACACTGCAGAAAATATCAGCCATTCTGTTTTACAACTTTACAAAATACAATTCAAAGCTACAAAGTCTGATTTACAAGTACAAAATATTTCTTTCAATACTGGAACTGCTCTAAACAGAACATTATCCTGTATGTATATTGTCAGGGTTATAGTTTTTGTGCAATAATTAACTTCTACATTGTTCTTATGCTTTGAAACTCTGCAAGGATGAACAGATTTGTACTTTGTGTGAAACAGAAGCATCTTCTTGGACACCATCTTGCCTCGTTACGATGTCAACGGTGTTCAACCCTCCATTGGACAGAGAACAAGGCTTAGTGAAGGAGACATTGCTCAAGCCCGCAAACTCTACAAATGTGCAAGTAGGACATAAATAAATAAGATATAATGTCCCATAAGTCATAATTTTGTCTGTGACTTGTCATATTTGTGCATTTGTGTGCGATTTTTTATTTCCTTTTTTTGGCAGGATGTGGGGAAAGTCTGCAGGACAGTGCTGGAAACCTTTCTTCTCCTGGTTTTCCAAACGGATACTCAGCATACACTCACTGTGTTTGGAGGATTTCTGTCACACCAGGAGAAAAGGTGACTTTTAAACCTAAACTTATCCCTGCAAAATGGGTGCATGCATTTTATAACTGAACCTCTTTAATACACAATATGCCTAATTTATTTTATGTTGGTTAAAAAAAAGCATATCTTGGCAATATTTGTATCATTTGACCTACTTATAAAAACATAAATGGTAAGAAAATTAATAAAAAATAATAGCATTAATAGCATATCAGAATTGGAGACCTTTTACAATTGCTTAGGACCCCCAAATGACATGTTGAACAATGAGGTGCATCATAACAAATCAGCAAAATGAGATTTATTTCAGTAATTAATTTGAATAGGTGAAACTCATTTTGAAAGTGATGAACCTTTGGAGTTTATTTCTGTTGGTTTAGGTGGTTGTGGTTTGCATTTTCTTAGAGTCAGTGCAAGTTTTTCCTGCTGCAAGTGAACCAGTTTCTTCTGCACTTTTTCCTTCCACGTAACTTTACATCCAGGATACACAAAACCTATAATAAATACATTTGTGCTGTATAAAAAGAAGCAGAATAAACAGCCAAACCGTTAACACCAAACCAAACAGTGTTGCTTAGCTCATATTTATTCTTTTTACAATCAAAATATGCATGTAGACATATCGTTCTCACAATATCAGTAGTAGCTATTTCTAAAAATATATTTGCATTTTGTCATTTTTATTTTTTCAATTAAAGTATCATTTTTTAGAACGTCCAGAAATGAAAAGATTATCCACGACAGTCGTTGCCATGGCATTAAATGAGCTAATATCTAATATTTATCATTAACTACATTAACATACTATACAAAAACTTCTGTCTTACCTGAATTTACTCAACTAAATAAATAACCTGAAAATTTAGATTTTTCTAACATAAGTGTTGGTCTATTCTACAACTTTAAAAGATGAGGAAAAAGTCCAAATAAATGTGGGAGTCGCTAGATATCCAAACATTTAAGTAGCTACTGTAAAAAAAATATTGTTTATCAGTCTCGTAAGTCCAGCATCCTGCAATTTTCAGGAATGTCCCTGGTTCAACACATCCTAATCAAATGATCAAAGTACCTCCTTACCATGCAGTCAAGTTCATCAGGGTCTTGCTAGTGAACTAATTATTTGATTCATGTGTGATAAAACAGAAATACGAAAGAACTGGAGTTTGAAATCTCAGTTTTAAGCAATTAATTTAGGTCAGAGTCTCATACATCCTTGGTGTGTAAATTTGATGTATACATCAATACTCTATTGATGTATACATTTCAATTTGATATATTTACATGCTGTTATGCTCTGTGTCCCAGATTGTCCTTAATTTCACTTCCATGGATCTCTTCAGGAGTCATCTCTGCTGGTACGACCACGTAGAAGTTCGAGACGGATTCTGGAGAAAAGCTCCCCTAAAAGGTCTGACTGATGCCTGTTTTATAAACTTGATACTCAGCAGCTGTTTTAGGCTTTTTGTGACATTTTTGTACTAACTTGCACTAAGAAATACTTCCTGACTGGAAATGTTCCCTTCAGGGCGTTTTTGTGGCGACACGACTCCAGATCCGATCGTCTCCAACGACAGTCGTCTTTGGATCGAATTCAGAAGCAGCAGCAGCTGGGTGGGCAAAGGCTTCTCTGCTTCTTATGAAGGTAAAACACAAGAACAATACTGATTTAAATCCATTTTAGCAATAGTTTACAAAGATGAAGTCCAGACCAAATACAGAGCCAACAAAGTGTCAGTCTTTTGACTAACTACATAAAAATGACCAAACAGGCTTCTGTCAAATGAAAATTTTACTGTCTTCCTCTTCCTTGAGCGTGTTTATATGTCCGTATTCTTAAGATATTTTATTTAAGGGTGTCAAACTTAAAGGGATGCAAATGTTTGCCCCATTTTTCATATTTTTACTTGTTAAAATGGTTTTAAAATATGAATTGAGAATCCTAGTAATTAAATGTAAAATGACTGCTGGACATTATCTACAATCGAAGGGATAAACAATGAATGAATGGTCATCTTTTGCGTCCCACCGTTCAAACTAAACCTGTCAAGCATTAAACTGCCCTCTGCTGGAATGCTAGCGTCTAACTACTTGAGCCATTTTCTCCATCTGCTTTCAGCTACAGTGTTATTAAACATTTATTAAGCATATTTCAAATTTCTTATTTTCCTGTTACAAGTTATTACCCTAATTTGTTCTTCAATGCGTTATGGTACTGGTGATACCGTAACGTATCACCAGTACCTTTAGTTTGACTTTGGAATTTGAATGTCTTTGACATCTTTGAACCGATTTGGTCATTAATCTGACCTCTCTGCAGCCATCTGTGGTGGGGAGTTGGCGCGAGATAGTGGCCAAATCCAGTCCCCCAATTATCCTGATGACTACCAGCCCAACAAAATGTGCGTGTGGAAGATCACAGTGGCAGAAGGTTTTCAAGTCGGCCTCACCTTTCAGTCATTTGAGGTAAAAATCATATAACAATACGAGAAAGGTTGAATATCTCTGTGAAAAACACTTAGATCACAAACATTTTGCTGATTTGAATTTGCAAGACCTGCTATTTCCAGAAAGAATTCAAAAATGTCTATTTGCAGTAGCTTATTAAATAAATTTTATCTCAAACAGTCAAAAAATGCCTCATAAGGAGTCAAGACATATTTCTTGCATTATATGTGAGTAACCCAAACAGCAGCAGCGTTCATTTATATCCTGACTGCAGATTGAGAAACACGACGCCTGCACCTACGACTACGTGGAAGTCAGGGATGGCGGTTCGGACAGCAGCCCACTCCTCGGCCGGTTCTGTGGCTACGACAAACCGGAGAACCTCCAGAGCAGCTCCAACCAGCTCTGGATGAAATTTGTTTCTGACGGCTCGGTCAACAAGGCAGGGTTTGCCGCCAGCTTTTTAAAAGGTCAGAGAGTCCCTCCAGCAACAAAGCATCTACACTATTTTTATGGAGGAGGACATGTGGACACTGATTCCAGTTTTCTTTTTGATTAGAGATGGATGAGTGCTCCAGACCTGACAACGGGCACTGTGAGCAGCGCTGCATGAACACGCTGGGCAGCTACAGATGCGCCTGCGACCCCGGTTTTGAGCTGGCAGCAGACAGACGCGGCTGCGAGGGTCAGAGCAGAGGACAGATCACGTCTTTACCAACAAAACAGGACATAAAATCTCGTTTGGAGGACTTTTCTCTCCATTGCCTTGCAAAAGTATTCATAACCCTGGAAAGTTTTCACAATTTGTAAAGCTAAATTCAAAAACATCAATATATTTTTGTGGGATTTGTTTTGATGAGCTAATATGTAGCAATGCACAATATTGTTCTTTTTTAATAGCTTCTGTATTATTTTCAAAGTAGCATTACAGTCAGAGCAAAATCAAAGTGGAGACATCATTGTCTTCAAAAGTGGTCCATGTGTTGACATTTTATTTAATTTATCTTTCAAAAAGATAAATAAAGTAAAATCAATCACTTGAATGCAAATAAACATCACACTTTAACTTCACATATATGCATTACTTTGTTTTACAATAACAGAAAATCCCAAAGAATACGTATTACCACTTAATATTTCAAAAAAGTGACAAAATTATTGTCAGTGTAGCCTGCTATATTATTCTGTCAGCCATTACAGTCCCACAGTATCCATAGTTAAATAAATAATTTAATATTTTAATTATAGCAACATAGTGCACTGTCTTAAAATCCAAAAGATGAAACTCTTTTACAATTTTTACCACAAGGGGGCAGTATTGTCCTGTTGCAGTATCTCAAGAGTCAATACTTTTGTTCATCCAAATCTTTGATAACAAAAAAATCCCTTCTGCAAACTCAGCATGTACATTTATTTGTTTTTTAATTACCTTAATACAGCAACAAAAAGGTTATTTACATGAGTTCCTTTTTTATTTTCTCACATCCAGTGAAACTGATTATTTCAGTAAATCTTAAAACTTTCATTTAATCTAATATCCTCACTGGACTTTAGCTTAAGAAGTAAACAAGGAATTAATTTTAGAATACGTCACATTCAGTTTTCTTTATCTAGCTTCGAAAACATGTTCTAATCAATTTGGTATTAAAAAAAGATAAAGTCGCAATCTGCTAACCTCGTCATTTTTTCACAGACTTGTTCTGAACAAGGTTTACTAAATCAATATTTTTTACCAGATTAAAACACACGTTCAGGTTCAAAGTGTTTTTTAAAATCTCATTTAGTTTTCTACATTTCAAAAGTTTGCATGTGATTTTAACTATTATACAAAATAAAAGATGAATTTTGAAGTGTTTCAAATATGAACCATTTATGTTAGTTCGAACATGTAAGACAAAAAAAAAATTTATTTCTTCATTTACATAACAAATTCTGTTTAATAGAAACAGACACAAACATATTGATCAAAATGTACTCAGTAAAATGCACTCACTGTGTTTTACCAGTTTTCCCGTTTAATATCTAGTTAATTGATATGTTTTCATCAGTTTTATCATGAGTTTTAACCTTGCCATCGATTCAGCTGCTTCACGCTGAAGGTTATGCGACTGTTTTTACTTTGTTATGCATGAGTTCTTCCTCTGAAATCCTTTTTTCTTATTTCATTCCCTCCAGCAGCTGCCTGTGGCGGCTTCATCACCAGCCTGAATGGCTCCCTCAGCACCCCAGGCTGGCCCAGAGAGTATCCCCACAACAAGAACTGCGTGTGGCAACTGGTGGCGCCAGTTCAGTACCGGATCACCCTGACGTTTGATGGCTTTGAGACAGAAGGAAACGACGTGGGTTCAGCTCCGATTAGCATGTAAAGTGTTGTTGTTTTTGCCTTTTCTTGCTAAGACAGAGTGATTGTGGTTGTTTCACAACAGGTGTGTAAGTATGATTACGTTGAAGTGCGCAGTGGGCTGAGCGCCGACTCCAAGATCCACGGGAAGTTCTGTGGCACAGAGAGACCCGACGTTATCACCTCCCTTCAGAACAACATGAGGATTGAGTTCAAGTCGGACAACACCGTGTCCAAGAGGGGCTTCAAGGCCCACTTCTTCTCTGGTGAGAGGCCAGTAAAAATATAAGAAATTCCTGATGCAATACTGCAAACCTTTGCAAACTTAATTTTATATTTGCTTGAAGAAAATACCACAAAGATGTTACACAGGTATTCTGTCTGTGCAGAGATTGCAATTTGTGTGCTGAAGATATTTTATAATTATTCACAATTTAGTAAGGAATCAGCTTAAAGTATTTTCAGATTCAAACTTCGTTACTGTTTTTATTTGAAAATGAGTAGTCTAGAGAATATTGCATTTTCTAGATGGGTGTAATAAAAAACATATATTTCTATTTTTCAACTCTTACTTGTTATCCTTGTTAACAAAATCAGTCTTAGTCTTTTAGTCTTTGGACCTCAGGGGTTCTACGTCAAAGTTTGTGATTTGCTTTTATTTGTCTTCTCAGCTCAGTGTGGATGTTGAGTGATGCAGTAAATAAGGGTTTGGGATAACTGATCCAAAAACACATTTCAAACAATATCATCTACCATCTTTGTTGTTTTTGTTAAATGTCTGAAGCAGTCACTGGTGCATGTTTGCCTTCCTGGGTGAGCTCCTCCTTCTGTTTCAGCCCAAGCCTCCATGACTCACTTTCGCAAAAAAATAAAAAGTATAAAAATAAAAACTGTGGTTTTACATGACTATATGCTTAAAACAAAGGAAATGAAATATATTTTAAAAACATGTACCATTTATCACGTTTTCCTCTTGTTCATCAGATAAACATGCTGCCTTTTATGGTTTTATAGACTTTTACTTCAGTTAACTAATATGTTTTATACCATAAAATGTAAACATTGAACACCAACACAACACCTGCACTTTATAACCTTTTTATTAACAAAAAGAAGTTAATAAAAAGAATTTGTCATGTCAGAAAGCATCAAACCGAACTGAACACCTTCAGCTTTCTGAATAGTAAAAGTAGTGAAACAATCATGCTGATTCTCACTTCTGTTCCCCCAATAAACTCCAAAACATCACCAAGTCTGACCTTTTGAATTTGCAACACTGGTTCATAATAAACTTACTACACAAGAAATCCCATCTTACTTTACACAATTAGGTAGAAAGTGTCTGGGTTAGCAGTGACTCTGAATTTTGTTTCACATTCACTTCGAGTTTTACACCAAGCCCATTTGTACATATTTTCCTCTGCTGAAGAAAAGAAAGTCCAGCAAAAGCCTTTGAACATCTCCACAGATATAGACGAGTGCTCCAAAGGTAACGGAGGATGCCAGCACGAATGTGTGAACACCTTTGGGAGCTACAGGTGTCAGTGCCGGAGTGGGTTTATGCTGCACGATAATAAGCACGACTGCAAGGAAGGTAGGCAAGTTCAGATCAACTTGTTATGCTAAGATGAATATTTATACTGTTTTTGTTAAACAAAATGAAGCATTTGCAGTCACAGTGCAGATCTCAACTAGATTGAAATGATTGGACTATTGTTGCTAAATTGCTTTAAACATCTTCTGGTCTTAATGCAACAGATGCTGGATCGTACATATCCATTCTGGTGTGATTTTTCCCCAGTGTTGAGCTGTGACTGAGACACTGTAAATATGGACTGTGTATGCTAGAATTCAATTTCAAAAGCCTCTTTATCAATAACAGCTAATCAATCTAAATACCGGAGACTGGAAAATCAGTTTAATTGCCTAATGTTACGAATTTATATCAAACCAGAATTTTTATCTTTTGTATGTGCTGCTTCTCACAGAACAATCTCCACTTAATTTAATATTTGCTTAACAAAAACTAAAGTGATATCATTTTAAATAACTTCAGTAAGGGGTTAAGGGAGTTGTGCTAGTAAACCTCAGTAAATTGAGGAATGTTTTCTCTTAAAGGGTCAAAATGCAGAAAACTACTCCTGGTTATTACGAATAAAGAAGCTTTTTGAGCTGTTTAATTATGAGGCGTTTTTGGTTTTTCCCAAAACCAAAAACGTTTGAAACATTATTTCTGGGGAAATAATTTCTGGGGAAATAATGTTTCATTATTATCATATGATATTATCATATGATCACATTATTATCATATGATAATAATGTTTCTTCTGGGGAAAGGTGTTTCTGCAATCAGAAATGATGTGATCCAGACGTTACTATTTTCCCCTGACATGCTGTTCCGTTTTTGTTTAGCTGGGTGTGATCACTTCGTAAACACCGTATCCGGCACAATCAGCAGTCCCAACTGGCCCAACAAGTATCCCAGCAAGAAGGCCTGCACCTGGTCTCTGTCCACCACACCGGGCCATCGGATCAAACTCGTAGGTTGTGACTCAGACGCGGTGATTCGGTATGAATGAAAACACCCACTTACAATCTGCTTGGAAATCTCCCTCTCAGATTTTCAACGAGGTTGACATGGAGGCTCATCTTGAGTGTGCTTATGATCACCTGGAGATCTTTGATGGCAGAGATGTCCGTGCCTCGAAGCTGGGCCGCTTTTGTGGCACCAAAACACCCGATCCAGTTACATCCAGCAGCAACAAGATGTTCCTGCATTTTTTCTCTGACAACTCGGTGCAAAAGAGAGGATTTGAGGCTTCGTACAGAGCAGGTGGGCAAAGAAATTTACTCACATCCACTTATTGGCAATTAATTGAAAAGATAGCAGCATAAAAATAGAAAGCCATCAACAGATTTGAGTGAAATTATGTTAATTAGATACAAACGGAAAGATTAGGAAAAAATACATGCTGAACTCTTACATTTTTTCTTATTACAACTACAAACTGCGATATATTTTGGGACCTTACCACCATGATAACATTCAGGTGGCCATCATGATAAACTTGTTAATTACTTTAGGTTCTTAGGTATTTGCAGCAAACAAGATGGTGTATCGGTCAGGATACAGGAAGGAGGACATGAGATCGAAACTTTAACTGTAGATGTGAGCTGGTTTATTTCGTCTTGATACTCAGTGTTGCCAGCAGTCTGTAATAACAAATAAATTGCCATTAGGTTAATATATTACAAGAATAGAGGTTCAAGGCGCAGCCTTGGTGAAAAAACACAGACAGACCTTTGGCTCAGTTTAACATAAGAGGCACTTTGGCGCCATCATGTGGCCAGATAAAATCCCTACACAATGGCGGCAGCTGGCAGCCAGCGCATGCCCTTAATTACTATATCTGCCGCAATAACTCAATGGAAAGCAATAACAGATGCAGCCGAAATGCAGTTACAAATAATGGGATTTAAGGTAAATCTACGAAGGCTGAGCAGGTTCAACTGAGTTCCCAGCGCTCAGAGAGCCTCACAACATCGCATACCCGTTCTCCCGTAGTTTACACATATAACAAACTAAATCTAGAATAAACAAACAGCACGCTAAATGCGGTGACTTACTTTCTGTCATCAACTTAACACTCGGAGCATCACTTCTCAGGACTACACCGGGACTCATGCTGAGAATGCAGCAAACCGACCCGGAAGTATATTAAATTAAATATATAAATTATATATAATAAATTGCTCTCATGAGCGGTAGGGCAGCACTAAACCCTGGCTTACGTCACTTCCCAGGATAATCTCTAAACCGACATTACAAAATAAAATACAGAAATGTCAGCGCCTTTTATACAGAGCTGTTAATTTGATTCAGGTGTGTTAAACAAAAAAAAAGAACTAAAACAGGCAGGACAGCAGCACTATTTGGACCGAGGTGTTTTTATTTGACTCAAAGGACCAAAATAACACCATAATTTCTGCACACTACACATTTCTAAAAGTTTTTTGAAAGCTCTGCATTATTCTGATCACTAAAAACATTCATGAGTTCGACTAAATATAAAAGCTCATGAAAACAAACACTTTTGCAAGTCAGTGTAAGTGCTGTGACCTAATGTAGGGCTGCAGAATAAACTGTAAACATACTGTCACTGCTGAGAAGATGCTGTTTGAGGGTAAATGCTTGTCCAAGGGTCTCTTAAAAAGGTACCAGAAAAGCCTGAAATGGTAAATTGTAGCTCGGGGAAAAGAGTCGCCAGAAATGTGACATTTTAAGTGCTTTTTGCATTCTTTCCACCCTTTTAAGAGCCTCTCGTCTTGACCCTCTAATTTTGTGGTTGTGGATTCCCAGAATGCGGAGGAAGCCTTGAAGCCGAGGTCAAGACAAAAGAACTGTACTCTCATGCACAGTTTGGAGATAACAACTACCCCGGCGGCTCCGACTGTCTGTGGGTGCTCACCGCTGAGAAGGGCTACGGCGTGGAGATTATCTTCCAAGTGTTTGAGATTGAGGAGGAGGCGGACTGCGGCTATGATTATTTGGAGCTGTACGACGGCGCTGACATCAAATCCCCCAGACTGGGCCGATACTGTGGATCAGTGGTAGAATCTCTAATAATCTTCTTGATCCTGTTCTTGATGCCTAAGCAGTTTTAAAATGACACATCTGTGGTTTTCTGTTCCCTCAGGCTCCAGAGGACGTCTACTCAGCCGGAGACGCCATCGTTTTAAAGTTCCACTCAGACGACAGCATCAGTAAAAAAGGCTTCCACGCACGCTACACCAGCACGAAGTTCCAGGACACCCTACACACCAGCATCTAGGCCCAATCGCAGACTCCCATCTCCAGCATTTGGACGGTCACACCCATTTCCAGGCGACGGGTAAATGCTCGGCTTGATACCACAAACACCACCCTGCATACTTTACATCTGTAAGACTAACTGAAACCATACGGAGAAATCTGTCTTTGCGTTCAGAGCTGTTTAGTTCCAGAGGAAATTATGGATTCATAATGGCCACCTCACTTTTTAGAAACTGGTTACAGAAACACACTGGATTAAGATATAAAATGTATATATTGAAATATAGTTTGATGTGAGTCTAGACTTATAAAACCATCTGAAGGAGACGTCAACTTTTAAGAATATCATGTAATTTTAAGAATTTGCAAATACTGAAGGGAGAATTAAATCATCTTCTGGATTTCTTTTGTTTTTGTTTGTTTTAACGTGAATGGATGCAGTGCGACTCAGATGTCTGCGTCATCTTTGTTGAATGAAACGTATGTTACTGATATTTGTAATCGAAGATATTTAGAGATTTTATTTACTCAAAATTTCCAGTCTCCTTTTTTTTGCATTCTTTCCACCCTTTTAAGAGCCTCTCGTCTTGACCCTCTAATCATCTGCTTGTGTTCTGACATCATCTGCTGCAAATACAAAGAAAATATGAAGCTGCTGAAGAGAACATAAGTGGCAAATTGTGAGAAAGAAAAAAAAGCTTTATGGATTGTGCAGTAAAGAAATAAATAAATGCGATTGCTGAAAATGGCACAGTTTGATGTCTGTAATTAATGTTTAGCAACATGCTTTCAGTGAATAACTGTTATAGCAGCCTCCACAGTCATTTGCTACACTCTTGACGATGTAAACAGAACGTTTTGAAAATAAGCTACAGAGCTTTTGGGACCTCAAATTGTTTTCCATATAAATGTTTCTCTGTGCATATGTAACTGCTGGTCATTTTTCTGTAGTTAATTCCTGATTTATGAAAATCAACATTTATATTCCTTACTTAGTTTTATTTCTTGTCTTTTCCATTTTGAAGAGTGGCTGAGAGAAAGTTGCTTCTATGCTTCATCCCAACACCAAATGGAAACAGGAAGTCAAAGACTAAGCCATTTTTAACAATCTACAAGGTTTCAATTACCTTTACTTGCACAGGACTTCTTGGGACCCCAAATGTGGAATCTGAAATGTGGCAATTTTTGCAATTTGGAATTTTCCCTCACATTGATTGCATCTGCTAAATACGTATATGGAATGATTTATTTCTCTAAAAATTTCAGAGATAGATTATGCTACTGACATAAAAGATGAATTTATTTAAAGCCGTCATATTTTTTTTTACCAAGCGTGCTGAGAAATGTGGAAATCACAGCAGGTGGACTAAATCGAGCTTTGCATGAATCAGTTTTTGAATCAAATGAATAAATATAGATATAATCGGATGTGCGAAACAGACACATTTAAAACCCGAGTTACTATTACAGGCAAAGAGGAAAAACATGGAAGACCAAACTACAGATATTTAAAAGTTTTATCTATTCTTTCTTAACTTATTTCCATCTGACATTCATGCAGCATTTATTCCTTTCAATTTATTCTGACAGCACCAATTAAAAGTGGAACTACTTCACAGTCATAGTTTCAAACGATCAAGCCAATCATGTTTTTAGAAACAAAGGTTTTACATTTTCACTTATATTTCTTCAAAATTTAAATATATATGCACAGATGAGCAGGAGAAAGATTATTTCATCCATTCTCAGTCAGGTGATTATACACAGTTTGACGCACAGCTTCTTAAAAATAAAACATGGAGCAGAAAACATCCTACAAATTCAACCGTGTGTTTCAGAAAATGCTACTCGTAATACAGAATAGTGTTAAATTCAAATTGTTTAGGATACATAAAGAAAATAATCAACAATATTTTACAAATGTTTTTTGCATATATAATATTGCATAAAAGTTTGAAACCACACGATTTCATTACATTTTCTTTCCAAAGAGCCAGACTTTCTTGTTATATTTTAAAAGGCTGTTGATCGTTAGTTAATTCTCTATAACTTTGGCCACATTTTGCTAATTGGCTCATGTTTAAGAAATTATAAGAAAAGCATAGAACGAAACAATTATCAGTTGCTGATGAACAGAATCCAAAGTTTTTCAATGAGGAAAAAGTTCAAACTCTGAAAGAGGTCCATCATCCTTCAGTTTATCATCCACTGTATGCTGGAGTTTTAGCAAATATCTCCTATGAAATCAACTTTTTGAGGCTGAAATTCTATTTTATAATATAGACTTTGTTTTTTTTTACATATATATCTTATAGGTTTTGTAGAGACTGCTTAAAAAGTTTACAAGAAAGTCTTACTGCAAGAAAAATATAAATTGGTGATGTTCTCTTGACTTTTGCACATTATTGTCAGTTCATAGCAACAATTAGTTTCCTCATGTTTAACTTCAAGCATGTTTACTTGCTCACTCTTATTCCTGTGTTTAGATCTTTGGTAAGAAAACCTTGAGAGGCTCATTTTCGTGCACTTTATCCAGGAAGCCGAGGTTGAAGTAAGGGTACAGGGTCTCAGTGAAGGTCTCCCTGAAGGTGTAGAGGTGGGTCATGCTCTCTGCATTGTAAAAGGACACCAGGCCCCGCTTGTAGTCCAGGTATACCCCGATCCGGGCCAACGGCTCCTCCAGGGACAGGACAGTTGGAGGAGATGTGCCGGCCATGTATCTAACACCATAAGAGAGGGTGAGAGTCCAGAAGCCGTTGGCTGGGAGGGCCTTGATAACTCCTTTTCTGGGAACTGACTCCCTGGCGACCCCCACCGTCCACACCGTGCTGCTGTAGACCTCGATCTCCCAGTAGTGTCGGCCGTGAGTGAAGCCCTGACTTGCGAGCAGCGACAGGGCGGCATTGAACCTGTTGGGGTTGTCCTCCACGGTGTGGTTGAAGGTCTGGTAGCGGACGCAGGTGAGGGAGGAGCTCAGGCTGAGCCACGGGTTGGCAGTACTGGAGTTAAACGTAATGGCTGCTGGAACTAAACAGAGGAAGATTATTTGATGTGACACAGCGCCTTGCAAAGGTATTTGTATCCCCTAACTTTTCTCACATTGTGTGACGTTGTAACCGCAAACTTTATTTTAAAGCAATTTACATAACAGTGTATAATTTTAAAATAATTTTTAAAAAGATATATTTGGAAACTCTGATTTTCCTAGTTGGAAAACTCAGAAACAGATTTTAGAAAGGGATTGCAGGGGCAGGAGCCCATCTTTTTTTGTCAGACCAAAAACTTTTTTTGTTTATTTGTTTTTTTTAATTAATGGTTGTTTTGCATTGCACTTTAGATAAAATTCATAGGCTTATAACAAATGAATTGTATTAAAATTTGGGGATTCTAATGAATATAAGCAATACTCAAGTCTCTGAAAATTAAGAAGATATAGTAATTTTGGGGGAGCATATTAAACCAATCATGCATCAATTTATGTATAGGACTATCTTTTAGTGTATTGTAATTTGCATTAGAAGAAGAATCTTTCTAGGGCATGCTAGTCACTTTACATTCTGTACATTGTTATAAATCTGGCCCTGCTCAAAAAAAATCTGAATACAAGAAAAGGCTGCACTTTCAAGATTATTATTTGGAAAAAAATGTGGGATTTTATGAACTATTTTCCTTCCACTTCACAATTATGTGTAACTCTGAACTGATTCTCTAAGTAATGTCCCAATAAAATGTTTATTTGCTGTTGCAACATATAAATAAAGAAAAGCTTAAGTAGATGCGATGCTGTAAGCTCAGCTTGCTTCTCAAGATGAATATCTGTGTGGGTCAGTAGATTAGGAGCCCATGTGTTGCATGTAGTACCTGGGTAAAGGCTTCCCCTCATAGATTTCCAAACTCTGTACTGCAGAGGCCCTGCAAAGCGGCCCTCACACAAACTTGGTGGTGTAAAAGTCGGTTTCTCAAACTTGAGAGAAGGCCTGCCAACAACACCAAGCAATGAAAGGAGGGAATAAAGTCACATCTTTCCAAGGAAAGCACATCCTAAAGTTTCTCACACTCACCTCTGGGGAAGGGCTTTGATGCTCTAACGCAAGGAGCAGCAAGAAGCACAGGAAGACAAACACAGAGAGAGAAAGAGGGAGACCGGTAATTAGTTGTTTGGTTTTTTGGATTTGAAAGCAGAGAAATCTTTTTTTCCACATTACATCAACGTCTGAGCTCATGCAGTCCCACCCTGCGGGATCTCTGTGGCCTGGGGAAAGTCCCGCAGCTGAAGCCAGAGATGGAGTGGCAACGTGCCTGAGCTAAAGTCCCTTATTCTCCAGATGAGAGGGCGAGATTACTGGCCTGCATCCTGTCTGAACTCTGAGCGGTACAGTCTTTTGTTTTTAAATGGTTGCTGATATTCATCTGATATGGTCAAGCGTGTGTAAGGCCTCTAAGAAACATAAAACACATACTCTGCTCAATCAAATCTGGAATGTCGGAGCCTGTTTAAAGTGTTAGCGCAGAAGTGTATGTTTTGACAAAATGAAATTCCACCTTTGTCCACCTCCTTTATAAAAACAGATTTAGAAAAAAAACAACAATTGAAACCAACAGTTCAGCATTTTTCCACACTAACCGGCCCCACGGCTGACTCATCATGCTGGTAATAACTTCCAGATGAGTTGCTCTCCACTGTGCATGAATTTCATTCGGCTGAACTCACCCGGAGCAAGATGAATGGATCCTGTTCTTTGAGCTTGTCCTCTATCTCGTGGACGGCCCTCTGCAGGCGGGAGATCTCCACGCACAGCAGGGCCTTGTGCTCGTCCAGGCGGATCAGCTCCCTGCGCTCCTCCGTCTTCAGCTTCACCTGGAGGAGTTTTTCCTCCTGGTACAGAAACTGGTGCAGGTCGCTGAACTGGGCCTCGATGCGCTGCTTCAGATCGGCCGTGTGGTCCTGGGGTTAGAGACAAAGGGAATGGACGACAGCAGACTTTAGCAAGGACTCCACTAAGAAGACGAGCTTTATACAAATCATGTGTGTATCAGAAATATTTTATAAGCGTCAAATAAGCCTCTAGCACTTTTAAATATTTTGTTTCTGACAGGAAAAAATAATTTTTTAACCGTTAGCAACCATTAACTGCTAACGTTAGCATCTGCTTTGCAGGCTATTGGTGCAAAACTGACAACCAGTTTCAAAGTTTTCTAATAAAACGGGACTACATTTGATCAGCTTTAGTTCAAATGTAAAACACTGAGACTCAGTAAATCTGCTTTGAGTCCCAGTTTCAGATTTGAGACTTTTATTTGTAAAAAGACAAAAAGTGAGCAATTTTAGGAGCTAACTCATAATTACTTTGACTGGAATGATCTCCACAAATGGTCTTTGAAAGGCAGTGTGAGAAGACTTGTGAAAGCTTTATTCTGTGGTTATAGACTTCATTATTTAAATACATTAAAGAAATTTTGGGTAAGATGCAGAGCCCCAAAATTTATGATCCTCTGTGTATTGAAAGATTTAGACATGAGGGAACATATGTGATTGTTGTGTGTTTTGGAAATAAGATTTTGTTTCCGTTTGTGCTTGATCCCACCTTGAGCTTTTTAACTTCATCTTCAGCCTCCCTGTCACACTGCAGCGCCGTATTGAGCTCCACTTTTAAGGAATCCATCGAGCTGTTGAGAAATCCCTGCAGGAGAAACACAGCAAAACAACTGTGACTCACTGCAAACACAGTGGCACAACTTTCACTGGTTTTTGTGGGGGGGAGAGAGGGAGGGTGGAATATCAGAGAAATTAACAAACTGGAAACCTGACAGGAAAAAAATTACATGCTTCACTTCATACTGTACTGGTACCTAGAAAGTATTTCCCACCAGATTTATTGCATGCAAACCTGGATCCTACTATTCCAGATAAACTTGAATAATAGCAACCTGAAACATTTCTTGCAGAAAGATGCGATGAGAGAGGAACTCACCCTGTATTTCTGCTCAGCCTCCTGGACACACATCATGGTGTGATTCCTGTGCTCCTGGGACACGCCACACACCAAACACACCAGCTCCTGGTCCTCCTCGCAGTACAGCTTCAGCTCCTCCCTGTGCCTGCTGCAGCGTGGGACGGGAGCAGGAGCCCTCTCCGCACACCCTGCATCTGCCAGGCATCCCGCGCTTCCGCTCTCCTCCAGACCGTGACAGTAGCTCTCCACAATGTTGGCAACGATGCGGTTGGGTCGGTAGCTCTTCCCGGGGTACACCTTCCTGCACTGAGGGCAGGAGCCCGTGCCCCCCTGGCCGGGACCCCGTGGCCCCGTCCAGTAGCCCTCAATGCATCCCTGGCAGAAAGTGTGATCGCAGGGCAGGGAAACTGGCTGCTTGAAAAGATCCAAGCATATGGAGCAGGTCAGATCTCTGCTGATTCTGTTTGCTGAGCTTTTGGCAACTTGGCCAGCTATGGGAGAAGGTCGCAGCTTTTCCATTGCTGCTTTCACAGAAAAATCTCCTTCTTTGGGGTTCCAACTCTTTTTCTCAGACTTTGTCCCTTTGTTAAGTCTTTCCAAGTTTTGCAGATAAACTGACTGCACTTTCTTCACTTCTTTCTGGCTGTTGCTCATTCCTTTGCCTTTGTTCTCACTACCCGTGCAGCTGGACCCTGGATGTCCTTCCACTCCTGTAGACTGCGACCACTCTCTCTGGCCTCCAGTCTTCCTGTTGACTACTGGGAAAATGAAGTGGGAGGCGCAGAAGTAGGCTCAGTCTCAACAACAGATAGCAAAGGGGATCTCATTCGCCCCCCTCTTCCTTTCTCAGACGTCACATAGTCAGGAAACTGAGGCGGGCCAGAGATATTCTTTTCTTGGCACGTTTGATCCCTGAAGTCTGCAGAAATTCCTGTTTCTCTGAACTCTATAACCCACAAAAAAGTAAATCCACTGACTGTGCGACATGCTTGTCTGTGTGCATATTAGTGGGTTTGGGACTAACAGAGCAGAAATAGCTCTATGTGTGATGTTGGATGTCAGGTTTCCTGAATCTTTTTATGACAGCCCTCTCCACCCTCAGCGAAGAATAAACAAAATCGTTAAAACAGTCAAACAATGACATGGGGGGGAAATGCAGGAAGTGAAATTCACAGGAGAAAAGAAGAGACATCCTGCATGAAATCATAGGTTCCTGTGTGGATGTTATTGTGCATAAATGACAAAACATGGCATAGTTATACAAGTCAATTTTGCAGAACTTTAATGTAAAGTTTTGCGAAAGTATTTATACCTCTGGAAACTTGCAGCATTTTATTATGTTCTAACTGAAAACGTCTGGGTTTTTTCCAGGGTTTTATTAATTTATAAATTAATTGTGAAGTGAAAGTAACATAATGCATCATGGTTTGTTTCATAAATATAAATCTAAGAAAAGTCCAACTCTGTCTCTCTGACACCTCTAAATACATAAAAAACAGATCAGCTATAAGTTAAAGACAGCCCTGCAAAGTATTGACTCAGAGTGATGAGTACAAATGCACACCACACTTTTTAGATTTTTTTTGTAAAAAGTCTTGGAAAACAATTTCTTCTATTTTACTAGCATGTTGCTTGTTGGTTTATCCCAATAAACTTTAGAGGAGTTTATGGATGTAATGTGTCGTAACATCAACTTCCTCTATTAATATGTTTGCATGAGGTTTACACAATCTGAGGCTTTGATTTAATTGGTTCAGTAAATAAAGTTTCTTCTGAAGAAAGCTACAAACCCCGGAAGTTTACAAAAATTACAAGATGTTACATCAGGCTCTAAATTAACTCAGTCGGTCAGTGTTTGTTTATTGTAAAATACTTCTGGGATGTGAACTCAACAGTTAAATTGAGACTACGTCAATAATCATCTTTAAAGTGTAGAAACTTTTCTGAAGGCTTCGTTTTGCTGAATACTTGTCAAGCTGACGAGACAAATTTTTGATTATCTTGCAAAACATCATCTCTATGTTTTCTGGTGTGCTGTTAATAATAAAATAATGAATGTTGATTTGTAAGCTTTAAATTTGGATCTTTTGATTGATCAAATAGCCATGTTCCAAAGTACATCTCTGCAAATAATGATCAATAATCTGTGCTTTCTGGGCATCCAAAACAACTTTTCTCTCTCTCTCTCAGATTCAACCATATCTGGACTGAGCTCTGTTCATGGTGGCGACGTTATCAACAGAAATATTGTTCCTAAAACAAATACTGTTTATTAAACCTGTATTAAACTGTAGGCCATCTCTTTTCGAAGGTATCTGCTTTGGTTCAGGTTTCACATTGTTTCAAATCCTAGAAACTTTCAGAAAGTGCTTTGTGATTATTATTTTACCTCACACACGTCTGTCCAACAGGAAGTTCCTTTAAGTGTACACTTTGAAGGACAACCCCTTCGCTGGCACACTACAGCCCCTTTGAAAGGATGCCATGCTCAGTGGCGTCCTCTGGTGTTAAAACTGAGAACTAAAACAGGATTTGTAATTTATTTAATAGTGATGTACACTAAATATCTCTCATACTGCATATTTAATTTGGTAAAATAAATATCTTTATTCATAATCATCCTCCAGGATTCTTCAAATGTCACAGAAATCATTCTCTGAGGCAGGTAACTGATTTCAAAACTAACTTTTCACAGGTTTTGAGACTATTTACATACAGGACATTCCGATTGTAATCATGCACACACGGGTAGAATATAAAACAATCATTTGTATCCAACAATTGTTGCACATTTTTAAACTAATATACAAAAAAAATCAGGTTTAAGTGCCTCAGAAAAATCAGAGGTAGGATTTTTTTTTACATTGTCCTGCATCTTTGAGTTGCAATATAAAGAGCAGTTGTTCTGTTACTTTGTTTTGTTGTTTCTCTTATTTCTTTGCGTTGCATTCAGGCAGGAATGCAATCAAAGTTTTAAGGGGGTGTGCAGCTAAAGCGGCAACTAATCTTGGGATGGCTTGTCTTTTTCTCTCCTGAACTCATTTGAATAAAGTATTTCATCCATTTACCACCGATGCAATCCAGACACAACCTTCATTATGCACAATATCTTCAAAATAAAAAGGAAATCCAGAGTAAATCACCTTGAACCTTGATGCTTTTAAAAAGAGCCGAACATGTTCATTCTGTTTATTCTAACATGGACATCCTGATACATAGATTGCAGAAGCCTTGCAGGAAATCAGGTCGCACATGCAGTGTGTGTTGCATTAGTTATGATGTGCAGTGACTGGAAAGAAGAGACAGGCAGTAAGATATAAAAGTTTTATCTGCTCTACCGCACGTGCACTGTGGATTTGCAGGAAGGAGAGTGAAATAACGGCACCTAGTTTGATTAACCTGCGACCTTCAGTGCTGCCTAACACTGATGATTAGCAAAACATTTACGAACGTAATGAAAATAGGGAAGGGATTAGAGCTGGAAAGTTAATTAAAGAATCAAAAGTGCTCCTGTATTATAGTTTCTATCATCCTCATGGGTGAAAAATCCAAGAGTGGACCAACAAAGGCAAGTGGAGAGGTCTTTCTTTTGGTTTAAATTATAAAATTCATTAAAGACAAAGCTAAAAAGATTTCATCAACCAGACAATGAGCAAAAAAAAACATAGTTGTTTTCAGTTTTCACAGGATAAGTGTGAAAACACATCTATTTATGGCAGCAGTGAAAATGACTTAAAAGTGAAACAAATCTGCAATTTATCTCCAGTTTAGTTAATCAACATTCTTATTTTAATCTACATTTTAATCAACCTGAATGATATCAACACATGCATTTACATCTGAGTGTTTTAATCTCATGAGATAAACAAATGTATAAAAGTACTTTCTGATAATAAAAAAAAACTATGAGCAGCCATATGTGCACCTGCAGTCATGCATGTCAGTTCAGAGAAAAGCCCAACATTTATGAGAAGAGAGGAAATAAAAGAAAATCTTCTTTAGAAACACTCAAATACATTCCCAGACCACATCTGTTCTAAACAACACAAACCCTGAATTAAACCCAGAGCTGGTGTGGATGGCACCTGGGAAACTGGAGGCTAAAAATAACCTTGCTGTCTGCAGAAAGAGAGGAAACTGTAGGAGGACGCACATCTCGATGTTATTGAGTTTGAACACGTCTCTCACTGTGGAGAATGGTGCTAGAGATGTTATTACAGCTTTACATTATTTTCTTGACTATAAATAGAAAAAGAAAACATTTGGATCCAAACATTAAATGTATATATTGAGCAATAAATCTCACAGCAGCACTCTAATAACTCTGGTTATTAGTGTTTTAAAACTGATAACCAAAATGGTTTTATTGGCTGTGATAAATGCTTATTTTGCATAATAATATCTACAGGTTAGGTTGACAGAGGTGAAAAAAAGACAACACTTGCTTTTCTCTTTCACAGTCACAACCTAATAAAATTCAGTAACAGACACTTTTTTAAACCACAGAAGCACACTGAAATTGAGAAAGTGTAAAAAAGTATGAATGAAAAACAACAGCAGTGCAAAGCAGACAAGAAGAAAGCTTCAAGTTACTGGAGTAATGATGTTGAAAAACTGAAAACTGGCATCAGATTTGCAGAAGTTGTAATAGCAAAGTATCTTCTCTGAGTTAAAGAAGTGAAGTTTACATGGTGATTTATTTCCAATGTCTGAGAGCAGTAGCATGGGAACCCAACGAACCGGCACCCTGTCAAGGGATTTAAGGATCCCAGTTCATCTCAGATTTGCCACAGTGGAGAAATCCAGTTTATGACAATAGTTGTAATTCAGACAACCCTCAATATCTTTTCTCTGGACCAGCGTTGTTACTCCAATGTAACATGTCCATGGAACTAAAATACTTTATTTTTAGTGAAGCTCTTCAAGTCTTACTTTTCTCTAAATAATCAGTCATGTTGTCCTTGTGAGGGTTGAGCTGCATTTCAGAAATGTAGCTACAATCTATCAGACATTTCTTGAAAATATGAAAAAATATTACTTTCTTACCTCATACAACACATGTTGGCCCTGCCGTCATCTGATTGTTTAATCACTGCTTGAGTGATAAAGTCAGTCCTAGTTGTCATACTGGAATCCTTAAGTTCAATTTAATGACTTTTAATACAATTTTTACAGCCTTCTGATTATTTTACAACCATCACAAAACTAAGTTTCAAGTCTTAATCAACAATGTTTCTAACATTTAATGCGTGGATCATTGTTTTCAAGTCATGCCTACAAGGGACAGGTTAATCCTAGACATTGAAGAAAGTTTACTGATAAACGTTTCTATCGAAACTGAAGGCCACATCTGTTTTTACCCCTTCATTGGTCACACAATGAGAGGTCACAACAGGGAGCAAAAGAAGAACTGGAGGAAAAGTTAGAACAAAATAGAATTGTTTTTTTCCTTTCAATAAATTTAAAATACTTCTTCTTATTGGCCGTATTTAGCTTGTAGCAGTAAGCTAAACACAGTAATAACAGTGGCAATACAACTACATTTTACAACATATATCTTGGTTGGTTGTGCAGGCAACCCAAAACACATTAATCTAAAAAAAGACAAAAATATATAAACAATACCTTGATGGCAGATTTAGCACCCAGGCTTATATCTGCACTATTAGAGGAAAGAAAGTTATTTTTATTTATTGGACTTATTCTGATCAGCTGCAAGGTGTGAAATCCTGGAGGGGCTGACCCTGAATCAATCACCTCCATAAACTCTTAAAATGGAAAAAGATGCATGTATAAACAAACCATTTTTGAAGAAATATGATGATTTAGCTGACAGAATCTCCCTCCCTTGTTCGCCTTGACAAAGTTTCCCTCTTTGTTTAACTTTCATAGATTGTGATTACAAAACACAATCTGAATTTTGTTTTTTTTAGTATTCAATATTGAACAAGAAAACTTAGTTGAGCTTGTAAAGCTAAACATCAGCAGATACCTGACAGTTTAGGGATGTCAAACATTTTTAACTTGTGCTCACAAAGTCAAATATGTCCTGTATAATATTCTTCCTGCAGTTTACCAAAGCACACAGTCCTCATCTTGACAAACTGCAGAAAATATCTTCCACCTTCACAGTTCAAGATAAAATTTCAGAGTATTTTTGGAAGCTTCCTGTACTCAGATTAATTTACTCTTCCAGATAACATGAAACCCTGACTGGATGCACAGAATGTTCCCCGATTCAGATTAAATTTCTCCTTTCAAAGTTAAAATGATGGGTAGTGCACTTGGTGGGTTTTTTGTCAGACGTTACATGACGATTATGTTTTAATGTGTTGCTGTCTGAGGTGTAATAAAACAAAAACAAAAAACACTGGCAAATGCTCACTAATGTAACAATAAAAGAAAGCAGGAACAGAAGTTATGAAATTATGATAAAATACAAAAAATCCACATAATAGAAACTTTAAAAAATAATATTTCACATCAGTTACCTTTTCAGAAATTGTGCATAAAATAAAACTGGTTATATTAGAGATTTAACACCACAATAAATAAGACAAAAAAAGAGAAAAATTGTTGCTTTTGCAGTCTAGAAGAGTATAAAGTGTTCCAACATTTTTATATGTTGGAACACATATAATATTCCTGACTTCAACTTAAACTAAAAAAGCACATACAAAAGGCTTCCACAACTTTTGTCATTCTGCTTTTGCAAAACAAAACAAAACAAAACGTTGTCAATCTTAGCAAACTGTTGGAGCAATGAGAATTGTGTTCTTTAATGCAGACAAGATAACAGCAATCTTTTTTTAAATTTCCTCAGAGAGTCTCACACTGTCTGAGTCTACACCCACATCTCCCACACAGCTTATAATCTGGCTCTTTTAATAACATCTGTCACGATGTAAACACCTGATCCACACCTCCCTTCCTCCTGTTCTGCTCTGTTCTTCACCATCTGACTGTCACAGCTTTACGACGCTGGTCCTCTAGCCGGAGTGTGAGCAGCTCTGCTCCTCCTTTAAATATCCGCTGTCTGTCTGATGAAGCTGAAGCTGCTGCTGCAGTTCAGTGAGGGTCGTCAGGAGGAGGAGGGCTGCTGTAAGCGACTTTTCTTCAAAGGAGCATCTAAAATCCAGACGCAATGCAGGTACAGGAGGAATTTGTCACTTTTTTTACGTGTTACCGATTGAGATTCAAGCAGCATGGATGTTTTAGTTATTTATGAGAGCCCTGTATTGGTTTGGGATTTGTCACTTCAAAATAAAGTACCTTGAATCAACTTTAGGGACAAACGTATACGTATACAACTTAAAGTGGTCAACTTTTCACGATAAAAAGTTAGAAAACATTGTAAGTGTAAACTTATTGTAGATGTGCTTGAATTTGAAGTTGCAAGAAGAAAAGTGTTACATTTGAGATTTCATTCAAGGGCAAATGTTTTGTTTAAAAGTATCTGAAAACAAGAGTAAAATGCCAAATCGTGATTAGGTAAGTGAAAACATGTCAGAATGCAGAGGTAAAAATAAAAAAGGAAATTTAATGAGAAACTGAAAGTCTGCATATGGCGACAGAGATCGTGACAGAAGCTCCATGTGGGCAAAATCATTCTGTACCATATGTGAAGATCAGCAGTGGTCCGTTTCCCACTGAGTTCATAACCCGTCAGATGATTTTCTGGAGAATGTCACAGTGCAACACGTCTGTCGATGATAAACCTTTTTCTATTTTAAACCAAAGCTTCCTGGAAAGCAGCTGCGGAAAAATTTAGATATCTTCTGTAGGACGTAGAATGTAATTTTTTATATTTCCTACATTTAAGCACAAGTATTATCATGGCATTAAAACATGTTGCTGACATAAAAATACATTTTGATTGCAAAACTTAAGTCATTTAGATGCTTTTCAGACTGTTCACATGGATCTGTGCTGCATAAATGTATGAGACTTCACTTTGCTCTTCATGCATTTTTAAGAATAATCGTGTGGGTGGCATGACTACACGTTTGCACAGGTGCATGATGGTTGCCTTTCAAGAAGATTTGGAGGGTTCATCAAGCATTGCTTTTAGTCATCGTTCACAAAGTCGGAGTCATCAAACACCTCAACACAGCAGCTGTAACTTTGATCTTTTATTGATGGAGTTTAAAGGTGTGTAAATTATTGAGCAACACACTGGATGCTGCACTGTCTCTGTATTCAAACAGGGTGACAAGGGGGACCAAGACGCTCTCCAAACAGCAGTTTTGTCTTTTATCAAAACATCTAGCTGTTAGCTTTATTATTTTTAAATCAAGACAAGGCAATCTCATTTATACAGCACATTTAGCAACAAGGACATTCAAAGTGCTTTATATGATAAAAACATTTTAAAAAATAAAGAAAAAAACATTATTTTGCAGTGGAATAATGTGAGAACATAATGAACAATTAGAATCCAGATAAAAATGATGGTCCAGTTAACATCAATCCAAAGCAACTCTAAACAAGTGGAGTTCTAGACTTGATCTGAAGATTTGTTTCAGTAGGTTTGTTGTTTTCTGGAAGCTTGTTCCAGATCAGAGGAACGTAAAAACCGAATGCTGAGGCTCCATATTTTTGTTCTGGGGATGCAGAGTGGACTTGAACCAAAGTCCTGAGAGGTCTGGAAGTTTGGTGCAATAGCAACAGAGCCATAATGTATTTTGGTGCTAAGCTATTCAGTGATTTATAAACTAATAAAAAACTATTCTTTGAGCTATAGGGGACCAGCGTGAGGACTGGGTTTGGTGAGAACATGAGCAGCAGCGTTCTGGATCAGCTGCAGCTGTCTTATTGACTTTTTTAGGCAGACCTGAGAAGACACTAGCAGTAATCAATGTGACTAAAAATAAACTCATGGATGAGTTTCTCAAGATCTTATTGGGATATTAGTCCTTTAATACCAGAAATGTTTTTTAGATGACAGAAGGCTGACTTTGTAATTGTCCCTATTGTGTCTCTGAAAGTTCAGGTCTGAGTGTGAGGATTTGGTTTTCTGTGTCAATTTAGTTTCTGTGTCTCGTCTACCCCTTGATTGCTCCCAACTGTCCCCTGTTTCCCCTGATTACTTTCCCTGTGTATTTATACCCACCTGTGTCTCTTGTTCCCTGTCAGGTCCTCGTCTTTTGTCAGAGGTTTTATGTCAGTTGTTGAATTCATATACCAGTTGCTAACAGAGTCAGAGCGATTGACGCTGCTCACCTGTGCTGCCTGGATTTTTTGTGTTCTGTATGATTTCCATTAAACCATCATGTTTGCACTTCAACCTGGGTCCAACCGTGTTTCTCCTCACCACCAAACACTCCACTTCATGACCCTGAGTCCATCATTACACCCAGATTTTGTGTGTAATGATGTGATTAAAATAGCCGAAGCTGTGCGCTGACTCTGCTACTCTCCGTGCTTTCAGATTTGTTCTGATTCTGTACCATGTAGACCTGTAGGCAATAAGCCAATTAATGGCACAATAAATTAACCCTCCTGTTATGTTCGTTTCTAGGGTACAGCAAAAATGTTCGTGGGTCAATTTGACCCAGGGAGTGTTTAATCATGCAATAGTGTCAGAAACCAAAAAATTCCTCCAAAACATTTTTGTATCTGATTATTAACTCCAATACTAACCATTTCAATCAATATTTGTGCAATGATGTTTTATTATTTCTCAGAAATTAAGGATCAATGACGACAACCTGCTCATTTACTCATTTGGACATAAAAAATGGAATTTAGATTTTTAATGTCCACTGAAAAAAACCTAGACACAAAAAAACAATAATTTCCTTGAAGTTGACCTTTGGTAAATTATTTTATATTATACTTTTTTTTTTTTTACCAAAGGGTGATCTTTATAATTGAACTTGAGACACACATACTGTTCTGGGTCAAATTGACCCGCTGATTAAGATCAAGATAAATGAGTCATGCAGAGAGTATTTATGTTTTTCTCCACTTCTGCTGAGTGTCACTCAGAGTGGGTGGAGTTTGTCCACAGGAACAGAAAAGATTCCCGTCAAAGGTTGTGTGAACACCTGCTTTCTCACAGTTTCCTAGTGAAGTAAAGATAATAGTGAGAAAGTGGGCTTGTGTGTGTGTGTGTGCGTGTGTGCGTGGGTGGGTGTGTGTGTGGTGAAATATGGTTCATAACTGCAAGGAAACATATAGAATTGGACATTTTAAAATCTTTTTTTGCACTTTAACCTGACTGCCGGGTCAAATTGACCCGAACAGTATCGATGTAAAAAGTAGACCTAGGGTTTGGTACAAATGTGTAAAATGAATAAATTTTCAACTTATGTCTAGAGTGCACCTATTAAGACAAATAGAAAACGTTTCATGCAAAAAAAATGCTTCTATTTATTTTTTTTTAATTTGTAAATTTTAAAACGGGTCAATTTGACCCGGAACATAACAGGAGGGTTAAAACAAACTCAATAATTTCCATTTGTATAATTTATCATTTTTCTGTTTTCCCTCTTTCTTCCTACCAAATCCTGGATGACAAAAATCTTCAGCCTTGTGTATTCAATTCAAATTGGCCATTTTTTGAAGGGCAGTTTTGTTAACAGACTTCATAATTCATTTTATTTGTTGTTTCTGTCCCTGCGACACACTGGCGACCTGTCCAGGGTGTACCCCGTCTCTCTCTCGTTAGCTGGAGATAGGCACCAGCACCTCCTGACCACACTAGGGATAAATGGATGGATGTTGTTTCTGTTGTTTTGTTCATTTATATTGGATATTTAAAATGTTTTTCTATTCCACTGTTAAATGTTCATTAGAATTTAAAGTTTATTGATCTTTGAGAATTGTTCTTGAATTTCTTCTCAAGTAATAACTTGTCAAAACAACAATTTTATATTGCTTATAGCAATAACCTTTGGACAACTTATTAAAAATTGTTGTCATGACAGACTGGGGCAACCTACTATATAATCTACTGGGGCACCATATTATAAAATCCTACTTACACCATATTTGACAGGAGAGTGTTCACTTTCTCCAGCTCTCATCAGACGGGATAAAGGGTTGGATCCCTGAAGTCATATTCTGCCCTCTGCCACCCCCCTGACGCTCCGCCCCTGGTTGTAGGTATGCATTTCAGAGCCAGAACCATCAGAATGTTATCTGCTGCCAATCGTACGAAAGATTTCAGGATCTCCATAATGGAGCAGTTGTTATCATGAGGGTTCCTCACCAACTTTCTGTAATATCACATCAAAGTAATTTGTAATTAAATAATAGTCAACTAATGCGTTAATGTAGAGTCACACCAAATCAGGAGATTAGTTTGGTTCTCTTCTGCAGGCAGAGAAGAAGGCTGTGGACGGCGATTTGCTCCCTGATGCCAATGGCAAAGATCCCAGCCCGGGGGGACAAACAGATGGCTCAAAGTGGCAGAGACCCCGGCTTTCACGCAAATCGCTGATGAAGTGCTGCCTCGTCAAGTGGATAATCGCCAGCACCACGCAGCAAGGGCCAGGTAGAGACACAGGGGAGGACATCAGAGCAGACTGATTCCCTGAATGATAAAACATCACAGGCCAGAGTGCAGAGTAGGAATATTACAGTAGAGGTGTACACCTTCCTACAGAATGCATCAATTTTGTAGGATCTGCTTCAGCTTTTCTTATTTTAAATTCAACATTGCACACCATCCTCCTTCACTTTCAATGTTAAGAGCTTGGAAAAATATTTTCTGGCATCTAATCCCACCTTTTCTAAGCTATAACTTATTTCTGTCAGGGAATGAATCGCAGAGTTTCTGAATTAAAAGCAAAAAAAAACTTCACTTTACATTCTTAACTCACTGCTGTTAGTGCATTTTTATTCTTTCAAGCAAAAAATAAAGGTATCCTCATTTTTATTTGAATGTGTCTTTACCAGGCCACTCCCATTTGGTTTATTTAAATTATTGACACCATGTTTCTCTGCAGACATGCTGTCACGGACTTATCTCACCTTGTCTCACAAGTATCACATTTGCCTTAATTTGATATTTCTATGTAATTTTACTTAATGGCATGTTCAGTACTTATATAGCTTGGCAAAAGTGTTCCTACACCCTGAACTTTTCCACACTTTGTTACATCTGCAAACTTTAGGATTTGTTCTGTATGTATCCTACTGGTGCAAAACTGGTGACGACATTTCCAACAAATATGGGTTGTAATTGCCACTAAAGGGAATTCTATTGAGTATTGATTCAGTTTTTTCATTCGTGAAAAAACTGGAAACCATGACATTTTCCTTCCACTACACTAATAGTGGCCTATCATGTAAAATCCCAATAAAATGTATGAAACTTTGTGGTTGTAAGAGGACAAAGTGTGATAAAGTTAAAGCATCATAAATACTTTTACAAGACGCAGCATATAATAAAAGCCGCGAGAAATTATACATTCAAGAAAACAATGTGGGAAGCTAATCGGCTAACTGTTTAGCCTTTAAAGTGTCTTCAGAAACTAAAAACCATATAACCAAGCAGACCGAAAATAGGAAATAAATATACTTATATATTTTATTTACAAGTAAATCTACAGTAGATTTACAAATCTGGAACTTGAACTGCACAAAATTAATGTAAAGTTTTATTTTTGCGAGGCAATTTTCTCGCCACATTATAATTACTTTGTCGCCATCTAGTGGTTTTTAAACTTAAGAGCATCTATTCATTCACTCTTCATCTTCAAGGCCAATTGACTGGAAGAGAACAGAAAGAAAAATGTATCTTTTGGACTGAAACAGAGTAAAAGAATCCGTCCACAACCAGATATAGGAAGAAAAGCATGCTAGTAAAAACCAAAAGGCATGCAACGTTTTTGTTAGCCCGACAGGTTTGTTTTGTTTTTTTGAAAATAGAGGAAACAAATCATTATTTTGCTTTTTGTCCTTTTCAGTTTGAGATTTAATGAAACCTGTTTGAAACTGAAATGTTGCATTCTTGAGCTTTTTTATGGAAGACGGTGTTGTGAAAATAAAATGAAACCAGGAACCCAAAAGCTCATCAAAAAGAAAGTTCATCATGAGATGAGAAGTGACTGCTTGTGATAGATAAACTGGATTAGCCTTTTAGCTTTAATGCTGCTTTCGCTGCAGCCATTAAATCCTGGTGATGAGGCCGAAGACTGCTCCGCCTGTATCTTTGCATGTTTAATTCACTGCTTTCCATTTGTATTTAATAGAAGAAAAGGTGAGTCAGCACTTAAGGTACATTAAACAACACGTTGTTGCTTTATTTTTATATATTTATATAAGTTCAGATCCTGCATATTTAACAGATACTGTATCTCTCTGTTTTGTGGTGGCTGAAGCACAAAGCAGCTAAACTCAATAGTGTTGCACTCGAGCACCAGTAAAGACTTAATTTGACCTTGTTCGTTTTAATTAGTTTTATTGTGTTTAATCTTTTATCATTCTTGTCATATTTTGATGTTTTTCCTTTTAATGCAGGCAGTTATGTGCAGCACTTTGCTTTAGTAATACTTTATAAATAAAACTGGCAAAGACAATATGGAAAACTTAGTTGAAAGGAGAACAGGATGGTGAGAACATTCGACAAAACAATAACTGTGGGATTATGCAGTTTTATGCTTTGGTGTGGGATATATTTGATGTGACAGCTAAGACGTGGTACTATCTTCAAAATTCTATATAAATGTAGCAAAACTGCATTTCCGTTGAGACCTTTTGCATCTGTGCTACTAAAATGCTATAAAAATATCATATAATAATATTTCTTTGTGATTTTGGCAGGGTTTTCTTTTAGTTTATCATACTTTTTAATGGATGAGACACAAGTTAGCTGACCAATACTGGTGAAACTTCAAAGATACATAAATCCTGCGTCAAAATGCATATGCTGCACACTTTCTCTGACCAATATTTTAACTCCCATTGATTGATTAGCACTCCCCGATACTTAAACTGAGTCCATTAAGTTTTGCAGACTCATCAGTTGCGAACTATCCCCACATTCTTCTTCACTTGCACTGTGTTGCAAACCCACCTGATCAAAACGTTTGTGCACATGTGTAAAATACTTTATTTACGCAACTATTCAGCCTCTGGTAATACATGCAGCACTATATTGACTTTTCTGAAGTAAACCTTCACAACTTGAATATTCCACCATCCAGTTTCATCACATTAAAAAATACCCAGTCACAAACGTCTGATATTTGCTTGCATGTGATTAAAACCACTTTACTTAGTGAGTCTATCACTGACCAAGTGTGGAGATACAGGCAGCAATACACAGGCTCATTTGCACTAAGTGCTACTCAAATCCCAGCCATCAGCAGAAGTGGATCAATGCTTGGTTTTACAGTTTGCATCACTGAAATGACGGGGCTCATAAAGTCACAGACCATTAGTAAAGAAATTCCTTCACCAAGAACTTCCTATCCTCACTGGCACCACCCTTAAACACACATGTGCACACCTGCTTCACAGCAGACAACTGGAGCTAAACCTGGAAATGAGGCTCAGATGGATCTTTTTGCAAATTAGGACAACTTTTGACTTTTTTTTTTTTTTTTTGGTGATCGGCGTTTCTGACTTATTTTTTCTGAGGTGCCCTAGTCAAACTTGTCGAACTTGGGCAGCATGAATGTTCCCCATTCATGTGTTATCCTTTTTCTCGACTGGTCAGTGGTGTGAATCAGTTCATAGCTGCTGATGCTGGTGCAATGTCTCTGATGAACTGATGGAGCTTGGTGGATGAAGGAGATGGTAGGCAGCAGGTGATATTTTTCTAAGAAAAAGCTGGATCAATAGATTTGTTAGCTCAGAAAAAGAGACTCTACTTTTAATTTTTTTATTTTTTTATGTTTACATTTTTTATTCCAGCAGCATTTTCAGAGCTGACATCTAATATAGGTGAATAATGGGTTTAGAGGGAATGGAAGTAATTGCCATTGCTGTTGTTGTTGGACTTTTTATTGTTGTTCTCAAACAGTTTGGGATTTGGGAGCCTTTGTCACTGGAAGGTAAGAGTAGGGTGAATTTTGAGTATTTCTTAACTGTGTTGCAATGTAATGATACAACCTTGTTACATTTATAGAGATTTTTTCTGATTTAAACCAAATATTTTGCTAATAAAATATTTCCACTTACGTCTCCTGCAGAATGTATCTTCACGTCTTTATATTTCTACATTTTGAATGTTTTCATTAAGCTATCCTAATTAAAAACAGATGTTTATTTGCATATGTTTAATGTGTTTGCTTTGTAAAAGTTGCATTTTTATCTCATATTTCTTTTCTTTCCCTCTCATTCCTTCGCCATCTTCCTCACCTCTTCTTCGTCTTGTTCAAATCTATTCATGTGTGAAATCATTGTAAAGACGGTGAGTAGCTCCATCATCATCAGATTAATTTCCTCCCATTGATTAATGTAATCCTCCTAAACTTTTACTCACACTAGCTTGTATTAGTGCGACTGAACCTTTTTTACATTGTGGACATCTACTTGTCATGCAGGTGGCGCTGATAAATGTGTCACCTAGCAAACATCACGTGCCAAAGGTGATACAAGGTCATAGATATAAAACCAATATCAAAAAATGTTTTAGATATATTATAATCAAAACAGGACATGAATCAATTCCATAAATTATAAGTGTATAAAGTCAGAATTATTTAAATGGGCCAATAATAAATGTAGAAATATCTAAATATAAAACTTGCGGCATCTATGTAGTATAAATATATATACATACTTTTATTGATTGTGTATGCATAGTTTTTGCCCAAAAAACTATTTTTTTTTAGCAAAAACATTATTTATGAGCCGTGGTTCATAAATAATGTCAAATAAATACAATATTTATACATGTAGTAGTTTAAATAAAACTATATAAAGTATATATTTTTAATAAATTGTAAAATCATAGATAATTAAATGGAAAAACTGAATATAAAATGTGAAAATCAAATGAAAATGTAAAAATTTAGTGTTTTATTATTACTTCATATATCCCTATGTCACTGTTGTTCATAAAATAGTCCTTAACATTTGAGTGGTTACCTTGCAGAGTTTCTTAACTGCAGACGAAGCACTTTGTTTAAGACTGCTAAATAAATTAAATTTATGGCTTAGTGCTGTAAAATAGGACTGTCAATTAAAAAATTCAGAATGAGTAATGCTTTAATTATTAAAATTTCAACATTTAAGTTTCAAATATGTTATTTACTCACTTAGAGTTTCTTTTAAGATTTCTCATGTAAATCATTTTGACTTATTTATCTATTTTATTGTGATATTTTGGCACTAAATATTTGCTGTGCTGTAAACTGTGCTGTAACTCACATTGCAGTTTATCAAATGGAGCAAATGATTGATTCAACTGCATGGCAAGTCAGGCTAAGAATCATACTGATAACAGGAGCAGTGGCATTTCCACCCTATTCGTTTATGTAATTGTGACACTTTTTGTCCTTCATAATGCAAACAAAGTCTAATCCAAATAAAAACCTTCACCAGAATATGTGTGTGACTGCCAGGTGTCCACAATGAGGAGGTTAGTTAACTATGTTTATGCACTCATAATTTATTTTCATTCATCTCAGCATTATATTTCTTTTATGTACCTACAAGTGCCCCTAATTTTGCCCCTCTTTCAAACTCAACAAATTATTTCATCTCATTTTATTGATGTCATTCTCTCGTCTCAAACTGTTCATTGTCTTATGCCACTCTGCTTCTCATCCATTTCCTCATCCCTCGTTTCTTCTCTCTCCACCATTGTTCTCAACTTCCTGTTGTGTTTCCTAAAAGATGGTGGGTGCTTTTTCTCGTTTTGGTTTTCCAGTGTTTTGCCTTCTTCCCGAGTCTTTCCTTCCTTCCTATCTTTTTTTTTCTTTCTTTCTGGTCTTACCGCTGTTTCCTCCCTCTTTTCTTTCTCCTGTCCTCCCCTTGTTTTGTCTGATTCTGTCCGGCAGACACCAGTGACAGTGACCTTGAGCTCTCCATGGTGCGGCACCAGCCAGAGGGCCTCGACCAGCTCCAAGCCCAGACCCAGTTCACCAGGAAGGAGCTCCAGTCGCTTTACAGGGGCTTCAAAAATGTAGGGGAAACGTTTTTAGATATTCGTGTGTAATTACATTTCAGTTTGTTTTGTTTTTTTGAGTGGGTAACTTTTAAAATGTGATTTTGTACCAGATTCCACAGAATTTTTCACACCTTTGAAAACAAATCTGCACAAAAAAACAACAAAATATAATATATCTAACACTTTTAAAGTTAGGGATTTCAGTATTTATTTTAGCTTTCTTTATGAATTGTGAAAATAAGCCTCTATCTGCCTAATTTGACTGATACTGTATGTTCTCCAGTGTTACCCATTATGAACAGTGGCTAAGGGAAGTCACCTCACTTTTATTCCCCATGGAAAGATGAAGCTCTGGGTTACTAATATGTGTTTAAGAAATAAAAGTCGAATCTGTTCTGTATGAATTCTCTTGGTTCTAGTTATTAATTATTAATGTGTGAATTTTGGTGCTAAACATACAGTACAGAGTTTTCTAAACATTTCATTGGGAGATTGTGCCACTTCAATAACAGTTCAGTTTATTTTAAAACTTTTTATACATTTCTGCCAGAGGAGGCAGTGTCAGTCTGTTCAGAAGTAAGAATAATTTAGTGATGATTAAATCAAGTAAGTGAAAAAAATATAATAATAATTCTAAGCTTACCTTCTTCATAGAAACTTGTTTCCCTGTCAACAGGAATGTCCCAGTGGGTTAGTAGATGAAGAAACATTCAAAACCATCTACTCACAATTCTTCCCTCAAGGAGGTAACCATATATAATCTGACTTTTAAAATGTAAAATGTAAACACTAAAATAATTATTTTAAAGGTGCATTTCTTTTACTTAATTTTTCCTTAGTTTCCTTTACTAACCTAACAGTGTAGCATAACAATTTTGTTTTCTGTACCATGAGAATACCCTGTACATAACTTTTTATCAAACCAGGGCTTTGGTTTTTGAATTTTAATATCTCCTTTTCTTTCAGATGCAACCACATACGCTCATTTTTTGTTCAACGCATTCGACATGGACAGAAGCGGTTCCATCCGATTTGAGGTGAGTGTGTCAGCAGCGGCTGCAGCTTTGATTAAATTCACAACTATTTAAGTAGTGATCCAGGATGTTGTAAAAGTATTGAAGCAAGCATTTGTTAAATTCAACATGTTTTAGGGAAAATGCATATGCTTCACCAACACAAAACAGTAAATAATTGCAAATTATGTGGCTGCGAGTTTTATGATTTGTAGGTTCCACTAGTTTTGCACAGACTTGGAACATATAAAACATTTTTGCCCTCCATCTTCATTAAAATAACTCAAGCTCAGTCCAATTGAATAGCGAACTTCTATGAGCTTTAAATTATTTTCACACATTTTGATTTGGATTAAGGCCTGGATTGGACTAGGCCATTCTTTATTAAACATGATTACACTTTAATCTAAACCAAAAGTCTCAGATGTCATGATTTTTGTAGTCTTCAAATATGGGATCTGCTTCAAAACAATTTTACCAACTAGTAAATTCATAGGAAGATAATAATTTATTTTTATTCAGGTGTGTTTGACCAGTAATGCAGCTGTATCCTTTCATTCTACCTGTGGAAGTACAATATGTTATTGTCTTTGTCATGCTGCAAGTTAATTTTTACTTCAGTCTAATGTCTGCATCCTCAAGCAGTCGGACGTGGCAGATGACCATTTGTTCTGAGGCAGGTCTGCACACATACATCTGCCTAACTTTTAGGACTTTTATGCATGAAACACTTAAATCACAATTTAGAAGTGATTTTTTGTGTTGGTCTATCATATAAAATCCCACTAAAATGCATCAAAGTACAGGGTTGTAATTTGACAAAAGGTGGAAACGTCCAAGAGTGATGAATACTTTTGCAGGGCTTTGTTGCTTATAGAAAACATTTCAATCTCCTTCACAGGATTTTGTGTTAGGACTGTCTGTTTTGCTTCGAGGCTCTGTTACAGAGAAACTTCGCTGGGCTTTTAATCTTTATGATATCAACAAAGACGGCTACATTACAAAGGAGGTAACAGTTGCGAAAAAGTTCCCAAACTAGATACACTGTAGTTCATTGTTCATCTGTCTTTTCGTTTTTCTCCTGCAGGAAATGTTAGCAATAATGACCTCCATATATGACATGATGGGCAGGTATACCTTACCCAGCGTACGAGATGATTCCCCGTTTGAGCATGTGGAGAAGTTCTTCCAGGTGAACTAAAACAACATATTTTTTATCATTAGATCCAAATTTTACATCTATTTCTGGTCAGAGGAGTTTTGATTTCTGTCCAAATTAGCTGAACTTCAAAACGCTTTTCTAATGCCCACTTTTATTCCATTTCTTGAGTGAACAAATCTCTTTTTTTACTTGTTAGAAAATGGATCGAAACAGGGATGGAGTTGTGACAATAGATGAATTCATAGAAACCTGCCAAAGGGTAAAATAATCAACAAACTGACAAAATTGACTAGGTAATAATCACCTAAATCCATGTTGTTTTTCTTTCTCTCAACAGGATGAAAATATAATGGCTTCCATGCAGCTCTTTGAGAACGTCATTTAGTTTCTGCAAAGAAAATTGGACCTTATAATGCTTCTTCCTTCAAGCTCTTACTCTGAAGTAATGCCAATTGTATTCTAACAGAGATGATTTTTGGCAAGAAAACACTTAGGACACATGTTTATATAAACTAGGAAACCGTTCCTGTAAAATGTGAACATGCAAAGAACTGTGCAGTATCCACCACATCACTTTAAAAGCTATGTTTCTTTGCATGAAAATGTTTTTATATATATAAATATGAAAAGCATCCTCACTTCAAGATGTGCATGAATGTTTTCCTGGAGTTGAAAAGCATGTGATAAAAACACTTTGGATGCAAACAAAGGATTTGTTGTCTTTTTTTTTATGTTCTTTGAAATGTAAGTGCGTGAGAATACTTTATTATAAAATAACACTGTGGTGATTAAACTTTGTTGTGGTGTCCTGGATTTTTTTATGTTATGCTGGGAAGCACATCTGCCTGTTTTATGTCTAAACTGTGTTTTTGGGAGGAAATTTGCCACATGCTTCTCACGTGCCCCTCATTTCCTAGATGGATGGATAAGAAAGGAAGTCAATTTTTCAAACACAAATATTGTTTTACACCCATATTGTTTTACACCCGGTTATTTTTTCCGATACTTATCCAGGCTTGAAAAATATTTAAATTCCTCACTCTTTCAGGTGCAGTTGTCCATCTTATTCTGAAAGATTTAAAAAAACACTTCAGATGAGGAATTTGAAATGATTCTCTAGTATTTGGCGCTGATTGACTACTCACTAAACTTGGGTCTAAAGTCCATTTTGCCATCTGATATACTCTCCCTCAATGAGGCAACTTGATGGAAACTATATGTTTTAATCACTTCTCACATGTAAATCTGGCCTTAAAGGTATTAACTTATTTCAAATAATAATTTATTTTACTAAATTGTTTTATATATTTCAGCCGACATAATGGAACAGCTTTTCATTTAGCCAATAAGGGGGGGGATTCACCTGCATCAGCAGAAGCATTGAGGCTGTCCTGTAGGCCTGTTGTTGAACATATGAGTTTGTTTTTGGGGGCGGGGCTTAACTGGATGCTGGGTGATGGTATGGAGGTGATAATGAAAGCCAAAGTGCTGCTCTGCTGCACTGTAAGTGTTGCTTGAACAGAGACCACAACTACAGCATCAGAACCAATCTGTGGAACAAGACAGGAAGGTAAGGTATCTTTTTTTCCCATTAAATGAAAAAAATATATATTACACTCATCCTATTATCACAAAGTTTAAATCCAGTAGAATCAAACTACAAATGTGGGGAATAAGAACACTTCTAATTTCTCAATTCTCTATTTTAAATTTATTAGAAAATGGGAACGTTTCCTTGGCAAGCTTTCAGTTTTAAAGCAACACCAAGCATGAGGTCTGAGTGTTTTAGAGCTGTAAACACTTCTATTCACTTTTTTAAATTTTAGAACTATTCTATTTCTATGTTACATGCACCATATGTGATATGATATTTAATTGTTGATAAGAAGAAGAAAGTAAAACAACTCCAATATGAAAAGGAGAAATCTGCATCACAGAACCTCCCTGTGTTGACAGAGCATGCGGTGGACGGTTCTGGATCTCTGCTGTGTTAGCAGAGGGGAGTGTATGACTTTGTTTGTGCAGTAACAATAAATCAAAAGCCAGTTTGAACACCTGCCAACAGACATATGTCCCCTCTGTCATCCACAAAAACAAATAAAGAGTTTAATATCAACCTAACTAAAGTAGTTTTGAAATTTAAGGCTACATCCTTCAAGTTTGTTCGAACTGTGACTGATGTTTTTTTGCAGCTTTCCAATGATGGGTGTTCAGCTGAAGCTACTTTCATTCTGGGTAGTGATGCTGCTCACAGCTGCTTTGTGCCCCGGGTCGCTCAGCAAGCGAGGAGGCAGCTCCCGAGGTCACGGTAAAGGTGATGGCGACAAAGCGTCCCCCTCCCAAGGCCAAGGCCTCTCCAAGAAGGGCCTGAAGTGGGCAGGAGCGGCAGCAGCAGGCATGCTGGGAGGAACGGGGACAGGGTACGGGCTGGGCTTCCTCGGCAAACCAAAGCACGGGACTGGAAACCATCACAACCACAAGACAGAACAACATCAACAACCTTATTACCAGGAAACCCAAAGATACAACAACCAGTCTCTTTGGAGAGTCTTTGTTAGAGGATCTGCTCCTAGTACAGGGACAAATTTCTTTCTCAGACTAGGACATCTGGTGCCTTTTCTTACAGTAAGCTGGATCAGAGACATTTAATCTAATCACTGCTTATTGTGAGCTCTGATCTGAAGTGAAATAAGCAACTGAAGCTTTCAATAAAGAATCCTTCCTGCTGTTTCTTGCATTGTATGGTCTGATTGTTTTACGTATGCAAGGAAATAGCTGTAAAAATTATTTCAGGACTGATATAGCAGTCAGATTTTCTAGGATTTTCTATCATTGCATATTCTTGTGTACATTCTACAAACACAAGTCCCCCAGTATTTCAGTGATTGCATTTAAAACAATGACCAACTTCATAAAAATAAATGGTTTTCTGAAGAATAACATCAAGTAATATAAAGTTTCACACTTTAAAGTCCCCAAATAATGAATATCCCTGTCACAACTAATTGTTCAGTATAGAGCGAGGATTTTTCTTTTATTTATTTATTTTTTTGCCGTTCGATCAATCCATGCAACTAAAGGCCTGTTTCCTTTGACACTGTATAGATTTCTTACAAATCTTCTTTTTCAAAAATTTTCCTGCCGTTCATTTCTACTCATGCTTGGCTTTTAGGTGTCTAAATATATGTAAATCTGCTCTGGTTTTAAAAAATTACAATTATTTGCCAAATCTGAACCGAACTATGGATGGTAAATAAAGATTATTTATTCCATAGTAAAATAAATAACTAAAAATAGAAAAATGTCAGTGAGTCAGTGCTCTAAATCAATAGATATTAAAATAAGTAACATTTTTGGTTCATGTAAATGTGTTCCCTTTCTATGCTCATAACCTTTCTCCTTAAATAATGAGATATAAAAGACATTGAGCCAGATCTGACTGTATACTAAGACAGAGGAATAATTTTTGAAGTGAATTTATTTAAGACATAAACATCCATGACAAGCTATGGTAAAATGTTTACACCTGTGAGTCAAAATGATGACAAATAATTGCCATTTGACATTCAAATGTGATAACCCAACAAAAGAATATCCAGAGGGGAAATAAGTGCACTTTACAGATATTCAGCAGGAGAAATCTACATGCTCTGAAGACAAAGTTTCATTCAGATAAATTTTACTCACCAAAACTGGTCAAAATCAAGCAGAGAATTTATTTGTTAAATGTAAAAAGATGATGGATTGAAAAAAAAAAACAAAGGGACATTTAATATCCATACACAGGGACACATACAATTATGGAAACAGAGAACAATTTGTTTAAGAAAGTAAAAATTGAATTATTTAACAACATTGTTCAACTCATCTTGAGGACAGAAAAGCCTATTGAGATATATTCTAATGAGATTCTGTACTTAAACTGTGACAATAGAGGTTAGAGTAAAACCAAATAAATTATTTACAACGTTAGCAAGGCCTGAAAAATGACTATGTCACTGTGTTAAAAAATCCAGATGCATACAGGAAGATATTTGTACAAAATCAAGACCAAATAGACGATGACTTAGGTTTTCGACAATCAGGTAAACCGGGATAAATATGTGCACAGGGACAATAATTGCTATAAAACTAACAACTCATGCTGGGTATATTATACAACTTTCTCAGCAACATTGCCTCCACTTCCACTCTGAAGATACACAATATTCAGAGATTACCTGGGACAACTATAAAGTTAGAAATGTTCTAAATGTGCAGATTAAAAGCATCCAACATTATTACCGAACAGCGCACAAAGCATTCACGATAGCTGCAGGAAGCATAGTGACATTGCAAACTGATCTCTCCTTTTTTATCAAAAGCTTAAAAGATGAAGAACAGGGAGTCACAGCGAGCTAGCAGAAGTCAAACAAGATGTCCAAGATGGATAAAGCTGAGAAAGAAAGTCATTTTTACACAGAAAGTTTTCAGACCTTTGCAGTGCAGAAGGTTTAAAATCAACTACAACTTGTAATGAGAGTTGACACAGTTTCCACACAATTAACACACTACATTCATAGTGTACATTTATTTTCACCACATTTATCTCATAATTCTAGGCTATATATTCTGAATTTGTAGCTAATTTCTGAAGAAGCGCAGATTAGAAATTTATGTCTGATTTCCAGTTTTTGCAAAACTTTGATCTACTGATACCAGTTTAGTTGATTCAGTTCAAATTATTTTTCTCTAGAGTTAGAAGCAAAATCCTGTTGTAAAACAGGATTTCACTATTTTAAAATAAAGACAAAATTACCGTGGAGTTGGCTTTTTAAATCGTCTTTAGTATTTAATATTAGCCATTAGCTCTGGTAAATGCTAACTGTGCTTACTCTATTGAGAATGTAGATCTAATTTGGAAGTTGCGAAAAGACTTGAAAGCATTTCTACATCCAGCATCTTTCATGAGAGTAAAACCTAACAGCCTTATAACTCGGGTATTTGCTTTCCAAGTCAATTTACCCATTTAGTTTGTGAAAATGTCCAATTTCTGTTTTTTATATGCTTCTGAGCAGAAGAAAAAAAAAGTTAGAACATGGTGAATGACCAGTACAACCACAGTCAAGCTCTCTTTCGCTGCTTGAATGAACACCTCATAGGCTTCCAAAGAAAAGAAACTGTTCAATACATCCAACTTCCTCCCACAAAATCAAGTTCCACATCAAAGAATGCTTGACCAGGTATTTAGTTTTGCTGCATTCACTGATCAGAAAATCATCAGGGCTAATTATGCTAAAAACTGCATTTTCTAATTTCTCAGTGCATCTTTCGCTACACTATTATGCATACATATTGAGTGCATACATTGAAAATGTATGTATTCTTTCTTTATAACACTCCTCTCAGCAAAAATTGCTTTTTTTTTATTCCTGTGAGTGTTGATTTGGCTTTAGTGGGATCAGGAGGGCAGTCAAGTGTTTCCAGTCCAAAGAGTTGCTTTATTTGAACCATTTCCTCACAGCTGTGACCTCCATTTTTTCCATACACAAACTTATGTAAGAGCAAAGTCTTGCAAGAGAAGAGAAAAGGGAAATCTCAACAGCTAAAATGGAAATATATTCTGTCAAAGAGGATTCCTCTTAAAGATATATAATACACTAATTACATAATTTAGAAATCACTCCACAAAATTGATTTACTCAAACAGATTTTGACAAACAATACAGCATATCTATTTTCAATATTAATAATTTATACCATCAATTCCATGAGAGGTTTTGCTCTTCACCAAGCATTAAGGATTAAAAACAAAAAGTGCCATAAATTAAATATATTCTGAAGAGCAGTGTATTTAAAATTTAATCCAGATTACACTACTTTTGCTGAAAAATTGACTGTAACAATCTATAAGCAATCGCTTCGACTGTAAAGATTAGATGCACAGGCTGTTACTGTTACAGCTATAATGGAAGCAGGGAAAATCTATTTGGGGTGTGGCTGAAAGGAATCCTTTTCTTCTTCCTCACTGCAGTAGTAGCATGCTGGACAGAAGCACGAAGCCGGATGTGAAAAGCTGCATCACCCCATTGCTCATAGGAGCGCTACCTCTTGGCTGTTGCCGTTGTTCAAACTTTCGTTTCTCCATGAACTGTGCAGAGTACTTCATGTACTCCTCCACGCAGCGGCGGGACTTGACTTGGTCGATCAGGGCTGGGTACCCAATTTCCTCAATGCTCACTGTGTCGTTCTCCTCATCAGTTGCTCCACTATTCGATGAGCCTTGGTCTTTGAGGAGGTCAGTGCGATTCCTGCATTCATTCATGTAGGTCTCGTAGGTCTTGGCCCGTGGAGGAGGCTTGTAGACATAGTCCCGTCCATAGTCTTTTTCATCTGTTGACTTGGTCCCATACTGCCGGTACATGTAGTTGTTGTAATAGTATTCTTCTTCGGGGTTACGGAAGGCAAAATGTGGTCGAGGGAAGCGCCCTAGCCCATAACCAACGGCCATTCCAGCTAATGCACCGACACCTGCTGCTACCATGGCTTTTTTGGCAAAGCCTGTTGATTTGGGCTGAATTCCCATGCCCTGCACAGAACGAGAGAAAGGAGATCCTCCCATGCCATGGGAGCCACCATATCCATAACCTCCGCCACCGAACCTTGGGCTGAGGATTTTATTATTTGGGTTCCAGTTAGGGTAACCGCCAATTGCTCCTCCACCATAGCCACCACCGTAACCTCCACCGTAACCTCCACCATAACCACCGCCGTAACCACCTGGGTAGCCACCTGCTGCTCCGGGGTACTGATTGGGATAATTCCCTCCAGCAGGGTACTGGTTAGGATACCCTCCTCTGCCTTGGTTGGGGTATCCACCCGCTGGATAGCCTCCACCAGCTGGATATTGATTTGGATAATTTCCTCTTCCTGGTTGATTAGGGTATCCTCCAGCAGGGTATCCACCAGCTGCAGGGTAGCCTCCAGCAGCTGGGTTCTGATTTGGATAATTTCCTCTTCCTGGTTGATTAGGGTATCCTCCAGCAGGGTATCCACCAGCTGCAGGGTAGCCTCCAGCAGCTGGGTTCTGATTTGGATAATTTCCTCTTCCTGGTTGATTAGGGTATCCTCCTGCAGGGTATCCTCCTGCAGGGTATCCGCCTGCGGGGTAGCCTCCTGCTGGGTTTTGATTTGGATAATTGCCTCTTCCTGGTTGATTAGGGTATCCTCCTGCAGGATAACCTCCAGCAGGATTCCCTCCTGGATACTGATTTGGGTTGCTCCCTGCTCCTGGATAACTTGGTGGATTTTGCCTGGCTTGCCCACCTGGATTAGTATTCTTATTTCCAGGGTACGGGTAACTCCCTCCAGCAGGATATGGATTGGTGTCACGATTGGGGCTCTGCTGTCGAGGATAGTTTCCGGGCTGAGAGTTTGATGGCTTTGATTGGGTTCCACTTCCTCGGCTGGACGTTGTGGATTTCTTTCCACTGCTGCTGCTGCTGCTGCTGCTGCCTCTTTTAGCACAAGTTGACTCAAAATTCAGCAGCAACATAATAATTAGGGACAGAAGTCCAATTTTTAAAAACCGCCCCATCATAGCCTTAAGGAGAGAAGTAAAACAAAGCAATTAGAAATTACAAAACAGATATTGTTTGCTCTATTTTTTGTAACATTTTGAACAATATGATAATATTAACCCTTTAATAAGGGTTAAAGAAAATGATAATCTTGTTTTTATATTTAAGCCACCCTGACTAACTGGACTCCATAGTAGCTGTAGGCCCTAATGGGATACACGGCCTTAATGTGATAACTGAATTTCAAGTAGGCTACCTCGAAGCAGATCAACCTCGTTGCTCTTTCACGCTTTGAGTGATTACAAACAGAAAGATTTGTTTTATGTAAATACAACATCCATAACTGCTAAGGACGTATCGCTGAGTAACCATCACTGCATAATTTATTCTGTCCTTATAATAAAACTGACAGCGTCGCTTTATTTCCTCATTAGGGACAAATCATGAACGCAAACATAGCACGATTAGATTAACGCATCTTAGATTTACTTACTGTAGATTGATGGCTTGTGGTTGCGCTTCTTTCGTAATTCAATAACACTGCGTTTGTTGTTCTCCGCCTGTAGCAGTTGCTTCTGATCTGGGTGGGTTTATGTGCTCCGGGTGCGCTTGTTTTCTGTCACGGGGAGCACCGTTTTAGGAAAATAGGGAGAAGGCGGGAACGCGTTGTTATAACTTCGAAGAAATAAAGCCATCAAAAAGCGACATATGCTGAGTTTTAAGAAATATATTTTTTTAACGTTTGAATTGTGATGCCAGCAGACATCAGAATATGTATGTGTTTGCTCGGCAGCACCTCTGGTCAACCTCTGTCAACATCCCAACGTTCAATCAGTATTAATACATAACATGAATGAACATTTTCTACATAGTTCATTTCTACATAGCTATATTACAAAAATATGTGAAATACTGACAGGTGTTATTACCGTCTGGAGGAGCTCTCATTGAGAAAACTGTGTTAGAACTTGGTCGTCCTGACAACCGTTATGTTCCGTTACTCAGAATAAGTGCACACGCGGACGTACTTCCGGTTATTGTCCAATCTCTCACAGTTTACTATATTACAAGCAAGAAGACAACACCGGTGCAGTAATTTATGTCGTTATTTGTTTATAAAATTAAAAATTAAAAAAAACTTGCAGCTCATCTTCAAAAATACATCGCTAGAATAGCAGTGACGACATGCGAAAATCTGGTCACACAGCCAAATTATACCTCTGGCAGAGGTATAATTTATTATTAAATTTTTATAATTATTATTAAAAATTATAATTTATTACAAATAAAATTCATCCAACCAAGAGATTTCTTTCTAATAGGAAATTACACTGACATCTCTCAAACCATTCATCTGTTTTATTTACATCTTAATTTAAAAAAAATATATATTCTTCTCATTCAAATCAGTGCAAAATCTTAATTGGAATTTCACAACCTTATAGACAGACTCGTTTTTACCTTGTTTCCAAAAGTTTTTTGAGGATTTTCAAACATCCCAGATCCAAATCTGCAGGAATAAAAAGTTAAGAGTTTTGGCATGGGAGTACAGAACTGGATCTGACAGAAAATCTGAAGTAGACTTTGGACAAGAGATGTTCTCACAACCTCAAAGTCAGGATGGGGATATTGATAGGCTGCTATAAAATCTAAAGAAGCTTATAAGTCATATGTTATATACACACTTGGACAACTGGAACTGTGCACATTTTTTATTGTTTATATTTTATCAGTTTGTTTTGTCATAACATCTGTGGAATACGTTTTAGGTAATTTATTGCGGTCTCATTTTGTTCTCGTCACAAAACCTTTGCAAGGAGTGTGTACACTTTTTAGATCCATTCAAACCTCTGTCTTTGTGTTACTTTAGTGATTTTGTTCTGCACCTTTTGGTGTTTTGTTTTCTACAACTGGCCGGCCTGCTGCCAGGTGTTTTTTACTCTCATGTATTTACATTCACAGTATCAAAAATTGCGCATGTGAGAATTAAAGAAGCCATAGCTAGAACAACAACAAGATCACTCCCAACTCAATTAATTACACAACTAATCAGCAAGAAACCATAGTCCACTAGGGGGAGACAATGGATTTAGAAATAAACAAGTTTGTTGGTTTCTTGAATCGAAAATTAATATGTTGGATTCAAAAGGTAAAAATTAATCTATGGACAAATATGTTTATTATAAACACAAATTTCATGCCTCTCTCATTTCCTATCAGAAATTAGCGGAATCCTGGAGCTAATTCACTATTTTTTAGCAATCCACCAAATATAATTTCTTGCAAATTTTGAAAAAAATCAGGCCTAAATATGACTGCAAGCACGACGTTTTCTCTGTCCTTGGATCTTTGCTCTTTCCTCTCCTCTGCGGCGCATGCGTATTGGGAGGAGCCAACCGTAGGCACGCAGCTGTGACGCACCCCGCCGCCGCGGTTGTAAATGGTCAGAGACCCGTATGTTCTCGTAGCTTTGTGTCCGGTAGCAACATGTCGGTGAGGAGAGAGCCCAGTGGAGGAACTGCAGTGAGCGAGAACGGCACGCCGGAGACATAAACAGCACGCTAAGCAGCCAGGTCGAAGGGTGACAGTCCGGAGAATCAGCCGCGGCCACTTTATTTTCACAGCGGTGGGGCCTGTTGGAGGCTAATGGACGGTTGAGCACGGACAGCCGGTGATCAGAGGACTCGCAGGCAGGTGGTCGGGCTGGTTGGAGAGAGAAAGAAGGGAACAGCGTGTTCGGCCTCTAATCAGGACAGAGATTCTCCTTGCTGGGGGATGTTATCTGTATTGTCTTATGGCAGACTGGTAGCCAGGGCTGTCCTGGGCGGACTCTCTCAGACAGACGGTCGGGACTACAGCCTGATCACCGCCAGTTATGGCTTTGGTAAAGACTTTCGTAAAGGGATCCTGAAGAAAGGGATGTGCTACGGTGATGACGCCTGCTTCATAGCGCGACACAGGACCGCCGATGTTTTGGGTAAGGTCACCGGCATGGAAAGCTCTGTCAAATGGGTGTCGTCTCACGACTTGAGATCGGGTGACCTTCAGTGGTCCAGCCCGCACGTGTGCAGACCACTCGGATGAAAACAAAACAGCCCCCACTCTATCTGCCCCCTGCAGCTTTTGTAGGAACTTGACAAATTCATCTCGTGTCTAGCTAGCAGAATGTAGCATATTGGAATGCACTTGTCATATATATATATATATATATATATATATATATATATATATATATATATATATATATATATATATATATATATATATATATATATAACGGAGCCCAGTTATGTTCTACTTGTGTGTATCTTTTATCTTCAAAACACCAATTGACCTTTCACCTAGATTAGATCCACCATGGCTGCACAGCGATAAAGCTGAGGATTGAATACATCATGTCAGGGGATTAAAATAAACTTCATTTCGCCTAAACATGACTGCAAAGTGCTCAATTAAAAAGCACCGGACTGAGCACTACAATGTCTTGCAGAGGTCAGAATGGTTGAGCGTGGAGGCAGCCATATTGCTAGCAGCAGCAGCTTGCTACCGCTGCTCAATGCTTTTTGTCCTCACCGGCACGAGGGTAAACACGAGCGGAATACTGCACAGACCACGTGGTTTAAATGTGCAGTCAGGGATGGGCAGGAACTTTTTACATTTGTACAGTTATATTTACTTTAGTAACTTTTTAGAAAAAAAAAAGAATACTTTTAGGAGTATTTTTTATAGCAAACGTTTTAGTTCTACTTGAGAAGTATTATTATGAAGTATTGTTACAATTGAGTAAAGTTAGAAAAATCCTTTTTTACTTTTGAGTTATTTTTTAATGGCTACATTTTACTTACGTGCTACTCTTACTTGAATACAGTTTTTGATTACTCTCCCCACCTCTATGTGCAGTCGTGTAATTGTGGACTTCTGTAGTAGTGCGAAAAAGCTAATCAGATTATGTGCAAAACTAGAGGTGGGTAATGTGAGTTGTTTTGCTGTGGCAGCTTTGTTTGCTAACAGTGAGTGAATTTTAGGGGAAACCCGCATTCTAGCTTAGTTTTGCTTTCATAATTGAAACAAGTACAATGATGATGATAAATAAAACAGTTGCTAATACTTGTGCAAGAGAAATTAGAGAAAATATGTTCCATCTAATTTTTTTGGTTTTTTTGGAGGTGTGGTGTAACAGGCCAACAGAAAGTAGGGTATAAGTGTAAAGATGAAGGAAATTGCATTTTTATGCATTTCTTTTTTCAGCTCCTTTTACTGTGAAACTCCGAAATAAAATCAAGTACAGTGAAGCCCGATAATCATGCGTGAGTTAGGAATCACAACCTTCTGCAAATGGCTAAATTCACTGAATACTTGAAACCCTTTCTAAAATTGCGTTTAACTACCTGTTTTAATAGCTCAAACATCAAATACGCTTTAATAGGCATTAATGCACAGTTGAATCCAACCTTGAATTACCACAGAAGCTAATATCCACAGTCTTCCTTATTTCGATTCATTGTGGTACATCCAGTCAGCACCAAGGAGAATGAATGGTGATTTCTGGATTGGCTGTTTTGCAAACATCAGTCAATAGTGAAGTAGAATTGTTCCTGAAGGATTTCAGTTTCACATGGTGCGTTTTCCTTCAAATGTCTTAGATATGCTCAATGTAAGAAAATATATACATGCTGAATCAAGGGGGGACCTCTTCACCTAATTAGTTAGAGCCCACTTGTCTATTTTAATCTCATTATGAATACAGCTGTTCTCTGAGTTGATTTCTGGATGGATGAAGCTAAATATAGGACAACTATATATATACTTTCTAGACAGTAAAGACTGTTGTGATGTTTGACTTTTTAGCAGGAAAACATCTACTTACTCCCAGAGCGACAATGGAACGATTTAGTTTGTAGTTCAGTCATAAAAGTTGCTGTTCAGACACTCCCCATCTAATCTAACGAGCTGAAGCTGTTTTGCAAAGGAGTGGATAAAACGTTCCACCTCTGGACTTAAGATTTTAGAGACATAATCTAAGCAACTTGCAGAAAGGTTGTTCTGCACAGTTCTGATTCAGAGAGGTAGATTCTTGTTAGATATTTTTGAAAACTATGCATCACTTCCTTTAACCTTACAGTAATACACAAGTTTGACCTGGTCTAGCGATAAAATCCAAATTAAAAAAATTAAAGTTGTGCTTGTACAATAACAAGGTGTCAGCCAATTAAGGGAATATGAATATAAGGAAGCCTGGTAAAGGCATATTTTCTGACTTAATTTCCAGCATAAAAGAACACATGTTCAGATTTTTGTAATTATATATATTTTTCTGTCTTATAGGTGTCGCAGATGGTGTAGGCGGTTGGCGTGATTACGGTGTTGACCCTTCTCAATTCTCTGCCACCTTGATGAAAACGTGTGAGCGATTGGTGAAGGAGGGACGCTTCACTCCCTCTAATCCAGTGGGGATCCTCACCTCTGGCTATTATGAGCTGCTACAGAACAAGGTTCCACTGCTAGGTGAGTACTCGCATTCAGAAACATCTGAACAGTCGGTACACCAGGGAGTCGTCCAGTAATCTGTGGCGTGAGCTGTGCTGAAGCTATACTTAAATAGCTGCAGTATGAGTCAGACTGTAGCAGTGCTGCTGAGAGGCCTGCATAGCATTTTACTTTAAACAGTTGAATTTAACTTGCTATATTCCTGTAAAGGTTGGAGGAATAGCAACACTAACTTTTAGCAGATATCTGTTTTTAACAGATATTTTCTAGATTAAATTTTTAGCTTGTGATCTTTTTGTGTAATTTTGTTTCTTGTCTTATGCCTACATTTAAATAATTTAAATGGCTATTTTTTGACCCTCTGTGGTACTTGGGGGACTGAAATTACAAAGTTTGTATAGCTTCCACTTGCCAGGGTCTAAATAGGTCACATATCCATCTGTAACTGATAAGACTGAGTGGTTGTAAAGATTTTAAATGCAGGGTCAAGGCAAACATGTGACCAAGGTCACATTTCTTTTGAGGCTCAGTATTTCGGGCCAGTGTGGGCGTCCAATGGCTGCTGTGACATTTGCCAAAGACTCTAATTATATTTTAGGAACCTGTGACAAGGTTAGTACTCGACCCTCTTTGCTCAAGGCTCAAGGTTAGTGTGATCTGGGAGTGGAAAGCACAGTCTGTGACCTTGTTTTTGTCTCCATTTTACCCAATAATAATAGTACTATTCAACACAATTACAGTAACTTAATAGAAGAATCCAATTTGATTTGATTCACAACCTTGAATATTTTTATCCAATGTTCATTTACAACAGCTTGCTCTGTTTTCATGCTTCCAACCGTATGATTGTCTTATTCCTGTGTTTATAGGAAGCAGTACAGCCTGCATTGTTGTTCTGGATCGACGGAGTCACCAGCTTCACACGTGTAACCTTGGAGACTCGGGCTTCCTTGTGGTGCGTGGAGGAGAGGTGGTCCATCGTTCAGATGAGCAGCAGCACTATTTTAACACGCCTTTCCAACTGTCCATTGCTCCCCCGGGAGCAGAGGGAGTTGTGCTCAGTGACAGGTTGGTAGATCGGCGTTTTACATGAAAAGTCTCATACAAAGCATATTTTAGTCTGCCTCTCTCCATCGTTTGCAGCTTAAATGTGACAGTTTAATTCTCAAATTGACTCTTCATTTATTCCTCAGTAATCCTTTTGAAGTTCAGTAGTAGGTGAAATGTAACAGAGAGCCATTATAACAAAAAATCCTAAATTACTAACCACCAAGAACCTCTCTGCAGTTCAACGTTTCTCGTGTTTATCTGCACCCTTAGAAGGTGAAAAGGTCAAACTGGTGTTGGATTGTAAAACAATACCCCAAACTTTACGCCTCTTAAAAATCATTGTTCAAGCAATCGCAAAAAAATGGAAAAACTGCAGTACAACAGGAAAACTCCTCAGAGATGGCCATCCATCTCAGCTGACAGGTTGGAAGAATACAAGTTAGAGGAGGAGACGAGGTTCACCTTCCAGTGTGAAGTGGACTCTAGAGCAAATCATTGTCTTGCAATGGCTCAGTCAAAGATGAAGGATTTGGCACAGGATTTTCTTCCAATCTGATAGAGTTTGAGCTATTATGCACAAAAGAATGGACAGAAACTTTAGCTTTTAGATGTGCAAAGCTTTTAGAGACACACTCAAAGATTGCTGTGCTAAGTTTTGGTCTGCAACGCACTTGTCACTTTTCAGAACTTTATTTGTGCAACTATGCTGCTTATCACGTTAAATACTCCAAAATTTGTAGAAGATTGTGGTTATAACATAACGTGTAGGAATGGTGGATTAATACTTTTGCAAGGCACTGTACTTAATGGTTTTAAATATATTTTAATGTAGATTTATAGCTGCAGCGTGTCATTACCTGAGTCTTTAGATAGCCTCCATGTACCTTGTGTTGTTAGGATATAAAACTTGACCCCTTTTTATGGTGTCGGTGAGCAGGAGCCCCACTACTTCTTGCATAGACTCTCAGGACAGGGTACTTCTTCTTTAGAAACCATATTAAATAAGTGTTGGGAGTAACTCCAAATGCTCTATTATCAGTTTATCAATATTACCGCTTTACATTATTTGTCCCCCTTTTTTTTTTTGTTGTGTTCCAGTCCTGAAGCAGCCGACAGCTCGTCTTTCGACGTGCAGCTCGGTGACATCATCTTGACAGCCACAGACGGCCTCTTTGACAACATGCCAGACTACATGATTCTTCAGGAGTTAAAAAAACTCAAGGTGTCACTTCTGGAAGACATTTTTTTTTTAAGCACAGTAAAAACGCTGCACATTTTAATGATTCTACATTTCTCGTTTTCAGACTTCAAACTACGACAGCGTACTACAGACTGCACAAAGTATCGCTAAGCAAGCTCACGACCTTGCTTACGATCCAAATTATATGTCTCCTTTTGCACAGTTTGCCTGTGACAATGGTCTGAATGTAAGAGGTGAGGACATTAATTACAGCACATATAGCGCACAAGTTAGTAAAGGGTGTAAAACAAAACTGAGAGTGTTTTAAAGGACTCTCTGAACTAAAACGTTTTCACTTTTTTTGCAGGAGGAAAACCAGATGATATAACGGTGCTGTTGTCTATAGTGGCTGAGTATACAGACTGAACATGTGCTACTCTGGGATTGATCCTTCTTTGCCGCCTGCCTGAGTCTTCCACCTGCAGCCTTCCCAACATGCCCTGCAGGCTGACGGGGGGAGGCCCACCCACACGACTCACACTCCTTACAGCGTAGCCGAACTCCACGTTTGCTTCTTTTTCCTTTCTTCCGCTGTTTTAATTTGGTGCTTGAGTGGCGTACGGGCAGCAGGCAGCTAGGGTATATTCATGTTGATCATGATGCAGCAAGAGCTGAGATCACTCCCCGTGTCTCACACACTCCCCCGTGTGTGAGACACGGGTTTGTCATCCCCAACAGTTTGTCTGATGACAAACTGTTGGGGATTGAAGCAGAACAGACAGGGGTTTGTTTTTCTTAACAGCAGCCCTTATGTTTCAAAAAATGTGACATTATTAAGGAGTAAGCCATGTATTCGGATGTATTGTGAGAGTATCGATGGAGAAGGTCATTGAACCTCCCTGTCGATCTTTTATTACATTGTTATTTGCTCCCATGTTCTGTTAAAGTAAGCACATATATTATTTTGAGGATGCTTATGTGGGAAATAAGTGCTGTTGAGGAGTACGATTTGGGAGTTGCTGTTTGATGCCTCTGGTTTGGGAATGTCTGAGAAACTTGTAAAGCGAAAGTGTAACGCTTGTTAAAATGTTGCGGTAAGGTTAATCCGGTGTTGTCACTTAGCCGAGGGAGCTGCTGATGCGCACATCCTGGTGGGTTGTACATATTTTGGTTTTTTCTAGGATTATATTTTTGTTGTCATTTGAATGATAAACTTTGTGGTAACTCATGTGGGATATAAAGTCATCCATGAACACATTTCTTTGCCTGGATGATAATCTTGTATTTAATTTAATTACTTCCACACTTGCTGAAATGAACAAAATATTTGCAAGGATTATCAGTGCGGCAAGCAGTTTATGTATTTCATCTAATATGCTTGAGAGCAATCTTAATTTGCTCACACTGGATTAATTTACAGCAGTAGTTCAGGAAAACGTAAAACTATTAACTATTTTTGCCAACTGGTGGCAAAATCTGTCGTACTGTTAAGACCGGAAACTTTAAAAAACAGTCAAATGCTGAACAAGTAACACAAAATAAATAAATAGTAGGCCTATTGCTGCACATCAAGGATATTTTGATATACATAAATGGCTTGCCGACTCTTTTCATCCACTGAGTGGTTGGACTGATGTTAAAATATGAGTGTGGTATGTGTGAGAAGTCTTGAATGTTGATATTTATCTCATAGCAGCTGGGAATGCTGCAGTTGCAATGATGGGTCAGGAGTAAATTGAAAGAAAAAATATTTTTTTTAGCATTATTTTGTCTGAAAAATATTTAAAACATACAAATACATGTTTTAACATGTTTGCTGTTTTTTTTTTGTTTTGGTCTAATTTTATCATTTGTCTTAAATACATTTTTAGCTCATATCTACATTTACATACATGCAATTGGCTTCATCATTCAGTCAAATCACTGAGGGTCAGATGAGAAGCCGCAATGTTACTCAAAAGCAGTAAAGCCCTCAATACGTTTCTTATAATAGGACAGAATATTTTTCTCTTTTCTCACTCCGCAGTCTTCACATTAAGGCAAAACAGGGCATATTCATGGGAATAAATGCATACACTGGACTTATAAAAACAAAACACAGATTGCACTCTCCATTCAAGTTTCTACTTTAGTCTAAGACCTCAATCAAACTCCTCAACAAAATCTTTAGTGGTCAGTTTTAAAGCATGTGCACCAAAGACCCACTTTCTTTATGTATGTTATCATGCTTTGTTCATACAGCAATACTGTAAGTTATCCGTGCGCAGCGAGCAGCGGCGTTGGTAGTGACGTTTAGTGTGTTACCGTTGTCTCATATTCGTTGCAGGCTTAGCGTGTTTGAAGTGTCTGGATAGCTGTAAGCACAACACAAGCAACCAAAAAAGGAAAGCCATATTGCCCGATGAGACACACTGTAAGAACTGGGGGTCATAATATTGGTACTCTGCCGGTACAGTTACAGCTGATTCTTTTGTGTGCTATGCATTAAACATTAATCAGATTGTGTTATTTAAGGGAGCAGTAGAACAATTAAAAATGTTTATGTCATGCATGATCAAATTTCATCGTCTGGATCTAACCGATCCTCTTTTGTCGAGACAAGACGGGTTATCTGAATATCACTTTCCTGCTGTCTGCCCAGTTCTTTTGTATTTCTTCTGCTGCCAGCACCATTTTACTCTTTTCACATAAAGAAGGGTGAGCACAGTTTCAGCCTTAAATGCCAGACCTGTAAATCAAGAGGCCTTTCCTGTCATTGCGAGCTTGTCTTGTGTCTGCTGGCGTCTTTTTTGCACCAGTGTTTGATGTAAATGAAGTGTCCCCGCCCTCCCTTTCTGCCTCTTGTCTTTATCTCACGTTAAACCGTTCTCAAGGTGCTTCTGCAGTCTGATGGTATGATTGTCTTCTTTCTAGCCTGAGTGTGACCGATATGCCTAGAGGTCTACAGTGTAATATTGCAGGTCTAATTTATGTAAATACTGGTATGTTTTAAAATATGTACAATATTTAAATAAAGAATCTAGTATTTATACTAAAATTGTGTTGTTTTTCTAAAGGACATTGTTTGAACATATTCAGGACATATTCTTTTAGCAGCACAAAGTACAGTACAGAGATTAGGAGATATTTACATGCACTATTTAAGCATAACTATTTTTCTCACTGACAATGGATCAGACTAAATTCTTTCTGATTATTATCAGGATTACCAACATTATCTTTGTTTGCTAAATGCCAGAATAATTAACAGTTTTATGTTTAATTTATATTTTCTTATTATTGGGTAGAATAAATAAAAATGTAATTTAACACCCATTTAAAAATGTTTCCAAAATGACATCTTGAAAAAGATGCTTCACTCAAATCAGGTAATCAGATTAAGATTTTGTTTGGTTTGCTTTTATTTTAAATTAATTTTTTGTTTCTACATAACTTTTATTCTTTTATTTCACTACATTCAATAATGTCAAAACTCAAGATTTACTTTTATAAACCTACAGCAACTCTTTCTGGGCTCAGCAGTTACTTATAAAAAAACTTTCCTGGGTCTTTATAACTTTCGGGAACTTGCAAGGAACTTTATAGGACATAGTGATACTTCCAGTGATTTGACTGGAGGTCATAGGTTAATAACCTATGACCTATTACCTATAACCTTTATAGGTTACTTCCAAGTAACCTTCAGGAGTTTAGACAGTACGTCTTGGACTTACAAGTTGCTGACCTGAACCCTACCTGTAACTTTTTGTAATAAGATTTTGAGAACTTACAGCTTATGGTTTGTGATAATAGTTCACTGTAATATGTAAACTATTAGAATTTGAACTTACTACAATTATTTTAGTGTTAGCATAGTACCACTATCTACCAACTTGCACAGTTTACTGTAAATAAAACAGTACATACTGGAAAAAAAATATCAATAGTATAATATGATTATGAAAGAAATTACAATTTCATTTTTAGACTTGATATCTTTAAGGACAGTGAATTAATGTCTTGTAATATTCGTGCTTCACCAGTAGGTGGCAGGCGAGAGCAACTGGATGCCCTGCATGTTTTGTTTACTAACTTGCTCCAGGCAGCCAGTTTCTCTTCCTTGTAGCCTAAAGCTAACCTACATTCTTTCTGACAGCAGTGAGACTCAGAACACAGGGTCAGCTGACAACACTATGATAATAGCATGTTACCTTAGGCGTTAGTATTACAAATAATCGAGCTAATTTAACCTCTTTTTTTTTGGAGCTGGTCGTTGGATTTAGGCTCTGGGGATTTATCCACATGGTTTGTGTACCTGTAACGTTCATTTTGGACTCAATAACGGAGATTTAGCAAAGAAAATAACCTCTCAACAGTTTGTTTAGGTGTTGACCAGCTAGTCTTCGAGCTAGCTTTGTCCTGTAGCAGTTAGCTAACCCAGTGGGCGTCTGCATGGAGAGCTTTAAACTTACATGCTTAAGTTTTGAGATCACTCTCTAGACCGCCTTGCTTTTACTGAGGTAAATGCCGTCTAAATGGCAAAAACGGAGCAGAGAAATGGACTGGAACTTCAGGGCAACACACAGAAGCTGACGGACAGTAATGGGAAGAGCAGCTCGAATGGACCGGACCCGGAGGTGAACGGCTCCATCCCCGAAGAGACGCAGGTGGATAAGTACGGGTTTACCGGAGGAGCCCAGCAGTCCGCCGGAGAACTGTGAGTAACATTTCAGTACGACTGACAGCCAACTTTCAGTTTGATTATTGAATGAGGAAGCTAAAAAAAAATAATTTCCCCTTGTGGGAATATTTTTCCTCGAAAAACACAATGGTATTATTTAAACTGATATGTAGCCCATCTTAATTTCATGTTTTAAAAGATTATATTCCATTTGGCTACAACAACTAGAGTCCCAAAGTTCTTAATACATCTGGGTTAATGTGACGTATGTCCTCCTACTTATGCTATAATGAATTTCCATATAATTTAGGAGACTATTTATTAGAAATCTTTACTACATCCTTCCAGAAGTACATTTGTTAGGTCAGACAGTGATGCTGGATGAGAAGGCCAGGCTTCACTCTTGATTAATTCTTAGGTGTTTCGTCATTGTTTACTTCTAGACTGTGTGCATATGAGTCAGGTTCGTCCAGTCGTCCATGTTTTTATTGACCATTCTTTGAGCATTAGTGCACAGGCACGTTGGGACAGAAATGAGCCATCACTAAATATTTTTGCAACAGTGGAAGAAGTTATTGTCCAAAATGTCACCGTATGCTTTAGGATTTCATTTTTCATTCAATTCCTGAAAGACGGGTACTACGTTTTGCACCAAACTTTCCAGTTAACACATTTCAGTCAGTCATGTGCCATTTTCAGAGCAAATACCAAACCTGACCATTGGATTGCCAAGCATGCTTTCAGCCACGCTGGACTTTTCATTACATCTGGTCATGTAGTAGTGTTTTCAGCTCTGCTCCTCCAGGCACACTGCCTGGAGGAGGCAGTGTGCATCTTAAACTGCCCTGCATGTTTAAGATGTTTCCCTGCTTTCACACACCTGACTCGGATGAATGCAGTTCAGCAAAAGCCTGTTAAACAGTTGTCTACTGAAATCAGGTGTGTGGAAGCAAGAAAACATCTAAAACATGCAGGTCAGTGAGCCTCGGGGATCAGGGTTGCAAAACACTGATGGTCTGAGGGCTAATGGCTAACTTACAGCGGATCCCAAACATTTCCACTTTTATAATATCACTAAGAGTTGACCGTGGCATGCTTAATATAAAGAAAATGTCCTAATGCGTCTGTCGTGACCCAACAATAGAGTCCATTTATGTTTGTAGAAGCAGTCTGGATTTCTATTTTGATATTGAATGGATTTTTACATTTGTGATTACCTTCCAAAGCTTGGCTTAAAAACTCCAAAAGACAGCATTTCCCCATTTATTTACTGAACAAGTTTTGTTTCTTAAATATGTATATTTTTTAAATAAATTATAGGAAGAGAAAAATCAAAAACGTCATGTTTAAACTAGTTTATTTTTGTATTACTCCTGTGTTTCTGGATAGCAAATGGAAGATGCACAAATCTGTATCATAATGGCCTAAAGAAGGACAGGAAGTGAGATTATATCTGTAGGCTGAACATTGTGGGAGATCCTCCCTCTGCATGTTCATGCAAACAATAGAGAATAATTACAGTGTAGCTCAGGGTGTTGTATTTCCCTTTCACTTGGTTATTGTTCATCTATGCATCATTCAAGCTCTCTCCCTCAGTGTGAAGGCAAACTAATGTGAGCTGCAAAGCTTTCCAGACATCTGTTTTCTACATGAGTCCTTTTATTCTGAAACCTTTTGACTGCTTCATTTCAGACATCCCTCTTTTTAAAGTCACAAGAGCAATAATTATTAGAAGCTTTTCAGATTCAAATGAAACAGTCTTCTCTTGAAAGTTGACATTTGGAGCTTCGTTGCATCTCAGCATTTTTTTAATCTGGTTTCAGGCTTCACCAAAAATACAATTGTAGCTTAAAACTGTGCTTTTAAACTGAATCAACAATAAATCAGACTTGGCAGTCTGGTCTGTCATAGGCAACACAACATTCAGCACTTTTTATTTGTTTTTAAAACAAAAAATATATATATATTATTAAGAATATTAAGGATAGAATGTAATACCTTGTAGATGATTTTAGGATCCTGATCGGAACTTTACATACACCAATTATTTTCATGTTTTTAATTATTTATTTTTTTTGTACTTTCTTAACATTCAGTATAACTACAGAGCAAGTATCTTAGGTGTTTTGTTTACCAACACTAGTTTATATTCATAATGGACCCAAACAGGGTCAAGATGATGATTTAAACATAATTAAACCTTTTAATCAGCTTTGACCAAGCTTGGAACATTTTATAATGATCCTTGTTACTGAGTGTGATAATTCTGCTGGTTATGTCCTACCTGTCCTTGAATTGTGCAATAAATGTCCCCACGTGGGACAATGAAGAGCTGAATCTGATAAATGAACTCAGTAAATGACATTTGGTTAAATGTTCTTTAACAAGCTGGCAAAAGAAAAGCTAAGGTAAATCATTAAGAACCTAAAATGCATATAGCATCCATGCTCATTGTAAGTTTAGGTAAACCTCTGCTTAGAGCTGTAAGTGTGTATCAGAATGAGGCCGCTGGTTTTCATTTGCACTGCTCCAAAGGGAGATATCTTTGTGCATGAGACTGCGATGAGCTGAGTTGGGGGAAAGGTTCCCCTCAGCTTCCTGTTTTCCCTCCACCTCGCTCAGATTCCTGAGGAAAGTTTCCTGCATGTGCGAGGAAGACCGGGATTCTCCTGATATAGCAACAGGAGAGGACAGAGGAGCTGCAGCCAGCTTGTCTGAACACTGTTTGTACGGATTGTGTCTCCTCAGAGCGGAAGAAGTCCCCACTGCGGTGCTGAGGCAACGCGAAGCTAAATGGCTGGAGATGCTGAACAGCTGGGACAAGTGGATGGCTAAAAAACACAATAAGGTCCGCTGCGTAAACCGAACTAGTTAAGACATTATGAGAAAATCTAGTTCTGTGTATTTTAGAAAAGGGCTCCTCATGTCTTCATGTGTGAGTTTTGAGTGATTAGATGTGTTTTTGTTGAATAAAAGGTGAAAGAGCGCTGTCAGAAGGGGATCCCTCCGTCCTTACGGGGCCGAGCCTGGCTCTACCTCACTGGGGCCAAAGTAAAACGGGAGCAAAACAAGGGCCGGTTTGAGGTTGGTGCACGATTTATGCTTGCCTTTTTATGACATTTATTAATCAACCCAGCTGAAAGCACTTTGTTTTATATCATGCAATGTCAGGTTTTACTGTTCTGCACGGGAAAAGTCAACATTATGATGAGAAACTTTTGCAGGAACTTAATATCTGCATTTGACTAGATCTGCTGCAGTTATGAGACTATGACTCTTCATTTCCATTTTTTTTTTGTTTCTGATTACAAGAACATTAAAGGTTGTTTAAAGTTTTAACATGTCACGGACCACTGTGTTTCAGGACCTGGACATTCAGCCAGGAGATCCTAAATGGGTTGATGTCATTGAGAGGGATCTTCATCGCCAGTTTCCTTTTCATGAAATGTTTGCAGCCAGAGGAGGTCATGGGTCAGTGGCCTGTTTTACTGTATGATCCTTATAATTGGTGTTAATACTGTGTATTTTGTATTGAGGTTTTATACGATTGATTATATATGAATCTGAAAAGTGTGGCATGGATTTGTTTAGCTTTTTCTACTGTATTTTTAGCTGCAGATTTCTCAGTCAGGCTGGATGGAAAGATTCTGTGAATAGAAATCTTCAAGTCTTGCCATGGGCTCTATTGGATTTATGTCGTTACTTTGACTGGACCAGTGCCTCGCCATTGTAGTGCTAGGAGTTTATTTCGGGTTATCAAACTGTTGGAAGTTGGATTTAATTTTGTCCATATTCCCATCCACTGTATCTCCACTGTGGGAAAACCTTCACAGAGCATCATGCTGCTACCGCCGTCTTTCACTGTGCAGGTGGTGCGTTCAGGGGGAAGTGTGCTGTTAGTTTTCTGCCACACTTGTAAGCTAAGAAGCTCAGTTATGGTCTGATCTGACCAGATCACTTTCTGCTGTACCTACTATGTGACTTTAACCGCACCAAACTTGTGGTTGTAACTTGAAGAAATATGGAAAATTGAGTGGATATGCTTGCAAAGATGATATCGTCCATGTTTTTTTCCTGTAGGCAGCAGGATCTGTTTCGCGTCCTGAAAGCTTACACTCTCCACCGACCTGAGGAAGGTTACTGTCAGGCTCAGGCTCCCGTTGCTGCCGTCCTCTTGATGCACATGCCAGCTGAGGTGAACATCCTCTAATGTTTCAAGATCTTGTTTTTTTTTTTCTTTTCAAAAATATCTACAAGAAATCTATTTAATGTGTGGGGGTTTTTCACCCATATTTGGTTTTCAAATTTGACACTGATCTCACAGTTCTGTTTGTTTTAGGATGCCTTCTGGGTACTTGTGCAGATCTGTGAAAAATACCTTCCTGGATACTACAGCACGGGGCTGGTATGTCATGTAGCCACCCGAGGAACACCGGGGCGTTACCTGAAAGCATGTCCATCGTTATGCACACTGCAAAAACACAAAATCTTACCAAGTACTTTTTGTCTAGTTTCCAGTGCAAATATCTTAGTACAATTGAAATAAAACTAAACTAACTCTCAATTAATTTTTCAGCACAGTATAGGAGTTCACTTTAAGTCAATAAGTCCTTAATATTGATAGTAATAAGTAAAATAATCTGCCAGTGGAACAAGACATTTGTCCTATGTTAATATAAGTAAAAATGTGTTGTTCCACTGGCAGATTATTTTACTAATAACTAGTAGTTTTTCATCAATATTAAGGAATTATTTACTTCAAACAAGTCATTAAATATTTGGTGCAATTTTGTGTTTTTGCAGTGTACCGGAAATTTACGATTTAACAAAGAGATGATCGCTTATTACTAGAAATACACAGATACATACAATAAGCATGTATGTCAGAAATAAAAACAATTAAATCCAATTTTATTTTATTTTCAAAGTGCTATATGTCATAAAAACACAAAAATACATAGTCAAAGAACACACAGTCAGCAACTGAAGCATTACATTTTGCTGTCAAAGACATGAGTTTATGGATTTACATGTTTTTAAGTTGTAGTCAGAGTTTGTCAGTGAAACAAACACTAGATTCAAAAGATTTCTGCTATGCTCCTATGCTACAGTATGTGCTGCCATAGAGGGTGTCAGACTTGTCAGGCGACTCTTGTCTCTCACTGGATACTGATAAGCTAACAAGCTAATAACACAAGGTGGTGACTGGGCCAAGGACAGGGATAAGCAGACAATCAGATTAGGCAGAGACAGAGGAATCTGTTGTCCCCGCCCGCTCACTGCTGTTCCCCGTCTTCTCCACAGGAGGCGATCCAGCTCGACGGGGAGATCCTGTACGCTCTGCTGCGGCGGGTGTCTCCCGTGGCTCACCGCCACTTAAAGAAGCATAAACTGGAGCCGATCCTGTACATGACGGAGTGGTTTATGTGTGCCTTCTCCCGGACCCTGCCCTGGTCCTCTGTGCTGCGGGTCTGGGACATGTTCCTCTGTGAGGGTGAGGCCCTGGAAAAAAAATTAAAGAAATGTAATGCTTTGTTTTCCTTTAGGTAGCAGTAATTATATCACACTTGGAGAGAAAATGTTTTGGCTGTTTGTGTGAAAACAGTCACAGATGAATTTACTGCCACGCCCTCTGAGCATTTTTAGTGTCTTAGTAATAAATGACAAGTGAGCAAACAAACACACTGAAATAATGTTTGACAAGGGTTTTTATTGTTTGCTAAAGTTCAGCATATTTTGTTTTTACTTCCAGTTTTTAGGTAATCTGTCTAGATTTCAGGGAAATGTTTTTGTTTTCAAACATTTAGAAATGCAGAAATATTCAAAAGCAGTATGTAAATGTCACTGTATTTAGCGTCAATCATCCACACCCACTTATTGTTTCACCAAAATGGACATTTCTTCTTTACCTTCCTGAATAGATACAGGAAAAACAACCTCTTTTGCTGCAGTTGAAACTAAAAACATTGACTCAGTTGTGATTAGAAGATTTCTGCAGAATTTGAAATTTCATGAAGTGCAATCCCATGAGTCCAGTTGCACAAGAACAACAGAGATCTTTTTGGGGTTGATATGGCTCACCACCCAGAGCGCCATTTTACTCACGGGTTAGCTATAATACTTAATGAGAGGAAGTTATTATCTCAGTTAGGATATTTTATTTCTAATGCTTTGTTGCATGTCCATTACATAGAAAGAGAGCTCCCCCTTGTGTACACAGGCGAACGCTATTTAAGCTGTGGTCACATCAGAGCTGAAATGTTCACTGAACAAAAATTATTTAAAACAGTTTGAGATTTAAATTTGAGAAGAGCCAAAAAACAGAGTTGATTTAAAAATCTTGTGGCTTTTATAATCATCTTGAAATAAAATAATCGTTTGAACCTGACCTCAGCAAAGTATATGGACTTTCTGACTGATCACTTTCTTTCATGGTTCAAAAAGAAAAGCCGTACCTTCAGTAGCAAAATCATCTTCATGCATGACAATGAATGCTGCAAGGAATACCACTGTGTCATTGGCTACTATGGCATAAAAGAGGAGAACAATTCCTCTGACCTCAACCCTATTGAGAACCCTTGAAGTTTCCTCAAGCAGAAGATCTGAGGGTGGAATGCAGTTCATATCAAAACAGCAGCTCTGGGAAAGTATTCTGACATCCTGCAAAGAAATTCAAGCAGAAACTTTCCACAAACTCTCTAGTGCAATGGATGCAAGAATTGTGCGGGTGATATTAAAGAAGGGGTAACATGTTAACATGTAACTCGGTTTGTTAAGATGTTTTTGATTGAAATAGCTTTTGATTTTAGTACATGACCACTTAATGCTGCACATTCAAAGAATGACCGTTTGCAGTACTTCATAATCCATAAAATGTTTAGAAAATCTGCTGTGCATAATAATTTGGAGCAGTGCATTTTGAGTTTTTTATTTTTGAAAAAAATACTGTTCTCATGAAGATATTTGTTCAGTACAATTTGATTTATACTGTAATAGTTCATGACTTAAATTATACTGACCATCATTTGCAATGACCATTTAAGAAAATCTGAGAAAATATCACTTGCATAATAATTTGGAACACGGTGTAGTTTCACTGTCAGGTGATTTCACTTATAGCTTGTACTTTTTCATTAATATTAAAGAATTGTTTACTTAAAATAAACTCCTATATCTTGCTGTAAAGTTACTTTTCAGTTACTTTTGTCTTATTTCAAGAGTACCAAGATATTTTCTCTAGAAACTAGACCAAAAATACTTTGTACGAGTTTGTGTTTTATCCAATCTATATTTACAGTGGTAATTACATGTTGTGTTGTGATTGGTGTTTCTGCTCTCAGGAGTGAAGATCCTCTTCAGAGTGGGCCTGGTTCTCCTGAAATGCATGTTAGGAACCCAAGAGAAAGTCAAGTCCTGCCAAGGTTTATACGAGACAATGGAGCTGTTGAAAAAGATTCAACCTCAGTACACACGTGAAGGCTTCCTGGTGCTGGAGGTAGGGTTGCTCTGTTGTAACCTTTACTCGTTTGATCGCCGTCTTCCTGAATCTGAGACGTCTCCGCTACTCTTGTGTTTCAGATCATCGATCTATCGGTATCTGAGAAGGACATTGAGAAGGAACATCAAGCTCAGCTGCGGCGTTGGAAGGAGAGTCGCGGAGATCTAAGTTGCAAGTCCCCTCCGAGGATGCACGGCGCCAAGGCCATAATGGCTGCCGAGCCTCCGAGCCGGCAGGAGCTGAGACAGAGACCTACCATCATTGTTCAGTCTCCTTTGGCGTCGAAAATAGAAGCGCCGCCAGAAGACGAAGTGAAGGGAAGTAAAAAGGCCACAAAGGAAAACGGGCATACGACCATCCTCCCACCAGACGGGATCATTAATCTCGGTGATCCGTCCCCAACCTTTCAACACACGACCACCCAGGGGTCCAAAGAGAGTCTGAGCAGTGCCGAGCACGACACATACCTTTAACCAGACCAGGTTTACACCAGTTTATAGCATGAATCATTCCACAACTCCCTGTTTCAGCATGAATGCTCGTCCTACTTCACAGTTTTTAGTGACAGGATAAACATTAAATCCCTGCAGCAGCAGTGGAAAATGCTTTTTACTTTTTATAGCCACAACACAGACGTCTTAGGTGTTGGACTAAGACATTTCACTAGACCAAATGGCGTCCAGGAAACTTCTGGTTTAAAGTAGCTTAAATTTTAGACAAGTGGTTTCTTTGGATTTTGCAGGTATTTAAATGTATTTTATACTAAAATGTTGCTGCCCATATAAGCATAGGGGGCAAGGTTTTAAGCTATAGAAGCAATAATTTTGAAATGCCCATCAGTAATGGGCAATTCATGGTAAGAGGTATTCATTCATTCTACATGTCCAAAGTCAGTTTGTAAGGGTCATCCTGCGTATTTTAGTTCTTTCTCTAGTTCAACACGCATAAATCAAATAATAGTTCATTAGGAGTACCTCTACTATACTTTAATGTAATTGGACCATTTGAATGAGCCATGTTGGGATAGAGACTCATTTAAAACAGGCAGGTGTGGCCCTTGAGGACTAAGGCTGGACACCCAGGTCCTAATTAACGGGAGGAATTTTTTTAGAATATCTGACCTTTTCTTTCTCAGTTTTGCCCTGATAAGTCACTACGTTTCCAATCTCTCAGCAATTCACACTAACTCAAACACTTTTCAGCATGTCTGCTTGGCCCATTTTCATGTGCTGGTTCTATGAATCAGTAATTGCTCTTCTTGTCCACACGGGGGCGACCTGACGTTGTTTTTTTTTTAGCCAAAGCAGTGGGCAGCTCTTGGGGGAAAACTTCACATTCAGGAGGAACAAGGTTCATCACAAGCGGTGTTTTGTGTCGGTATGCCAAAGATCTGTTGTTTATATTTTTTAACTATTTGAGAAGAGGGTTTTGGTTTTCTCAAAGTGTTAACATTAATTTGTTAAAAGGGGACAAATGTATGAGAATGTAGAGCTTCTTTAAAGTTTGCAGTTCCTTCAATTTAAAATGATATATTTTTAAAAAGTTGTATTTAAAAACAAGAACTGATAAAAAGCTGTTATATGTAATCTACAACAGTAAAGTCACTATTGATCTGGTGAGCCATAAACCTTTGATAATTAGCTAAATGTTAGCGTTGTTCCTCATTATCATTATTGTTGTTTTAATATGGTGTCAAATGAAGGACGAAGTTTCAAATGAAGTCTTATGCAATCAACATTTGCCAGTCCAATAAACAGTTTTAATGGATGTAAGTTGATGTACCAACATATCAATTGTCTTATGTCTGAAATTTTATTGTACAAGCCACTAAAATCTGTTGATTTCAAACCAATTTAAAAAGTGTTTACGTGTGGTTTTGTGGTTCTTTTCTCCAAGAAAAAGTGAAGCTTTTTGTTTAAATTTAAACCATTTTGTTTTCTTACTCATGTGTAGAGCATCAATTACATTTTGCCAAATGTTTATCTGCTGGATAAAGCATGAAGCTTTCAGCTCCATTTTAACAGTTAGTTATTCATAGAAAATATGATTCAAATCAACATAATATGGTTCTGTATTAAGGAATTTTTAAAGAGGTCTAAATGCCAGCAGCATTACATAAAAAGTATAATTTCTCTACTTGGTATTCTTTTTTTTAACATATGGGGTTTTTTAAAGTACACAGGGCTAAAATGTCTAAATAAATATGTAATTTGATTGTGCCAGGTTTTGATTTGTATGGGAAAAGAAAATAGTAGAATGGTAAAAAAAAATTGTTTATATGCAGAGTTTATTCTCTTAATGAAAAATGTTTAGAATTTTCAAAAATTATTTTATCCAATCAGCTTCTTTTTACATTGATTTTTTTTTTTTTTTTTTTTAGTTCCACCACAGACATAAGACTTAGGTTTAATTGAATATATGATGCTGATTTCAATATTGTCTTTTGCTTTTGCCTATTTCCTGTGTTTGCAATTTGGAGATGTGTGCGCTTCTCTAATTAACAGGGAGTCTGGCGTATACCAAACTTAGATAACTTGCTATCACATTATCAGCACATACATTTTATGCATTTTCAAAACTCTCATGCTCCAGCTCGCCTACTGGAGAATGTATAATTTACCAACTTCAAGAACCTGCAAAGAGCACATTGTGATTTTTAATGTGCTGAAGTTGTAGTTCTGGGTGAATTGGCCTTAGAAAAACAGTATTGAAGCATTATTATTTGAAACTTGTTTGAATATGCTTTTAAAGATGATGGATGCTTTTCAAGAATTTTGCTGTTTATATATTTAAAGGCTGGCTGGTGTCTTACTCCATTTGCACATTTTTACCACTAACAGACAGATAAAATACTGATTGCATTTTTTAGTTTGTCCAACAACCTGGAATAAGACGTATTCTCACATTCTGCAGCTTTTCACATAGATCGCCCTTAATCTTATGTATTGTCCCATTAAAGAGATTTTCCATTGTGAAAACATCATGTTTTTTATTTTTTACAATTTACAACTCATGTTTTCTCCACTGACTGGGATTCAGCTGTTATGACAGCTCACCACACATCCATCTCTTTTTCATGCATCACTAAATTAAAAAAAGAAATTAAGACAAGGGGTAAAAGTCAAGCAAAGACAGGAGCCAGCAGTTGAATGGCTTCTGTGTTATCATTCAGTGCCCTCCCTCCCTCACCCGTGCTGCAGCACACTTCCTCGGACACCTGTTCCTCCCTCTCTTTCAGCTCTTTGAGGCATTTGCATCTCAAATAGGCTAAATTCCCACAGCACTGTCTGAAGCTCGTCACGCAGCCATCAGCCTTTGGTCTCTGAATGGAGTCCTCTGCGTACATACAGGCCTTCTTATTGTGCCCGGTCCACCAACAAACCTCAGCTGTGGTCCAGCAACGCTACAGCCAACATTTTAAGTTTCCCTCCCATCAGCGACATTCCAGCACCACTGAGTTTATCTGGATTTACTGGATTTACTGTCATTTAAATGTTTTAAGGTTTCTCCCAGTGTTTTCATAGAGTTTCTCTCAAGACATTTGGTGACATGCTAGTTGTAATATATTAAAAAGCTTTTATGTTGATGCACCCAACAACCGGAAGTGATCATAAATATCTTCCATGCTTCCTTCTGTGAAATTGTTGCCTTTTTTTAAAAAATCCCATAAAGAATTTTACACACATGTTGCTAAAGGATGCTTGTCATTGTGGCATCCTTGTTCGTCTCCTCTCATCATCTTCATCGTCACTTCTTTGCATTTTGCTTATGTGCGAACAATGCAAACTGTCTTAACCTCTCTTGCCTCTACCACGCCCTTAATCACAACCCATTCTCAACCCCCACCTGTTTATTTTCAACTTTTGCAGTGCTCAATGTCTCTGGCTAGACCCAAAACCCTGGGAGGGGGGTTGAATGGGAGACTGTCTTTATGGCTAATCTGCAGAGATGGGGGTGGAGACGTGACCCAGACATACCCCCAAAACCACATTCAGAAACAAACTGAGTGGAGCTGTGGAGTTGCTTTTCTCATAGGAAATAAGGGAGCTGTTGCTTTCTCCAATATTAGTTCCAAAAGTTCAAATTGAAAACATTTTTTTTTATTATTTCTTTCACCAAACTTGCGTACACAGGTTATTGTGTATGCAGTCATTTTGGAGTCTTGTTTAGAAAATATTTTGCTTATTTAAGCAACACAATACTAACCAAAGTTGAGGAAATCAATATTAAAGTGTCATCTTCATATGTATTCAGTACATTTACTGGAGAAACGCATGTGACATTTTATATGTGTTATATTATTAACATAAACACCCAAACTGGGAGTCATGTTTGAGGCAACGTGTTGCTGCTAGATTTGTTGATGCAGCAAAATATGATCCACAATGTCCAGATATAGAGATCTAGATTATGAATAAACTTTTGAAGTCAGCAAACGCAGAAATACTTCACTGGGGGGTAAAAGTTAAGTTTAGTAAAGTTCAAAACCAGACACAGTGGCACCCAAAAGCATAGAAACTAATCTGAAAATACCAGTTTTTAAAACATTGTAAAATATTTTTAATGCAAAATAAACGGAAAACAAATCTGTTATTGGAAAACGAATATAAAGGTGCAATAATTCACAAGTTTACATACACTACATGAAAGCACACATGCGCATATTTTTCTCACTGTTATTACTTGTTTTAGTGAGTTAGAATCAGCAAAATTATTTCTATTTGCTAAATGTCAGAGAACATGTTTTTATTTGAAAAGTTTACATGTATTTGCTCAGTATCAGGAATAATTGTCTTTTAAACTGGGTCAAATATTTTGGGTTTCCTTCCACAAGTTTCTCACAATAGTTTGTTTGGTCAATTCCTCCTGACAGAACTGGTGTCAAGTTTGCAGGTCGCCTCACTCTTCTTTATAGACGGACCCACAATTTCTCTATAGGATTGAGATCAGGGCTGTTGAGTCTATATGAACTGGCAAAATCAGTTGTGATAAGTTGTGTATTTTTCTTTTTGGCTTAATTTCCTGTTGATCACTTTTTTTGAGAGACCACTGCAAAATTGTCAGTTTCTCTGATTTTAATCTTTATAGGTATAAGTTTGAGTAAAATGAACATTGTTCTTTTATTCTATGAACTGCTGACAACATGTCTCTGAAATTCCAAACAAAAACGTAGTATTTATTTGCAGAAAATGAGAAATGATGCAGTGCTTTTTTTTAATGACACAAATAAAACAAGTTCATATTCATTTAGAAACAACAATACTAATGTTTTAACTCAGGTTCAGAAATCAGTATTTGGTGGAATAACCAGGAGCTTTTCAATGGGGTTCAGTGCAGTGGGCTCTTCATTTTTTCCAGAGCCATATATACAGTCGACCTCTTTGTGGTCCCATTAATTATATTTTAAACTTTGTCATTTTTCAACTTCTTAAAGGCTATATAAAAACCAACATTGAAGCCTTCACTATCTTTGCATCATGTCTGTATACCAGAAGCATGAAGACCTAATTCAAACAGTCTACTTATAATATCAGGGTTTTGGTCACTATAAATAAAACTACCTTGTTTGATTATTCTCTTCTGTCCAGGTGAAGAAAACATAGAGAACTCTATTTAAGGAAGAAAAAAATCTCTTCTTGAGTTACACATAATGTCTGTTGCCACCAGATTTTAAAAAGTATCTATTAATGTTGGTCCATAATTATCACGGCATACACAAATAAACTGTAAGTAAGAGTATACCTGGCATGTGAGTTCTGTTTATTCTCTGTAGCTGTTTTTGGGGATGTGGCGAGCACATCAAGGTGGATGATCTCACGATGCCATATGTGTGAAGCGTCTGGGAGATTATAGGCTAGTATCGCGAGCAGTAAAGCTCCTCTAAAGCTTTTCGGTAACAAGGACTGAAGGTCTGCAGCTTTATCCCCACCTGCCACCCCCATCCTGCCCCCAGCCCAATTAGAGGGGCCAAAGGTCAGGGGGTTTTGAAACTAAAAACCCACCGTGAGTAAACCTTATGGGATTTTCTTCTGAGCAATTAAGGTAACATGGTTACAAAGGGGAATGGAAGTCGTTGAAATTTTAGAGAAAATAAAACTAGAGCATGAAAGTGGGATAACTAACAATTTAGGGGAAAAAATAAACTCTGTCATATGACTTAGAGATTGTTATCTTGAAAAGAGCAGAAAATGCCAACCAGCTCAAACTGCGATCCTTATCAGTTGAAAGATTTTCAATGTTTTTCAGACAGGAAAACACTTTCTTAAATCCTGACAGACATTTACTCAGAATAACTAAGAGCTCAAATCTCGCAGGCATTCCTGTTTGTGACCTTCCACGTGTTTGGGGGGCAGAAGCTGCAGTGAAAAGATTGAAGTAGCATAGGCTGCACGTGTGGGACAGGAAGCGGAGTGGAAGGTGTGAAAGGTCAGACAGATGCTTTCTTTGTGGACAGTGGGCAGGAAGTTTGTGCGTCCTTTCTTGGTCCTTCTCAGGCTGACGGTAGCTGCAGTCCTAATGATCTCAGATCCGTCAGATTTTTGGACTCTGGGTTATAAATTGCAGCAGGAAATGATAGCGAACCGCTGGTTTGGTTCCAGCTGGGGATCCCCCAGATCTTTTTTACATCTACTCCCAACTGGACAAATTATGCCAAGTGTGATTTAATGGGTTAAAGGTGTTCCTCTTCCTCTTTATTATTCTATATATGCTATTGTATCTCACATTTTAATATCTTATAGTAGATCTTCATATCACATCACATCCTCCCTTTCTCCTCCTTTAGTCTTTCCTTCTGCTCCATCATGGACTTGAGTTTTGCTCTCTTCCACTACATCTCAATACTTCTATGACTATTACTGATTTATGAAGCACTTTAGAAACAACAATGGCTGCGACAAAGTGCTAGTTCATCTTTAGATTCTTCAGCATATGACCCAATCACAATTTGGCATTGTGAGCATCCAATTTTACACTCTTGTCACAAATTTTAACCTGAAATTTGCTTTGTAAGAAAATTTTCACCGTTTTGCCTTTTCTTCCTGATGCTCTTGCATTCAAGTAAGTTTTTTTTGCACTTGACTTTAAATAATTATGCTAAGTCAGAAAAAAAGATTTATCTTACCGAATTCAAACTGCATTTTTGCAAGAAATGCAAATGTTCTAGTTTTAGTTATGATCCAAACTGCTGCATAAAAACTGAATCATAATTGTGGAAGTAGAGTGATAAACTTTTTTTTTTAATTCTCTTTTCTGGAGATGAATGCTGAGACATGCATTTTAACTCTCCAACCATGAGTAGCTACTTCAGTATGGAAACACAAATATATTAAAATCAGCTGAGTTGAGTCCGGAATTTCTCAGGTTACCTGCAGCAGATAACTCTTTCTGAGTTTTTATTTAATAGAAATCCTGACTAATTGGACTCGAAGCCTGGAGGTGACGTCTAAAGCTCACTGCTGTCGTCTTAAAACAAGAGCTGATGTGAACACAATTTGATTAACCTTTGTTCACAAGAAAAACCACCAAAAACTTTAAAACATGAGCATTACATCACATTAAAACATAAAGAGAAATAAACATTATAACAGTATCGTAAAAGGCAAAAATGAGGGAAATCATTAAGTGGGATGTTGAGGCTATAAAACCTGCAATCCTGTAAAGAAACAAATAAGCCGTGCCCTCTCTTACAGCCCAAAGCTCATTAGACAGAAGGCCAGGCTGTTGTGTTTCTATGAATACAAATTAAAGCTGAAGCCAATAAACATATAAACTGCTGCAGTTTTAAGACTCTGAAAGGTTGTGGGGTTTCTTATGAGAGTAAAACCTGCTCACTTTCCTCCTGAATCAGATGTCCGGCACCGTTCTTCCAATAAACGCTTGGTGTAAAACTGTGAGAATCTAAAAATAATAAAGGAAGAAAAAACAAACCTACAGCTTGAGATGGAAAGTTTAGATGTTGCTGCCATAATGAAGGAATAAAAGCTCAGCCAAATGAAAGTGCTTGGTTTAGCAGAGAATGAGCTCTGCTTGTTATTGTACGTGCCTGGCCATATTATCAAGAGGAAGCCCACATAGATAGAGCTTTTTGTTGACATTTCACTTCTTCCTTTCTTTGCTTTAACTTTCTGTGCCTGTTTTGTCCCCACAGGGACATGCAAAGCATATCAAAGGACAAAATCCAACTCAATCCCCCTGTGATCGTTCATGCAATTGTTAAGGAATTGTTTCCATTTGTTGGTTTTATTTCAACCACATTTTTTCTACTCCTGAAAATAAAATTATCTGCACCCTGCCAACTAAAATGCTGCTTTGCGGAGCTTTCCTTGAATTTCAAAAGCTGAAAATCTGCTACTCAACAATTATTTTTTTACTGGTACTTTTTTCATGAGCCAAAAATGCATCAGGGTAGTGAAATTTGGAATTTTAGAGCTAGCAATAATGTTCAAAATCCAAATATGTGCTCTTGATCATAAAAAAGTGAACATTTTCCATTTACACAAGAACATGGATGTTTTATATGATTCTCAGTGCAGAGAGGGTCAAGCAAGACAACGATCCAAAATCTCCATGTTCAGGCTCAAATAAAATATTGTAAAACATGATGTGTTTTATGACACTGAAGAATTTAGCAGCAATGACAAGAAGTATGTTTGGAGAAGTCAAGGTGAGGCATTCAGCATTCAATATTTTGTATTTTTCTTAGACCTTTATTTATGCAGGTTGTCTCATTGAGATCCAAGATTTCATTTACAAAAGAGACATGTTTTGATAAAACAAGCCAAATTACAAACACAGCAGCAAAACAAGTAATTTAGAAATTTGACTCAGTTAAATAAGCTAATACAATATGAGGTAAAAAAAATAAGAAAAGATTTGTCTTTTTGTATTAAAAGAGATTTGAATTGTCCAAAAGGAATCAAAGTGGATAGCTAATATGTCTGGAGGATTAAAGGTGAGGCGTTCAGACCTAAAACTGTGGTGGTGGCAGCATCATTGAGTGGGTCTGTTTCACTGCCAGGAGTAAAGTCTGTGCAAAGAGGGTGTAATTTAGAAAAAGGAAATTTGGAAACAATTTGTGCACAACTGGATTTTCAAATTAAACAACTGTCACAAATACACATCACAATTAGTTTAGGAACAGACCAAGATAGCTGACATTAAGCTTCAGACCTCAACCTCATCAAATATTTGTGGAGTATTTTTAAAATCAAGGCTTATTTTAAAGCCTTTTATATTCATATCGATATGAATATAAAAAAATACAAAATAAGAAAGAATGTTAAAACCAAGTTAACATGAGTAGTAATTTATTGGGTGATGCTACAGATGTAAGATGAGTGGGTGTAAAAATAAGTTCATATCCACTCCTTTGAACGTGTAAATATATTTTGCTACTGTTATCCTTTTGTTTGTTTTTGTTTTTTCATTTATTTTCTTTGCATAAATGAAAATAAATGACTTTGTTCATTGTTTTATCACATGTTCTGTTAAACACAAAGGAAGCAGCTAACTCCAAAAAAAGCCATTCTGTTACACTTTTGGACTACAAATGTTTTAGGGGTAAAGAATCTGGAATCAATTGCCGTTAAAGAAAAATAAATAAATAAACTTACTGCCACAAGATGCAAATGCACATCACAATTCAAACGTTTGCACCGGGTCGATTAAGGTCAGGCAAAGTAAAACTGGTGGAACCTTTGAAACTGGATTCTCCCTGTTTGGTGGTCAAATGTTTTGTTGTTTTAGGCCATAATGAGACATGCGCCTTGTAAAAGCCCCTTGGCACGGTTTGTTACGTGTTTACCTCTGCATGGGATGTTTGTTAAGTCGTTTCTGCCATGTCGATGGTGTTTTTCATTCATCTGCATCAATCTGAAGTTACTTCCTGCCATTGTTGTGTCACATCCCCACTGTCTCCTCTCTTCCTGTCAATCTAGTCCTCTTTTTCCTCAGCAAGGAAGCTGGAAGCTTGAAGAGGATACACACTGGGAGAGGAGGAGAAGGGGGGAGCGCTGTAGTTGTGTAAGTTTGTGTGTTGGTGTGATTGTGAGAGCGAAGGAGAGCTGCTGAGGCCCTGATAAGACGTTGATGGTGTGCAGAAGAAGCATCAGCGGGTTATGATAACGCCAAAGTAAACATCGGCCCCAGCTTGGCAAACTGAAATTAGGTCACACACTGTAAAATAGTTGAGGTTTTGAGGTGATTTTAGTCAAACTGAGTAGACCGTTTTCCAATTTTTAAGTGGTTAAAACATCAAAACTTAGATTTATCATATCTATTAGATGATCTTGATTGTGAACAAAACAAAGAGATGATTCTAGATTTCAAAACAGAATAATCTTGGAACCAAAATGCGTCAAACCTGCCATGAATTAAAAACTGCTGCAATTGCTGGGTTTCAGATGGCGTAGCGCCGACGTCACCCAATGCAGATGGAGGGCCAGAAGTAAATGCAGCCCATTTATTTCTGTTGATCCAGCATCATAATGTCTAAAGTCTGTGTCCTGTATGATTGTTCAAACCGTTCTAATAGAGAGAAAGATAAACGTTATTTTCGTGTTTCGAAGGTAGTTGGTCACAAGGGAGTTCATTTTAAAAAACTTACCGATAACAGAGGAGAAAAGTGGATCAACTATCTACAGCTAAAAAGAGTTACTTAGAAAGCCAAGCATTCATATGTAAGGTAAGATATATTATTTTTATGAACTAGCATGGTTGTCCTCAGAGTGCTAATGTTGTTAGCAGCTAGCTGAGTCATGGACAGAAAAGATCATGTTCATTTAGTGGGACTTTCATGCTAAAAGAAAAAAAGCTAAATAAATAAAATATAACCTACCCAGGAGTCAAACTCAAAACCAGCACCAATTATCAAGCATGGCGGTGGCAGCATTATGCCGAAGGTCTTTTTTGCTATATATTTGTGCAATATTTGCAATGTGGGTGTAATAAAGAATAAGGAGTTGTGGTTGAAATTTGTACAGAATTTAGTGTTCAAAAAGTAAAATTATACTAAATTGCACATCTAAAAGTTAAAAACCTCTTCTTCAACCTTACTGAATATTTGCTTTACAATCTTAAAAATAGAACAAGCCAATTTAAATTAGCTTTGGCAATTCTGCAAGAAAAGTAGTGACATTTAATGAAATCTTTACTGTATTCTTCGGACTATAAGCCGCTATTTTTCCCCCCAAGCTTTGAACCATGCGGCTTATAGCCCGGTGCGGCTTTTCTGTGGATTTTTTCTTCAACCACCAGGGGGCTCTTTAGCAGAGAGTGAATCATTGGAAGTCAAAATTGGAAATAAAAGAAGAAAGTGCTAATTTTCATTTAGAACAAGCACATGCTAACAGCAGGCAGGACGGAGAAATGTTTTCAAACTCATATGATGCAGCTTCTAAGTTGAGGGCTATCGATCTGGCAGTACAGGAGGGAAATAGAGCCGCTGTACCGAAACCTTGGTTCGGCATTGGAGACGGAGGGCTGCGTCCTTAATAAATTTAGTAGATTTATTAAGGACGGAAAACCAAGAACGGCAGAGATACCAGCGGCTTATAATCCGGTGCGGTTTATATATGTACGTTTTCAGTTTCAGTTTTGTTTTGGGGGGGGTTTTTTCCAAAAAATTTGTAGGTGCGGCTTATAGTATGGTGCGCGCTATAGTCCTGAAAATACTGCTTGTATTTGAACCTGTATGGATTCCCGAAAGTCCCTAGGAAATTCAAACTTGTTCAGGCAGCTCTTGTTTGTTGAAATCTTTTGCAGTTGTATGTTTTGTGTTTGTTCAAACCTGCAAAAATAACAACACAACTAGCATTTAAAACTGATTTATAAGAAATCCGTGCTGATGATCAGACTTTAGAAATGCACTGCAGCAACTTCAGCATTCATGATTTCACTGAGGCATTTTAATACAGGGAAGACATGCTGGTATGATTTGCAGGTTTTCTGTCTGCAGCTTATTGTTTTCTTCAGTCCCTCACCTCTTCATGATTTCTTTTCATGCATCGTTGTTGTAATATGTGGTTTTAGTTTCTATCTCTTTGGTGGCGCCTTCTTTCATTGTGTTTCCTGCAGTTTGAGCTTTTCCACTGGAGAATCCACTAATACTAAAACAGTCTTTCTCAGTAACTTTATTTTTTTCTTATAATTTTATATTGTTTTTAACTCACTAAATAATAGTACAACCCATCAGGTCCAAATCTCAGCTGACCCATCTCAATATATATTTAAGGTTAAACATTTTCTTTTACGGTAAAAGAAAATGGACTGGGTTTTAATCACCAGGGTTTTAATCACCATGTGTACAGGAGACAGTAAAGGTTTTTTTTTTTTTTTACTCACATCAGCAGCTGACCTCATAGGCTATAATAAATGAGAGTAATGACAAAAGCATATGTTAAACAGGACCTTTGGTTTGAAATTACAAAAGCCTATTGTGTTGCATCCACTTCAGTCACGGCCTTCTCATTGTGCATTAAGATGAAGGATTTCTGGGCGTGTTCTTTATGTGTGCCTCTCGCAACCTTTAAACTATACTGACGTCTTATGTTTCAAAAACTATGTGAAGTTCAGAGAAACGTAACGATCTATACAACACAGTTCATGTTACACGTGCGTGTCGACCTCACCAGGGTTTTTACCCCTCCATGCAGGGCATCGAAACGGGATTTAATTAATGCTCCAATTCCTATTTGGGCTTTTTTTTGTTCCTAAATAATTTCTGGATATGTCGAGCACACATCTTCTGCTTTTGTTATGTAATAATCACAAAACATTCAGTACAAAATATGAGTATGTCAAAGGTATGACTGAATGGATAGGATGCATGCAATGGAAAAGAGATGTGGACAAGAGTTCATTGTTGTGAGCAACTCCTTCCATGTTTAATGTGGAAACAACTGAAAAATATGTTTATGCAATCTAAATAAGTAAAGAAAAGATATATAACAGAACATAAAAATTTTTGCATATGTACTGTACACACCTAGAGAATTTTTATTTTGAGAGCAGTAAAGTTGTGATGCTAAAGATCCAATATTAAACCTTTGCTTACAGTGAACATAAATAAATATACTTCCAGATTAGGGCAGATTTGTTTGGATAGTCAATTTTCCATTTAAATAAAAAAAACAGATTTTAATATTTACTCGGGTTATCTTTGTCTGATATTAAAATTTGTTTGATAATCTAAAATATTTAAACTTGAAGAACAGAAGAAATCCAAAAGAGGGTAAACACTTATCACAGCCCTCTGGCTCTATATCAGGTCTAGTTTTTATCATCCAGGGTTTTTAGATATTATCTCCTTTAGATGTGTTTATCCAGGCTGGGGATACTGAAGTAAAAGTAAAAAATGTATACAGTAATTTCAAATACAGGACTTTAAGCTGCAATAAGAAAATCATAAACCAAAAAATGGAACAACAATGTTGCTGCAAGCTGTTTTTCCTCTCTAAACTTTTGTCAGTTGTTGTATTTGTTCTCTAATCTCACAAAGTGACACTGATGTCATCATCAATTAAACAAGCCTCCTAACTTATCAGTTATCTCGTGTCAGACAGTGAGCTAACACAAACACTTACGGCACCTACTCTGGCTGCAAACAAAGTGTATCTGACATGATTTGTGTCTCCGGTCTGCTTCTTCATCAGATAAATGAGCCTCTCCAGTTGAAACTTGTCACGGCGGGGCGCCTCTTCGTCTTCTAAGAGGCGCCCCGCCGTGATGCAAACCTCAGATATTTACTGGCAACCCTGATGGAAAGCGTCAGCTATTTTTACCTTTTTGTAAAAACTGTTTTCCATCCTTCTTTCCTCGCTTTCATTCGCGGTAAATATTTTTCACTTGGCTCAGATGACAACATTTTGAAAGCAGGAAGGTTTCTATCAACAGACTCTCCCGGTCAACTGAGTCGCAGTCAGCGGGGCAGGAGGTTCGTGGGGTGTTAAAGGAAGGTGCTGCTGCGTTGTTTAGAGGTCAAATGAGAGAGAAGAAGACCACAATATCTCCTGGTGTCCTTGCGATTGTGAACATACCAAAATATGTATTTTGTTTTCTTTCTTCTTCCTATTGAGTTGAACTTATGAGCTGTTTTCCACAAAGATGTTTGACTTTTCAAAAATGCAACCAGACTGACTGGAACTCATCTTTTGGTGTTCAAAACCTGAACAGCCAATAGGTTTTAAAGCAGGAACTATTTTCTCCGGCGTGAACACAAAGCTCATTCTTATAACTGAGTGTGTACAGCAAAACACAAACACAATGGCACCCTCCCTGGGTGAGCAGTAAAGTTCAATTTATGGTTTCCACTTCCGCTTGTGCACAAGGACTATGTGGCATAAATTTTCTGGTCTGCAGCAGTCTGCAGGCCCCCCAGAGTGCGGTCCAAATATATTCACCTGTGTGGATCCTGCCCCGGCTTTGGAGGTGAATGAGTCAACAACAGATTTAGAAGATGTTTACTTAAGGAAGAATCTGTGAGGAGATTTGCTCTTAAATTGCAGTGTTTTGCAAAAGTTTTTATACACCTGGAACATTTTTATGTTTTGTCATGTCGTACCAGATCTTCAATGTATCTTATTAGAATGTTACCCAATAGATCAACACTTAGCTCCATGCAGTTGAAGGTGGCAACAAAATGCTACATGGTTTCCAAAGTTTATTTTACAAATATCAATTAAAAAAAGAGAATGTCATACATTTGTATGCAGTTTCCCCGAGTTAACATTTTGAAGAATCACCTTTTCTAGATGCAAGTTTTTCAGAAGATGTCGCTATACTTTAAAAGCACAAACTCTTACTAAGTATTTTTGGTCTATTTTCTAGTGCAAATGTCTTACCACACTGGAAATAAGATTTGAAAGTACAAGTTTCTAGTACTTTTTCATCAACATTAAGGATTTTTTTAACTTAAACCTCTTATTTCTTGCTGAAAAATTACTTGCAAGTTAGTTTTGTTTCAAATATATAAAGATATTTGCAACTAGACCACAAATACTTGGCAAGACTTTTGCAGTGTACCAATTTTGTACATCTAAAGACAGAAAATTGTACATGTCCTTGAGCTCAAGCTCACTCACAGAGAAGTCCTGTAAACAGCAACTTTAAATCTTTGCCTCTGATCTGAGGTTTGGGCTTTGACTGGACCGTTCTAACACACTAGTATACTTTGATTTAATCCGTTCCATTGCAGTTCTGTCTTAGTTTTTTGCAGCTTCTAGTAATTTTTCTTCCAGGATCACCCTGTTTTTCCTCCATACGTATCCCCATCAACTCTGCTCAGGTTCCCTGCAGAGAAGTGGCCTCAGAAATATATATTTTTTTCCAATTCCTCATGAGTTAGAGTCTGTTTTAACATAGTGGTGAAAAGGTTTGAACATCTCTGAGCCTGGGGGCTTTTTTTTCTCACGTGGCGTCGCTCTCCTTATCGACTGAAGGAAAAGTAGTGAATTGGCTAATGAAGCCCAAATGGTGGGATATTTAAGGTCTGCTGGAAGTGTTAGCTTTAACAGCAGTTAATAATTAAAAGTGGATTTTAGCCTTGATGTGATTGCTTATTCTTTCCCCAGGGGGGCCGATTAGCATGAGAGCTGTTAGTATTGGCTCAGGTATTTACATCATGAATTTTAAGATAAATTCAAGTCAGAGTTCTTCAGATCAGAAGTAACACACACACTTCGAAGAGCCAGCTGTCTCTGAACAGGACATGTGGTCTGACAGCATAACACGCACATCAAACAACTGTCGGACCTCCACAAACGCCTAAGCAACAAGAACACACACCTCACACTCCCCAACTGTGACAAGCATCACTAAAAAAAGCCTCATAAACAAGAGAGAACTCCGTCACAATAATAGATCAAAGCCCTGCAACACACGCTGCTGCTGCTGCTCATTTCTCTCCTAGTGCAAAAGTCTTTCCCTTCAGTCTTACGGATATGCAGCATCTGATGGATGGCCATCGAACAAAGAGAGAGAAACAAAACATAAACGTAAAGGTTATCTCTGTGTGCATGGTGTGTGGCTTGCAACATGAGGCCACACGTGAGGAAAACAACAACAGTAATTAATCTGACACACAGGTGGGTAATTAGGAGAGAAAACAAGAGCTGAATGCTGTGGAAGCAGAGTTGGTGGCATGCTGGGTGACTTGGTGGGCGCCCTGCAAAACAACACCAGCTTTGTCCAACTGGAACTTCTCACTTTTGCAGAGCAAATATGTTCCTCTTCTTGCACAAGTAGCCTTTCAGCATCACTTAAACCTTAGTGCATTTATGTACAGTAGCTCTAATGAGCAGACTGTGGGGAAAAAAAAGTTTATAGCTGGATTAATCATCAGGACACTTGTGCTTTATTTCTCTATCAAAGAAAGGAGCTAAAAACAGACTGCTGTCGCACCAGAGAACAGATAGGAAGCCTGCTGTGATTAACTTCGGTTTGCTTTTATCCGGTTTTGCCAAAGCGCCCTGAGACACCTTCTGCTGTCCGGATGGAGCCACTCAAAAATAATTTGATTTCAGATTGCCCAAATCACAATAACAGGCAACAACAACAGCTGTCTGGGAGTAAGTGACGTTGGTGAAAGCAGAGGCAACAGGAATAAATCATCATCTTCATAATTGGAGGAAAAAGGTGGATGACTAAGGAGGGCCAGAAGGAGTAGGATGATGGGTGGAGGGAAGGGGGGATGGCTTGGGAAGATTGTTGAGTGATACAGTAGTTGTGTCTAAAGGTCGGTGCCCCGGCGCCACTGCTGCCGCTCCGCTGAGAGATGTGGCATGCTGAAGACTTGAGAAGTCCCATCTGGACCAGAAAATAAAACTGAGAAACTGCTGTTAACAAAGAGAAAGGTTTTTGTCCCTCATTAAACAGCAATGAATCTAGAAAACTCAATTTTATATGCTGCTTCATAAAAAATAAGATTTCTTTGCACTTTAAGGTAGAGCAGTATAGATTTTGATGAGTGTGGTGTGTCCATTGATTCTTAATGACCAATGGAAAGATCTTTATTGACATTACAGAACTTAAACATTCTTGTAATTTCTATGTAACTAGCTTTGTGCTAGTTATAAATTAGCATAAAACTAATAAGCTTGATAAGAGAGAAGTCCAGCTTCCCAGGGGTTTGTGTTTTGGTTATTAGCATAAACATAATTTCTAACTAGCTTTATGCTAATTTCCCACCATAGGTATGCTAATTACCCATAGATAAGGTGGGATAAGGAGCCCAACTTATCTATGGTGGGCTCCAAGTCTTTGAGGTTGGAAGTTTCCATTGCCCTAATATTTAGCTCCATTCACAGATTTTCTATTTGATTTCCTACCATACTGAGTTAAGTTAGCATCCCCTGTCGGGTGGAGTCGACAAATGCTGATACAAGTAATCAGGGACCAGCTCTTCAGGTCATCCATCATTCAATAAAAGATTATGGTTTGACTAATGTTTTTATGGTTGTGTAATTTTGTTTTTGCAACTCTTGAAGAGAGAAAAAAACTCAGTTCTTGCAAAGTATGTTTTGGAATTAAGGTGGAATGGATAAAATGTTTATTTACACTTCTAACTCTTGCCTGTTTTCTTTCTTTTAAAAAAAAATGAAATTCCTAAAATACAGAATAAATCCTCGTTGTCTTGTTATGCTAAAAGTAGCAAGCTTTGTAACAAAACAGCTAGCTAATCCCACTGGTTTACCAAAATACACCAGAAAAATTCTTATGCTATTTTTACTTCATTCCCATATCCATGTTTCCACTTCTGTCATAAAGAAAACACTATTACTGTCCTACATGCAGTGGGCAGGAAGAAATTTGGAGAATCTGGTTTACATGCGAGTCAAGCTAACGACTGCTGGCAGCTCCACTCAAGCTAACAGCTAATCAAATAATTCATGGATTGATTTAATAAAACTCATACAGAAAACAATCAATGCTACATTTTCTAATTTTATACTTTACAATTCTGTATGAGTCAGGTTTTTATGTTTTCACAATTTCCTCATCAAAACAATGTTTGTCGCTATGCTAACTGCTAGCAATGTGGAAGTCAGATATCCTGCTGTTGATTAGCAGACTCAAACAGGGGTTTTTCTCTCTCCTTAATAAATTGTTCTTCCTCAGGATACAAATATCCTGCTATCTTCTAAATCACACACCCACTGGCTTTGTTTACAGAATGACTCAGCTGTGCTGTCCGATAGTTGTGTCTGAATTAGCCTGAGAGAAGAGAAGTTCATGATTCTCAGCATCCTCAAGCAACACAGGTTTGGTTTAGAAATTACAGATAAAAAAAACAATCTCAAATAAAACTAATGGCATCTAAAAAAAATCTAGGTAATTTTTAAAGTTGTACTAATTTTTGAGGGCCAAGTCTGGAACAATAAAATTCAGATTTTAGCTTGGTAAGAGAGAAGTCCAGCTTTCCAAGGGTTTGTGTTTTGGGTATTTATTTATTTTTTGCATCAGATACCAGAAATAAAAAATTACACATTATATTGTGGTTTACCCTTTTTTCCTTATAAGTTTAAGTAGAAATAGTAGTAGTTCACACCCTCTTTTAATCTATCCAGACACTGTTCTAGGTTAAAAAATGTTTTTAAAAATGCAGCAGTCTCAGTGATTTGAACAAGCCAGACAAGAGAAACAATATTTTAGTCCAAAAAGCAACACAAACTATATACTTCTAATTGTGTACGTTTCTGCATAATTTTTTTTTCAAGGTTTTACATGATAGTTTTTTGTATAATAGGAGAATATTTCTATTTACTTTAGCATTTGGTTATTTTTTAAAACTATTTTAGCAGACCTGCAGAAAGAAATATTTTTAATAAGTTCTAAATTGAAAGCACAAATACATCTATGACCAAAGTTGTAGTCAAATTTATGATTTAATATTTTCATTAGGATGTGATCAAAAGAGGACATGATATCGATTAAAGTCACATCTTTTTTCCATTTTTGTTCTTTGGCATGTTTCAACATGTGCAGGGGAAACAGGACAGGCAAAGAAATGCCGACAGTTTTCCTTTTCATCTGGTAAATGAGGGTGCTCCAGTAACAAAACAGCCCCCTATTGATATTAAAATGTCTGTTCTTTATGAAACCTGTGCAGGCTTTACTATCAGCCTGCTGTCCAGACATGTCCTATTAGCTCTCGTTTTCACAAATGACAGAAATATGTTTTAAGATGGACCCAGAGAGTTAAGATTTTTGTCATTTCAAATTCCTATGTAAGCGCAGCAGTGGGGAGTAATTTTTTTTAATGCAAATTAAAAACCCAAAATGTATTTTTAAAGTTTTAAAGTGACTTATTAGAGTATTTTCCAGTTAAGTTACTAATGAAATGAATGGACATATATGTGCATGGGGAACTCAGTGCTGAGAGGGAAAGATCGGCGTGAGGGGAGGAGTTGTGGGAGGGTGCCACCCGGATGGGGGTGTGTATATAAGGGTATGCAGATTTCACACATAGCAACAGACTTCACAGTGTCTCAGCTCCAGTGGATCTATCTGCCTTATACAATTTTTTTTTTCTTCAAATTAAGTCAAAGAAAAGAAGAAAATGGAATCCGCTACGGCTCCTTATGACTACTACGACTACGAGGAGACAGAGAACTCCACTATGTGCGACTATTCAGAGTGGGCGCCGTCGTACTCTGTCATCCCGGTGCTCTACATGCTCATCTTCATCCTTGGCCTCTCAGGGAATGGGATCGTCATCTTTACCGTGTGGAGGGCTCAAGGCAAGCATCGAGCTGCTGACGTCTACATTGGCAACCTGGCACTAGCAGACCTCACCTTCGTGGTCACTCTGCCCCTCTGGGCCGTTTATACCGCCATGGGCTACCACTGGCCCTTTGGAGTGGCTCTGTGCAAGATAAGCAGCTACGTGGTGCTTCTCAACATGTACGCCAGTGTCTTCTGCCTCACCTGCATGAGCTTTGACCGGTATCTGGCCATCGTCCACTCCCTGACCAGTTCCCAGCTGCTCACCCGTCGACACATTCGAGCCTCGCTCGCAGTCATCTGGGTGCTGTCTGGTCTGCTGGCTGCCCCCACTCTTCTGTTTCGCACCACCAAGTACGATCAGCAAACCAACCGAACATCTTGTGCCATGGACTTCAGTCTGGTCGTGACCATTAAGGAGCAGGAGAACCTGTGGATCGCTGGTCTCAGCATCTCCTCCTCAGCTCTTGGCTTTCTCCTTCCCTTCCTGGCGATGATGGTGTGCTATTGCTTCATCGGCTGCACCGTCACCCGCCACTTCAACACCCTGCGTAAGGAGGATCAGCGTAAAAGGAGACTGCTGAAGATCATCACCACCCTGGTGGTGGTGTTTGCTGTCTGTTGGCTGCCCTTCCACCTTGTGAAAACCGCTGATGCCTTGTCATACGTAGACTTGGTCCCTGCCACCTGCGACTTCCTGCGCTTCCTGCTGCTGGCTCACCCCTACGCTACCTGCCTGGCCTACGTCAACAGCTGCCTCAACCCCTTCCTTTATGCCTTCTTTGACCTGCGCTTCAGATCTCAGTGCCTGTGCCTCCTTAATCTGAAGAAATTCCTGCATGCCAGTCCAAACAGCTCCATGTCCTCACAGAAGACAGAGGCTCAGTCACTGGCCACAAAGGTGTGACCACAGCGGGGGAAGAGGTTGAAAGACAAAACTTTGCAGCATCATCTGCAATCGGTTTCAGGGTGTCACCTTTGCCCAGTAGGCCCCCTCCCTCCAGGCCACTGACTGTGTGGACTAAAGAGGAGTGAATGTTGTTGTTTGGGGGGGATTGAATCACACAGAAACTCCAGACTCTCTTCAAGTGGCAGGCCAGTGAAACTAAACAACAAGGAAAAATGCATAAAACTCTGTTGTTTGAGGAAACTCCTGGAATGCTCATGAATTTCTCTTTGTTATTGTGTGGACTTTTTGAACTGGACATGACCACCGCTGTTCTTATTGTCATTAGTGAGCACTTGAGGAGTGATCTCCAATAGATCAGCCAGTGGTATCTTCCCCATATCTGGCTACGTTACGTCTCCAAGTGAGCATGTAGGAAGGGAGTGTCAGTCTGGAGCGAAGGTGTTGGAGTCAGATAAGATGTTGTAAATTGTAAATTTGCGTGTGTGTGTGTGTGTGTGAGAGAGAGAGAGAGAGAGAGAGAGAGACGGGGTGTGGAGAGTGCTAGGGGGGCTGGCTGCCTGCCTGCAGACAGACCAGACAGACAAACAGATGGCAGCTGACAAATGGTTTCAGGTTGGTGAAAGGTCCAATTAAAAGGTGACTACTTTGACAGTCATCTCAGTGTGAGGGTATGAGTTGTGTGCTTGTGTGTGTGGACGGTGAATGTCTCTGAATTTCCTCCTAACAGCAACATGAAAGAATTTTGTAAGTACATTATTTTTGATTGTATTAAAAGAAAAGGTGCTCTGAAGAAACAAACACTCTCTCTGGTGTCACTCTGTTCCCTCTGATGGCTTGTTAAGTCTGACTGGAATGTATTTTCTCCTGTCCGGTAAATATGCTTCTTCCTGTTGAGGCATTGCTGGGAGAAGGCTGTCTCCCCTCCTATTGTGTTTGGGAGAGCTGAAATCAAAGCACATGTCTGCAGGAAATGCACCCTCAACTTCTGTTTCCCTCTCCTCTAACAACTCACTCGCACAAACAATCCAGTGAGGACAAATGTTTCTAAAATGGATCAGCCACAGGAGTATTTGGTAGTCACCCAAACAATGTAAAAATCTCAAGTGTTAATTACCAAAATGCATTCCTCAAATGATGACCAAAATAGTCTGTAGCTTTTAGTAGGCTTCCACTTTTAGCTGGTCCTGGAGGATGGCATTAACGGCTGGAAGGAGAGAGTCCAAAGTCTTTTAGTAGCTTAATTCAAGTCCAATGTAAAAATGCCATTGCAGTGTATGTGAGCAGTATTTTATTAACCTTTAAATCATTGTTACATTTACATTAGATGGTCATTTACACAAAAAATTCAGATTTCTTAGATAGGAAATGGTTACTGGAGGCAGTGCCGACAATGATGAGTGAAAAACATGCCAATTATGAAATATGTGAAGAGTTTTTAGTCTCACTTACAGTAAAATAAGACAATAAAAAATATCTCTGCTCTTCACGCTGCGTTACTTTCCTGTTAGGTTGCATCTGACCATAAATGTTAATTTATTTGATTTTTAGCATGTGTTTCACACAGGAAGATAATCGATGATGCACAGCCTCCAACAGCCATTTCCTTTGTTAATAATTTGTTATTTTATGTATAAATAACCATCCAACACAAATATAGCAGCAGCTTATAGGCACATGCAGCAGTATTTGAGTAATCTTGTACCAGAACCTCACTTAAATATATTTTTTCAATCCCCCATCGCTTGATGGTAAAGAAAATTGTTTCATGAAGCTAGAAATACAGTACAGGTTTAGCTTTAAAGCACATTTCGAGACTAAACAAATTTGACATTAATAAGCTTTTTATAGGATATAATCAGCAACAGCAGGGAGACAGAGGGATTGGGCTAATCCTTAATCAGTGATTTGAAGTGGGTGTTGCTGTTTTTTCTCCTCTTGGTAATACCTGGTAGCATGGCTTTATATGAATAATGGAAATAGATACACTTGCTCTATTTCAGTAAATATGAATAATCTACTTCAATTTATTGTATTAGGAATGCATGTGAGATCAACACGAAGTTGTTCATTTTTTAAGTGGAAATGAAAAAAAAATGTTTTTCATGGTAAAAATAAAAATCAAGAAAGTATGATGTGTATATTTACTCTTTTTACTCCTCATCTATAAATAAAATCCAGTTTGGTAAGTAAATGAATCTCTGTTCTGTCAGGAACACGGATATTTATTAAAGAAAATTTTGTGAAAAAACACAGCTAAAGAAATGGAAAGAATTAATCAGAGAAGCAGCGAAGAGGCAGCAAAGAGGCCCTTATATTGCCTTGTTGCTGAAAATGTGCTATATAAATAAAATTACCTTGCCTATTGACCATGGAGGATCTGCAACGATTTACAGCCAGAGGGAGAATCTGTTAGCAGGATAACCACACCCTCCTCACTGTGAAACACTGTGGCAGCTGCCAGGATGAAAACCTGAGGCTGCAAAAGTTGTTGGACAGCGATGGAGGTTCAACTTCCAGCAGAACTACACTAAACATGTCGACAGACAGTGGGTCGCTTTAGACAGAACCATATGCATAAGTTAGAAAGGCTTAGCCAAAATCCTGATATAAATCCAACTGAGAATTTGTGGCAAGAACTGAATATCAATGATCACAGAATCTCTTCTTCCAGCTTCACTGAGATTGAACTATGTTGCAAAGAGGAATTGGCAAAGGTTATGCTAATAGATACATGCCCCAAAAGACTTACAGTTTTGTTAAAAGAGGAAGGGTTGTAAAAAGCATTGACCTAAGGGGATAAATACAAATGTACACCACACTTTTCAGATTTTGATATGTAAAAAATGTTGTAAACAATGCATCATTTCCTTTGCACCTCCAAGTTTTCTTCCGCTTCTTAGTTCTGCACAAATTTGTGTTGGTTTATAACATAAATTCTTAAAAGAAGTAGAACAGACAACTTACATACAGTTTATGGTTGCATGTGCAAACCATTATGCACCAGGAAGCAAAGAATATAGACTTCAAAGAAATAGCTTTTCCAAGCAGCAGACATTTTTTACAGGATGACTTGTCACATTATTCTCCACCTGTTACCATCAAAGACAGAGTACTGCTGTGAAAGATAATCTGACTAGATTACTTTCATAGCTTTTTGAGTTTTATGAGGCCAATGTGGTCGATTTATGCAGATTTCATGGCATGAAGTGGACAAACTGCAACTCCACAGAAGTGATTTATGTCATTTGACCAAAAGTGACCTGAGTATTTGTCTAAGAGTTTAGAAATGATCAGAAAGTTTTCTTCTGTTTTCTCTGTGGAAAATCAAGATGGGGCATGCAGGTCACAGGTAAGCCTTTTAACACCTATGAACATAAATTGTGTTTTTGTGTGTTTTTCATCCTTGCTGGGAAAATATCACAAAGATATTTTGGGAAGAAAATTAGATTTTTCTAGAACTCCTGTCACTCAGTAGATGCCACAAAAACTGATTTTCTGTATCGATTTGAAGCAGTGTTGCCTGTCCCTCTGTAAATCATAAAGGTAAATGCATTTGTAATTATGTTTTTCAGCTCAATTAATTAAAAGCTTTTTACTTAATCTGTTGATAAAAGGCATTTTCAGTTTGAGCAATCATAAATGGAATAAAGTAATTCAGAATTCAGTTTTGAGAATTTAGAAACACGTTTTACAAAATGTGGAAAATAAACTCTTAAATTAAGGAGGTTGTTGACCCTTCAAACCATTATTCTGTCAAAGGAGTTTTGCACTTACTTTTTATGAAGCAAATGTTAAAGGATTACCTTAAAGAAAGAGTAGGGAGTATTTAACATGCAGATGATAACTTCTAATGATCTCAGGAGGAGGAAAAACAATGACAGAAGAATAAAATCTGAATTTAAATAAGACTGGTGTACATCTGTCTTCAGAAATCACTAAATGATAACAAGAAAGTAGCCAGTCAGCTAAATGTGCCTCAAATCTTCTGACAGAGTAATGATTAAGTAGCTTAAATCAGTAAGATGGAGAGGAAGAAGGTCAAGGTTTGAATATTTAATGACAGCAGATTATGTGGAAAGTCAAAAAAGCTGCATAGTTTATTGTTAGAGAACTGTGGCATCTTGATTTTACAAACACATATAAAAAAAAGAGTCTTGCTTGTGATAACTTTAACTTAATTTCAGGTTTCAGACAGGAAAATCTGTTTTTATTTTTCAGAATTTAGATTAATACACTTTCTTCTTTGAGAAAATTCAGGAGATTTGACACACACACAAAAACCAACAAACCACAAAACTGTGCAACTATTAGTTACACTTATCTTGACTTTGGAGTTGCAGGCGGTAGAGCGCTGATGTGGAAAGGTTGCACAAAGATAAAGCATTCTAGTTTCTTAGAGTGGGCCCCTCGTTGCCAGACTTGATACTTAAATGTATATTGGCAGAAACTAAAGGAGTTTCTGTTAGCCCTCCTTAAATCATTCATTATCATATCAATGGGAAGCAAAAAGCTACAGGTTTCGGTGCAGGCTTGAGGCCAGTCTCACTTTATGTCAGAAACACATGTCCCTGTCATCATAAATCAGAATCTACTAAACCGGGTCAAGCAGAAAACAGACAAAGGAAGCATGCGCATATTTCTCCCCTGTCCTAACAATAGAGGCAGAGCAACTCGGCTTGCAGACCCGACCTGAAGCCGGGTCCGACCCCGGTGGGGAAGAATAAAATGCTGACCCCTGAGGAGTCTTGGAGGACCCTCAGCTTCCTGCCACACGGCTCTTCCAGAACAACCCCCCCAGAGGAAAGCTGGCCTGACGGCCTGGAACGGATCCAGCAGGCCAACAGGAAAGGTAGACCGAAGGTGGTCGGGGTAGCAGTTCCTGATCTGGGTATCCTGTCCTTCAGAGACGTCTATCTGCTTTTACAGGATGCTCACCTCACAACCCTATCTGCAATGAATAACTGTAGATAAATGCTTCAAGTTCAACATGATCTTCTCTAAATATTCAGGTAATAACGTGGTCGGTAACAAATTGAGTCAAGCCCCCTGAAATCATTAATTGGAGTCATCTCTCCCTTCTTCTCTGTCTCCCTGTCTGCCTCTATAGATTGCAGATCTTTTCAAAGACGCTCACACAAGACAGCAATTGTTAGTGAAGACACGTAGTTTCCGACGGAGCGGAAGAGTCAAAGCTTTAGGAGTCTCCGGATCTTAGGTTGGAGAGGATCATCCTCTTCAATAGGCACAGAGACTCCCTTCATTCTCTCCTCTATCCTTGCCTTTGTGCCTCCTACCCTCCCTCAGGTCTAAATGGAGGCCCTGTCATGTCCAACAGGCCTGAACCAGTTTAGGGTCTCAGCTGCAACGATGTCGGCCTTACAGGTAATAAGTGTCAAAAAAAAAAAAATCTCCATCAGGGCCTCACCCAGAACAACAATGTGCCCAGCTGATTATCTTGGATCATGCACATGTGCAACTTTACTACTAAAGTATAACAATACTTGTTATACTTTTACATCCACATTTATTATAACTTGATGAGAAGATTCTGCTGAATGCCACTGTGATCATTTACTTGCTTAAATAATTTCACATTGGCATAAATCTTTGAGCACAAACACTCTGATGTTTACTCAGTCACACTGTGGAGAGTCCATCTTCCTGTTAGTGACATAAAGCATTTCTTTATAGTGTCTATCAACAGGCAGATAAGTTTGGAGTTCATTGCAGAAATATTTTGAGAGATTTATGACGTTATGCAACAAAATGTTTCCATCAAATGGTGTTTTACAAAACCACATTCCAAGGAGTGAACTGTTTCTTTGGGGCTAAACACCAAACTGCCCACCTGGTGGTTGTTTTTATGTGGATAAAAGCAACTGGAAAATTTAAATGCAGTTTGTGAATCAATGGGTGCCCCAGAGGGCTCTATACTGGGTCCAAATATGTTTGAGTCAACGCAATCTGCTGGGTTTCCTTGTAAACTTTCTAATCTACTTTGAGTAATTAATTGAGCATACTGTACTGTTTGGTAGCTAGAATGAACTGAAATGAATGTGTGATTAAACTAAAACATTTTTTTTGTAAAGTAATTTGAGACGACATTTGTTGGTGCTATATAAATGAACTGAATCGAACTGAATTGAATTAGATGTCATGTTTATTATCTGCAGAGGGCAAATTGTGCCCTGCAACAGACTGGCTGGAGATAGGCACCAGCACCCCTCCTGACCCCACTGGGGACAAGGGTCTTAGAAAATGGATGGATGGATGGATGGATGGATGGATGGATGGATGGATGGATGGATGGATGGATGGATGGATGGATGGTTCTGGCAAATTGACAAATGTTTGGTCAAAAACTACATGCTAGCACATGAAATGTTTATGGGTTAATGAATGTTACTACCAGTGCCTACAAGCTTTTTTATCAACAAATTTAGCCAATTTAAAGCTACTACAAATGGAAATTTGAACTCTAGATGCCTGTTAAACAACAAATGGTACACCGGGGTTTTAAATTGGGTTTAATAGTCTTCAGTTTGTATGTTAATAAACATAATGAACGTGATTTACAATTGTAAACTGACTCTGCACCTTGTCCAAATTTCTTTGTGATTTGCTATATATCAATAATAATAGCTAATTGTATTTATGATTGGGAACTGTGAGTTCAGTGACGCTCCACAGAGTCATACTGCCTTCAGGTCTATTATGTGACTTATCTTCTAAGTGTGTGATACAATATTTGTAGTCACTCAATAAACAAACACTCAATATTTCACAGAAGAACTCATTCATTTTCCACCATTTTTGTAATGTAAATAAAAACATCCTGGGTAAATTTCATAAGGGATAGGAATGTTTGCCTTATCCATAGATTCCTACATGGCATTGCTCCTCCTCAGCAGTCGGACTTTGTTCATTTCAAATCATCTGTGAACAGAACAAAAGAGGGGCGGCCAGAGTAGACAGTATAACCCCACTGAGAAAGAAAACATCCGACAAACCGGTTTTTCCTTTAGACTTTCTACCACAAATTGTGATACAGCCTTTCTCATTAAAACAAAGTAAAGAATCACAACTGTTAGCGTTAGATAATTTTTTGTGTGAAGTATATTGTCTTTATAATTTGATAAACCACCACAGACTTCTGGATAGCGGCATCCGCTCTAATTTAAAAGAAGAAAACATGAAACTTTTAAATAAAAGAACAAAAGACCTATTGTAAAACATGGAAAGGAGTTGGTTTTGTTTTCTGTGCAGGGTACAATGAAGTCTCACTTTCCCTGAGTGAAACATGTAAAGCACGTGGTTAAAGGCAGTCCAATCAAATATTACAGTGTTTGATCCTCCTATTTTGATGGCAACGTTTTTTATAGCCAGGAAGTGCTAAACAAACGATTATAAAATTTACCAATGCAGCAAAAAATGGATTTAACATGAGAGAAAGAAATATATGGTCATTTGCAAACTTCTGATGAAGAATTTTATGTTAAAGGAAAAGTAAAACGTTTCCTATGTGGATTTCTGTTCTTGTTATATCACTGTAGTTGATACTGTGCAGTAGAAAATAAACCAATATTGTTTTTTTTATTTTTACTTCCAAAGATGTTTCTAATGTAAAAATCCTTCCTGTCATGAAGTCTCCAACTTCTTTTGTAATATACGAACATAAATAATAGCAGCACAGTAAAGAACAGCATCCTGAAAACATCAAACATGGCAATATTAATCATGATTATGAACAACTTAATCAGCTTAAACTAATAAAGTATAAATAGATGAAACAGGATCAGATTTCAGTGAAACTCATCTCAATGATTTAATCTCATGTCCTGACTTCTGCACAGTGCTACTTTCCATTACTGTTCATATAAACCAAAAATCATACTCCATTTTTAATCTTTAATTTAACAGATGTTGAAGATTTTTTGGGGCATTTCCAAACCTATTTATGTAATATGACTGCAGTGATTCCAGCAGAATATTTGAAGGCAAAACCTGAAACAAATTATGTGTTTCAGAAATATTGACAAAAAAAATCCTAGAATTTTTTATTATATGTGTTATATGTCTATTTCTGTACCCATTTGTAAAAAATTTAATGGTTCTTTGTGTGACATGAAATACGCATGTTAAAATAAAGTACCAGATTCTTTTAAACAGAGGCTCTTTGTTCAGTCTTGAAGGATAAAGTAAGAAGTCAGTCAGCTGCTGGGCAGCTGTTACAGCTGTTTCTCTGCGCCAGATATAGTCATCAGTATGATGTCCAGGATCATTAAATAAAACTTAAACACAGTATGTAATCATGTAACATTGGGTGTACAAAGAGCTTTGATAATTTCATGTTCAATTGAATTTTCTTTCAGTTTATAACTTGTAAAAACTGAGAAAATTAGGCTTTTATCTTTTCATTTCACACTTCTTCAGCAGGTGGTTTGTTGAAAGTTGAGCTATAAAATCCCACAGAAACCAAATGAGAGAACATACAGGGGTCTGGATTACTGAGGTATAATACTGGTGTTAATTTGAGAAAGCAACTGCATGCTGAAAGTGTGAGCCTCATCACATAGATGTTATCACATGCTAATTTATTGGGGGGGGGGGGGGGTTTCATGAGCCTAATCCTTTAAAGCTAGAATGCAAATTTCATAGCAAACTAATTCAATTCAGACACAAAAGTAAGAGCAGTTAATGTTAGCAATACAACCTTCTCCAAATTTCAGATCATGAAACACCAGATTTTTTATTCAAAAGTATAACGATGTCTGATTATCTCCATAAATGAAATACAATTTCAGAATGAATGCTTTGATTACGTTACATTTTGTCCCACTAAAGAATATCCATGGAGCCATAAATTAATGAAATGAGAGAGTAAATTGTTTATAAATTTAGTTCATCGTGCTATTATGTTTCTGTTTAATTGGCTTAATAGTGATGTTTGCATAGTTCAACAAGCGACAGCTGGGGTCACAAGTCTGTGCCGCAGTAATTATGTGGGACATTTTGGAACCACAATGGCGTTGTAACATACAATCAAACTTCTGTTTATCATACTTTTCTAAGTATCAGTTATAGCAGAAAAATTCCTCTCTTACCAGTCTAAGTATTTAAAAAAACGAATCTAAGTAAGCATTCTTGACCTTGTGATAGCCTGGTGATCTGGATGTACTCCTCCGCTTGCCCGCTGACTCTAGTTAGGTGGGTGTATCTTTGTAAGGGTAATCACATTGCTGCTTGTGATTCATTAAGATAAATTTGAACTTTTTAAACAATTTAAAAACTGTGAATAATTTTTTTTATTCAAAAATAGCTTGTGATCATAACTTAGTTTTTTTTATTATTATTTTAGATATCTCAAATAAACTTGTCTCTTGTATCAACAGATTTTTCATTGCAAAAAATTCAGTTTCAAATATACAAAATGTTTTTTCACAGAGAAACGCTATTACAGTGTGGACCAACAAATGAATAGGAATATTACGACACAAAGAATACCATTTTAGATCGCTAAAACGTTATGTTTGGTTAGAAATAAATGAAGTACAGTCTGCTTTCAAGAACGTGTCTATTTTTAAAACAAAATTTCATGCCGTAAAGCGGGGGTTAACCTCGGAAAACGAGGCTAACAGTGACACTTAGTGGTGAACTGGGGGGGAAAAAAATACATAAACGGAACTTTGATGCGAACGTTTCTGCAAAACCCGGAGGTGTTTAACGGACGGAACAGTAAACACAGGCCGAGGCCTAGTTCTGTGTTTGGTTAGAGTCTCCCTGAACGTAGGAATACAAAAATAGATATAGGTAATTCTAGGTGTTTGTTGGCAGAATGGTGTCCCACCGACAGGCCCGAGTGTGGAAGTATGTGGAGGAGGGCAATCTACTGAAGCTGAAGTCGTACCTCCGAAAGCACCCGGACCTTGATGTGAACTTCTCCCAGGGAAAGATGCGGAGGAGCCCGCTGCAGCTAGCCTGCTCCCTGGAAGACGACGCTGTGCTGCGGCTCCTGCTCAAACGCGGAGCCGATGTTCTCCACAGGGACCGACGGGGAAACACGGCGCTGCACATCGCCGCCAACATGGCGTTCGCAAACGGGAAAACTGGTGAGGAATTAGCGGCTTGCCTTGGACCAGAACTATTACTCACAGCTGGCTTTTGTTTGGTTTAATTAATTTTTTTCTATGTTTTTATCTCATAGTTTATGAGGACTTGTTCGTACCACTCAAGAAAAAATGCCCAGAAGCTTTGAATGTCCCAAACAAAGCTGGACTTACACCGCAAGACGTGCTGGACTTGATGAATGATTCACAGGTGAGCAACTTGGTAAAACTCTGTAATACTAATCTAAAATATAACGTTATTTTTAATGATTAATATATGCCCAAACAAGCATGAAATACTCCAAAACTACATCTTATACTTGTTTTTCTAATTCAGATGGCATATATTTTGGTTTATACATGTTGCCAGTAGCAACATGTAGGACCAAATTTCAGTTTCAGTTTCAGTTTATTTACTCAATTTAGCAAATTCCGGGATTAACCACAGATCATAATTACAAAATAATAAAGCTTATAGAGGGAGCCTGAGAACATACATTTTTAATAAACTAATATTAAAAACACTACAAAAGCACATCATTCATTTCACATACCATACAAAATACATGACTACATTTCTTTGCGGTTGACTATGAGTAAGCAATAGAAACATACTTTAAATATGTAGAAGTCAAAGCAGGCACAAATACGTCCACGATTGGTATAAAAGGGTTCCTGGTCAAGGAGGTTTGGTACAAAACAACAAAAACTCCAAATAGCAAAGGAGATTAGTCAACAGCAACATGTTTCCTCAGCACGGAGGACAAAAACACTTCCTGGACCAGTGAAGGACAACAAGAGGCAATAACAAAAGAAAGATGCTCCTGTTTGTGATTTTCCTTAAGCAAATAGTGACTTGGTCAAGTTTAGGATGATAATTCTCAAAGACTTTGTGGATGAACATTATTTGCCAGAAAAACTGTGAAATAAAATCCCTTCACTTTTATTAAGTGCGAAATAACTGAAGTGCTACCTAACTTGCTTTAAACTCTATAAAGTGATGATTTTGCATGTATAAACTAGTTTTAAAAATCACCAGAGATGTGAGCAATGTCCCATTTGGTGCAGATTGGAAGAAAGAAAAATAATAACTGGACTTTAGGAAGTTTATAAATTGGGAAAGTTGAATATATATTGAATATAAATTTAAAAATATAACAGAATATGACATTTTATAACTTTCAAAATTGCGTTCAAACTCCCGGAGTTGGTCTTAGCTGATATTTACATGTATTTTCCCTTTACTTGTTCAGACTGCAGAAAACATGAGTCGTCCACCTGAGGCGAATCCTGAGCAGGACTGGATGGGGAAGCTGATCGGTGCATGCGAGGATGAATGTTTTGAAGCCTTTGGAGCATATGGTACATGTTAATTACTAAATTTAAGATGTAATATTTTGCTTCTTTATACTGTGATGCTTTTCTTTGGCAGCTGATGATTACCTACCTGTCGACGAAGAAGATGAAGACTTTGGGGACTGGGCGGATCGCATCAGAAGAGAGTATTTTAACAAGAAACACGCCGAAGCTCAAAGACTGGCAAGCTCATCTTCCAAGTGGAAAAAAGAAAAGAGGAAACAAAAAGTGGAAAGCAATAAGGAGCTGCATGAAAGGTTGCAGAGAGAACACGAGGAGTATCTGGCTCGAGCGGCACGCAAAGAGGAAGAGATCCGGCGGGGAAAGAAACGGCAGTACGATGAGAAATGTGCCGCCACGTTCAGCACAGCCGCCTCAGCATCAGCAGGCACCAAGCTGAGCTACGGCGACATCCCCTGGCCAGCTCCCAGGGGCACCGTCCGGGAGATGCTGGACGTGATGCTGCACGGCGTGGACCGAAAGGACGAGGTGGCGTTTCGCAAGGCACTCCGGAAGCAGCAGACGCTGTGGCATCCTGATAAGTTTGCTCAGCGGTGTGAAGCTCGACTGGAGGAGAAGGACAAGCAGCGGATTCTGGACACGGTGACGGCTCTGTCGCAGGAACTCAACAGCCTGGCTCAGAGACTGAAAGCTTAGAAATCATAAAACTCATCACATGCACCTTATTTACTGACAACATAGTCTTTAGCGTCAGTTCAAATTCACAGAGAAATATGGTGTAAAATGAAAAAGATCTTGAAAGAAAAAACTCATAGATTACAGGCAGATTAAAAAGATGGGACACTTCAGGCTTTAAATATTTATCTTTTTAGGATGCAATGATGATGCAGCATAAATGTGAGTGAACAGGTAGAAATCATACTTACAGGATCAGACATTTACAGAGACTCCCACCAAATAAGGCAAATGTGGCTGCAGAGAAGCCAGACACTGACTTGAACAATTTCCTGACAATTTCCTCATACTATTAGAAATTGTATTTAAATATATTAGTTTCTATTAGTTAGATATGATTCTAACTTGTAAACGTTCATTTTCAACCCAGTTTAAGTTAGGACTGGAGGAATGTTCTTCAAGTTCTACAAAATTAGTTTTTTAGTAATTTTGGACAAGCAAAGTTGTGGTAGCATTGTGCTGAGTATCTGTTTTGCTGTCAATGGTGTATTACACAAAGTGAAGGGAATATTGAAGACTGAGGATGACCTCCAAAATATCTATAATGCAGAGCTCTGTTTCTCTAAATAAAAATGTGTTGTGTTTTTGATTAAACATGTTTTATTTCCTGACTGCAATATAAAAAATATCTAAACTATTTGTGTTGAGTCATTTCTCAGAAAAAAAAAAAAATCACAGCTCAGAATCATGTTAACTTACTGTCGAGGCAGAGTGATTTTGTCTTCCTTTTTGCTTTGATTGTTTTTTTACTTCGAAAGTATCTCGAATAAGACATCTTAAAAAGAAAACAGCCTGTAGTCGGCCAGTTTACAGCGATGGAACCGAATAAGAAAATATGATGGTTGCCAGGTTTGTGAGCTACATCCCCCTTTAAAGAGTATGGCCAATCCCGCATAAATTAAAAGACAAAGGAATGAACTGCCTTGATTTCACTGACACGTTGCAACTTTTACTCTTAAAGCGGATTAAGTCGACTATGAAACAACAGAGACGTAAACAATAAGTAGGCTACCGTTTGATTGTATTTTTTTTTATTGTGTAAGAGCATTAATTTGCCTTACCTAGTGGACTTTTATATTTGTCTTAGTTTGGACAATGCCTTTGAGTTTAGGATTTACGGTTCTGCTTCTGCAAGAGTAATCTGCAAATGTAGTCGATAAGTTACAATTTAAAGCCGGCATTGTGTTTGAAAACACTGCGGCAGGCGGGAGTATTTTCCTGCACACATAATGTGCAGGAAAATTTGAATCTTGCTGGCACAGCGGCGCTCTAAATCACAGCAAAACTCGCTTACTTTTCGGAGGCGGCGACGGTACCTGGCAACCCGGAGACGCAATCTGTGTCAATTGCCGTGGAGCGAATAAAGGCCGTAGCCTATTTCTGACTGAGGCTTATTTTTGTTTAACATGCGAAGCTGTCTTTTGCTCGTCTACAAGCCGGGTTGACGATTCATTTTTACTAACCTTGTTGCTCGTTTTTGTTCTTTCCGACTAGCGTTGCTTGGTTACCGTTTTCCCCCTTTCCGCGCTGTAGCGGCAGGTGTATAAGGTGAAGAGGCTTCAGGATGACGCCTTTCTCTTTCATCGCTCGACGCGAAAATAAGACTCCTTAGGGGAGCTTCTGTCTTTGTTCGCTGGACGTTTTCTTATTGGATATTATTTTTAAAGAGGGGTAAAGAAACCATGAGCCGGAATGTGGATAATTACATTTTCAAACCAGTCGTCATTAATAGACAGTAATTAATCAGTGCAAGTTAATTGTCTGAAGGGGATTACTTTGGTTGAATTCTGTAATGTGCTGCGTTGGGTTGTAGCAGACAGCTCGGTGTTCAGGATCAATCGGCCACAGGAAGATTATCAGCCCTGTCTGACTGTCTGTCTGTGGCAGATAAAAAAAAATAAAAATGGTGTTTCGGAGTGAGGAAATGTGCTTGGCGCAATTGTTTCTGCAGTCCGGCTCTGAATATGACTGCATCAGTGAGCTGGGAGAGCTGGGGCTGGTCGAGTTCAGAGATGTAAGTACAAATAGAGCCACAGTTTGCACATCTATCTATCTATCTATCTATCTATCTATCTATCTATCTATCTATCTATCTATCTATCTATCTATCTATCTATCTATCTATCTATCTATCTATCTATCTATCTATCTGTCTGTCTATCTGTCTATCTGTCTGTCTGTCTGTCTATCTATCTAGAAATGGAGTATGAACAAATATTTGTTTCCGCACTTTTTACTCTATACTGTCTTAAAGTTTTATCCATCCATCCATCAGTCAATTGCATCATAGATTAAAAACAAGCTCAAAAAATGATCATTTTCATGATTTGTATTTTTTTAAAATCTTTTTCCTCTTTTTACCAAAACCTGGATGACAGAAGTCTTGGTTCATTTGCCTTTTTTCAAAAAGACCATTTTGTTTACGAACACTTCATAATTCATTTTATTTGTTTCTGTTGTTTTGTTGATTTACTTTGGATATTTAAAATATCTTCCAGTTTCAGTGTTAAATGTTGATTAGAATTTAAAGTTTAATTATCATTGAGGATGTGTTCTTGCATTATTGTGCCATGACCATTATGTTACTTGAAAATGGTCGCAAAGCAACAATATTATCATTTATCGCAATAACCTCTGGAAGAGTTTATCATCCAGCAAAATTTGTTACCATTACATGCGTAGGCCCATCCATCAATACATATTTTCCATGTGTTATGCATATTTGAATTGAATTTTTTATTATTTTATTTGTAAATTTTTCTAAATGACATTTGTTGTGAATTGGCACAATATAAATAAATTGAATTGAATAAAAATTTGGCTCTGGAATAGTAGTTTTTAGTTGTTTTTTTAGCCCTCAATCTTTACATTTAGCTGTTAAACACCAATCTTTAAACCACTGTGGTGGCGGTAATTATATTTCCACACGCGTGCTGTACTGCCACCTCGCCTGACTAATGGTGCTCCTCTGATTTCAGCTCAACCCCAGTGTCAGCTCATTCCAGCGGCGCTTCGTCAGCGAAATCAAGAGATGCGAGGAGATGGAGAGAATCCTGGGTAAGTTTCTGTGTACCTGGGATGTGGAAGCAGCCTGAGCATACATCCTTAACAAATAGTTATCTGTTTAGTGAGCAGGGAATTGCTGGCTGACTGTATTTTGTATAATAGTGAGTGGTTGTGATGTGCCTTATTTCTTCCTATTAGTGATAATTTTCATAAAACACACAGGCTTCCTTTTGAGGGAGATCCAGAAGGCTAAAATTGCCGTGCCTCAAGAAGACGAGAGTCCACTTGCTCCTCCACCCAGACAGGTCCTGGAGATCATGGTAAGTCTACAGAAATGCTTGTATATGTCTTCTTGTTTATACCTTTAAGGTCATAATGTTAATTCTATTTAGTTTCCTGCTGTGACTGAAACTTTTCGGATTTTTATGGCTTCAGCCTCAGATTTGGTCTGGCCCCTTAAATTAATCTAAACATGACAAAAACATACTGGTTTCTGTCAGTAACTGAGAAATCTCCTCTGGACGTTGTTGTTTAGCTCTTCAACCCCTAATTAGGTTTGTTATCAATTATCCCATTTTTTTTTCCTTAAAACTGTGCTCTGTTTCAATGCCAGCAGCGGAAAATTAACTTAATCTCACAATTTTCCACCTGGTAGCGCCTTTGAATGCCCAGGATTATTATTTTTTGAAGGAGTGACGAGCAAATAAAATAAGCCCAGTTTTTAAAGTCTTGCTTTTTTTTTCAGTTGAGTCGGGAAAACAACAAGACATTAAGAAATAATGAGTTTTAAGAAAAAGTAATTAACTGCCATAGTTATTAGTAATGAGTGTTGTTTGGTTAAATACAGACCCAAATTATTAGGGAATTCTAGGAAATGTAGCTGAGGAGATAAAGAGATAATATATTAATTTAACCTTGCTTAAGATGTGGATCTCTTCTGGAGATTTAGAGATCACCTGCACACCTCTTTATAGTCACAGAGGTTTAAGCCTGAATTGTAGACAAATTACTAATTCACAAATTCATGTCCCATTTGATGTGAACAGGGTATGGCGCTGCTGAATGTTAAGTTAAGCTGGCATTCTCTCTCTTCCATGCAGGAGCAACTTCAGAGGCTGGAGATGGAGCTCAGCGAGGTGGCGAAGAACAAAGATAAGCTTCAGAGGAACCTGCTGGAGCTCACAGAATACACACACATGCTGAAGATCACCCGGAGCTTCATACACAGCCGCTCCAGAGTCAGTCTCATTCTAATTCAACCGCTTGTATCTCCTTTTCTGACTAATAACACATCTATGGCATTGTATGGTTAATGTAATCTGTGATTAATATGTGGCAATACCCTACTAATGTCAGCATGTTCTTGTTTAAATCTAGCATGAAGCTCTTGGTCCCCAGTATGAAGAGTTCCCCACCATGGAGACAGATTCGGCTACAGGAAGCACTGGCATGCAGAGACTTGGAGCTAAGCTGGGGTGAGCTGCACCACCAAATGTTTACTTCACTGGTATGATATTCTAAATGTGAGTGGTATATACACAAAGGTTTCAACCTAAATGCAAAATGTATTCCACTAACTTATTTTTCTGCTACAAAAAATCTAGCACAACACATTAATTATTAAAGTACTTAAGTTATAAATATGTATTTATTGCAACTTGTAAGTCAAGTCAAGTTTATTTGTGTAGCACATTCAGCAACAAAGCAGTTCTAAGTGCTTTACATCATACAAAACATAATTCAGTCACCAATTATGACACAAGCAATCATTATCACATTTTGTCAAAAAGCATAATCAAAACTGTCACTCACTACTAGTCAAAGGCAGCACTCAACAGGTCTGTTTTGCAGTTTTTTGAACGTTTGTTCCAGATTAGAGGAACATGGAAACTGAATGCTGCTTCTTGTAGCTTACCATTTTTAACATATTGTATGTCCTTGAAATATTTTCAGACAAATTTTACAGTCACCTTCCTTCAGCCAATTGACTTATTGCTCCATGGAGTAGCATTAAGCTCTAGTCTCTCCAGCGCTTTCTCTTGTATCTCATGAAACCTTAATAAAGCTAACTGATCCATGCCTAGCCGCAGCACTAGATGCCATGATTTAGTTGGAAAACACGTCGTGGAACTAATCTGATCTCTCCTGGGTGCAGCTTTATTTCAGGACTCATCCAGCGGGTGAAGGTGGAGGCCTTTGAGCGCATGCTGTGGAGAGTGTGTAAAGGCTACACAATCCTGAGCTACACAGAAGTGGACGAGAGCCTCGCCGATCTCGACACCGTGAGACAAGCTTTAGAAAAGTTACTTTTTGTGCTTTATGTCTGCTTCTCCGGCTGATATTTTAAGGCTGTTGAATTGTGTGATTTCAGGGGGAAATAAACAAAAGCGTTGTGTTTCTCATCTCCTTCTGGGGAGATCAAATTGGACATAAAGTTCAAAAAATCTGCGACTGGTATGTAAACATTTGTTGTCTGGGTTCTACCTTTTTAGTCGCTCATGCATTCTTCTTTATCATCAGCATCTGTCCTTGTCAATCCCAGTTACCACTGCCACTTATATCCGCATCCTGAGAATGACGAGGAACGTGCAGACGTGTTGGACAGCTTACGAACACGGATCCAGGACCTCAACAACGTAGGATCGAACGTCTCTGGAGAGGACAGTGAGCATGTGGAACATCCTAATAACTGTTGTCTCCTGCAGGTGCTTCATCGCACCGATGACTACTTGAGGCAAGTTCTGCAGAAGGCTGCTGAGTCAGCCTACGCCTGGGTTGTGCAGGTGAAAAAGATGAAGGCTATCTATCACATCCTCAACCTGTGCAGCTTTGACGTTACCAACAAGTGTCTGATTGCCGAGGTTTGGTGTCCCGTCAGTGACTTGGCAAACCTGAGAGGGGCTCTAGAAAAGGGTTCGGTGAGTCCGACCTGGAGCTGATTATTTATGAAAGCAAATAATGTGGCCATAGAAATGTGATTGTTTTAAGACATTTCCTTTCCAAAAAACCTAAACTTTTAAATAGACTTCACCAGCCTCTTAAATGAATAGTTCTTATTTTTTCCTTTAAGATATATTTCATGTTGCCCCGCTGGTGATAGTGAGAGGTAATTTCTTAAATCTAATAACCTGGTTGTAGAAACTGTGTTATTTTTGAAATATTTCCACTTCAAGAAACAAATTAAGTAACTAAATAAGCAATTTTTTTTTGACAGATCAAAATCACACGAAGCTTAAAAATTCAAACATGAAAAAGATACAATAATATTTAAACAAAGATCTTGAGGAAAACATGTTTGAATAAGAATATCTCCTTTTAAGTGAGTTAAGACTCTTAAGACAATGTAAAAAAAAAAAAGAGCTTGTTAAACAGTCAAGGTTCAGCAGCCTGGACAGACAGAGGAGCCTTGAGGAAAGTAAAACTCAGGAGTTAAAATTCTATTCTTTTATGAACATGAAACTAGTTAAAATACATTAAAAGTAGGATTATTGTGAGCTCTTATGTTTGTTAGTTAAGAGTCTCGCTGCAGAGTTTCTGACTAGCTAAAGGTGATCAGGGTTTTTTTGTTGATACATGTGAAAAGTCGAGCTCTGGATTGGAAACCAACTTTAGATTGGAAATATGTTTCAGATGGTGAAACCAAACTGTGTTATAGAGCAACCTCAAAGGGACACTAATTAGTCAAAAACAACCTGCAATTCTTTATTTTGGCACAAGGGCAGAATTCGAATGAATTTGCTACTTTTATTTAAATTTCTTAGAGTCACTGGAGATAAAACTGGAAGTAAGAAAATATGTTGGTGTCTCAAGTTTTAGTCTACAATCTACAACTGAGGAAGCGTGTGGTGAGTTCAGTTGTGTTGTTTAAGCTGCAGAGTGTCTACCACTGTTAATGATTGCCACAGCTCTCAGGTGAATATTATTGAATGACCCCTGAAGGAACTTTTGACCATTTTTAGAAGCATGTGGGCCGCTGGGCTGGAACCAGTTTTGGTGCCCAACCCACTAAAGATTTAAAGTTTTCTTTGAGGTCTAACCTCTTGGTTCTGATTTTTTATGAGTATGAGTTTTTAAAGACAAGAAGACACAATTACAAAAAAATGTCCTGAACATTTTTTGAAAAAAGTGGTAGTTTTGAATTTAACAAATAATTGTGTAACTAGCGAAAGCTGTAATTATTCGTCATATCTTCTAAACCTTTATCAAATTTGTAATAAGCTAAAACAAATTGCATTGAACTGCTGTTTGTTTATGAATTCAAAGGCTAAAAATGGTAGAAGCTTTTAGTTTTGATGTGTTTAATGAATTTTTAAATATCTAAGGAGATCGTCGATCGAAGGAAGAATTGTCTGATTCTAACCTTTGATTGCTGCATCTAACTGGAAACATGCCATCCCTTAGTTGATCATTACTCTAATCCAAGTTTTCATCTTGTAACTCTTTAAAAATAACTGTGTTTATGTAAAAACAAAAAAAAACTAGCTTTATGTGTTTTATCTTCAGCCAAAGAAATGGGAACCGTTTGTCTTTGGGACTGATTGCTGTTAGGAACCACATTCCAAGATTAGGTTCTTTGCTACATTTGGAAATCTTTATTAATATCAGTAGTATGAGTCATAAACTTGAGATAAGAGCTAACCAGTTAGTTTAAATAAGGTCCTGGACAGGAAATGAGAAGAAAAGCAGCCAAAGTCTAAAAGACTCAGATAGCCTGAAGAACTGCTGATAAAGAGCACTTTAAAATATTAAAAGAAAATCTGTGTGCTTGAAAGTAAAATATAAAGAAATAGGAACTGACATTTGGCAAAAACCAAATGGGCATTTGTAGCATTTTTTGTTTAGTAAAACCAACTAAACCCATAAATCAGTTTCTCTCAAAAGAGATGTTGTGGCAGATGTTTTCAGATAAAACGTGCCATCAAACACTTTAGAAGAACAGTTTCTTATTATTTAATTTTGCTGTCTGTCGTTACCAAATCCCTCATTTTCTCCCATTAATTTATTTTTAATCAGAGAAAAGGAGACGCCACTGTCCCTTCCTTTGTAAACCGCATCCCAAGCAGCGATACGCCGCCGACGCTTTTAAGATCCAACAAGTTCACCACAGGCTTTCAGAGCATCGTGGAGGCTTATGGGGTTGGGGACTATCGCGAGGTAAGCCCAGGTAAGTCCTTGTTTTCCTGAGGGACAGTGAAGTTAACCACAATTTTCTCCCCGAAAAAATACTCATCATATTTGTGTGTTGTTTTTTTTTGTCAGCTCCTTACACCATCATCACATTCCCCTTCTTGTTTGCCGTGATGTTCGGGGATCTCGGCCATGGCATGATAATGAGCCTCTTCGCCCTGTGGATGGTGCTGACGGAGAAAAATCAAAAGAAGAAGCGTTCTAGTAATGAGGTGGGAATAAATGCTCACTTTTATCCTGAATGAAGCATTGGTTGTCATTTTTTTAATCAAGTTGATTTTTTATTTTATTTTATTTTTTTTTATGTTGATCCCAGATTTGGATGACGTTCTTCCATGGGCGTTACATCATCCTGATGATGGGACTTTTCTCCATCTACACCGGACTCATTTACAACGACTGTTTCTCCAAGTCTCTAAATATATTTGGCTCTGGATGGAGTGTGAAGGCTATGTTCACCAATCAGCAGTGGACGTAAGCATGACATTAAACCTTTTCATAAAAATCAGTGAGCAGTAGACTTAGTGTCTTAACAGATCCCTCATGACATGTTCACTTTTTTTACTTTGTAGCAACAAAACAGTCCAAACAAACGCTTTGCTCACATTAGACCCAAATGTCAGTCGTGTGTTCAGTGGACCGTATCCATTCGGCATTGATCCTGTGAGTAGATACACTCAAAAGCTACAGTCAGCTGCATGTCTTGAATACTCAGATGCTATTTTCTTGTTCAATCAGATTTGGAACCTGGCTGTGAATCGTCTGTCTTTCCTCAACTCGTACAAGATGAAGATGTCAGTCATCGTCGGTGTTGTTCACATGAGCTTTGGTGTGGTGCTGAGTGTCTTCAACCACTTGTAAGAGGCTTTTCACTTTTACACGCAATTATCTAAAACCTGTTTAATGTTCAGAAGCTGGTATTCTCAAGATGCTGGTGAAGCAGAGCGAAAGCTGGTTTAAAATCTACGACAGTCAAGAAAGTTGTGCAGAAAGAGATTTGCAAGATGATTGGAGTTATAGGCCTCTGTGAGAGCGGAGCAATGATTTGCATTACCCTCACATCTTTTTTTACTCCTCAGAAAAATGTTGCTATATTGATTTTGTAACCCTTTGTCAAGCCTAATACTATGACTTGACACATTTTCATTTTTATGCCTTGTCCTCTCTTTTCAGGCATTTCGGACAGAAATTCAGTGTTTACCTGCTGTTTCTTCCCGAGCTGCTCTTCCTGATCTGTCTCTTTGGCTACCTGGTCTTCATGATTCTCTACAAGTGGTTGGCTTTCAGTGCACACAACTCCAGCCAGGCTCCCAGCATCCTCATCCACTTCATCAACATGTTTGTCATGCAGGGGAAGGATGTAACTCCTTTGTATCCGGGACAGGCATGTGCTGGCACCATCTACTCATCGAGTTTATTTATAATCTTTTATTGAAGCTTTAATCTTGTTTTAATCTTGTTGGTCTCATTTCTCAGACTGGCCTGCAGGTCTTCCTTCTCCTGATTGCTGTGATGTGCGTTCCCGTGTTGCTGCTGGGGAAACCTCTTTACTTGTACTGGCAGCAGCGCGGCGGCAAAGGCCTGCGCAGACGCAGAGTAAGTCCAGTCAAAGACTTTGGGTTGTCTTAATTCAGCTCATAGGGGTTCATTGTAGTTTCTTGGCTCACCTCAGGGTTATGAGAGGGTGAGGCGTGTGAGTGAGGATGATGGCTCCATAACGTCCATTCATGAGGAGGATGAAGAGGAGGGATTTGATGAAGTGACCAGCAGAGAAGCTCCTCCTAAGCAGGTCAGAGAACCTATGTCTGTTCTTTTATGTCTGTTTTTTCCATCCGCTTCAACAAGTTAATGCTGTTTGCACATTAAGAAGGAGAAAGTAGGACAACAGAACAAGAATCAGTTGTGGTGAAAATTTAATATCATCTGAATTTGTTAAATGGATCTAAAACTCTGAGAACAACAGGAGGCTTAGATTATCTTAACTTGATTTTTATTATAAAAATTAAGTTAATATCTCATGTACGGTTTTGCAGTTTGACTTTGCAGACGTGCTGATGCACCAGGCTATCCACACCATAGAGTACTGCCTGGGCTGCGTTTCCAACACTGCGTCTTACCTGCGCCTGTGGGCGCTCAGCTTGGCTCACGCCCGTAAGTGCAACCAGAAAACAACAGAGTGCTCCCTTCACCTCTTTCCCTCTGCTGATTCTTTATCTTAAATCCCTTCATTTCCACAGAGCTGTCAGAGGTGCTGTGGGCCATGGTGATGCGCCTGGGTTTCAAGATCACCACAAAAGTCGGGGTGGTGTTTCTGGTCCCTGTGTTCGGCCTTTTCGCCACGCTCACTGTGTCGATCCTGCTGGTCATGGAAGGCTTATCAGCGTTCCTCCATGCTCTGCGACTTCACTGGTGAGTCTATGCTTAGTAAACAAGTACTAAACATAGACATTATGGCACTTTTCTGAAACTGTAAGTATTTGATCACTAATTAGCATTGATAAGTTGCTGCTATATAGCATTTATTTGAGTCAGGCACACAAATGAATAATCAAGATGCACCGAAAAATTGGTGGGTAACAAGAATCGACTGAGTTTCATCTTGGTCGACCCTTGCCCAACCGGTTGAAACGTCAACAAGCCAATCTCGTTCTGTCAGTCAGTGCATTATATTTAAGTGCTACAAGGTCTATGTAGAAATTCTGTCATTGACCAGACTCAAAGATAGCCATTTTCAGGACAGATGAGAGTTTTAATAAGGGTGTCAGAGGAAACACATCATTCTACGACATGTCCTGACATATTTGAGAAATGAGAAGGACCATGATTTCAACAGAAAGGCTGAACAAAGTACAGCAAAGTTCTGGTTTATGTTTTTGAGCTTTCACAAAGATAAAACATTAAAAAATGTCTTTAAAGTGTTGATTTTGTAAGCATTTTGTGTGCGTTTTACAATGTTATTAAAGATTTGTTTAACAGTAACTTCCTCACCTCTGCTCCTAACAGATAATAAGGAGTGTTCACAGCAGGAAGGATAAAAATGATTCTGTTCTTATAGCTTATAGGGTTAAGCAAAATTGTGATCAGCCAAAATCTGTATCAGTTGAAATATTTTAAAACCTGGATTATGGAAATATGGAAATCTTCAACATTCTGATCTAATAAATAATGTAAGAAATGTGCCACAAAGCAAGAAGGAAGGGGAATGTTCAAATTTAGAGTAGGATATAAGGGTATGAATAAAACATATAACCACATACTGAGGAAACTACATTCTTACATGCAGGAGCAAATTGATAAAAGTGATATACAACAAAACCTATATATAGAAAAGTATATGGATGCAGAATCAACAACATGAGACTCCAAAACTCCAAAAATGTGACACAAAATTTTGCTGAGAAGATAGATGATCAAATAGAGATGCAGAATGGCTTTAAATTAATGTAAATAGAGAACCAATGGAATATGGACTAACAACATTACAAGATACCCATAACAATTATTTTTTTTCACTATATATCATTGTTATTGAAGCTCATTTTCCTGTCCTTCAGAACGATAAAAGTTACTTGACACTTATTAGTTTAGAAAAGAACATCATTAATTAGTCTTTTAAATAATAAACTTAAATATTGTTGCATTTACATTATTTTATTTGACATAAATTTGGATTTCTATCCTAAGCAGCCCTGAAAAGTCAGGAATGAATGTGTGTTCTTGCTATGGATCAGCATGAAAAAAAAAACAGTGAATATTTGTATTTCCAGACATGAGTTCCTGTCATATTTTCTATTTTAATCATCATCTGGCCATAATCCAGTCCTTTCTCCAGTGCTTAAAATCAAAGAAAACTTTGATATGGCAGATATGTAGAAACCATGAATGTTTACTCTGGTTGTATTCTTGGCTGTTTTTCTGTTTGATCCCAGGGTGGAGTTTCAGAACAAATTCTACCATGGAACCGGTGTCAAATTTCTGCCCTTCGACTTCTCCCAGCTGCCCTCGGTTTTTGAGCAAGATGGCTTGCTTTAACCCTCCTAAAGCGGCGGTGGATGTGCGCTTCAGCAGACTTTACAACTGTGAAGGTTTTGTGAGCGTTGGAATGATTCATTCTGTGACAACAGCAAACCCTCAAGACTCTGAACTGAAACTCATTCTTGTAGCAACATTTATCACCTTGATGGGTTTTTAAATGCTATCGGCCTGTGCTGACCGCCTTACTATTCTACCCAGCACACCTCTGGAGAGATGGAGGTACAAAAACAATGTTTCTTTCTGTTGACCTTGTCACTTTCTGGATGAGTTACTGCTCAGCACCTTCTGTCACCAGCTGAGTGATTTTTAAAATGTATTTTATTTGCATTGTGCTGTGTAAAATGGCTTTGTATGCTTGGTATTTAAAGAGCTCAAGTCAAAACCGTAAGCAGTGCCATAGAGATTGAGTAAAGGGGTGCCATTTTATCTTCTTCATGTAATAAAGGTAAAGCTGCAGGCATCCGTAATCAGTAACACATTAAACATTTCAACCCTTTACTGAGATTTCTTTTACCATAAAGCACTTTGCAGAAATGATTGTACAATGTAAAGTTCTCACTACTGACTGTGATGATGCCAAATGAAAATAGTCACTTGTTGCTATTTGCATATTTACTTATTATTGCATTTATGAGCCCTTGTTATTAAAAACATTATCCAAAAACACCATTAGAAACCATAGTTAGATCTTTCTTTGATTTTACAGCTTATTCCTATTGTTAATGATAATGATTCATGATATTTATCTAACTTACTGTCTGTACAAGAGTAATATTTTACCATTCTGATGCGTCAAATAAAGGTTTTGACAAAGGCAATTGAATCGGAGATGTTGGTTTTCATGGAATAGAGAGGCGGGTTATACCACAGACTGGTCGCCAGTCCATCACAGGGCAGCAGCTGCGTTATCTCAGAAAATCTCTCATTCAATATTTTTTGGGGGAAAAAATACTTTTTCATTTTTCTTTTACATAATTTCTAGTGCTACATATATTTCCAACTATACTGTTTTTACTTTGTATTAAGCCTTTGGAAGCGATGTAGGCTCATAACATCACAGATTTTCTATATCCAACAGTGGGAATAAGTTGCTGGCACATAAATCGATCCTTTGTTTCACAACAGACACATCTTTAGTGTTTGTATATGTTATCTTAGAGCTGAACAGTTCTGAAAATAAAATCATCACTTTTAATATGCGTGATATCTCATTTGCAGAGGATGTTACATTTGGTGGACAATGATATTTCAGTCTGCCACTGTTCTATTGATTTTTTGCTGCTTTTTATATCCATGCCTGGAAATAGATATTAAGGATCAAGACATCTGGGTGTATTGATGGATTCAGACCTGAACCTTTGCCTTTATCTGATGAACATTCCCAGAAGTAAGGGACTAATGTCCCAGCAAGATCTTGAGAAACTCATCCATGCCTTTACGACAACATTGTTTTCACAGTTCTGCTTAAAAGGTAAATCAGACAGCTGCGGCTGATCCAGAACGCTGCTGCTCACATCCTCACTAAAACTAGAAAATAAAGCACATCACCCCAGTTCTAAAGTCGTTATACTGGCTCCCTGTTGCTCAAAAGAAAAGACTTTGAAATACATGTTAGTCTATAAATTAATAAATGGCTTCGCATCAAACTACAGAGGTCTTCTTGTTCAAGTCAACACCACCACCAGAAAGAAACATGGAGAAGCAGCGTTCAGTTTTTATGTTACACTAATCTGGAACAAGCTTCCAGAAAAGTACTGAAACTGTCACCACAGTGTTTCCATGTAAAACACTTTGTCTTTTCTGCTGTGCTATACAAATAAACTTGCCTGGAGCATCTATTTTGAACATCACAGCAGAAATCGCAGAAAGTGCCATATGTCAAGCGCGCGTGCACACACAAACGTGCACGCACGTGCGCATACACGTACAGAGAGGGAGGGGGGGGGGGGGGGGGGGGGAAATGTGCATCCATAAGCTACAGTCCTGTAATAAGGACGTCATCTTGTTCTCCCTTCTCCAGCGTTCACGGGCTTTATCGGGAGTGCATTACAGTGCAGTATTTGTGGTTCAGTATTTCATATCTAAAAATACCAGGGTGACCATTTTTAAAGTAGGTCCGCCTCACTTCACAGGGACGCACAGAAACAACTGCAGGCTAACAGCGCACTACGCACAGTCTGCGTGCTGCTGCTAGCTAAAGGTACAGCTGTTTACAACTGTACACCAGCTGCACCGTCTCTCCGTCCATCCCGCTGGAGGGACGCGGACAGCCTAGATGAACGAGCTGGTGAAGAGCTTGCCCTCCCCGACTCTCCCGGGGCTCCACCTGCCTTGTCTGGACACCCACAAGGGCTGGCTCTTCAAATGGACCAACTACCTGAAGGGCTACCAGCGGCGCTGGTTCGTCCTCAGCAACGGCCTGCTGTCCTACTACAGGTAACGGTTTCTAACGGTCAGGGCTCCACCCAATAGACACAGCGTTTCTTCAGTTAGAAAACGGAATTGTTAACACCATATTTGTAAAGATGATGTCATGCAGTTTTTTTGTGATTTTTTTTTTGGGGGGGGGGATGTAAAATCAAACTTTTAGTCTTTTCTGATTGTCCCAAAAAACAAAAAGAGGAACTACTACCACAACTGGGGTGGCATCCTTCCCAGAAACAATGCGTCTGTTTTTATTTTACGTGACTGCACAGTCAGAATATTATTGAAATGTTCATTTATTTCAATATCTCAAATCACCAAGTGAAACACATATCATAGATTATTTACGCACAGAATTATATCTTCAGCCAATGGAAACATGACACCTAAGATTAAAAGTGAGTAAATATATTTATTTTGCATCTTTCACAAGTGCTTTATAATGAGCATAAAGACAGAAGATGCATATAAAACATATAAAAACAGAAGCATATACAATCTTACTGCATAAAACTAGTTGAAATCCAGATTTAACAAATGAGTCTTCAACTGCTTCTTAAAAGAATCAACTGAATGAAAACTTCGCAAAGTTGTAGGCAATGCATTATATGGTAAATCTCTAATTAAAGTCATCCAAACATACTGACATATTAGGTTACCCATCTAAGGAAGCCTGTAGTGACTGTAGGAAGAAACCTTTTAACAGGAAGAAACCTCCAGCAGAACCAGTGTACATTTGCTGCGACTAAGTTGGTGTTGAGAGGACAGAACTTGGACACAAAAAAGAAAACAGATCTGGAGTTCTTTCATTGGAAACAAAAAAAGTACACTGAGATAACAGCAGCAATAGCTCGAGGAATGTAACACGGGTAATCAGGGAGGTGCCGAGGTAGTAATACTATCAAAACAACAGATAAGGTTTTAGAAATATGTCTGTTTTGCAGAGACAACTTTAATTTTTGTTCTTCTTTCACACAACTTTTCTTAACGTATCGGTCTGGGTTGTTTTTCCATCAGGACTCAGGCAGAGATGGCGCACACTTGCAGAGGCACTATTCCCCTGGCAAAAGCTCACATCGAGGTGGGTGACACCTGTCACTTTGTGTTAACCAGCGGAGGCCGGACCTACCACCTGAAGGCCACATCTGAAGGGGAGTGTCAGAGATGGGTGTCAGCCCTGCAACAAGCAAAGGCTAATGCCACGCTCCTGGTGCATCACTCAGGTAAGACTAATGTTTTTTCCCTATTTGATACATCTTCACCAATATATTGTGATCAAATTTAATCATTTTGGAAATATCATTGTGTTATTTTTTTATTCTGTGTTAACGGCGACTGCCTGACCTATAAAAGAGTCTTTTTAAAGAAGCAATACCGTTCTGATAACTAACTAACTATAGGCTCAGAAGCCTATAGTTCAGCATTTGAAGTGTAATTTCAACATCTGAACATCAGAGGGCAGTGTTACCAAACTATCTGTGACAAGGCCAATTAAAGGCAAAAGGATATTTCCTTTAAAATTTAATTTTCTTTTGCTACGAACATGATTATATGTCATATAATATTAGGATGAATGGGATATGAATCAAGTGAGCAAATGCTGAATTTATCAACTCTTCCTTTGGAATACAAGTAAAATAAAAAATCATATAGATGTGCATCCATGCCTCCCCCTCCACTCTGCAGCCTATCTCCCACCCTGTCTCCTTCAGTCTGGCAGTGAGTGCTGAATGAAATGACCTTCCTCTCCTGACTCCTCCTCCTCCTCCGGTAGAAGGAGGGGAAAAGAAAAAAGAAGGAAAGAGAGAGAGAGACATAGCAGGCATGTGTGAGAGGCTTTCATTGAAATATTTTCCACTCATGGACTATAAGGAGATAGGAGTGCATCATTTTCAATGAGTGTCGCCTTGTAAGTAAGATGTTTTTTTAAAAAATATATTCAGCAGAATAGGATTCCAGGTAGATCTTTTATGATCTTCATGTTTTTTTTGGGGGGGGGGGGGGGGGTTAATTTGTGATTCTGTTATTGTCCCACGAGTGTCTCATTATAGAGTTAATTTAGTTTCACCATTGTGTGGGTAGAGACAGGTTGAATGGTGTCATAAGGACAGTCCGTTTAAAAAGTAGGCTGTTAAATGCAGCAGTTATACAAATCAATGCCTCAAGAGGTGCTTGTTAGCACTCTTCAGTGCTGTAGGAAAGGGTTGTACCTGCAAGATGCAAATCAATGTTTTACTTGAAGATTTTGTTTTTGTGTCAGTCATTAGAGCCTCATTTGTAAACCTAGTTTTTTATCCTATCTGAGGTCATAGACAGTTCAGAAATCACAATATGCTTTGTTTTCTGTTTTCAATTTTGAAAGGCTTAGTGGTTGCTCATTTTATCTGGCTCTACAGTAAGCAGGGGTGCAAATCCTGGTGCGTTTTGGTGAGGTGATTATAGATTACCCTTCCATAAGCAGCCGCAGGGCTCAGTCCCAGAGCAGATTAATTGGCTGAAAGGATCAGAACAGCAGTAATTAAGTGGAGCTTGCAGAAGAAGTGAGGCACCTATTGTGTGATATCCACCACATGGTAAGCACACATGAGTTTTGCATTCGCGAATCTGTAAAAATAGGTGTGTTGTGCTCTGCAAACGCACAGATTGATTCTCCTCCCACTCCATGTCCGTTATGACGCTCCCTTTATCACCTGTGGGTGTCTTCTTGTGATTTAACTATGAGTCACCATTTGCTCTCAGACTCTCCTGTGACTCCCATGTGGAAAAAACAACCCGTTGCTGCACTCATCAGCCCTGTGTGTCATTCCCCTACACGTCCATCACAGTTCTAGGATGAGCTTAATGGGTTTGCATCTCCATATGAACATGTTGGATGGCAGATGGCCTCAGAGAACTCGATTTCTTACCACCTTGAGCAGCAGAAATCTGCTAGATGTGGGTCATGGAACCATTGCAGCTTGAAGTATTTTTCACTCTCTTATTTTTAATCATTTTTCTCCAGGGACTTCACTAATCCAGTTTGCCCTGATTGTTGTTTTTTATTTTCTTCCCCTTTTAATAGGGTTTGGTAGTTTGTCTCCATGCTTTTGAACTCATACACCGAACTATACTGGCCTAGATTCAAACCATGCACTTACGTGTCCTGGGATTTATCATGCACTGTTTTGTTTAGCAGAGAAAGTTTTGACCTAGAAACATTTTATTTCTTTTATTTTGTAATTTTTTAATAATCCAAGGCAAAAAAAACCCCCATTTTTAAAGTAACCTAATCAGTGGTAATCTCAAATTTCTATATTTTAAGGAACAGAAGCAGCACTACATTAAATTATGGCAGATGTACATCTTTAAGGTGTTAAGCTAAATTAAAAGCTGTTTTTGTTCAGAAGTATATGCCCCTCTTGCACTTCTCTGGACTGTGTTACATAACTACCATAAACTAGTGTATTTTGGTGAGATTTTATGTGACAAACTAACTCAAATTATTATAATTTTGCAGTGGAATAGATGCTGAAGATAGAAGTTTAAAATTTTTTTTGTAGATAAAAACTGAAGCGTTCATTTATATTCAATGCAAAATAGACCAAGAGGCTCCGTAAACATCAATGCCCCAGTCTTGTAATAGATTCTTGTTTGGCTTTTGTCTGATCCTGTTGAAAGGCGAACTTCCACCCCTGTCCTTTGCAGCCTCTAACAGGTTTTCTTCCAGGATTGTCAGTGTGATGTGTTAATTGTTTTTCAGACATAGAGGTCACAATGCTGCTTGTCTACTAATTGTTGCCTATAAAAATGTTTGGCTTTCATGAAAGAGTTAAACTGAGATTAAATTACACAAAAGTGGAGTCTGGTTACTAGTTAGGGGCATCCAAGAGACTAAATACAATGTAATGATTTTTTTGAGTAAATAATCACAAACAACACTATTTTCCTTCCACTTGAAAATGATATGCCACTTTGTATGGATCTATCAGAAAAAATCCAGATAAAACATTTTGAAGTTTGTGGTTGTAACGTGACAAAATATTCAAAAGTTCAAGGAGAATGAATCACTCTATATTGTAAATATGCCTTATAATGCTTAGTAATCAATCCAGTCTCCTTGAAACGCTCTGAAAGGACTAGAGACTCGCAGTTCGGCTCATGCCAGCTAGAGGAAGAGAGAGAGAAGAGAGGAGGAAAAGGGGTAATGCGTCATCCTTTTTTCTCTCTCTTCAGCTAAAAATAGCCTTGCCTCCTGATTGCATATGTCCACGTTTCCAAGGCAACAGTGTTCATTCACAGCTTTCTGATATTTTGGAAGATAGGTTGTTTAGAGATTAGGGTGTGAAGTGCTATTATCCTTTCCCATCCGTTTCCCATTAACTCGTCTCATTCTATGTTTAGAGCATTTAAAACATCTTTTGTTAGTCTGTCTCGTGACAGACTGTGCTGTCTACTCCAATCTGGAATCTCATCATCACTAACACACAGATTGTTCTGACATATTTTGAATCTGTCAGTTTTTAAACTGCTACACTGGTGTCTCTGTGTGAAGATGACTCAGGAGATGAAACCCCTGTGCCTCAGGAGGACCGTGCCCTCACCCAAGGAGCGCTGCATTCCCTGGCCACCAAGTTGGAGGATCTGAGCACCTGTAATGAGCTGATCGGAAAGCACGGCGCCGCTCTCCAGCGCTCCCTCAGCGAACTTGAAGACCTGCGAGGGCCCACCGAAGGCACGGACAAAGTGAAAGCCGTTAATGAGCGAGCCACCCTCTTCCGCATCACCTCTAATGCTATGATCAATGTGAGTTCACACAGCTCATACCTCTGCTGGTGTAAAGGCTTAAAGACTAAACGGATTAGCTGCCTATGTCTCTTAGTGAGGGACTGTAGCGAGGCCTCGGAGTTCGCCATGTGCTTTGATGTTTGTTGTGTTCACACCTCAGGCTTGTCGGGACTTTTTGGATGTGGCAGAATCTCACAGCCGGCGGTGGCAGAAGGCTCTGCACTATGAGAGAGAACAGCGCCACCATCTGGAGGAGACCATTGAACAGTTAGCCAAACAGCACAACAGCCTGGAGAGAGCGTGGAGGGAGAATCCCACCTCGTATACAGGTGAGACCTCACTGCCATTGCCACATAGATGAACATCTAGTACCTACGATGTGCAAAGCAATGTGTGTGTGTAAGAATACTGCTACTTAGCTGCTGGTTTGGTTTGACAACGAACACATTGTTTTAGAAGAGTTAAACTACATTGAAGTCATCTAATTTTGATAAATCCTTAAAACTCTACCTCAAACATGAATAATCTTTATTCCATACTTAAAGAACTCGATTTTACTCATTGCCACCCCTTAAATAACAAGAGTAAAGTGACACTTTAGTAATGATTTAGTAAAGAGAGCAACAGCATGGTTGAAAAAAAACGTGTTGGGAGGTGCTGCAGCTGAACCTTATCATTTTAAACCTGAATTATCTACTCTGTGGAGGGTTTAATCTCCCTTATTCAATTATCTCTAGTGTGTTATAGGTGTTCATTCAATCAATTTGTTAAAAATGTATTTACATAATTACTTTCAACTAATTTGCAGGAACAAAAACAAAACCAAAGTTTAAATGTTTTCCCTCTCTTTCATTGATCACATTTTTGTTTTACTTGGTGGTTTAAGGTATGGAAAAGTTTTTAGATTTGAACACGCTTTATGTTGAAGTTAATGGGATACTATATCAATGTAAAAACTATCTTGTATAACTTAGCAGCATGACTGCAATACTTGGTTTTATGTTATTGAATGAGACACGTTTGATATAGCTTTGACTTCTATCATTTGTTAAAATCTAGAAATTACAACTCACTCATTTGATTATATTATTATATTATTTCATCATTACTTTTGTTCTGTTTCAGATCAGAACAAAGTGAATGCCGTTATATGTTCTGAGTAAAAAATCAACATATCGACAATAATTATAAGTTCCAACTAAACATGCTGAGTCCTACTAACGTTTATTACATAAATTGAATTATTTTCTTATTGCATCAACAATATGACATGGAATGATGTGGATGTAATGATGTGGATGTAAACAGGGATACTTTGTTGTTATAGTTAAAAAGTGTTGTTTTCATAACTTTCTTTCGAGTATATTTCAATAATTTCCAGCAAGTTGAGATTTTAACTGTGGCCTAATTTAAATACACTGAAATCTGTGATCCTAACAGAGTTTTGGTCCAGTGATTGTCAATTTGCATAAATTATTTTTTCAAGCATTTCAACTCTAACAGGTAAGAGTTGTTGTAAAACCTGGAAGTCAGTTTATCAGTTGTAAAAACTTGTTTAAAACTTTACAAAAAAGCTGCACTTAAAACTGTTTTACTTTTGGCTGACTTCCCTGTCTATACAATTTAATTATGATAAAGCACAGATAATTCTGACAAGTTAAACTTACAGATAAACCAAGCTAGTTCATTTTTTTGTTTGATTTTCTGCAGTGCCCTGGCACTGACCCTTACTAGCTACACACAGCTGTTTGATTAAATAAAGCCATCATTACTTGCTATTTTAAATGTTGCATGTCTACAGTCCTGTTAGCTTCAAATTGTTTACAATAAACACAAAAAAAATCTCTCTCAGTAATTATCTTCTGACATTTCTCATGATTCAACATTTTAATGGCAATATTAAACCAAAACAAATAAGAGCTCATGTTCTCATGCTCTTCAATGTCCAAACTTGGACATTGAAGCCTTTTATGCTAACCTGTCCCACGTTTGTTCCTGCAGGTGTGGAACGGTCTCAAGAGGGGGATGCGAGTGATGAAAATGAAGAAGCGGAGTTCTTTGATGCCATGGAGGACGCCCCTTCATTCATAACTGTGACTACCACTGGAAATATCCGACACAAGTAGGGAGCATCACGTTCAGTAGATGCGCGATGATGTCTGCTGGAGCTGTGCTTTAGTTACAGTAACAGACCTTGACATGCAGTCAGGTGACATAGGTGAAGCAGTGCCTCACCTGTCGTCATGAAGAAATAAAATCATGTTTGATTACACATGTGCTACACATGCTGATGTCTGTCTAATATATTTAATGAATATTTGTGACATATTTAGTCTTTATGATAAACTATAAATGCACACTGAAATATGCAGGGTGAGGCAGGAAGTATCATGCTGCACTGGTAGAGGGCAGTGCTGAGCCCCATAGGCACAATGGGCAACTGATGCTCTTCTTCTACACACTAAAAATACTGAAAATAATCAGGAAAAATATAAAAAATACATTTAGAATTAAATCAATCCAGGATGACTGTAATCATTGATGATTATCTCCATTAAAGCAGCCATGTTTTTAGAAATGAAGCCAAACAAAGAAGATTTTTGACTGAGTGACTGAGATATCTGTGAAGGAGGAAAGGCACATGGACTTTGTATACAAATATAAGTAAAATCATACATTTTATTTTATAAAAAAAAAACCAAAACAAGAGAGAAAAAAAATTTTGACAGAAATTTTTTTATTTTTGTTCTTGCTATTATATTGTTGAACAGCATGCAGTTGATTGGAGCATATTTAATAGCTGCTAAAACAATTAAATGTTCTGATTATGAAATATAATATTCTATTTTGAGTTTTGTTCTCACTGCATGTCACTGGCAACTAGTATTACCTTTATGTCCCACTGCCTTATTTTAGGCGCTCAGGCAGTAACCAGAGTATGATGAGTGGAGGAGTGCCCACTGACTGGACTCACAATGAGAGTGTAAGTCCAAACCATTTTAAGGCTGAATGTCAAATTTGTCTGTCTTTATTTTAATGTGTAAAAGTATTTTTACCTTTTTAACTAGATCACATCTTATCATGTTATGAATGCAAATATCCGTCTTCCCATCATCTCTGACTAGCTTTCTTGTTTTTGCTGAAAAAAAACAATTCCACAGCTTGATACTGCCACCACCATGTTTCACAACTACTCGTAGCATTTTGTATTCAGCCCAAAAAAGATAAATATTGAAGAGCACCTTCTAAGGCAAGTTTAATATGTATACTACATGGTTTATTGTAATCTGTAAACAGGAGCTCTTATAGCTTTCTGTTGACAGTGGTCAAGAATGTACAACTAATAAATTTCCTCTCAACAGATTCTGATACATTCTGTTACTTAATTTTTACTTTTGAGTCTCACAGTAGAAGGGGCTGAATACAAATTTAAACCAAAGTTTTTAGATTTTTATTAACGATAGTTAGCCTGGCCCTTCACAATTATTCACTACTTCATGTTGGTTTGTCCCATAAAATCCAAATAAATATATTGACGTTGACAAGGTTGTGAAAAAATTCAAGAGGTAGCTCTTATGTAAAATATATATATATTTTTTGTTATTTAAAGGACACCTCAGGCACAAACCAAATGCAGCTACGAAGAACAAGACGCAGTCGTATCCCTGACAAACCAAACTACTCCCTCAACTTGTGGAGCATCATGAAAAACTGTATCGGAAAGGACCTATCCAAGATTCCCATGCCTGTAAATCAAAATACTATTTTGCACATTTAAGAATTAGGAAGCAGGCTCTTCTTTTGATACTCTAGAGGTGAATTTCTTCTCTTCAGAAACAAATGACATGCCTTCTTGCAGGTAAACTTTAATGAGCCGCTGTCGATGCTGCAGCGTCTGACTGAGGATTTGGAGTACAGCGAGCTGCTGGACCGGGCGGCTCGCTGCGACTCGTCCCTGGATCAGATGTGCCTCGTGGCTGCCTTTTCCGTCTCGTCCTACTCAACCACAGTCCATCGTACCGCCAAGCCCTTCAACCCTCTGCTGGGGGAGACTTACGAGCTGGACCGACTGGAGGAGTACGGCTATCGCTCCATCTCTGAGCAGGCGAGACATAAACACATCCATCCATCGGGATTTTCTGTCACTGCACATTTAGTTTATCCATCTGAGCATTCAAATGATGTAATAGCTCGACAGTTAATGACTTTCACTGATGATACCGTTCAATCTCAGGTCAGCCATCATCCACCAGCTGCGGCCCACCATGTGGCATCAGAGCGAGGATGGACTCTGTGGCAGCACATAACCATTGATAGCAAGTTTCGTGGGAAATATATTTCTGTCATGCCGTTAGGTAAGAAGCAGTTAGCAGCAAATAAAGCAGCACCTTCTATTTGCCTCAATCTTGTAAAATGTTATAGAAAATGCAGTGTGTTCGTCTTGGCAAAAATCTTAACAAATGGAATCTGTCACAGATTTCTTTAACAAACTGTTTTTCATTGATTTAGTTGAAAGATAATGCTCATGTAATGGAAGTTTTCATATAAAATTTTCCAAAGGTGCCAATAAGATGCTGTGTTAACAAACATTAGCCACATTTATCCTACAAAAAATCCAGACTGATTGTGTTTGGGTGTTTTGGTCTTCACCACAGGTAACATTCACCTGCAGTTCCACTCAAGTGGAAACCATTACGTGTGGAGCAAAGTGACTTCCACGGTGCACAACATCATTGTAGGGAAACTTTGGATCGATCAGGTGGGTTTCAGCTTATAAATGACAGAAATCACAACTGAAGAAGCAGAAGCTCTTTCGTATTATATCTGATGCATCTCTTCCTTTTCCTGTCCACATCAGTCTGGAGACATTGACATTGTGAACACCACCACGAAGGACACCTGCCGTCTCAAATTCTCCCCGTACAGCTACTTCTCCAGGGAAGTTCCACGAAAAGTATGTTTCAGCTACAGACAAGGAATTGCTAAACATGCAGTAGCCAGCAGTGTTGATGCAGAGCAGAAAATACATCTAAACATGGTTCCTACATATTTTCCAAGTCAATATAAAACACGTTTCTACATTTTGCATCAGGTCTTGAGTTCCAGATGTAAGGAAAGAAATAAGGACCAGGAAAGATTGAAAGACCGCAAAGGAAAGAACAGCAAATAAAGGATTATTGGGATTGATAATTGTGCAAAGAAGGGTTTTTTACAAAATGAGGAATGTTACAGACGTTCCCCATATTAACGAGAATCCTCTTTATAAAACTGTCAGAAGTTTTTTCAGAGCCGCTGTAGCAAAGACTGCTAACAAAAGATCTATCCTGCCCAAAACCATCAGCAGCTACAACTATTTGAAGAATCTTGAATAATAGGACTTACTACGACTTTTCATTTTCCTTTGGGATTATAATTTTTTTTTCTGAATTTAGTTGAAGAGAGAGAGAGGAAAGACAAGGGATAAAGAAAAGAAAAAAGGAAAGTCAAAGAAGGAAGGAAGAAAAAACAAGATTTGATTGATGGTACACTTGATATTTTTCACAATAACATCCATATTTATTTTTTCCCAGAAAAAAAACACAGAACTTTACTTTTCCAGACTTTTAAGGAGTCTCATGTAGCCAGATCTTCTTCATGCTTCTTTCTTCTCTTTCTCTAGGTGACCGGCGTGGTGGAGGACGGAGAGGGAACAGCCCATTACATCCTGTCAGGAACCTGGGATGACAAAATGGAAAGTGCAAAAATAGTGGAAAGCAGCCGGGGATGTGGAGGCTCTGAAGGCAAACAAAAAACTGTTTATCAGACTCTTCAACCCAAACTCCTGTGGAAAAAATACCCTCTTCCGTGGGTTTCTGAAATCTAAAAACTTTTGCTCCCGAATCTACATGACTGTCTAAGCGCACATTTGAAGGCTCTTCTTTTCTGCATCTCTTCTCAGAGACAATGCAGAAAACATGCACTATTTCTCCGCCCTGGCACTGACCTTGAACGAGCCGGAGGAGGGCGTCGCCCCAACCGACAGCCGTCTGCGACCGGACCAGCGGCTGATGGAGGTGGGCTTGTGGGACGAGGCGAACATCGAGAAGCAGCGGCTTGAGGACCACCAGAGGATGGAGAGGAAAAGAAGGGAGGCACAAGCTAACCAGGCCCTGGAAGAAGGCGAGTATTTGGACCTAGGGCTGGGGGATATGAGGAAAATCTAATATCCTGATATATGTTTTGCTATATCACGATACACAATATATATCACAATATTCTTAAATGAGCTCCAATGTTATTTTAAACTAGACTCCTTGCACCCACCCAAGTTCCCGCCCCCATTTCCCTGCTGGACTTAAATGTAAGCTCATATAAAAAAGGATGCAGTGTTTTGCTATGAACTGTCTACACTATAACTAGATAACAAGGTGAGAAATAAGTTTTCACTAAGAAAAAAAATGGCTAATCTACCACAACGATCACTTATTAATAATCGCAAAATACGCATCAAACCTAAAAACCCAAAACTGTAACGAACTGAATGTTCTTTTCTAAGTGGGGGTAATGTTTGAGTGTTTTTGGTGCTGAATCCTGATACATAAAGTTGCGTTGTTGTCAGTTGCTATGGCAAAGAGGTTGCGTGTATCGTAAAGCCTACCGAGACCAAGAATAAAAAGAATGAGTAGTTTTTAGTTATTTTTCTCATTGCATAACACTAAATGAATCATACCTACATCTCCAGGTTTCACTTTAACGGACTAGTTCTACCGCGGCGGCGCGGCTATGAACGGCATGTAGAAGAATAGTCTGATTAGGCGGTGAAATAAATTTGTGGTACAACCTTTTGTGGCAATAGTTTTATAACATGTTTTGCAAATTACCTCATTTTGTTCGACATCCTCCATATAAAATCCAAACCATTGCCAAATTATTGACCAACGCTGTTTCTCTTTGGAACTAGACTAGTTCATCTGATTCGTCTTGAGCAACCGTCTCATTCACGGATCACCTCAAACTCTCGCTGTCACCATGTTGTTTGTTTTCTCCGCGCAGTGTGATTGGTAGAAAATTTTCAGGTTGGGAGGTGAAAGGGACTAGTGATGCATTCATAGGGTGTCGGATAAACCATATTCGCAGTGAGTTTGTTATTTGAACTACAATTTATACTCGATAGTTAAAATGGCTATATCGCAAAAATCGTAAATTAAAAATATCGCGATACATTGAGTATACTTGATATATCGCCCAGCCCTACTTGGACCCCAGAAACCATAACATTTGTGTTTGGTTCCTTTTACTCTGATACCCCTAAATGAAGTCCAGTGCAACTACAGAAGTCACCTAATTAGTAAAGAGAGTCTACCTTTTGGTAATTTACCTCAGTAAAGCAGAGTATTACCACAGTTAGGTTATAAAACAATATTTCAATCTTTCAACATCTCCCGTAGCACAGTTCACTCCTTTAATAAAAAAAAGCTACATTTTTCTCCACAGTGAATCATGGTGGTGGCAGCATTATGCTGTGGGGAGGCTTTTCTGGAGTAGGGACCACAGAAGTTAGTTAGTTATGAGGGGTAGATGGATAAATAAAACAAAAGATTTGGGACTGCAGGAGGAACCATATATTTAAACATGCAGTCAGAGATACAGCAGAAGATTAGATTGAGGTATAAACATGCGTTGGAATGGCCCAGTCAAAGTTCAGTCAAATAAAATTGAGAATCAAGCTTCTTACTTATTACAAATTATGGATTTTTATTACAGATTTCTAGTGATAAAGTAGGGCGAAGGGCTTTAAAAATCATAAACTTCACATTGACTTTGTGTTCACAATATTAATATTTATATTTTGGAAGAAACAACAATATAATTTTTTGAAAAAAGGTTTTCTCTTTCCTAAGGTTGTTTACCTTTGCTTTCAGGGCAAGACGTGGAAAGTTATCAGCCGGTGTGGTTTGAGAAGAGAACAGACGAAAACACAGGAGAAGCATCCTACATGTACAGAGGTGGCTACTGGGAAGCTAAAGAGAGACAAGACTGGAGTCACTGTCCTGAGATCTTCTAGGAATCTGGTAGTTTTTTTTTTGGTGGGGGGTTAGGTGGGCTTAGATGAGCAGGTGGCAGTGGGTGAGATAGCTAACTCCTCTCAGCTTCTAAAGCACAAAACCTCCAGCCTCTACTTCCTGTGTATATGTGTTCCCTCCCTGTTACAGCTGTTCTACCAGGATGCATGGCTTTGGTTGGTATACGCTTCCATGCTCTGCAGAACTTTTTATGTGAGCAATTCAAGTTCTGTGTGCGAGTGTGGGTGGACTTTAGTTTACATAGAACCAATTTCAGCACAAAACACACCTAACTGAGTGTGCATGGACGATCCTGGGGGCGTGGAGCTCCCTGTGTGTACAAGCACCAAATGTCCTGCTCCAATCAGAGATGGAGGATATCAGTCTTTGAAAGAGTGGGACAAAAGCCTTCTTCTGTGCTGTGAAGTTGTGTCAGCAGAACATGATTTACAGATCCTTCACATTCTTTGCTGTTTTGTGCTAGAGTGTTTTTTCAAAATTGCACCACAGTATCCTGCAGCACAAGCTGAACCCAGAGTGGCCTCTAAAAACAAAGACCTCGTTTCATTGAGAGATGAGTGACAGAAACTGTGTCATTTAACACTTCTAAGCTAGTTCGCTTCAAACACAGATCAATGCAAAACCCCAGAGTTCATGTATGACTGAACTAAAGGAGTTTTATTGAGTCCATGAAGAAATGAAAGTTGCAGTATTATTGTAAATTAGTGCTAATCTTACATGTCAGAGATGGCAAAGTGGAGATTTTTGTACATCTAACAGACTATAAGAGAAGAAGATTTTGATTTTTGACCCATTTGGGCATCTAATCTAATTTGAGCAATTTCCAATGCATTACTCATTCCAGTAAAAGGCTAAACTGTATAAGTGCTTCAGAAATGTCCCTAATCTGTACAAATCTACAATTTCACAGCAAAACCTTGCATTTTCTGCCATCTGTCTACATATTATCCTCTACAAGTAGAAATCAAATACAAATTTTAAAAAAAATTTCAAAACAAAATACAGTTTATGAAAATATTCCAACCATTTCCTGAGAGCTCAGGTGATTCATACCACTATCACAATTATTAAGCTTAATAAGGTCACACAACTCAAGCAGACAAAAAGTTACAAGCGTTTAAAGCCCTAAAAAGCACAGACGGCTTCTAACTTTCTAGATGAAACTACCCTATTAAACTTAATGATGAGGGAGAACAGCTCAATTCATAATCAGTATGATTCTTTTTTAGCCTATATGATCTATAAATGAATTATTTTGTCAAGATGGATTGCTTTTGATGCTGAACTCTGTAAGGGGTTTAGTTGATAGGCAAATTGAACATGAAAGCACTTTTGAAGAAACATTAAAGTCTGCTGTAATGTTTTCTAATAAAGCAAATAATCTCAGATGACGAGGAGCAGAATAATCTGATCTGATTAGACAGGATGTGAAGAGCCACTGTTCCTAACAGTGTGTTCGCCGAAGGACAGATAATGAGCACCTTTTAACAAATCCCATCCCGTCAAGGTTGCATATATGGGAACAAATGCAATAATTCATAGACTAGTCTGAATCACGTTTGGCAAAACTGATAGAAATGTGTGATTTTTCACCAGTAGGTTGTTTGAGAGGTTACTTCTTTTGATTAGGTTATAGACAAGAATAATTAGATTTTTTTTCCATTAGTTCCTTTTTTTCTATCAAATTCCAAACCTGGCCTGATTTATTAAATTGATAAATGATTACCGTGTTACTTATAAATCATAATTAAATTAAAATTGTGTCAGAAATTGGAACTGGAAACTGGGAATCTCAACTCATTTGAGAGCCTTCTAGATTTTAGGGTAAATACTTTTTTCCAGCACTCACATTCTGCTTCCTGTCTACCACAAATTCTAATATTAGGTTAAAAAAATAATAATAACGTTAAACCTTCTTTTACCGCTGTTTCATTTGGTCTTTAGAGGAATATAAATTAGTCCCTTCTAACTGTTTAGGTCAAATGTTTACATTTTTGCATCTGACACTGTAAATTGAGATAGACTTAACCCAAATTTTAACTATTTATGGGCAGAATATCTTTGCAAGATTAAGAAGATTAAATGTTTACTAAAATCTAACACTTTTTATTCCTAATATTTGGATCCTGGAATCCCAGTGTTATGATTTAAATGCAGCTGTGACTATGTGAGCCTTATGCCTCATGTTTTGTATTTTTTCCCCCTTACTCTACAGTAAATAAAACGAAAATTGGACACATGAATTTCTGTGGAAACTTTTCTTAGTTCTCAGGCTGGAACATAAACTCCGAAAGCAAGCAACTATTAAAAGTAAGATAATTTTATTTCCACAAGGTTACAAAAACTCTTTAGTTGAGAAATGGTTGCAGAGCCATACGGAAAACTCCTCAGTTTCCTTTTAATGGAATCTAAAACATTTAAACCACATAAATACTTTGAGAACTCTAAAGTACACGTATTTATACCTGAAAATATGTGAAGACTTAATTTTAGGAGTTTCTCTGATGCAGAAATCAGTTCATCCTTGTGTTGCACACAATGAGAACTTAAATTGGTGCTTAATGATAATTCTAGCCTTAATTAGAGCATGTAACAAAAGAGTAATCTATAGTAAGTCTGACCTAGATACAGAAAAACGTTTTATAAAGATGTTTATTATGTTCAGACTTATACAGAAGGCATTCAGGTGATTGTTTTGGGTAACAAAGTTCGGTTTAGAATATTAATATGTTAACTACTTTCCCTATATAAAGTTTAAGAAATATAGATATTTATGAGAGATATGTATATCATATGTGTATATGTAAATATGATTTATTTTTTTGTTCTTGTTGCTTTATTAAAATGCTAAATGTCAGCAATAATGCAATATGAACAGCTACTTAAGTACAAAAAAATCACTACTGTGTCAAATTAGTATAGATTTCCATTAGATAAGTGGTGGATTAGTTGCTAATATGCACATGGACGCCCATAATAAATACCCTCCATATCTAATACTTCTGTGTATTTATACCTTACTGTGTACAATAACAGGGCATGGTTCACATATATGACTGTCCGGTTAGTTTTCACCAGTAATTAGTAACAATACAGTAGAAGTAGAAGCTCATCAGCTAAATCACTGTAAAATGTTTGACATTACGTGAATATCCATGCTTAATCACTCTTTATCTTCTGGTTTTGAATAGTCGAAACCAAACACAGCTAATGAGATGTTGCAGAGACTGAATTATGAATGTAAGAGGATTAGATGCTGTATGTCATATTCTAAAAAAAATGTATGAAATCATGTTCAAATAAAGCACAAGGTCTTCTTGACCTGCTGTAACACTGTACAGAATCCAGAGGTTTTCATCACAGCACACTCAGTAGCTATGCATGGTTTCAGAGTGCAAATGCACTTTTGTAGTGAGCAGCCTTCTAACCTTGCTAAGTGTGGATTGCCAGTGAAACATGATGTAAATTCACCTTTTGTGCCCAATTACCTCAGAAAGTTTCAATTTTCCAAATCAAATAAAAATACTATAAAAGAAACTCTGCTACATGGTTCATTGTCAAATCTGGGTTTTTTTATTATTTATCACAGTTAACAAGAAAAGCATCATTTTAATAGAGCAATGTTATTTAAAGTATTTATATGCAATTCTTTATTTTAAGCATTTTAAATTGTGTCCTGCTGCTTTATAGTGGTGCACTGTTTTGTATATAATTTAATGTTACTTTTATTTTTTTATAGGTATTGTATATGTATCTTCGCCTGTAATACTGGCAAACATAATTCAATCCCTTTGTTTTACACTATATATTATACTGCAGGGGAAATTGATGCAGGACAAGTTGCTTTAATTTTCTAAGTAGCTATATTTCTACAGGTGCCATTAATAGGAAATTCTCAGGAGATGTGACTGATGGTTCCAGTGAGAAGTCCTGAGTCCATTATATCATAAACTGGCCGGTATTAGGTGATTCCAGCAAGATTTCAGACAGAAAAGTGAATAAACAGTTTCATAGAAAGGGATAAATAATTCACTGATATGGTGCTTTCTCACCACATGAGACTCCACTGCTGAAGAAAAAACATGCTGGAACATGTTTAAAGTTTGCTGAATAACATTGAGACAAGTGTGTAAAATACTAGAATATAGCCTGGTCACAGAGACTGAAATCAAACTATTTGGATGTCATAAAACACATTATATTTGAAAATTAAAATGCACTGCATATCACCCCCAAAACTCCATACCATCAGTGAAGATGGAGGTGGGAATATGGTTCTGTGGAGCTGTTTTCCAGCATACAACACAGGCAAGATTCATATTATTGTACAAAGAATGAGTGGAAAAATGTACAGACAGTCTTAATAAGCTGCTGTTTCATTAGAGTTTATTACACATAACTCATGTGAATTTACGGTTTGATCAGAGGCATGCAAGTAACTAGTTATATTCACTTGAGTAATTTCTTGGAAAAGATATACTTTTAGGAGTAGTTTTACCACAATGCACTTTTTACTTTTACTTGAGTAATATTAAATATTGCTACTCTTACTTGAGTAAAATAAAAAAAATAAAAATACAAATGTTTTAACCAAACATGTATGAGACAAATTAAGACACAGTAAAGTAAGACTTTTTGTTTGTAAGCTTTTTGGTTCTAATCTTATTTTCTATCTGCTGAGTAAAGTGCACTATTGCCACTGGAATAATTTTACCATGTTCTAACATAAACATACTATACTGTAAGTATTGGTTTTACAAGTATTAAATCAAAAAGATTTAATTTTGAAATGTTTCTTCTGCCTGATTTTGTGTCCTTTTTTCCTCATTTTACACTTTAATATACCATAAATTGCAGATTATTTAGTTTTTTTGTCTTTTTGGTGATATACGTTTTAAATATCAAATAAAACACGCAGATTTAGCACTCAAGTAGCCTTTTACCAAAATACTGTTCTTTACTTAGTTGAGTGATTTCTTGGATACTTTTCTCTTTCATTTGAGTAAAAATATTTTGAAGTAGTGCTGCTCTTACTGGAGTACAATATGCTTATTTTGAGTTTCCAGCTCTTGACAGCATTTTTTAAAAAGTGGCATTGCCCTTTAAACAAACCATCCAATGAAACTGAAACATGTCCCCCTGCTGGCTGCTGCCTGGTAGTGCAGTTTCCGACTGGCGGAGCTTTGGAGATGCTGACGGTGCTCCAGGAACAAGGTAACAGCAGAGACCATTTTATTGTGATAAAATGTGTTGATAAAAAAAATGCTTTTTATACTCACGCGAGACCAGAGGGCGGTAACATCGCGGGAAGTGAAGCAGGAGAAACGGCTAAAAATGTTTTTGGAGAGAACAACCTGCTGTTAGCTAACACAGGGACAGGTTACTAGCTTAACATCGGCGCAAAGACGTTTGTGCTCGTCAAGTTACATAATACTGCTCAGTTCTGTGAACTAGCATGTTAGCATCACTGCTTTGTTGTTTTATGACCAAGTAGGACATTTTACTGCAACGGTTGTGACTGGAAACCGTCGCCGCATAGAGGCGTGAGTGAAAGCATAACTTTAGCTGCACTGACAGGAGTAACAAGCGAGCTGCTGTACATCACCTGGCTGAGCGAAACAACCAGGCACTGAGGTAAGTTGCCTTTTAAAGGCAATAGGCAGCTAAATATATAACTCCTCACTATTTTAAAGCGTATTGTTAGAAGCAAGGTTGCGATTTTCGGAACAGTTCCGTCAATAAATATGTAAATTGTTGTCTATGTTTACAGCACTACTATCTTCAGTGCATCATGCTCTGTTCGTGCCTGTGGCTTCATAGCATCATGACAAGACTAACCAGTCCGCCCAGTCTCCCTCCTGGAGACGGTAGATTTATGGCAGGCCAATGTCGCATATAATCAAGCTGAAGTTAGCTTGCGATTTGGGAAATGGCAATTCCACTTAATTTGTCGCTCACGTTCAAAAATTACGACACTAACCTTTTAAAACCTGGGCTAGATTACTCTAAGAGCTGAAACCTTAAGCCCAGGTTTGTGATTTGTGAAACCTTAAGTAAATTTTGGCTTTTTTGAAGAGACTTTGTATTGTAGTTTCTGAGGTGGACCACTTTTAGTGTGTTTCAGATGGAAAAGAAAGCACTAAAACAATCTCTTATTTAAACTTTAGTAATTATGAGCAACAATTCATGCTCAAAAGTCCAGAATTAGATCAGTTCTGCAACGAAGAATGGGCGAAAATCATCACTTGATGATGTGACCACAAATTTCTTTGCGAAACCAGTTATTAGGTTTAGAGAGCAATAACTTTTTCCCATAGGGTCAGTTTATGTTTCAGTTTTTCCTTTTATAAATGAAGTCATTTGAGAGCTTTATTTTGTATTTATTCATATTGTCTAAAATAAAAATGCAAATACATTTTCACATCTCCATATTTCCAGAAAAGTAGTTCTTGAAGGCACCTAAATAAAACACACTTTTTTTTTGATTTTCTGATGTTTCATTTTAAATTTGGAGAATTGAATTTGGAATATTGACTGTGAAGATCTTGACCTCTTTATATGACAAACCGACTTGCCATGGTACATACTGTTTTCCAGCCCTCCCTAAACAGTTCAGTCCCCTCCTCCTTTCCCTTGTCTGTTTCCCACTGAAGCATATGTCATCTTACAAACTCAGGGTGAGTTACACAACCCGGCTGTCATGCAAAATAGGAACACGTGTTTTTAGGCGTTGCTTGAAAACACATCTCTCACAGACAACACAGACTGGTTAACCACTGTTGGGGAAACAGCTGCGTCTCAGAGGAAATATTTTTTTAATATTTTTATTTTTAGAATCTCCAGCTTGACAGCTTAATTTTCTTTTTTTTAATTTCTTTGGGAGATGAGAAGAACGAACTCAACATGTGCTTGCCTTACAGAGAGGACCATGCTACGAACATGACCAGCACCGATGGCTTCTCAAAATGCGAGGCGACTCTGCGAGCCAGAAGCCGGAGGAGGCCGCTTGCAGAGATGCTCCATCTGCTCTCAGCCGTCATCGTTTGGCTGGTGACCGGCACCACTATCTCCAGCCTCAACAAATGGATTTTCGCAGTTTACAACTTCAGGTACCCTCTGCTGCTGTCTGCGCTGCATATGCTGACAGCAATCGTGGTGGACTACGGGCTGATCAAGCTGCGGGTGATCCGACATAGAGGGGCCGCTGAGCAGGACCTGACTCCGAACGCTAAGTGTAAAGTGTTCCTGTTGAGTCTGACTTTCTGTGCCAGCATCGCCTTTGGAAACATCGGTCTGAACTATGTACAGCTGTCGTTTGCACAAATGATCTACACTACGACGCCGCTCTTTACTCTGGCCATCTCCTCTCTGATCCTGGGTAAGCAGCACCACATCATCAAATACACGGCCATGATGCCCATCTGCCTGGGAGCGTCCTTCAGCATCATGGGAGAAGTCCAGTACGATCAGACCGGATGCTTCTTTGTGTTTGCAGCGACCATGTTGAGGGGTGTCAAGTCCATTCAGCAGAGTGAGTACAGTGTTTTTGTTGTGTTTTTTTTTACCCCATAAAACAATTAAAAGTACTTATTTTATTAAATAAGTGACCCAAGCGAGATGCTTTCTGTACTTTTTGCACATGCCGGTGACTTCAGGGAACGTTTTTCCTCTGGACGCCACATTAGTTTGTGGTTGTGGAGCAAGTTGATGATTCACTCCACAGTCTAGAGTCGACACACCCTCTTATTAAGGTGGAATGGTACAGCAGTATGCTTCTGGTTGCCTAGGGAACATAATATAAACATTACTGCACGTCTGTGAGTGAGTAGAATCTGCTGACAGCCTAATCTCATGTTTCTAATGTTTGATGATCCAAACATGGTCAGAAAAAACAAACAATCATTTGTATAATGTGACAGTCTAGATTGTTTGTTTTTCCTGATTGGGTTCGATGAACTTTGTTCAAGAAATTCTTTTGAACAAAAGTGCTGTGTTGCCAGAGAAGATTAAAAATTTTATCAAGTGGGTAAAAACATTGTAACAACAAACTGAACTTTTTGTTTGAAAAGTTCACTGATGTCATGAGGACTAACTCTTGTTCTGATAAGTATCTAATGTTTTGAACTCTTACTGAATCATTGTTGCTTTGTCTAATTTAAAGCTGCTGGTTTCCTGTTTTGTATTGCACCACAGATGAGTGTTTGTTTGCAGTAGATTAATGGGCTGTAATGTCATTACGCTCTGCAACGTGACCCTTGTCTGAGAAGACATGAGTTTAAAAACTTGCATGGAGGCTCAATGTTTTGTTGCAAACGCAGTCGGATCTTCAGGTTTCTAGGATGAATGAACTGCTAAATCAGAGTTTTGCAGGGCCTCAAAATCTTACAATGAATAATCTAATTTTCAGCTATTAAACGTCTTAAATGTATCCTCAAATATACTTCATACATTACATTTTTCTGCTTGTTTTAAGTGTGTTGATAGCATCTGTAGCTATCAACACACTGTGGCTGCTGTGTGTGTGTCATAATTCAGAAAGCCCAGGAAACGCCACCTGCTCCCTTTAAATCAACAAAATGATTCTCCTCCAGTAGCTGGCTTTTTGTTGGCTGTTTTTGGGATTTTAAATCAAGACATAGGTTAGTAAAGTAAGCTTAAACTTGTTTAAGTTATAACAAGTGAAACAAACTGTTCCTGCACAAATATAAAAGGACAGAAATGTTTCTAACCTAATGTTTGACATCATGTCAGAGTAAACATGCAGTTTTTAGGTCAGTTAGGACTACCAAAAGTATTTTTATTGGTGAAATTCCCATATTAACATAAAAAGATAATGTCATTATTACTTTCTTCTCAATTCAGAAGTTTACATGTATTTAGTAGAGCTGTCTTTTAAGCTCTATAAGTTAAGTTAAATGTTTATTATCCTTTCATCAACTTTATTTTAGGACTTTTTAACCCATTTCTCCTGACAGAACTGCTGTAACCAAATCTGGTTTCCAAGCTGCCACTCTGGCGCTCAACTTCTCAGCTCTGCTCACACATCAGTGCTTTTTTATGTCTTTGTCCTTAATCTGCGCTGTAACTAATTTTGTAGTTCTTAGGGTCATTGTTCATTTGAAAGATCCAAGCTTTAACATCCTGACTAATATCTTAAGATTTTGTTTTATTATTTCGTGTTTCATGTTCTTTCGAACCAGCGAATCAGTCTGTCTCACAGCATGGCCTGCCCACTTCCATACTGAGGCTTGAAACTTTCCCCCCTTTTTTCACCCAGTTGTTACAATGGTCATTCTGACCGTAAACTTCAAGTTCAATTTATTTACGTCTCATAATGTGTTTTGTTACAGAGTATACATGCAAACTGTAATCTGGTTTCATCTGACGGCTTTTTTCTTTCCGAATGGCTTTTCAGCCCGTGTTAGCTAAGAAAGACACACTCTAATCAACTTTTAAATTTGAAGAAAGTCATTAAAAATGATCTCCGACTTTTCAAGCTTTTAGCAAACAGATATTATTTTGCTCATGCTAACTTATGTAAAACAGAAAACAGGGAGTCTCATTTCATATGAGTTGAAAAATGGTTTAATCTTCAGTTTTAGCAGAAAAAAAATGCTACCTGAGTTAACTTTTTGTTTGGTCAATATAAGTCATGATAAAATTGTAATAGTAATACAGTTTTAGTTTTAAATGTAAGTTACTAAAACCTGTAGGAACCCTCTTCATATTGTGATCCTGGCGTGGAAAGGGTTATCATACCCCTGAAAGCGTCGGTGACACACGTCACAAGACTGCGGAAATGTTCTTGTTTTCTTCATTAAGTTGAGTTAAGTCAGTGCTGGAAGAAACATTAAGTACTGTTGTTGTTTCTGGGCCAGAGGATGTAAACACAGTCCAGCAAATCAAATGTTCTGCGATGTAGTCTCAGGTTTCAAGTAGCTATTTTCATCCTCCGGCCGGCTGTAACACTTTCCCCTCAGTATATTCCGTTTCTCTGTCCCACTTCAGGTCAAGTTCGTCTTTTTGTTCAAACGTCAAATTAACTTCTGATGACACTTCAGCAGTTTGTGAGCTGGAGGCAAGCTTTCAGTGAGATCGCTCTGGTTGTAACCTGTCAGAAATCTGCAATGTCAGCTACATTTTGCCAGCGACACGCCTATAAAGAGAGAGAGAAAAAAGTACAGTTGGGAGAAAAATGTGTAGAAAAAAATCTTTCAACAAACAAACGGAAACAAACTATTTACAAAAAAGCTAAAGGGTGCCTTTGTTGTTTCCACTAAGAGAGAAATACAGAGAACATTTGTCCATTATGACTCAAAGAGATATGAAACATGGCTTTCAAAGAGGAGCTTTGCATAATGTCCAGCAATATTCATGCTATCCACATGATTGTTGTTACAGTTCTTCATGATTTGACTATAAAAACAAAGTAAGCAGTTATGAAAGTCACCTAAACCAAAACATTCCCATAATACGTGTTGTAGAATAGCTGGGACAGGACATGGAGTGACTGGATAGAGTTTGACGCAGGAAGTAAAAGTTTTTATTCATGGACTAAAAGATCCCTACAATCTTTAACAAGAAACAAGTGTTTTCTATCAAAAACTCTAGTATCTCTTAGTAATGTGTTTAAATGCATTAAGTAAAGTACAGTTTATGTATCATGAGAGTAGGCCTTCAGATGATGTAAACAAAAATTAATTCTGATCATATTTTTATGAACAATCTGTTCTGAAAAAAGTGCAAGAATAGCTTTTACACATCTGTGTGCTAAATGAAGTTATTGACCACATACATGCATTTTAGTAATGGTCAAAAACTTCAACGAACACTCTCAAAAACCTTGTTGAAAGCATTTCCAAAAGAGTTAAAGCTCTTGTAGTTGCAAAGGTGGGTGAACATAATATAAAACCCTTTAGATTAAGAAGGGGATGTAACCCAAGTTCATATACATGTGTGTGGAGTCAGACGGACATATATTTAAAATTTCTTTCTTTCTTATTTTTTAGGCATTTTACTTCAGGAGGAGAAGATCAACTCCGTCTTCCTGCTCTACTTGATGTCCATTCCCAGCTTCTGCATCCTGGCTGTGGCCGCTCTGGCCTTGGAGAACTGGGCCTTGCTGGAGTCGCCGCTGCATTACGACCGCCACCTGTGGGTCTTCATCCTGCTCAGCTGCCTGGGTTCGGTCATGTACAATCTGGCCAGCTGCTGCGTCATCACGCTCACCTCGGCCGTCACCCTGCATGTCCTAGGCAACCTGAACGTAGTCGGCAACCTGCTGCTGTCTCAGCTGCTGTTCGGCAGCGAGCTGTCCACGCTCAGCTGTGCCGGCGCCGTGCTGACGCTGTCCGGCATGCTCATCTATCAGAACTCCGAGTTTATCGTTAGCTACATGGACGCACGCAAGGCTAAGCTTGAAGGGACCGATTTTAAAACCGAGTCTGGCGGAGGTTCGGTTAAGGAGGAGGTGTTTGAGAAGACAAATTATCCACCAGGAGTGGATGGGAAAGAGAAAATGGACTGATCTGAAAGTATAAAGAAAATGAAGAAAAATAATCACTGGATACGCTGTAATTTGTGTCATATAAGTGGCAGAACATTTCCTTCCTTCCCTGTGCCAACTCATTCATGTTCTTGACACAGAATTGGAGTCTGCACCGGAAAAAAAAAACACCATGACCTTTCATGGAAAAGGTTCAAATTAATTCCTCATCTAGCCTATAGAGCTATATGCATGCATGAGCACTCCGAGCTATTTGGTACCACTGAAGTTACCAACTCTGTCTCACACACTACTCCACTGTGAAAAGCGTTCTCAGCTCCAGAGGGCTGTAATGTTCTCGGGGACGGTTGGTCAGGTTTGCAGAGACTCTGGAAGCACTTTGACCCCGAATCTGATTAAACTCAAGTTTGTATTAAGAAGCTATATTTATGGTACTGTTGCCTTGTTCCATTTTGGACAGGGGTTGAGGTTTTATGGCAGCTTTTTTGTGGTTGTTGTTGCGTAAAGCAGGAGTCGGGTGTTGTTGAGCTGAAACGTTCTGTGCAATGAGTCGCCTCTTTTCCACTGAAGCACATCCTCACTAAGAGGCCGAAGCTGTGTGTTTTGTTCTCCACTATGAACCTTTCTGTTACTCCCCACTTGAAGCCCTACATTGTGTTCTCAAGAAGTCTCTGTTGGGTTAGTCCAATTATGAGCAGCACGTCGTCTTCCTCGCAGCGTACTTTGATAATTAGTGTCACAAGTCCTCTAAGGAGTGTCGCTCAACTTTAGCTCGTCTTCCTCCTGTGGAAAAGGTCAAAAAAAGAAGAATGATGTTCCTTTTTAGCTCTATTCTTTTCACTAATGCTTTTTTAGGGAGTTTGAAAAGAAAATATAGACTTTTTTTTTATGAGCGTCTCAGCGAAAATGAAAATGCTGAAAATGCTGTAGGCTTTCTTCAAGTGTCATACAGTTAATACTAGTAAGCATTTGTCTCTTTCTAAGCACTCCATTATGTGAAAGCATCCAGACTGCATGCGATCCACCCTGAATTTAGCATGTTTGGTATGCCAAATATTTACTTTATGTTGTTTTACAAGCTCCGTCAGTGGCTCCTTGTTGTGTGCAGTTCAGAGTTTGAGATCCTACAAAATAACTCCACGATATATTTATATATGTAAAAAAAGATCCCATCACAATTTCATTCATTTGCCTAAGAAAAAAAAGACATATTTTTATTGCCAGGGTGCCATTTATAAATCCATTTAACACAAGAATAATGAAGATAAGAAATGTAGGATCGCTGTTTCTTTGTAACCCTAATTCAGTTTAAAAATTGTCTTTATTTATTTTAGATATGCAGTACATGTAATGATTCTGAAAATGTAACACATTTTCACTGGTTTCCCTGAATGTCTCAGCTGTTTAATAAGACACTGGAACTCAACATTCAATCAATAATATTACAAAATTTCAATATAATGTTGCATAAAAACTAATAAATGTGCATATCAAGGACAAAATATGTTTTTATTAATATTATGTTAAATGGATAACAGTTTGGGGGAGGATGCTTGTGTTGCACTGACAGGTTGCAGTGTTTCTGCCTTTAAAGCCTACGGTTCATTTTGTACATGTTTGTTTTTTTCAGTGCAAAGCTGGTTGGATGTAAATAATTATTTTATTATATTTATGTATTTTGTAGCCCTTAATGGCTGGTTTAAACTCGACTGCTTAAAGAATGAACCATCTTTGCCTCATGCCTTATTTGGACATCCTGCAGATGAGGAAAATTAACAAATCATGTGGACTGGAATAACAAATAAAGGAACTAAAGTCCCTCATCACTAATTTGGTGTGAATGAATTCTTCTGCTTTGTTTTAGGTGAACTTTCTGGAGTATTTTCACTCTTTGGCTTCAAAAAATAATAAATTGTGAAAATGGTTCTTTCCTTACATTGCTTCATAAATTGATAGGTAAGTTGGATATGTAGCAAGTGAGTTATCAGTTAGGTAAAATTGATGAGATAAAGCAAAAAAAAGATAATAAAAGTTTTCTGTGTTGAAATTCGCTACAGAATTAAAATATATGAAATTGAGGGGTTAAAGAAAGTCCGTAAGCATAGCTAGAGCTACAATAAAACAGCTTAGATCATAGTGTACTCATGTTTAAGAGTGGCCTAGTCAAAGTCTGTACCTACCGCTAAATACAACTGACAATCTGTGATGAGCATAAAAGCTTCCTGACTGAGCTTGTGAAAGTTGTAGTTATAGTTGTGAAACTATAAATCCAGTCATAGGTGTTTCTACTGACTACTTTCTACTGACTTGGGTAGAGATAAATGCAAATGCACACCACACTTTTAAGATTTGTATTTCTGAATAAATGAAAACCAAAACCATGCAGCTCATTTATTTATTCTGTTAATTTGTAAAGGCAGGTATTGTGACTATTAGTTAAAGGTTAATTGCTTTACATAATGGCAGGAGATTATCAGATAATTGTAGATAATTAGATATTTGAGTTGTGATTTTCTGACATGAATCAGCTGTAAGCTGCTTTACTATGTCACTTCCTAATCTCCATCTCTATCTGGATATTAAAGCCTGAAGTTCTGCTGCTGCCTCACGCTGTGTGAAACCGAGATGGTTTCCAACCCCTGAGGTTTTCCGGAAAGCAAAGTCAGGCCGTCTGAAAACAGAAAATATTTTAGCAGTTCTACGAGGTCAACACTAGATGGCGCAGTTTATCTGTTTCAGACCTACTAACCTGATGCCTGAACGTCCCTTAACTTTTAAACCACTAAACAATCTCTGCTTATGTTTTTATATTTTACCGATGTTTCCCAGCAGATGTCTGTGTTTGAATTCCAAATATGTGCTCTGTCCGTCCGCCTAAAGGCTCCTCTGCTTCTGTAAACAAAGTTCCTGTTCAGCCTTTTGCCTGAATAAGGCAGTGCTCCTCACTTTTTGCCCCTGTTAACCCTTCACATCCCAAACTGCTGCTGCACTCTGAAGGTAAATTGTAATAAAAAGGATTCGTGCAAAACACATTAAAACACTGATCTGAAGAGATTCCTGATATCTTTGGGATCACATTATCCTGGATCCTGTGACAAGAGCAGCAAAGTTTCAGAGTGGAGGTGACAAAGATGGATGAGTTCAGAGAGTTTCCTCCTCCTTCTCCTTTCTCCTATTTTGGGAGGTTCACATAAGCAATCTGAACTCTCTCTGCCCTGAATAAGCATCCCTATAAAACACTGAGATGCAAGTTGTGATCTTCTGCACAAGGTTTAACAGAGGAGAAAGAAAGTGAGACGGGAGTGTTGCATCCAAAACGCTGCCATCAGAGGAGCTGGTTTGCATCCTGATAACAGGTGAGTTACACCAGACACTTAACCACAATGATTTTCCTATTCAAATATTAATTTTTTTTACATGCTACCATGTTGTTCTCCTCATTTTGTGACATCAAACTTAAAATATATAGTCAGACTCTCGACAAATTGTTTAGTTCTGCTATCAGATTGTTTTAGAAACCAGCTTCTTCCATAGCATTACTATATTTGTACATGTTGAAGTTTAGTGCAGTTGCTCTGCTGCAATATGCGGCGCTTCAGTTGGACTAATAATTTGTCACACAGCTGCTCATTTTTAAGCTGCTGTACATATTTCAGCTTTGTTTACTACATTTCTTCCAAAAAAAAAAAATTTTTAATTTGTGCAAGTTAGGATATTTTGGATTTCTCCTCTTTTACAGGGTAGAAAGGCGCTTTCAGTTTTGTTTTGTTTTCGTTCTTGTCGCTAAGATATCTTTCAGAAATGCGTTTGTTTACGTATTTGTTTTGTTATTTCAGCCAACCAGGTTCGCTATTAAGACATGGAGTCAAAAAATGAAGGGTCAACGTCGTTGACCAGTGAGAAATTGGCCTCTATTGAGGATGAAGATGTTCTCAACAAAATGGTGAGCCCATAAAAAAAATGACACTACATTCATGCAAATACTGAGTTTCTGGGATTATTGGGAGACTATCATTACATTCTATCTTTTTATCCTTTAACTAACGGCAACACTTGGTTTTTCTTTGGGTAAACTTGAAAAAAATACACACAGTTATTTAGTGACTGTTTTCCGCTTGCAGCTGGACAGTGCAGCAGATTTTGAAGAGAGGCGGATGATTCGAGCTGCTTTGAGGGATCTGCTCAAGAAAAAGAGAGGTAAAAATCATACAAGCACAAATTAAAATCCACAAGGTTTATTGTTTATTTGTATCATAGTGACTTGAGTCAGTACTGTGCAGTTTGGCTGCAGGTCTTTCAGAGTGTCCCTACCAGCATTGTAAACCTAGATACATTTTTTAAGGTCAGGTTTAGATCCAAAGTTTTCCAGATTAGCTTCACCTACTTGGTGCATGAAGACGATCAGGTGAGACTTCAGTGACATTTGAAACACTTAGAAACACTTGTGGCCTTCAGTGAATGATGAAGGATAAAAGCCACAAGCTAAAACAATTTGATCTCTTAATAGAGTTGGTTTACAGTGCTTCTTGTGTTGCAAGTTTCATGTCTTGCCACATATTCTCCTCTTAATTTAAGTCTGGACTTTGACTGGGCCCTTCCAGCACGTAAACATGCATTTATCTAAACTGTCTCATTGTAAGTCTGGCTGTATGCTAAGAGTCATCGTACAGCTGGAAAATGCAACTCTAACCCAGTCTCAAAGGGGAATCTTTTCACTTTCTATCATCTTTGCCCTTCTCTTTGGGGAAAGAATGATTAATATTTATCCTGTTGGTTGAATTTCTCACTAGATCCGAGGATCTTTGCAGCTCCTCTAGAGTTACCATGGACTTCAGCTCCTTCTCTGATTTATTTTCTCTCCTTGACTTGTCTGCTTTGCTGATTATGTTGCTGGTGTCATATAATGTTTTCTAACAAACCTCTGAAGGTCGTTGATAAGCTAGGATTTCATTTTGGGCTATGCACACCAGACTTTTCTGAGTTCGACTTTTCCGATCAGAAAAAAGGGAGCAGGAGCGCGGTGTGAGGCACCAAGACCTGAAACAGCAGGGCTTGAATAAAGGAGGGACAACGGGAGGAGCTGTTAGCGTCGGAAGAGCATCTATGAACCAGCAGCCATCGGTGAACAGTAAGTCTGACTCTCTGATGTTGCTGTTTTCTGCTTTACATCATCGCTAAAAATGAATCTGTTGTGGTTTCAGAGTCAGCAGGTCAGCCGTCATCCTCCACTCCAATCAGCAAGACCACAGGCAGGTGAGAGACATGAGGAATTAGATTATGTTTGCAACATAATCGTCAAAATATGGCATTTCTGCTTCCTCTTCTTTGAAAGTGAGATAATTAATGACTGTTTTTCTGCCTCCTCTCCTCTGCAGGGCTGGTCCTGCTGCTGTCTCAGCCCAGAAATGTTCCTTTGCTGAACCACCCAATGCTAAAAATGTCAAACAAATGCTTCTGGACTGGTGCAGGGCCAAAACAGAGCCATATGAGGTAAACCTCCATCCAGCTAGCTTATGCTTTGTTTTATTGCCCATATGAACTGTGCACAGTTCTGTCCCTGAAACCCATTTGGCCACGGCTCTTGAAAACCGGTTCCTCTCTCTTACATGCGGCCAAAACAGGGGGTAGACATCCAGAACTTCTCATCCAGTTGGAAAGACGGCATCGCCTTCTGCGCCTTGGTGCACCGATTTTACCCCGACGCGTTCGAATACTCCACCCTGAACCCCTACAAGCCCAGAGACAACTTCCAGCTGGCTTTCAGCACTGCAGAGTGAGCTCTCATCTCTCAAAGTGAACAAGAATAAATGTAGTCTTCTGAGAGCGTATTGTCTGAGTTATCTGTGTTGACATCCTGTCCTCAGGAGGCTGGCAGGCTGCCCCCCTCTGCTGGATGCTGAGGACCTGGTGCGGATGAAGGAGCCCGACTGGAAGTGTGTGTACACGTACATCCAGGAGTTTTACCGCTGCCTGGTGGAGAAGGGCCTCGTCAAAACCAAGAAGCGGCCATAAGTCTCCGAGAGCCCATGAGTCACTGTGATCTTTCCAGATAAACGCACCGAGAAAACCTGAGGTCAAAAGGATGACTTTGTGATCTTGTCCAGATAAATATTTACCATTCGATCGGAGCCATTTCACTGTGAACCAACGGTGACAAATGGATGGTATTAGTTTGCAGGGAATTGTTGCTGTCTGTGTGATTTAAGAGAACAGCTGGTGCTTCGGGTCAGTTCATTCCTCTGAGATTACACATCTGCATTAATCCCACTGTGAGTCTGAGCATGACCTTCATGATGATGATGATGATGATGATGATGATGATGATGATGCTGTCCAGGGCTCGCTGCAGTCTGTGCGTCAGTTAAATAAATTCTTATTTCATTATGCAACTTGCTTTTTTTTTCCCTACAAAAACAATTAAGAAAAATTATATGTTTTCCATAAACTTTGGCATGAAATGTGTAAACTGCATTGTCCAAATGCTGAGGAATAAAAAGTGTAATTTGTACAGCTCAACGTTATTTTCTTTATGTACATACAGTATATGTATACAGAAGAATAAAAGTTGTGCTTTCTGTAGAACTGTATTGAATTTTTTGATTTTGTTTAAACTGCCTTACCACTATTGAAAATGACTCAAGGTTTTGAAATAAAACACACTATTAAAAGTAATAATAATAATAATAATAATAATTCAAATACATTATTAATTAAATTAATTATTAAAATGTAATTAATTATTAAATATATTGTCCTCAGTTTTAGACAGTAAACATGAAGCATTTTAAAATATGCCTAGCCTGACAATTAAAATCTGTCTATGATATTAAAATCTTGTTTTAACATTCTAGATTTCTCCAGATTATCTTTGATTCCTCAGAGCATTTAAAGCATGGCTGTCCAATAAGCATAAAATTTTTTGATGCAAAAAAATAAAAAATAAAAATGTAAAAGTTGTTTTGGTTCAAGTTTTGATGAGGTGAGGCATTTAATAAGTTAAAATTAAACCCTTTCCCTTTTGTTTTTGTTTTTTGGAGAATAATTTACAGATCCATTTTCCACAAAAAACAGGCACTTTGTTTCATTAAAATATTGTGTGCATTGGATTGCAGGCAAAATGTAATATAACTAAAGTATTCTAGCTGGAGAATATAAAAAAATAGAAAACTGAAATCATTACATGCTTATTACAATCTGAATACATCCATATGGTGCGCTAGTAATAAAAAAATCCTGATCCTACTCCAATTTATCAACATGCATGTGCAGAGATATTTCTACATAATATTGATAATTAACTTATATAAATGCAATTTTTGCCTCCACTCCCTCTGTTTATTTATAGGTACATTTATATTTTAAACAGTTTGAATTAAACTTGACGAATGTTTGCACATTAGTTTTATAGATTATCAGCGCTTAAGTATTAAATTGCCATTTGGGGCATCTGAACAACAACCCCCAACAACATAAGTTGCCCTTGTGATTTAAACATAACGATGATCAATATGTTGCCAACCAACATACAGGAATACAACAGATTTTGTTTTATGTTGCAGATTGTTGATCAAAAGTGCTCGTTTAAATACACTAGCTCACCCTGGTATAGAAGTTATATCCAAAGTAAGTAATCATAGTTTATTGATATATTGATCGATGCTGCCTATCAGTGACGCACAGTTATCGGATTAATGCGTCACCCGCAGGACAGATGCGCTGTTATTTCTGTCCGGCTGTACTTTGGCAGCTTTAAATTTCTCTGCCATGTTCTGCCCGCCCCCAGCAGCCGTGGAGGGAGGGAGGGAGGGAGGGAGGATGGAGAGGTGCAGCCGGGTCGGTGAGGTGGAGGTACAGCCGTGATGCTGCGACCAACTGCGCTGCACTCAGACAGCATGCGGGATCAAGGTGATGCAGTATGGATTCAGTGTTTTGTTTTTGTAATTTGTTTTATTAGTGTAGCACAAATTATCAACATGCAAAGGTTCGGGCGCATGACGCGTGACGGCTCTCTGTCCTGACTGCGCCGTGACGAGACGTCGGCTATCCACGGAACCGACAGGTTCGACCTGCTGCGGGCTGCCTCCGGTCCATTAATCGATCCCGGCTTGTTGGTGACAGTCTGGTGTCTTTGGTCGGTGTGTGCTGCGGGAGAAAACCGAGATTCATGTGATTATTTTCAGTTCCTTCATGATATCACCCTTGTGGTTCACCTTGGACTTAAAAATACGCACAAAAGGTAAGATTTGATTTTATTCTCACTGCTTACTGTTCCAGTTTATGTTGTCTCACGTTTCCGTCATCTTGTAACATAAACCTGCTGTTCAGACTTGCAGACTCACGGGGTTGGAATATTAAATAAGGCCGACTTCATGCTGGCCGTGAAAGTTTTGACTTTGAAAGTGAATCCAAACGTGTCTGATCACTATTAACTCATTCTGCGATGTTAGGGCTGAGTTTCTCTGTCTGACGGAGAGACATATTTGCATATGTTGAATAATTGAAGGAGAGGTGTATGATTTCTGTGTTGGTCTCACAGACAGTAAAATGGAGGTAGGTCTGCTGCCCTCCTTTAATGTAATCCATCCTCTTCCTTGTGACCTGCCTGTCTGACATGCTTTGAAGTGAACTATTATCAGCAGCACAGCTGTGTGTCCTAATGCAACTTTCACTTATGCAATCAGAAACGTAATACACTCCATCTATGAAGGGGTCAATGATTAATGAGCATCACCAGGAAATTTAACTGCAGTTAAATAGGTAAGAAAAAAAAGAAAGTTAGCTACAGCCCAGTTATACAGTGATATGGTCAGTAATCCATTACTGACAGAACATAGAATATGATGCAATTAATTTTTCACTAAATTCAAACCCCTTTATATCTTCTAAACTCTTGAACATCACATTTTGTCATATTGCAGTAACTTTCCATGTATTTTAAATATGCTCTTTTATTCTTTGCTTAGATATCATCCAGTATAGAAAATTTAATAAACAGTTTCTTTGAAATATCAGAATAAACCTAACGGCTCTGCAAAGGCCTCAGAGGTTTGTTAAAACATGAACAAACATCATCAAGTCTGTTGATGGATAAAGCTGGTTTTATTTTGCAGGTTTAATTGCAGTAAATTCCAGTCCTTTAAAGTAACAACCCAAGAGGTTGTGAACATGTCTGCACAGCACACCATTTTGGATTTGTGTTTGTAAAATCATTTTAAAACAATTCATCATTTAATTTCCACTTCCACTTTGTGATCATGCGCTGCTTCTGGTCCAGGGGTGTCAAACTCATTCTCATTTTGGACCATATCAGGATTATGAAGTTCTTCAATGGGATGGTTGTGGCAGAATTTTTGATAAAAGCACTTAAGAAACCATTAAAACATGAATCAATAGTCTCAGTGAGTAACTCTTAAAGTTAAATTATATTTAACATCTTTCCATATTGATGTAATTTTGCAATATACAGATGAAAACTGCTTTGATTTCATTGATAAAGTATTATTTACACACATAACTGTCACCTTAAAGGTTTTATTAATATGTCCCTTTTTATGTGATCCCTTTAGGATCACATAAAAAGTGATGACGGGCCAGACTTGGCCCCCGGACCTTGAGTTTGACAACTTAATTTAAAAATTGATCCTGATATAACAATTTTCCAAGACGCTAACAGCAGGGACTTAAAAACTAACATACTTTTCAATGCATTTTGAATGTTGCGTGGCTTCTCTTTTTGAGAACTGCTCTGTGCATCCTGTTGCAGGCTGATGGATCGCCTTCCACAGAAACAGCTCGGCTCAGACCCTTGTGGTCCCAGCATGCTGCCTGGATCCTGCGCAGTGATCAGAGTGAGTCCAGCTTTACCTCTTCAGCCCGCAGTCCCGGAGCCACGTTTACTCAATCCATCGGAGGGGCTCAAAACACAGTTAGGACTGGAGCTCACACAGGCGCCTACCAAAGGGACAGGCAGGGTGCAGTCAGGGGAGGATCGACTCACTCCTCCACTGTCAAGCATAAGTCGGCCCAGACCGACTGCTCTTGGAACTAGAACAGCCTCCAAGCCAGCCAAAGTCCCACTGGAGTCGTCTAAGGAAATAGACTTGATTCCTGTTTGCATTCCGGCTCCTCACAGCGGTAACGCCATGTCGCATTCCTCGTCAGAGCCCTCGTTCCTTCTGAGCAACCCCCAGAGCCCGCAGCCTTACCTTAAACCAACTCTTAGCCCCAACCTGACCCCAAGCCTGAGTCACAAACCCAGTCTGAAGCCTCAGGCCCAGAAGACCGCCTCACCTGGGAGCGCAACTCAGAGCCAGACTCAGTCTGAGGGGCCAGCAGGAGAGAACAATGACTTCAGGTAAGACCAGCAACACTCATGCTGAGTCATTTCCATTGTTTTGCCTGATCCTTGCAGCAGGTGCCATCCCACAAAGATTGTGTGGAAGGAAAACTGTCGTGTCGTCCTCCATGTCACGTGAATCAAAGCAGCAAATTTCTCTAAGAGCCGTAGGGGCCCGACACAGTCACAGCTGTTTGGCTGATTTCCCACAGGCACTTTAGCTGAAGTCCTTGCTCATAAACAAAGACTGCTTGAAAAAACTGCTTAAACTCTCAGCAGCTCATTTACACCAGCAGTAAATGTTGTCGGTCTTTAGACAGAATCGTCCCAATGCTGAGACAAGCACAAATTTTACACCTGCAGAATTTCTTTACATGTGAAATAAGAAACTTCTTCAGTTGTGAACAGTTCATTCAGATAAACACAAAACAAAATACCATAAAAATATTAATTAATATTATTTTTAAAAATAAGTGTAACCAATTTGTTTGTTAAAAAATATAAAATCCTGTGCTTACAATTACAGATATTGTATATATAATTTCTCCTTATTGTGCTAAAATAAGCAAAACAAACTAAACACAACTAAAGAAATTTGGCCTGACTTTATAGATAAAGTAGTTTTTTATATATTTTTCAAACATCTATACGGTATTAAGAGTATAAGAGCTGAATCAGTCGGATTTTAACTTTATTTAAACTTGAATGCAAATTTATTACTTTAGCCTGGCAAAAGGATTCACACTTTGCCTAATGCCCCCGATTTGTATTAGTTCAAATCCGGGGTTTTAATTACTTAAATGTCATAGAAAGTAAGAGTGTTTTGAAATATTGAGTCACAGAAAGGGCTTCTTTAGCCAATTTGTTGTGTTTTTGTGCAAAATCTGTTTAAAATTTCCACAACAGACTAACTAATGGTCATCTTTTGTCGTCTTCAATTCCTATATACAAATATATGTATTGTTATATATACAGTATATATATATTTATTTTTAATTCTATTTTTTCCAGATAGGCTGAACAAGGCTCTGTGTGTTGGTTAAAGCGTAGGATGTTGTTTCATAACCTGAACCTGCTTCAGACTTCTCAGTGTCTTGATTCCTGACCCGCCTGCTGTGTTCCTCTGCCTTCACAGAACAGATGAATTCACAATGAGATTACATTACAAAAATGTGGAGTCCATTTTATAATGTGGTGGTTTCCGAATGCATTTTTTAACTTGCGCTGGATTTTATTTAGGGTTAAAAGGGGGTGAATAAAAATGCCTGCCGCACCATTCAGGTTTTTATTTGCTACAAATTAAAGAAAGAAAGCTATATATTTTCCCTTCCACTTCACATTTGCATGTTACTTTGTCTTGGTCTGTCACATAAAATCCCAATAAACTAAATTTTAAGTTTGTGGTTTTAATGTGACCTTGAAAAAAACAAATGCTGTGTGTATTTCTGCAATTTAGTTTCCAAGCTGATTTAATTTATCTCTGGGCTTTTGTTTGCCAGTGGGAATTTTCATCGTTGCTGTACTATTTTAATAACAGAACAATTAAATTACCATTCGAGAAAACCAACAGGATTATATGTGCTGAAGTTGACATTTAAGTGTGAGCTTATTCAGCCACCCGCCTGTTCAATTTTATAAAATATTCAGCTCAATCCATGTTTTTCTGACTCTGGTAGTACTCAGCCATGTGGATACTCATACACACACAGATTTGCTTAGCACTTAGTCATCAATGATGTTCGCTGAGGTGCTTAATTGTGGGGTTGTTTTTATTTTACCTTATGCAGAAGCCCCAGTGGAAGCTTTTCCTCTGAGGATTACATTGCAGCTCATACCCCATTTTCACCTACACAAAAGAATTTGAGTCTAATGCGGCGTTCCCTTTGCTCTTATCCGTTTGTCAGGGTGTACATCGTCACATGGAACGTGGGATCAGCTGTCCCACCAGATGACATCACGTCTCTGTTCGGACCAAATGTTTCAGATGGGAGCATTGACATGTTTATCATCGGGTAAGCGAGTTTTTGTGGACGACTCAGCAGTGCCAGAGCGACAGCAGTGGATGCCCACTCAGTCATCTGTGGTTCTCTCCCCCTACAGTCGCTGTCCTTTTTTTCTTTTAAATTAAAGTTTGGTTTTTGGTTGTTTTAAACATTTTCTTGCTTCTGTCACCATCCAGACTCCAGGAGGTTAACTCAATGATAAACAAGAGGCTGAAAGATGTTCTTTTTTCAGACCAGTGGAGTGAGCTTTGCATGGACACGCTCAGTCCCTTCGGATATGTTTTAGTAGGTGCATCTATCATTCTCCACATCCTTCTTTGTCTGATTGTAAAAATGTGATGGAGTATTTTGTCACCTTCCTCATCTGTCCAGGTGGCGTCACAGCGAATGCAAGGAGTGCTTCTGCTTGTTTTTTCCAAAATCTGCCATCTTCCATTCCTCAGAGGTGTGCAGACCCAGAGTACACGGACGGGACTCGGGGGATACTGGGTATGAACGCCGATGTGTCACCGCGACCCTGCGCAAATTGGTTTGGGGTTAGAGTCAGAGTTAGGTTGCACACAGAAGTCGGGCCTGTGCTCCATCCTGCTGGCAGCTGCATGCACGTGTGGGTGAATATGTCAGTGTGTGACCTTCCTGTGCATGTTGATGTCAGCATCCCCCACTGGCTGCTGCTGCTGGTGCAGTCACCTTCTCTTTGAGGTCAGTGCAGCAGCAGGCTGTCTGGCTCTCTGATGCTGTGGCTTGATGTAAAAAAAAATTAAATAAATAGAAACACTTTGTCCCCCAGCACAGATCTGGTTGATGTATTCTGGTTTTCCTTTAGGTTTCTATTAAAATACATTCTCATGTTATTTTAAAGGGGAATAAAGGTGGCGTGAGTGCAAGAATGACGGTGTTCGGCCACCCAGTGTGTTTTCTGAACTGTCACCTGCCGGCTCACATGAGGAACTTGGAGCAGCGGATGGAAGACTTTGAAAGCATCCTTCAGCAGCAGCAGTTCGAAGGCGGGACTGCCACTGGTGTCCTGGACCATGAGTGGGTAATTTTACTTATAAGTCATGCTTATTCAGGTGGAATAATTACAAAGCATACAGTTTTAATCATTAATTATATATTTGACCTTTCATCTAATTGGTAGTTCATTTAAATTGCTTAGTTTCCTGGCAAGAACTTTCAAGAACAACCTGCATTCCATTTGGAGAAATGTTTTAAAGTTAAAAAAATAAAAAGATCGAGTTTTTGTCTGACACAAGTTGTATGTAATAATAAGTAGGGGTCCAAACAAGGTATCATAAACCTGACTTTGAGCTGGATGATGGAGGACTGAAGGATTAAAAATCAGGTCAGTGGAAGGATAAATGCCAAGTGACGTAATCCCAGCTAAATATGATAAAGTACAGTCTGCCAATCCAATTATTGTGTGGATCAAAATGAAGTAGGATGATAAGCATTTCTCATTACTTCATTTTTGCTTAGTGTTATCAAAAAACAACAGTGAAAACAAAAGTCTACCCCCATTAAAAGCATTTAAAACTCCTTACAGCGCTACTTTTAAAAGGAGTTTGGAGTGACTTTAATGTTTCTACAAAGTGAAGGTGCTGTGAATCATTGTTTTGTCAGTTTTGTTTTCCTCTCACCTACACACAGTTATATTGCAGCCAACTCTCCCACATGCTGTAGCTACACACATAACAAACAACTCAGGGGAGATTTAGGCTTCAGAATAATTAAACTCAAAGGAATAAATGTCCAGGGTGGCATAATGAAATCATGCGTAATGAGTAATAAAAAATAATTCACTACCCTGCCTGGCTATTCAGAGCAGTTCATACATTTAGCAAGCCACTTATTACCACTCAGGAAACTTAGGTTTTCTTCGTCTACTACCATCAGTAGTAGATAAATCGCCGATTGGCCACAATTTCAGAATATAAGACACTGTCTACAGACATTACTGTTTTTATTTGGGTCAAGAAAAATGCTTACATTTTGAAAACTAACAAACACTGAGACAAAGCAGGCAACAACTCTGGCTTTTAATTATTTACAACACAGTCTTGGGCAAGATGAAAATATTACTACAGCTTCAACACTTCATGTCACTGAACGAATGCAAAAATCCACTTAGTAACTGTATGACTGAAGAGTTTAATAGCTTTTCTTAAACCACTCTTAAATTACTTTATGATGTGTTATTTGTATGCTCTTATGAGTTTTTATCTGGTTTTGTTCCTATATGGCTTTTAAGATGTATAAATTGTGTGCAACGTTTTTATTTATTCTGTTCAATATACTGTGAAAAGGCCCTAATCTCCCTCAAAAGGGACTTCATTTTAAGGGACTTTGTGGTAAAATAAAGGTAAAGTAAAACAAATAAGAATTAGAAAAACAAAAATAAACTCGCGTTCTGAGATATCATAAATTTAGCAAACACATACTTTAGTAAAATTAACATATTTTACATAATAATATACGATACTATTATCTGTGATGCAAAGGTATTTCAAGACTATGTTTTGTGTTTGCAGTGTTGTGTTTTGGTTTGGGGACCTAAATTTCCGTATTGAAGACTATGACATCCATGTGGTGAAATGTGCCATTGAAAGCAGCAAGCTGCCTCTTCTATGGGAACGGGATCAGGTGAAGTAACTTCATAATTTAAAAACAGAAGCACGGATTCTTCTGGATGGGTTGTCTGTTGATTGCAGCCAGCAGAGGGAGCTATGGCTCTAATTAAAAGAAATGGAAAGTCTGCCATTCTCCTTTTCTGTTTATTCTCCAGCTCAACATGGCTAAAAACACAGAGTCCATCCTGGAGGGCTTCATGGAGGGACCGCTCAAGTTTCCGCCTACATATAAGTTTGATGTGGGAACCCACACATACGACACCAGGTCTGCTCATACAGAGTTTTTTTTTAATCCAAAATAAACCCTTAAAAAGATTTCTTTGTTTTTATCTCATTAAGAGATTTCAGAAAAATCTTTTAATGAGGTTGATTTTGAGTTTACGATGTCAAGATATGTAGGCAAATGTATCCAGTGAGAAGGAATAAATCAGAAAAAATGTCTTAGAGCAGTAGCTTGAAGACTTAGCAAACCAGCAACCTACATAGGAATTTAAAAGAGCAATATCCAGTCTGCCTGTAACTCATTACAAGAAGTAGAGACTTGACTTTTGACAAAAACTGTAATTCTCAGCACTAAGACTTTGGTAGGATTCAATTGGGATTGCTCCAATTCTGACCAACATTGTTACTCTGGTGCCAACAGATGTCAGCGATCTTATTTCTCTAAACATTGACAGAATACTCTATATTCTGTGAATACATCCTGGGTTACTTCAGTAACATCATGAACAGCATCGTCAGTTTGTCTTAGAGTCATTTAGTGATTGTGCAAGTCTTTTCTACACATAATCAGTCGATATTTTACTAGAGTCCATATTTACATCACATTTTTTGTAAAGAAAGCAATCCCTTATTTACCTAAAATAGAGTTTTGATTTTCCCATCCATATATGTAAATTCCTCTCATTTTTTTTCGCTTCAGAAAAGAACCTTTTAAAATTACTTATCCACTTTGAAACCCTAATTAAAGACTGATTTTGATTTAAGTCCCATATTCATTTTCTTCTCTGTAAAATATAATGTTTGCCCTTATTTTTAAATACATCAGTGCTAAGAAGAGAAAACCCGCCTGGACAGACCGCATCCTGTGGCGCCTTCGTCGCACCGGTTCCCCCGTTCCTACCCACAATGCATCTTTGCAGCGGGGTCTGACTTCCTGGTTGGGCGGAGCCACTAAAGTGATACAGCATAAGTATCAAAGTCACATGGGCTTCACCATCAGTGACCACAAGCCTGTTTCCTCATTGTTCTCCCTGCAGGTGAGGCCACATCTCTTTTCAGCACAACACATTTTTTGCGATTATAGTTTATGTATTTTAACCTTCGAATTATAGTTCCCATTCAGGGTGGGTCTACCTCTGGTGGAGCTGCAGGTAAATAAGGAGTGGTGCAAAGCATCAGACGCCACAGTCAGATTCACTGTTGCTTCAACATATCAGCGCAGTTCATGGGACTGGATGGCAATATACAAAGTAGGTCATAGAGAAACTCTCATATCAAACGCTGACACTTTCCTTCCAAGCATTGCCAATACATTCATTTCTCCCTGAACAGGCGAGATTCAGGCATCACAAGGATTATCAGGCGTACGTCTGGGCCAAAGGAGAGAATGCCACACAGGTTTGTTGAGGACTGCAGCTCCTAAAGATAACTTCCTTTAAAAGTTAAAGTTGATTCAGAGCTGACTGCGGTCATTTTCATAGGTGTCGTTCTCAGAAGAGGATCTGCCGAGAGACGACTGTGAATACATCCTGGGTTACTTCAGTAATATCATGAACAGCATCGTCAGTTTGTCTTCGCCAGTTCAGGTAGCAAAGTTTTATCACATAAAATTACTGTTAGGAGGTATGCAGTGTACAATCCAACTTTTTATTATAAAAGAAAATCAATATGACGCCATATTTTATTGCCAAAACTACCATAAGTATAACTGAATTAGTTTTATTCAGCTTGTTTAACAGATCAAAGTTTTGAAGAATTTTTAATTTTCTCTTTTCTATTTGTCATCAACACAATGGTCTTTCCTCTCTCCTCGAGATTTAGCTAATATGTACTTGAGGTGAAAACGAAAGCCAGTCTGAATGGCCACAAAGATCATTGCCAGACAGTCCCTGAAATGTTACAACCAGAAGTAGCATCCAAGCAGTCTTATGCACTTGTGATGTTGCACATACTGGTATTGATGATTTCATTCAATATATTTTGCAGCTCTTCTTCAGATCAAAGCTTATTCTTGTTAAAATATCTCAGTCAAAATCCAGATATAAATCAAATTGTGGCAAGACTTAAAAAATGGCATTTACAGACACTTTCCACCCAAACTGACTGCTGAAGGCTTAAGCTATTTTGCAAAGAAGAACTGACAGATTTTTTTAGTCTGGAGATGAGTAAACCTTGTAGAGCCCTGAAACTGTAGTTGCAGGTAATAATGCCCAACATACATGCATACTACATCTCTTTACTTTGTAAAAAATGTTGAAAAGACGGTATAATTTAATTAACACTTCACAATTAAGAACTGCCTTTTGAATCTGACATAAGTTCACATAAAATACACTGAAGTTTGTGGTTGAGACAAATTGTGACAAAATTCAAGGAGATTAAAACCTTTACTTCCTTTAACAATAACCTTCTCCTCAATCCTCCACCCTCCACAGATCAGGATGCCTGTTGTCAGCCCCACTGTGTGCCGCTCTGACAGCTCCAATGTCAGCTCTGAAGATGACAGCACCATGGTTCTGCTGGCTCCAAACTCCCGCAGTCCAAGCCCAAAAACTGGCAAAAGGCATCACCGTCATCGCCGTAGTCGCAGCCCAGCTGTCCCCGCGATGTCCTCCAACCCCCTCCCTGCCTTGCAGGGCCTCAGCCTGTGTCCTCGCTCCAAGGAGAGCCAATCACAAAGCCGCTCTCCATGCTCTGCTGCTAAGAAGGAGCGCTTGGTCTCCCCCGACACTGTGCCGTCCCCCACCATCAGCCCCCTCAGCCCTCGCAGCCCCGTGTCTCCGGGCAGCGGGGTGACAGCGCCGGAGGCCCTGATTGTAGCCATCTTAGGTGAACACAGTCCAGCTCAGGTCAGCCCCACAGGGGTCAAACAGATTGGGAAGCAAGTCGAAACAGACAAACGAAAGACTATAAAGAGGTAAAATAGGAAAAATGACATCCACACTATCATGATCTGACCTGAGGCAATCTGAGAGAAGCTGCGCCTTTATCGACTCTCATGTAGTTTGCAAACATTCCACGTTGCAGCGTCGCAGTTTCCTGTTAGAGAACCTATCATCATCTCATACGACTATGTGCTGTATGTATATCTTTGAGTGAAGAATGTGAGCAAACTCTCTAAATGTTCTCATGAACTCAGGAGTGATGAATGTAAAACCAAAGTCTGGCTAAACCTGCAACAGAAATGACCAGCTATCACTGAAAGCAATATGGATCCATGCTTGGTATCAAAATAAGGACTCTGAACCAGTATTGATGGTATTATAGTTCACATCTAAGACAGGACGTGTCTGTGTGAGTCAGAGTAGTGTAAGCTTAAATTAGTCATTCAAGTGTCCAAAACGTGATGATTTTAGCTCTATACGACTTGATCCGTGCAAACGTTTAGTTTCAGTGTGCAACTGACACACAGAGCCTTGTGTCACCTCAGTCTTAAATTGTAATCCCAAACCAATGCTCTTATTGTTCTTAGCATCTTCGTGAACACAACCCCTGCTCCTCAGAGCTGGTTTCTGACACCCAATGTTTTCCTCCCAGGACAGAATGTTGTTTGACTGTGCAAATAAAATGTGAACAAATAAACAATAACTAATCAAAATTATTTGATAAGCTCTCCTGATAGCACAATAACCACGTGTGTTTTTTGCACGGCGATACTTCCCTAAACAGCAACATCTGCTCTGAAAAAGATGTGCACAACTTTTCGACATATAAACATCTTCTACTTAAAACGCATTCACTGAGGCATTTTTATTTTGTAATGTTTTATCAATTAACCATATCCTCTTCCATAACAAAAAATATGACTAAGTATAACCCTCAATCAGAACCAGTAACTCTGCATGCAGTACCTTCTCTGGTTAGGGATATATTTGTTTTGCTGGAGTGGGAACACGCCCCTCAGCACCACATGGTCCAGCCGGGGCTCTGCATCAGTGGACTGTGGGAGTCCAATAAATACAGCTCCCTGCTCCATTATCGTCCACTTAGCTGGCTGCAGCCCTGGTTGTGTGTCGGTCAATAAACCCAGGTGAAGGCTGCTGTTGGTGTTACAGTCTCCCCCCAACCTGCAAACAGGACTCTGCTGCTAGCCTGCGTTAGCTTAAACAAAATGAACGGCCATCTGAACGGGTTTTACAGCGACTCTCTTCACGATGAAGACTGCTTCCTCTTCACCTCCGAGTCAGTCGGAGAAGGTCACCCTGGTAAGTTTTAGTATGTCTGTGCAAAGCGCCGTCCATCTTACTAGCCCAAATAATTAGCCTAGCATCCTGTTAGCTTCTCAAACAAGGTCATGTGGCTGATTGTTGTGAGCTCGTCTGCCCCGGATTATTGTCTAGCTCTATGTGCTAGTTGTTTTATGCGCAAAACAATGTATTAAAAGTCTGAATTTGTGATAAAGTTGAAGCAAAAATGAACGGGTTAAACAAAAATTGTGATTAAAAATGTGTTTGAGCAGAAAATTAGACAAATCTGGCTTTGTGAGCCGCTGCACTGTTCCATCCAGCTAAAAGCTAAACTATTAGGCAATTCTCACTGTGCTTCTGCAGGAGTGAGTTTCACACAGAGTTCTTTAAGAAAGATTTGTAGCATTTTTATGCTGGGAAGCTGTATTTTTAGACCGATGGGAGGCTCCAGTTTGTGCTGAAGCTAACATGTGTCAGGACTTGTGGTGCCTGTCAATCACATGTTCTCTTCAGTCTGTTTGTGGCACATGAATAAGAGTTGTTTCATGACTTCAAAATGTTTCACCTAACTTTGATTAGATCCAGGTCAACATCTATAAAACATGGACCGAGTACCTTGACTTTGAGTTCAGTGAAATGGTGGGAATAATTAAATGTAACAATATATATACAGTATATTTTTTCTGTTAGTTTTCATAAATGTTACTATTCGGCTTCAAATCAGTCTAGTTTCAAAGCTAGTATCTGTTTCAGTACAAACTCAAAGAACTTATACATTTCTTAAAATAAGTAAAACATTCTATACTAATGAAATTAATTTTAAAAGTGCAAATATGTTTGGATAAAACTGGTTCACAATAGTGTATAAAATATCTTCAACTTGTAAAAGTTTGTATATGTTGGTGACTCCTCTCTGTTGACCCGCCTTTATCATTATGTATATTTTTTTGTTTCTTGAAAAATTATTGAAATTGTGTTTATTGCTCACCACTTCTTTTACCCAAATTACAGATTCATAAACATAGCTTTATTTGTTCAGTCATTTTCTTGTATATCTAAAAACAGAAAAATACTCTTTTATAACATTGCACAATTATTGGAAATCATTCGATTACAATAATATTTGGTTATATTCTGGAGGAAATGTCAGAGATGAATCCATATTTTCCTCATTGTGATTCTGTCTGTCATTAAAGTGCTAAATTGTTATTGTTTCTCAAACATCTTTATATTTGGAATAAAATGGCCAATAAATTACGTACTCTAATATTGCAGTGATGGTAAATTTATCTTGAAACCATAAATTTTAAACATTTCTGCTTTAATGTCTTTTATGTTGGATTTATTCAGTCCAGTTTTTACTCGTCTACTGTCAACACGGGGCATTCTGCATACAATGGTGTCAATGTTTTTAAACAAACAAGTGAAGCCAAATATTTAACAAATTGTTTTACGTTTAATAGAAAAGCTACAAATGTTGCTCAAATATTTGTTAGAATTGTAATATAATTATAAATATCATTTAGTACTTTAACATCTAAACAAGCGCAATATTTAGACTAGAATTTAGTATTTGACAGATGCTACATCTGTCACCTCTGAGCGTTTATAGAAAAAGGTAACATGATAATATTAATAAAGATATGGTTTTGAACGTGCATTTTGTGAATGCAAGTGTTGGACCTGTTGCAGTTGTCGGCCTACCGCTTTTAAAACACACCAGCTCTACTGCTAAGGATAATAGGCTTACCTCTACTTCTAAGTACTGGACAGACTATCTGCCCATCTGTGGGTGTGAAGAATCCAAATCAGTGGATATTTTTTATATGCAACATTGACTTTATTTACATTTATGAATATTGGGTGAAATTACCTGCAACACATTCAAGCGTATTTGGATTCTCTCCGCTTAAATTTGCTACCAAAAATAAATCTTTGAAATGTTTACAATTTCACACACAATCTGTGTCACACAGATCTGAATGGATCTAGAGATGAGATGGTTCAGGCTGGATTAGCTCATTCTTTTGCTAATCTGTAGGTTCATTTTGTATCCATGCTTTGCCGTTTCATATATCTGCCTGAAGTTCTAATTCTTTTATAGATGAATAACCACTGAACAATTTACTTTTAATTGTATATTCTTTGAGTTTTGCATGAAACCTTTCCATTTCTTGTTGTTCTGATCTTTGTTTGGACCAGTTGACTTTTATGTAAGATGACAGATCAAATAAAAATAAGCCCAAGGGACTTTTCTGCTGATAGATAACATTTATTGGAGTCACATAATCACATTTTCTTGAAGTACAGAACTAGTAGATTGTAGATAACTGCATTATATTGTCTAAAAGCAGAAAGTACATCATAACAGCCACAGACTACTGCCACCAGCTGACGCTTTCTTAGGTAAACACGCTGATAAGGGACTGCTGCGTCATGTAAGAACACATGCGACTATTGCAATGGATGCTGAGGTTTACTGGAGAACGATTAATGCTTAAATCAGGCTCATTTGATTTATATGTAAGTAATTAAATAGATCTTCCACATTAAAATGGTTTGATTCATTAATAGTTTAATAAAGGTTAAAACACAGGGTCGCTCTCCTCAACAGCCTAAAGCATTATTACAGAAGACATTGAGCTGAGACTTTCCATTTCCTGCAAATGTTCTTACGCTTTTCCTATTGCGTTGTTCCTCCACAGATAAGATTTGTGACCAGATTAGTGATGCGGTGTTGGACGCTCACCTGAGACAAGACCCTGACGCCAAAGTGGCATGTGGTGAGTAACCATAAAGGTTGTTCTTTAAGGATGAACTATTATATTTTCTTGAACATTTTAGTATATGTTTATGGATAGAAAATGCATTAATTTCTTTTTTTTTTTTGCACAAAATCATTCTTGTGTAATGGGATTTTAGTCTTATAAATCCTGCCTGTTAATTGTTTTAGGGCCTCTTGTCACTTTAAATCCAAATAAGCTGCTGCTGGCCACGCTCCCCCAACTCAGCGTTTATATGTGAAACTGGCTCCAAACAGAATCACAGTTATACAACTGTACATCTTTGAAAAGCAAAAGTAGAGCCTCCTGCGCAACTAACAAGAATGCATAAGGTGGTTTCTGAATTGTAAGTTGACAACAAAACACTTGTTTATTCCAGCAGCCATTGTACAGCACATACAGCGGTAAATCCAGCTGTATTATTGCCAAAAACCTGCTCTTTTATTTATATATATATATGTATATGTAAACTTTAAGTGTTTGGTTTGTTTTTGGAAGCAGCACAGACCCAAATAAATATGTACAAAATGAGACTTTTGAATAATTGTCCCTCTTTACAAAGAACTGCAACTCCAATGAGCTGTAAGTTTGAACTCCACTGATCTAAGAGTTCAAACTTACTCTTAGATCAGTGGAGAACAAGCTTCAGATGGTTTCATGGGATTAATTGGCAGAAAAAATATTCATCTTAAAAAAAAATATGGAACCATTCTACCCACACTCAATTATAGCTTAAAGTCCCCTTTGTTTTTCAGGTTGAAAATGATTGTTTGCTTTGTAGCTGAATACACCAGGGAGGCAGATGATGAAAGCTGTAAAAGCTTTCAGGTTTGAGTATGGTGGTCCTTAATGGACCAGATGAATAAAGTGAATATTGTTCTGTTTGTGGTTGTGAGCTTTTCCTCATCTTCATCTGAATAGGACTGAAAATGTTTCATTGTCACACAGTTTTGTTCAACGTTGAAGGCAACAAAGGATAACATGAGCAGTGTAGCGTTGGTGTTTAAACATTGTAGCACACTGAATTAGATCTAGATGTAGCACACTAAATGTTTTCTGTTTGTCCCCAGAGACTGTAGCTAAGACGGGGATGATCCTGCTTGCGGGGGAGATCACCTCCAGAGCCACTGTTGACTATCAGAAGGTCGTCAGGGAGACGATCAAGGACATCGGCTATGACGACTCCTCCAAAGGTACGCTTGTAGAGAAAGAAAGCTGGTTCAGACCCAGTTCAGTGCTGCTAATTTTTTTTTAAATTGTTGGAAAATACATAAACATGGGGATGGTAAGCAAATATGGATTTTATTTTATTTTTTTAACAAACTAGCCAATAATCTCGAACTGGCAGACCTCTTCCTTTAGTGTTTTCACTGAACTACACAGCACACTGTTTTAAGAGAGACATTAGCCTACTTAATACATTTTAGAACTGGGTCCTTTTCCTTAAATATATTTTAAAGTAATTGCTTAAGATTGAAGATGGAAAATATCCTCAAAGCTAATCTAAAAATAATTTTTTTTTGCTAACTTATAGATATTGAACTTGTCAAGTGCAAGACGTTGTGATAAATTCAGTGCATTTTTGATTCATGATTATTCTTTGATTTAAAACGAGAAGCTGTTTGTGTAATATACCAAAGCTGTTCAAGTTAATCTTTGTGGTCTTATGGGGAAAATAATAAATTTGTGATTTTTTTTTTCTTTCTATTTTTTTGTCCAGACACAGAATTATGCAAAACAAAACTTTTAGCTGTTACATTATCAATCTAACAGTATCAGGAAATAATTGTTTTAGAATTTAGTCGAACATTAATCACCACAAAATCTCCTTACGTCACAGTAAGGAGATTTTCCGCGGCTGCAGCTCTTGTGAGTAATTGCTCACATGAGCATTGGTTTTCTGGATTGAACAGGTTTCGTCTTCAAAAGGTGAAGCTGATTTGTTTTCTCAAGGTGTGTCTGAGTTATACCCAAAATCTGGAAGCAGATTTCTGGAGAGAAACTTTGGGATTCTGAAGGTAAAACATTGTTGGGGCTTTATACACTGAAGCTTTTGGACTCTGGGATCTTTCAGAGTGAGAGCAGACATGGATCTGTCTTTGACCAGCTCTGTAGTGAACACTCAGAAAATGACATTAATCTGGCCTGTGCGATATCGCACGGGACAATCTGACGTTCTGCAGAATAATGGACATCAGGACTAAAAGGGCTCTGAGTATATTTTTGTTGTTGTTGAATAAATTGAAAACGTAGTCTTTTTCTCTCCCTGTTTTCGCTCTAGACATGTTGAACTGTCTAAAGTCTTTGTCTAAAGTGCCAAAGGAAAAAGCTATTTTTAGGAAGTCTGATTCTCCATATCTTATTTGACTAAGAGTTTAAGATTTAGAAATGGAGGTGAAGCAAAGAATCAGTTATTTCAGAAAAATGACTCTATACCACATCACTAGCAGTAGGTTCAGAGTAAAATGTATACTTTGATGCCTAAAATGTGTTACTGAAAAATCCAGAAATCTAAGACTGGGAAAGAATGGAACAAAAAATGTGACAACTTTTTAAATTAACAATGGAGGATTTTTAGCTAATTACTTGGCAAAGTATTGTGGTTCTTTGCAGGCTGCTCTGGCCAGGTGGAATGATTCTCCCTTTGAGGTCACAACCTTTTTTCACAGGTTTTGACCATAAGACCTGCAATGTGCTGGTGGCTTTGGAGCAGCAGTCTCCTGACATTGCTCAGGGCGTTTATCTCGACCGTAAAGAAGAGGACGTTGGAGCCGGCGATCAGGTTTGTGTTCGGTCAGCAGTTCAACAAATCGGTTTGTTTGACCTCGTTCATCCTGTGTCTACATTTCTGACAGGGTCTCATGTTTGGTTATGCCACGGATGAGACGGAGGAGTGCATGCCGCTCACCATCGTCTTGGCTCACAAGCTCAACGCCAAGATGGCCGAGTTGCGTCGCGATGGAACGCTGCCGTGGGTCCGACCCGACTCTAAAACTCAGGTTAGAGGAGCATAAAATTAGCATTTATTATTATTGTTCTTAAACTTGCTGTAGTTTAAAGGCCAATTAGATAATTAATTTAAAAAATGTAGATAGATGTCATCCAAACTTTATAATGTTGGGCGAGAAGAATTTTAAGTTTAAATATTTTCATTTTAAAACGAGTATTACTGCCATCTAGTGGTTACTTTGTGCCTGCCAGGCTCTTCCTATGTATAAACTACTGTAGAATTACACATTTTAAAGACATTTTAAAATTTTTTTTCATAATTCAATACGTGATCTTGAGTTTTTTTTATTTTATATAAGTTTCAGAAAGGTCACCTAAAATTTTCTTTAAAAAAAATTCTTAACTAAATTTAAGTCTTTTTTTAAAAAGGATTTTATTTGTAAACTTTAAGTACGAATACACCTTGCATAGTTGTATAATTGCAGGATCAATGTTAACTAATTTATTTAGTGTATTTATGGTGAAACAATATGTTCTACAATTAATCAATAACTTGTATACGCAGACCAAATAAATATTAAACAATTAGGAATTAAAATCTTGTAATTTGGGTCCATTATTATGAATATGTTATGATTTACAATCTCCACTTTATCACTTTTTTAAGATTCTTCTAATGCAAATGAATAAAAGCATTTATTTAGTATTAAGACTGTTATTTGAATCAGAGTTGTTGATGGACTAAAGCTAAATAAGGTTCAGTGTAACCCATTAGAACATGTAAATTCTTATATATCTCCATAACTTGCAGAAACAGTTTAATCACCACCAGGTTCTGTTTAGATTTTACGTCTGTAATTGTCTGAAATCTGAGTTCTTCTTCTCCTCCATCCAGGTGACCGTTCAGTACCGACAGGACCGAGGAGCCGTGGTGCCGCTGCGTGTCCACACCATCGTGATCTCTGTGCAGCACGACGAGTGTGTGAGTTTGGAGGAGATGCGTCACAGCCTGAAGGAACAGGTGGTGAAAGCCGTGGTCCCGTCTGGTTACCTCGACAACGACACCATCTACCACCTGCAGCCCAGCGGCCGTTTTGTCATTGGTGGTCCACAGGTGAGAGAAAGGCTTTACGAAGACTTTCCTAATCAGTTTAAAGCATCTGGATTGCATATCTTCATATTTATGTTTAATGTAAAAATATAATAATTTTCTGTAAATGCACTCCATCTCTCCTGCAGAGTGATGCTGGTTTGACTGGACGTAAGATCATAGTGGACACCTATGGTGGGTGGGGAGCCCATGGAGGTGGAGCATTTTCTGGGAAGGACTACACAAAGGTCGATCGCTCTGCGGCGTACGCCGCTCGCTGGGTGGCCAAATCTCTGGTTAGAGCTGGACTCTGCAGACGCGTCTTGGTCCAAGTAAGAATACATCTCGCCTGGTTGTGAAATGGAGGAAAAAAATAAGCGAATGAAGCAGAAACGTTATTAAAATATTTGATATTTTCAGAAATTTCTAAAGTTGTTTAAAATCTGTCTGCGGTTTTAGGTTTCCTATGCTATTGGAGTTTCCCATCCTCTGTCTGTCTCCATCTTCCATTATGGGACCTCTCAGAAGAGTGAGAGAGAGCTGCTGGACATTGTGAGAAAGAACTTTGACCTCCGCCCAGGGGTCATTGTGAGGTAAACTGTGACCTGTGTTGCGAAAATACTCAGTTAAATATTTAGTTAAAAAAAATTTAAGCAAGAAGTTGATAATCTTCCAAGAAACAAAACTAAGGTGTGATGTTTTTTTTTTTTTTAAGCAAAGCAAGATATTTTTGTGCAATTCTACAAATAAAGATAACAAACTGACTTTACTAAAGGTCAAAAAAGTGATAAACTTTGGCCTTATAAATATTGCTCTATTCATTAAACTAGCTGAACTCTGACCTGCTGCTTGGTACTGAAAGGAGAACAACTTTTTGTGCAACTGTTTCTTGTTTCTACAAGATACTTGAGTAAAACAGCAAGAAGCGGGAACTGCAGAGGTCAAGATGGGGTCTAAAGGATAAAAGATTGTCTATTTTAGCTGCAATTGGCATACATTTTAATTAAAAGTATGTAGAATTGAAAGGGAAAAAACTAAATTGAATATCCTGCTTTGGCCTTGTGCTGCAAAGAGTTTCCTAGTGACAAGGAAAATAACTGCTCCAATTAATGTCGAATTATGCAGACAATTTCTCAGCATTTTACTGCATATTCTCTCAATGGGATTTAAATACTGTGGATGTGCGCTAAAGAATTAAGTATTGAGCAAATACAACCAGTTGTTCAGCTCTATGACTGGCTGTATGTTTGAGGTGTTGCCTTAAAATAAATCCGCATCTGGACCTCCCAATTAAATCAAATGTGAATTTATCAATCGGACACAAACGTAACCATGACGTCAGCATCCAGGCTTTACCAGAAATCATAGCTTAGTAAATATAAATCTCCAACTGAAGAAAATAAAAGATGCTTCTGATATTCTGATGTGATTTTTGCTAATTATTTTTGGTATTTAGCAAATAGAAATGAAACAATAACTAAAAGAAATGAAAGCCAAAGACTTATTCATGTATCTTTAATTTCATAATGAATGATGAATTTTTGTTTAAGGGACCTCGATCTGAAGAAGCCCATCTACCAGCGCACGGCTTCCTACGGTCACTTTGGTCGTGATTTGTTCTCCTGGGAGATTCCCAAGAAGCTGAAATACTGAGGCACTCTGATCCCCATCACACACACACACACACACACACACACACACACACACACACACACCGTCCTGCAGATAAACCTCTTACCGTCCTCTCCTCCTCCTCTTTGCTTTGTTTTGCTTGTACATCAGAAAACCATCCAATTAGTTTTTGTCAAACTGTTGGAAAAGTTACACTTATTTCACCTGCTGCACTATAGTTTTTACTTATTTAGTATTAAAAATTAAGATTTTTTTAAAGACAGGTTTCAAAGGAACATTAAACCTACATCTTGTTGCAGTACAGATGAACAAATGAGCCAGTTCGTGCTCTTTGGTGTGCAAAAGGTCATGTTACAACTTTGTTACAAATGAAAATCAGACCACTTTATTTATGTAGTTGTGTGCAGCCTCTTCATTCCATTGTTTTTTTCTGACGTTTTACAGAGAAGTCAGAATCTGCTGATGGTTTTGTGGTTATGTTGGGCTGCACAGTGGTTTCTATATTATGTAGATATTTATTTTCTATCCTTAAATCTCTCTAGGATTTTTCAAACTTTGTTCAAAATGTTGACTAAGATAAAGGCACAAAGATCACCTTATTCCTGAAGGCAAACACTCCATCGTTGCATCGGCTCAATGCTCAGATTTTTTTTATGTGACGTTTGTTGCAATGTGAGACCCAGTTGGTGTACTGAATGTATTCCTCCTCCTTTTCAACAGTCGGTGTTTGGGCGTACCAAAAGTGGAACAGGCTTGACTTTGAATGTTTGATCTTCCAGCTTTAAATTATATTTAAATAACATCTAATCTCCTCTGCTGGATTTTTCCAGATAGCCCCTCTCGTCCACTTGCTTCATCCAGATATCAGCTGAATACCTGGCTAGTTGTCTTTCTCTCTAACTTTTAACCTTGAAATATAAATCACCAGGATATGTATTATAAAATCTTAGTGCTGTCAGTCCACAGCTTTCATCTAGGTGGCGCTGTTTCTCTAAAAACCTACCGAAGCTAAGCTTTGCCTTCGGTGTCTTCAGCTCAGTACTGTGGTTGTTTAGTATTTTTAACGAGAAAATCCTGATTATAACTGCTGCCAAAATAATAAAACACCAAAATATAACCTAAACACCTGCTTTAGTTCGTGGTAATTTATTCCTTTCTGCCACTCTGCTCTTTTTAAAAAAAAATAAACTTATTTAACAGACGATATCAGAAGATGGCTTGGTTCCTACTAGTCATTATGACTGTCTAACAGATGTGCCTCAGCCAGTCCAGCTTTAACTTGAGAACGACGGCTGGTGTGTTGAGGAATCTTCTGTCGGCCATCTTACTGGTGGCGTGCAGCAGCCGCAGGATTGGGAGGGGCAGCTGGAGAAACTTTAAGCTCTAAGATGAGGTTTTTAATCGATATATCTTGATGCCGTAAGAGTTTTAGAGCGCTCACTGTATGTCCAGTTAACTGGTGGTTTTACTTGACTATTTATTTCACAGCATGTCTGCTTTCTCAAACTCATCCACGACTCAGACAAATAATTGGTTGGTGTTGTACAGAGAAACCAGCCTGTTTACATCGTCTGCAGCTGGGAGTTTGAAAAAGCCTTTCCCCTTCTTTTTTGTTAAATTAGGTGTTTTATGTATTAAGTGCCTTTTCTTGTTTGCTGCAAATGAACCTAAAATCAATTTGTTACCTTCATATCTCTCTCTTCTCCTTTCTGGATTTTCCTCAAATAAAAATTCATACGTCTGACTGGTTTGTTTGATACGGGCTTCAACTGGTGACCAAATGTACTCGAAAATACCAGTGAGAACATGAAAGCAGAACTGAGTATTTTGAAGATTTGGTTGACGTGATCACTTCCTTTATAAATGGTTTCCATTCTAAGTTAATGTGTCACTTCTGCTCTCTGTGAATGCGTGACTTATCATACTTAAGTTCATATTTACTTTAAATTCTTTAAAAGCCTGAATATTTGGGCTACAGGTGTTTGCAGAAACTTGGTTTCCACCTGCAGATGGGGACAAAATGTGAAGTGTACAAAATACTTAAAGTGAAATACCATTGGGATCATTTTATTCCAGCCAAATCAAACAAACAATAAAAAACATGATATAAACTATTGAAGCTTGATAAGCTGACTGAAGGTTTAATCTTGTTTACAGAGTAACTGGGATATGAAGAATTCAACCTCCATCCAGTGAAGCTTTCATATCTTCGCAACATTTCTTCAGTCCTGATCATTCTTGGTGCCCTGTTTTTGTTTTGTTTTGTTTTTTTTTTCAGCTCAGCCAGTGTAATCATAAAGCAAAACGATCATAAAATGCAGTAAGATACAAAATTATATAAAGGAAAAATATTTGTAGTTAGAGCAGGGCTTGTTCACAGGAACAGCACCAGTTCTTCTCCACCCTGTTAAAGAAAAATAAGTACATATGGCTGATTGCAGTTCCGTCTTTTTCTGACTTTATTGTCGGTGGTGTTTACTCACCTTAATGTTTCAGATTGTGTTGTAGCTCAGAGGCTTCCAGGCAAATTTCTGACAGTAGAACAGAGTCTGCATACAGAGGACAGATTGTATGTTTAACACCAGGAAGCTAAACTGGTGGCTTTTCTTGCATTTTATTGTCGACTTACTCCACACTTAAGGGCGGTGCTGACGTCTTTGCATCTGTATGCTGTCAGTGTGCATGGGTCTGTGAAGTCAGAAGAAAAACTTTAGTGTTTTATGTGCATATATGTATTTTATTATTTGTGAGCATGGAAAGCTATTCCATGCTCTGTGCAGATTCATCTTGTCAAATATTTTTCAGTTCAGATTATTCTAATTGAAGGAAAATCTTAAGTATCAGGGTTATAAAGTTGTTTTTTTATTTATTTACTTTTCATGTTGATTTAATCACCATTTTGTACCACAAAGCATAAAAAATTCAGCATTTATTAATTTTGTTTTTTGCATTTAACCATATTTGAATTTTTGATTTGCATGTCAGGTTCACAGTTTGTTTAAATTATTTTCCTCAAATGTGTTTCCATACTTAAAAATAATAAATATGATCTTGTAAGGCACAGGTGTCAAACTCCAGTCCTGGAGGGCCACTGTCCTGCAACTTTTAGATGTGCCTCTGCTGCACCACACCTGAATAGAATAATTAGGTCATTAGCAAGGCCTTTACACCAGAAGAAGGTAATTAAGCCATTTCATTCCAGTGTTTTGTACCTGTGGCACATCTAAAAACTGCAGGATAGTGGCCCTTGAGGACTGGAGTTTGACACCCCTGTTGTAAGGCATCTAGGAATTCTTGATACTCCTATTTTATATTTTCTACTCATAATTCCTTAAAGTTCTAGTCTCATAAGTAAAGTGATTATATTGATATTCTTGAAATTTAAAACAGTTTTAATGAGCAGCTTTTAGCTACATTTTTAAAGAATTTATCTGTAAATTTCTGTGAGTAGGCCAAACCTGAGCTTATGGCTACAGTTTTCCAGTCTTCATAGGTTAAAAACATTTTAAGAATTTCAATAAATGGACAGGTAAATGAAAATGTGCGCGTATTCTGTTGAGTAAAGACAAAATAAAATAAAAACCAGGTTGTGACTTAAACCTGCAGCAATGTTTAAGTCTTTTTTGTCTGACATGGTTCGTAAAGCACATTTAGAAGAACAGAATTTTGAATCTGTAATGTTCACTCATCCAAAAACAAGGATGTGCCGACTGACCGACAATAACTTCCTGGCCTTTGCACAGGTGGATGAGGTTACAGATGGCCTGCGGAGTGGCGTAGCCCAAGATAGCATCCAGCACCGTTTTGCTGTACTTGTCAATAATGACCTCGCACTGGTCACGATAAGTCGACGGCAAGATGTGGCAAATCTCTTCCAGCAGTTTGATCACGGCACCCTGCAGTCGGAAATGAGAAAAGTGACTCAGATTAACGCCACGTGTCTTCCCTCCGTTGATTTGAAGTGTGACGTTTTCCTGCCATTTAAAACATGCCTCACCTCAGTCCTTTCTTTAGGCAGCAACTCTTCCAAAGTCTTGAAGAAGAAAATGCAGAAGGAGCAGGTTGTGGCAGGCTCCCCCTGATAAACAAACACAAAAATCCTTGATAGTAAAGTATTAGCGACAGGAAATATTCAAACATCATTTTGCAGTAAGTGTGTACTGACATGGTCACTTTTCAAAGCAGCCTGAAGAACCTCGTTAGCAAAGTAGCTGAGCATCCTTTCACGCTCTTCATCAGAGCCACACAGTCCAATCATCTTGCAGACCTCTGATGGTTTCTGCAGAGACAGATGGATTATTTTTGATATATACTACCAGTTAGGTCTTTGTTTTTGAAAAACAAACGACTGATTCTGGCCTCCAACTTACTGCAACACCAGTAACAAAAGTGATGGCCAATGGGAGCATTGTGTCCACCTCTTCTTTGCAGACTTTGGCAGCCGGTCCGGGCAGATGTGCACACAGGGCATCGATTCCTCCCAGGATCTTTTTCTGAAATAAAATAGTTACAATTACCAACCCTAGAAAAAGTGCACCGCTTTTCTCTCCACTAAACAAATAGTGCTAAGGGAAAAAATATCAAAAACAAGTTATTGAAAGAGGATATGCTCTATAAAATGTTCATTTGTTTTTAGGCATACAACTCATGTTTTGCAGCTTGGTTAAATGTTTAGTAAAAATGAAAAGTACATTTTAATCCTTCATTTAAAGTTTTCTAGATAGTCTGGTTTTAAGCCAATATTAAACGCACTTTAGTATTAAACTAATGGGACTCCAGTGTGTGAGGTTTCTCTGTTGATTAAACCAAAGTTTCAGATGGTTCAGAAAAATATAATAATTGGCTTAATTAAAAAAAAAATCACAGTTAAAAATTACTGGTTGAAAACATGAAACAATGAAACCATTTAAAAATTTTATATGTACGTTTGAAATAGTTTGTTAAAATTAGGTTAGAAATTTTTCTGGCTAGTTAGCTAACTAAAGTAGCCATCCCTAAACAAGTTGGCTTAATATTGTGGTATATTTAGCCACAATATACCTCAGTATGTATTTAGCCAACTAACACATTTGTTAGCTAATTAGAATATTTATCCTTACACAAGTTGGCTAAATATTGTTGTATATGTTTGACAGCCACAGTTCACTGCAAGATCTGCACTACACATGGAAATGATATATATTTCAGATTCAATTGTCATCGGTCTAAATTAGACAAATTATATATGTTTTCAATGTGTGAAAGTAACTGAATGGTTAAAGCAAAACCTAGGTTTATGCAACTATGTATATAAATACGTCTTTACGTAAGATAGCAATCAAATAATGGAGCGACTGAGGTTTGTTTTCTTTCTTTTTTTAGATCTGCAAATTTAACATATTTCACATCTTAAATGGTTCAGTGTAATAGCTTGCTAGGTAAAATGTTTCTCTCATGCCTCATGACTAAAATCGGGTATTCCTGTATTCCTGATAGCAACGGTGAACATAAAGTTCAGCTATAATTGTTTAGTTTTTAATGACCAATTTAAAAAAACATAATTATAGTGACTGCCTAATTAAAACACCAAGCAATTATAGTTGTTTGGTGTTTTAATTTTCCTTTTCGTGTTGTGAGTTAAGTTGTGGTCATTAATTTCTACTGTAAATTTATTGTAATAATGTTAGGATTTTCAAACAAGGGCAGACACCAGTAAGAAGAGTTGGAGTACATTCTGCAAAAATTATGAGTGGATTACAGAAAGAACAAACTAATAAACCTTTTGGTCGAATAGTAAAAGCTCAAGCTGGGGAAAAATACTAAAGCCCGATCAGAAAAAAGTCAAACTTCAAGAAAGCGGATGTTCAAGATGAGGAGAGAGAAAAAAATCTCTTGAGAAACTTATGTTCAACTTCAGCTAGAAATAAAAACAGGAAGTGGCCTTTTGTATGTGAGAAAGCAGGAACATTTCCGTACTGTTTGTGTTTCAGTTCTTGCATGACTTATCAAAGACGGTTTTCATTAAGGAATGTGAAAAATGTGTTTCCCCTAATAACAAAACCAGTTTAAAATAGGAGTTTATTCAACAGCGTCTGTTCAACCCGCATGTAATAGCAGGCGATTATAGAACATTGTGTTTTTCGGTCCTGGCCTCTGAATGTAGACTTGATAACATTATCAGAAAACCAATATGAACACTCAGGAATGTGTTTGCTCCACAATCTGCCATTGTTCTCACCTGCAGGTCAGCGTTGGTCAGCATGTCAACAAGGAGTGTGAATATTTGGGTGCAGTCCTGGCAAACGTCCCCATTCTGGATATGAAATAAATTCTATTGAAATCTTTTGCTTTTGACATGGTTCGTAAAGCACATTTAGAAGAGCAGAATTTTAAATCTTCAAAAAATAAATAAAAACACAAAATTTAGCCATTTGCATTTGCATTTGATTTAATGCGATATAAATCCAATTTCTTTTTCATGCAAAAAGAAAGTTGATAGATGCAAAACTATTTGTGCATTTTGGTTCAGCAAGTTATTATTTGCAAATATTTTCACAAAAAAATGTTTTTTATTCTAAGCATTCGCATCGTAACTAAATTCAATTTTTAGTTTAGACTTAAAAAAGAAGAACATGCTTATATACTTGTATAAAAATTGCTCACTTACTTCACTAGGAAGACTTTGCAGATGGTTGCTGTCATAAGTCGCTGTCACATCTGCAGAAAAATATTTATTACACTTACAGAGTAGAATTGTTTCCTTTACTTTTAAATTTCTATTTTGAGCATCTTACCATAGCCTTGGAGAGCAACTAAGAGAACCAAAGGTAAAATCAGTTTGGCCATGGCTGCCTTCTGGGTTTTGTTTGTCCAAACTATTTGCTTCTCACATCTGAGGGAACTGCAAGTGGATTTTATATCTGACGTCCACCTGACAGATTTGACCCCCACCTACCAGACAAAAGAAAATGTTTATTTAGTACAACTGCATGGGGGTTTCAGTTCCTCACACCAGCCGGGTAAAAATATGTTTCTAAAGAAATGTATCTATCACTGTAGCAGTGCTGCTGTTATTTATAACGTCTTTATCTCTCACCTTCTGTTTCCTCTTCTCTTTTTAAATGAATGTTTGCTTCTATGGCTGATTTCCTGTAATTTTCAGTAAAATATGCATTGATTTTGAACTATAAGATACTGTCTGTGCAGAACCCAATGGTGATTTTTTTTTTGATTATGTCAATTAAAATATAGATCTTAAAAAGATCAAATCTCTTCAGGGCCAAACGACTTACTGGTAATCCCTTTGTAACAACACAATAATTGAGTTCTAATCTTGTTTTTTTTTTATCTTTCTAATTGTTTCCTACAATATTTTTTTAATCTTTATATTTGCAAAGATAAAAAAAATTGTTTTTTGAAAGAGCCAGTCTTTGAATCTGCTGTGACTTCTCCACAGAGGTAAATACAAAGTAGTCAGACTTGTTTCAACTTTTTCACATCTTGTTACACTGTAATCACAAACCCTGATATATTTTGTTGAGATTTTGCGATAAACAAAAAGTGGTGCATAACTGTGAAGTAAAAACTGGTGAAAATTATTTGAAGCAATTTTTATAGATAACCAAAAGCAGGAAGGCCTGGTTTCTGCCACAACAGATCTAAACTCTTGTTGTGCTTGTTTCTGCACAACATAATACTGCCACTACCATGTTTTAATGTGACAACTGGTGATGTGGATTGTAAGTTTTGCATGTAGGACAGACAGTTTCAATTTGATTTTTGCTGACCTGACCACTTTCTTCCACATATTTGCTGTGACCTTATATGGTTTCACTCTAGTGATTCTCCTATGAAATCTAAATTTGCAGAAAGCCCAGGTATTAGTTATCCTCTCCCACCAGAACTCTGCAGCTCCTCTAGAGTTACTTTTGCATTTTCAGAGTAACTTCATAGCTTCCCTGACATGTCATTGTTCATTGGTCTTCATGATGCTGTTTTGTTCTCTAACAAACCTCTGAAAGCTTCACAGGACATTATGCTTCAGTAAATATGTAGGTGAGATTAATTATACACAAGAAGACTCTATTTCAATTGGTTTTGCTGGATATTTTTAGAGTGAAGAGTGTAAAGGAGCCCTAACATGCAAGTCATAAATTCAGGTTTTATTTGGAAAAATGAGGAAATATGTAGTCTTTTTCCTCCATTTCACAATTGTTCCACATCAACATTTATGTGTTTAGAGTGAATACCAGGCACTTCATATTCCTAACCTGGGTAATTTTTCACCATTATCTTTTTTTCTTTACTTGCTTTTGTTGCTTTTTGTGTCTTAATATTTTTTAAATAGTGTCATTGTTTCAACCTCTGGTAATTTAGTAACTATCTGAAAGTTCAAATAGATTACGAGCGACTCGGTTCACAGTCAAATTCTCCATTCCTTTCTGTGTAGTTTGTCTGTTTGCTTTGGCCAGAAGCCTCATGTATGTGCTGCTGTATTTCCTCATTCTGTAAACCAAACCATTTTGTTCTTTTTTATAAAATTTTACATCTTTGCCAGCTATGATGACTGTAGCGCCGCCTGCAGGACTCTTCTGCAGTTGCAGCACATGCCTTATGCACAGCATCAGTTGTGTTATTGAGAAAGCCAAATAACTTTTTATTTTTGTATTCTACAGCCACTTGCAGTTCTCCTTGTGCATGACTCTGCCCATCTCAAGCATCTTTAAATCGTAAACTTGTGCATAGAAAGGCAATAAATAAAAAAATAAACACTGTAAAAACGAGTGAGACTCAATTTTTCATCAATATTTCTGTATTTATTTACAGATTTTGACATTAAAATTTATGTCTACTTGTTTGTTTAGGCCTTAGTCTAAACAAATAAGACTAAATGTGAGACAGATTCTCACATTTATGCTTCCATCTTAGAGCAGGAACATCTGATTACTCAACATGAGGCAATGCATTGCTGTAAGAGTTGTGTTACTAAGTTCCACATTTGCTCAAAGGTATCATTGTTCTCATCAGATGTATAATTACCAGCTTGAGCATTTAGCACAGCTCTGAGGCTATAATATCTTCTGTAAAAAATGACTTAATAAACATATATTCATTGTAGCACTTATCCTTGCAGAGTGGCTGGTGCCTATCTTCAGTGACCGATGGGAAAGAGGCAGGATGCTGCAGGGAAAACAACCTTGCACATACACCTAAAAACAATTTAGAGAGAGCAATTTAGTTGACTTCATTGTTTTTTTGGACTGTAGGAAGAAACTGGTGCACCTGTTTGTTGCAATGCAACAAACAACGCTTCCAACTGCACCACTTTGCAGCACATAATCTAATATGATATAGACAAAAGACATTTATTTTAGATTTAAAAGAATTGTCATATGAACCTGCTGTTGAGTTAATTTTGTATTTTCTTTCCTTTGATTATTCTTGTCTGTTGCCTTTGCTGTCTGATTCAGGGCATGACCTTTGACATAGCAGAAGGAATTATGAGGAGTAAGTTTACAGTCAGTGATGTTGGTCAACAGACCTGAACTGGATAAAACATTTCCTCAATCAACGCCTCGATTATCATATTGTTCTCTGAGGTGTTTCAAAGAAGCATCATAAACCAGATACAATAATTCAAAGGAAAATCTTCATAGTTATTGCTGTCAGGATAGCAATAACTATCAAGACAGCAAAGAGACAGGAGTCTGCCTGTCTCCTTTAAAAGTCACAACAGTTTTTAAAGTATGACTATTTACTCCTCATTGTTGATTGTTGCTGTTAAATATTGGTGAGGCTTGTCTCTTCCATCCTGGTTGCTGGCTCTGTACTGAAATAAAAATGACTTATCTTTGCAACTTGTAGTTAATGATGGACCATATGGGAATTCCTGTAAAACAGAGCTGCAGCATCTAGGTCAGTAGGTCATTTAAACTGTACATACATGCTGCTGTAAAAGAATAAAAACATACAAACGGCTTCATTCTTGCATTTGCAATTATGCATTATTTACCTGATCACTTTATAGCATAAAGATTGTAACTTTGAGCACAGAGTAAATAGACAGCGAAGGAAATAGAAATCCATGTTCAGATGTTGACTGACAGTAACAAAACCTTTTTGTTATTAGCTCACTTGGAGTCACAACAGAGACAGTAGAAGGGATTGCAACACTTTCTTTTGTCCTTTGTGTTTGTTCCTACAAAATTTCCAACTCTGTTTGCATTGGCCTTGCCCATTTTAAAATTTAATGTACATAGAGTACTGTGCTTTATATTTCATTTGAACGAGTTAGAATGCCTTGGAATCTGTTGGCTGGTCTAGATCATCAGCTTTTTAGGCTTGTTTTTAGGTATTTTCTTAGAAGATCAACATCCTTTTGATTAATTTTCAGTTCAACTTTGGACTTGAAGCACGTTGGACAGAGTATTCTTAAAGAATATGGACAGAGAACCATAAAAACTATTTATGACGCTGTTTAAAAGTCACGTATTTAAGAAACAAGAAAAAAACTGCAAGAACTGGGACAGGATCTGAGAGGCTAATCATCTATCCTGTGAGTTAGCTGCACTTACAGAATAACCCTGCTGGTTATCCTACAAGGTTATAGAATAACTTACTGGTTATTCTATAAGTTTCTATCAGTTCTGTCGGTGAGTTACCTTCAGTGCCTTCAGCTAACAGCACAAGAACAAGATGCATCTTCATGACACATTTCCTGAAAATCCAATTTGTAAAAAGTTGCTTTTAGACACAACACTGTTTTTTTTTTTTCTTTGAGTTTTTGAGTCTGGAAGATTTGTTGGTTGGATTAAAGGGTCCCTAACATACAAGAGCAACTTCCCGTGGAAACAGCCTGTTACTGAACTGAAGATGACTTTTAAAAGGAGCCAAAGTTGAAAAAATAAAACTTTCAAAGAGCTACAAAAGCGAGCCTTTAAAACACATCATGTGTAGTAAACTATATTACTAGAACAAAATGTACTCCTCACTTTTACTCTCCTTCTACATGGTGAACAAAACTACCAACACACTTAAGTTAGCCATTGTTTCAATGAAAAACTCTTTGTATTTTGCTTGGGTTGGACATTGTCAGGACTTGGTGTGGTGCAGCACTTTAATACTTATTGTTTCTTCTGATTTGAAGAAGCCTTCAGATATATGAGTAATGCAGTTTTACTCTGCATTACTCATATAATGCGTTTCACTCTTCCTCATCACTCCACTTGCACAAATGCCATTTATTCTATTAATTCATCTCTTTCTGTGGTTTTATTTCCCTTGCCACTCCTACCCACCAAATATGGGTGTTGTCCAGCTGTGTTTGTCACAGCGCTAGCTGGTTCAAATGTTTCTCATTATTTCTCTGTCTTTACATTTCTATAAGCAGAGTAGTTATTAATGTTGCCATTTCATGGCTTATGAACAAACATCTATCTGACTTCTATGTTTTTTTTTTGTTTTTCCTCATATCTGGAATGCTGCTAACTAAAAATGAGTCTATACAGAAAAACAGAAAGCAATATATTATTAATTTAAAGTTTCTATATCAAAACTTCCCGATTATCATTGGAAAATGAAATATTAATTAAAAAATTTGGTTTTAGTGGAATTTTTTTTTAAATAATTGAAACATCATTCTGCACCAATGACTTGTTAAAAACAATTTATTTCCCACTTAACTTTGTTACTTCAGTTTCTGATCATTAATAGGCATAAAATGCTTCATTTGCAATTCAGAAAAAGTGTTTAAACACAAATAGTTTCATTGGTGAAACTTGATTTTTGACTCTTTCCATGATAACTTTGGCCCAAGTTTTTTAACTCCAATCATTTTTCTTTTTGCAGCAATGAGTGAATTCTAGTTTGTTTGTTTTTTTCCATAAAGGTTTGTTGCTTAAGATGCCTTTTAAAGATGATTCATTGCCAAATATGAGTTAAACTTTTGAAGGCAACAGCTACCTGTACACAAGATGCAAGCCCATATTTGTTTTCTGCTTTCTTCATATGCATTCACAAGTAAAGTGGCTTAAACATTTACACTGATGTAATTCTAGTTAGTAGAGCATCATGATAAAAAATCCTGCATGTCAGGAATTCATTTTAGTGTCCAAGATGACTTACTGTGTCTGCTGCTGAGGACAAAGCTTCCTCATTATTTTTAACAGAAAAGGTCAGGGCTGCAATACACCTCCTAGTCTAGTAAGTGATTGTCAGCATAAATGACTCATGCTTTGTCCCAAACCAGCTTTTCTTCCTGCTTACAAGGAATGCACAAATCAGTGATCAAGGTATCCGCCATTGTTCAAGTAATCTTTGAAATATTTTTCATTTGTTTCTGTGCTACAGTGTGCAGTATTGTTGTCTAACTCTCAGAGGACAACGTTGATGACTGGGGTTCACCCTGGCCTGAAAAACTACCTTCTCTCTTACACATCAAGTGGTGTAACGTGATTTCCTGCCACACTTTAGTGTGGCAAGAGTTAACTAATAGCTTCTCAGATTTGTTTCTCCTTTTCTTTCTAACTTCCTTCCAAAAGAGGTTAAGACACAAGTGCAACTCTTCACTGAATGTTGCAAAAACAAAAGAAAGAAAGTGGAAATGTCTCTAATATGTGACCTTTTCTGCCAAGAAGAGAACATGGGCCAGTTGTTAGCTGCTGATATGTATGATAGATTTAGATAAAAGAATGCCGTTACACCTTTACTGAGTTTATCAGCAACAGCTGAGGAGATTTTTATTGTATGTCATTGTAAAACTTGCAGGAAATGTTCCAGTTTTATTGTTCTATACAGTAAAGGGCAGTGAGGTCTGGTCCATTAATTCCACAGTACTAACTTCCATCATAGTATCTGGTAAAGTTTACCCTTTTTTAACAAAAACTCAAAGAAAATGTGCAAATATCAAAGTTACACAAAGCATAATGAGAACTATAATGTCTCTGTTGCTATACTATAATAGATTAAACCTTAAATATAAATCAAAACTGTGCAAATGAAAGTCTGGACATTTATTTCGAATTGTTAAAATGCAGAAAAATTCAACATAGTAGATTTTCCATTAGAGTTTGTCAAATTTGGGTCACGTTGGCCAAAATGAAATTATAGTGAGCTTTAGACTTTTCTCAGCCTATATTTTAAAATTTTACATTTCTGAATTTTGTATGCTGCTTACTTTTCACCACAGACTGCATGTTGCGCAACATTTCTGTGACTGTCTTATTTTTCTGTGCTATTGATGGAGCTTTGGCCGTCGTCTACTTTGTGTTATCTCTTTGTCTCTCTAGACAAATACATAATTAAGCTTCTATGCTGTCTTTTTTTCCTCTTTGACAAAATAAAAACTACCAAAAAACTTTAGATGCTCTCTGAGCTCTTGCTGCCTTGAGTTATTGTCACATTATTGCTCATTCTTTCTACAAAAAAATGTCCACATATTTGTATTTCTCAAATTTATGATGCCAAAATTCTAAATATGCAGGCAAATGAGCGAGCTTAAAAAGATTCGAGAACTCTTTAGTTGTGTTATTTACCTTCTGATTACATCAAATATTTAATGATTGACCTCTATATTTCATTTATGTATTATTCACTTACTTGGCGGCAGTCAAAGCTGAAGGACTTTGGCTTGTTTTGTGTTAAACTTTATTACAGTGTGCCATGGCAACAGAAAGAAGAAAGCCTTTGTATGTGCATCCCCATCTAAAACACACACACACACCCTTAAAGTGCTTTTTAAGAAAACATTACATTTGATTTTACATGTATTTTCACTCTTCCTCATCACTCCACTTGCACAAATGCCATTTATTCTATTAACTCATCTCTGTGACTCACATTTTCAGTCAATACCTCATTGTTTGAAAGTGAAAACATTCTGGATTTTTTTTGTATTGCATTGTATCATGAATGGCTGTTACGAATTACCTTAGTAAAAGTGGCTTTTTATTAAAAGTTTTATCCACAGATGTCAGTGTTAATATGTTTGTGGTTTTTAGATATCTGATCAACCCATCCAAATTGTCATACAGTTGTTTATAGGTTTCTAATAGGGGTGCAGCCAACTAATCTATTGGCGCCAATTTCCTTAATTTTTTGAGATTGGACGATCTTATCTACCTCCACAAAGGTCTGCAGGGGTCTCAAACTCCAGTCCTCGAGGGCCGGTGTCCTGCAACTTTTAGATGTGCCTCTGCTGCACCACACCTGAATAGAATAATTAGGACATTAGCAAGGCTGGGAGAACTGATCTACACAAGGAGGAGGTAATTAAGCCATTTCATTCCAGTGTTTTGTACCTGTGGCACATCTAAAAACTGCAGCACAGCGGTCCTCGAGGACTGGAGTTTGAGACCCCTGGTCTAGAGAGAGATATGACTGACAGGCCCACTGACCAGATCATGTCTGCACATTTGCAGTTAACAATAGTCACCCCACTCAACAACATTTCAGACAAAAAGTATTGGTATCGGCCAAAATCGGAATCGGCAGGTCAGGCTTTTTAAAGATTGGTAATTGCAATCTACCAGAAAACTGCAATCGGTGCACCAATAGGTCCTAAATAAGATCATTAGTCTTATAGGTTCACCAGAAGCTGTAGCTGGTTGTGTTTCCTACAGTACTTTGACAAAGAACAAGAAAGTGACAGAAGCCACACCTGCTGATCCACTGAAGGAGGCGAGGCGTTGGGCCATTTTACCGAATATAAGAAGGGAAAGATATCTGAACACAGCATCACTACCCCCAAATATCAAATAACATCTTAGAACACCACAGAAGCCTTCACAGACAAAGGTAAACATTTTCTTTTAATCCATAGAGGATAATGTTTTCAATTCATTGTATTTTTAACTAGTTGATGTCTGTTTGATGCTTTTCTTCAGAGATGCTTCTCTCTGTCCTCCTTGTGCTGGGCCTCTGCCTGGTGCCCAGTCAATCCAAACCCATGGGTAAATTTCTCCTGACATATTTTTTTTTTACGTTTGCTTTTTAAATGCATTATGTTTAAATTGTTCTTCCTGTTTTCCAGAGGAAAAACTCGGCAGTCCTTTTCTTCAGAAATGCTTTGAAGAAGCAAAGAAAATAGTAGACGACGCATACAAATACTCAAGAGAAGAGTCAGTTCATAATGCTTTATTATCTTGAGTGATGAGCAGTTTTCTGAACTTCAGAGCTCTGGATTTCTTGTTAAAACTGAGAGATATTTCCATTCTCTCTCCTACAGGAGCCTCAGACGGGTCCGTAAGGATGTGGTGCAGCCGCATGATGCTCTTCGTCTCCTGAAGCAGCCTCGTGGAGTCACTCGTTCAGCTGTGCGTTCTGCTGACTACATGGCACAGACTCTCCGTTTGGTCCAAGAGAAAGTACATCGTGTGCACAAGCGCTCCCTCAATGCAACAGGTCAGGCACAGTCAAAGCTGATTTTTTTCCATTTCTGGTACTTTTAACAATCTGATTACATCTTAAAACATATAAGGACACGCAGCTCTCTGAACTACACCTTTCAGATTTACTCACGGAACAAGATTTGAAAGAACTTGCCCGGATTACTGGATGTGAGGCTCAAATCAGGAATCCACCATGTCACAACACACCCAATATGAACAAGTATCGCACAATCACCAGCGTCTGCAACAACTTGTAAGTCTTAGATTACAATTAAGATTTTATTGAATTTAAAACAGTTTTGTAGAACCGATTGTTCATCTATCTTAAGAACTTGCTCTTACAAATAAATACAGGGTTTTTTGGTACAAATCATAATTTTTAGAAGTTTCTTTTTTAGATCAAAAAGTTGAAACTTACCTCTAGAGAAGAACTTGTGAAATGCACTCTAACATCTTAGGCCATGAACCACAAAAGATGTGTTCACTACTGTGGGATTTCAAAAGTTTGATTTCTCAAAATCAGCTTTCCACATTTCTTTTACAGAAAAAACCCTCGCCTTGGTGCCTCCAACACCCCATTCACCCGCTGGTTGCCCTCTGAGTATGATGATGGCATCTCCCAACCAAAAGGATGGAACAAAACCCGCAGATTCAACAACTTCTTGCTGCCATTGGTATCAACTTAGCTTCAAAATCCAGACTTATTTATCAAAATATTTGTCTCAAGTTTAAAATTAAATATTTTTCTCTCCACTTTTAGGTGCGGCAGGTGTCCAATAACATCTTGAGCACAACAGATGCAGGCGTTGTCAATGACACAGAGTACTCTCACATGGTGACCTTGTTTGGCCAGTGGAATGACCATGACCTCACCTTCACACCATTTTCACCAAGTATTCGCTCCTTTAGCAATGGACTGAACTGCGACGAAAGTTGCGAGCAAAGTGAGCCATGCATCCCTATCCCGGTTGGTGTCAAAGCTCAAACCAAATTGTTTAATTTTGCTTCACCTTTCTGTTGTTTTACTTAAAACTCTTGCTTTTGTAACGATCAGATCCCTCCTGGAGATCCCCGGCTTCCCTCCCGCCCAGATAGCTGCATCCCAGCCTTTAGATCTGCTCCTGCCTGTGGAACGGGTTACTCTGCATTTAATTTTGGTGGAGAACCCAGCAAGAGGGAGCAGATCAATTCACTGACGGCCTTTCTGGATCTGGGGCAAGTATATGGCGCAGACGAGAAGCTTGCCCTGAACCTTCGTGACCTCACCAGTGATGCCGGCCTGCTGCGCGTCAACACCGAATTCAGGGACAACGGACGGGAGCTGCTGCCCTTCCACCCCCTGCAGGTGCAAATGTGCGCCACCCGCAGAAGAATCACCAACGACACCAACGCCAGGGAGGTGCCCTGTTTTATTGCAGGTTTGTTAGATTCTCAGTAGAAATTGAGTTGAATGATTGAATAAAAATTATAATAAAAATTATAATACTTAAACAGCAAAATCATAATATAATACTTAGAAATGATAATACTGAAAAAGCAAACCCAGCTATTGGATATTTCAAGATCCAGTATCGCCAATGTTCAATATTAATAAACGACTGATCAACAAATTGTCATTTTCAGCTCATGTCATGGGAGTGGGAGAGTTAGTAGCACTGTTGCCTTGCAGAAAGAAGATCCCGGGTACGATTCCCGGGATCTTGTTTCTGCATGTCCTTACTATGCATTAGTAGGTTCTCTCTGGACACTCCAGCTTCCTCCCACAGTCCAAAAACATGACTATCAGGTTAATTGGTCTCTCTCTAAATTCTCCTTAGGTGTGGATGTGTGTGTGCATGATTGTCCTATTTCTCTCTGTTATGTCCTTTTTTGGACTCGCAACCTGTCCAGGGTGTACCTGCCTCTCGTCTGTTGTCTGCTGGAGATAGGCACTCATCACCACTCGCGACCCCACGAGGGATAAGTGTGTTGGATAATGGTTGGGTGGAGTTCGTGTCATATTTTTAAGGTGCCTCCAAAAGTAAAAATGTCAGCAGGAATTGAGCTGTTGCTATATTTTTCCGCAGGTGATGGCCGTGTGGCTGAGAATATTGCCCTGACATCTCTCCACACCCTGTTTGTGCGTGAACACAACCGTTTGGCTCGTCAGCTGAAGAGGCTGAATCAACAATGGGACAGTGAGACTCTCTACCAAGAGGCCCGCAAGATCATGGGTGCTTACACCCAGGTAAAACAACCCAAACAGTCAGCAAGGAGTCTCATTTTACTCAAAGACTGTGTTGTTTTCTCATATTCTGGTTTTTGTGTATCAGACGTTTGTCTTCAGGGATTATCTTCCTCACATAGTGGGTCCTGATGCAATGCGCAGACAGCTCGGACGTTACCCTGGCTACAACTCCAATGTTGACCCCAGCATCTCCAATGTGTTTGCAACAGCCGCTTACCGTTTCGCTCACCTGGCAATCCAGCCAGTTTTGTTCCGACTGGATCCAAACAACAGAGAGCACCCTCGTTTCCCCAGTGTCCCCCTGTTCAAGGCTTTCTTCACCCCCTGGAGAGTCATTTTCGAAGGTGTGCCCCACAAAAATAACTGCAGCCATCTTGTCATTGTGCTGTAGGATGAAGCCCTCATTTCTTTTGCTCTCACTCTCCAGGCGGTATCGACCCTTTGCTGCGTGGTCTGATAGGACGTCCTGCTAAATTGAACACCCAGGATCACATGATGGTGGATGCTCTGAGGGAGAGGTTGTTCCAGTTTGTGATGCACCTGGCTCTGGACCTGGGTTCTCTGAACATGCAGAGAAGTCGTGATCATGGCCTGCCTGGTACGTGATTCACTAATTCCACCCTGCAACTGGGAATCTGAACATGATCTCTGACTCAATCCTCAGAGATTTAAGTCTTTGAACATTACCAGCAAATTTGTGAGACTTTTCACTCCATTCTTAGTCATATATACTGATTTTGGAATAACACAGATCATGCCACTAATATCTCAAATTAACATGTAGTTTTATTTGGACAATTATTACTTGTTCTCTCCATCCCTCAACTTTCTCATCCTCATGATTTCTATCACTTCAGGCTACAATGCCTGGCGCAGGTTCTGTGGTCTGTCCCAGCCTCGTAATCAGGCAGAGCTGGCTCAGGTTTTGAGGAATCCCACCCTGGCTCAGAAGCTGCTGGAGCTCTACGGGACCCCCGACAACATTGACGTGTGGCTTGGAGGTGTCGCAGAGCCATTTGTGCCTGGCGGCCGCGTGGGTCCTCTGTTGTCCTGCCTCATTGCAACTCAGTTCCAGAGGATTCGTCAGGGTGACAGGTCAGTAAAGCAGAGTAGGACTAATGACGAGTACAAAAATAAATCATAGAGTCAAATGGAATGATTTGCTCACTTTCTGGAATATTTCAGACTGTGGCACGAGAGCCCCGGCGTTTTCACGCCACAGCAGAGGCAGGCTCTGTCTGCTGTTACACTCTCCAGAATCATCTGTGACAACACCGGCATCACATCTGTGCCCAGTGATGCTTTCAGCGTCGTCTCAAATAGCAACCGTCTGGTGCAGTGCTCCACTCTGCGTCGCCTGGATCTTACTGCATGGAGGGAGAGACCCTCCATGCAGTGACTCCGGTGAGACCCTGTGACTCCGGTGAGAGCTTTTTCATCCTCGGGAGCAATCATCTTACCTGATGTAGTGTTCTCTTTTGTAATCGTGTATGAACTGTATGATTTTGTTTGATATTACAGGATCCTCTGCTGGTTGTTCAGAGTCCAGTGGCAGAGAGGTCAGTTTAACCTTTAATACTGAAATCATGGCACTCTTTTGTCAAAATAAATCTAGGATATTTAAAAATCTGAAGACTTATTTTGATCCTTGTGATGAACAGAACCCAACCCAGACGGATGAACTGAACAATCTGGACCCTCTGGATCTCCAGGACTCATTAGACCCTGTGGACCCTGTAAATGTTCATTATCCTCTGGACCTCCATTAACCTCTGGATCTGCAAGAGCCATTGAAATTTCAGACCAATGAGGTAGTTGATTCTGAGTAGTAATTTCCATAAAGTCTGGAAATCCTTTGTATATTTTTTGTCATAGCTCAGATTTGGTTGCTTTATGAATTTGATTATTATGTGCAAACAGTACTCTGCTCATTTAATTTTCTCAGCATTTTGATTTATTTATGTTTCTCCTCAGACCCATTAAGACCATTCAGCCCCAGATGCCCTCTAGCATCACCAATATTCAAACATCAGTGTCCCTTTTGGGATTATGGGCCATACACAGAGAGATTCATTTGTTTCTGTCATAAAGAAACAAAACAAGCCAACACAGATTGTGGACACGTCTATTTATATTCCTCAGTCATTGACTCTGCACTTTTCCCATTGGAACAGAAATCTGGGATTACAATGAAAATTGTCAAGCTGGCCATCAACATCTTCTTCTCAAGACATTTTTTCTTCACTATGGGACATAAACACACCCTGTGGAGTACTCATTACTTTAGACCAACATTTGGCTTTATACTTTCAAATATAGAACTAGCAACTTCTTAGCAACATAGAACAACTGGAATCAACATTTAGCTTAATAGTTACTAATAGCAGAACCAACCAGCATTTAGCTTTGTATGCTTACTAATAGCAGCTCTGAACAAGAATGTGGAGTGCTTATTACTTCAGACCAACATTTAGCTTTTTACTTTTAATATCAGAGCAAGATCTAGAGAAACTCCTGTTAGTTTACTTAGAAACCCAGAAAAAGAATAAAACATGGAGAACCAACATTTAACTTTATACTGTATATTTACTAATAGAATCAAACATTGAGAAACAAACTTAAGATCCATAGAAAACCCTACTATTATATAGATTATGATCTACTTATTGTTATTAAACATGGGGAACCAATATTTAGTTTTGTACTTTAGTTTTGTTGTTTTCTTTGCATTTTCTTCTAATTCATGTAAAGCATTTTGAACTGCCTTGTTGCTGAACATTTGCTATATAAATAAAATTACCTTACCCTCTCCAGGATGAACTTCCCATTAAAAAACACCAGTTTTTTGACTTGTGGGCTTTTAAATTTGTTTACGTCAGTCACTCACAGCAGCAGATGACCAGATAAAGACACACCATACCACTGTATCCTCATTTTACAATTTATTGTAATAATAAAGTATCTTTGTGAGTTTTATGCTAAAACTCACAAGGATATTTGCTCCATGGGTTTAAATTGAACTAATGTGTTTAACTCTGTTACAACTTACAGTCTGTTAAACCAAAAATTAGCATTTGGCCAAGTTTGACGGGATTAACCAGTATTAAATTGTGAACATGTTATGCACTAACAACATGTACTTTAAAATGTTATGTTTTGCTTTGTTTGCTAATATTTTGGTTTACTGCAACTTTGTTGTCTTATATTGAATATTGCATTCAATAAAGCAATTGAGCAATCACTGATTTTGTAAATTTTTTATTACTGATTTGTTGCAAATTTAAAACAACTGTTTTTAAAGTAAGGAGCTGCAAAACATTAAAAAGGAGAACTCGGAGATGTTAGATGTGGAATACACTTAATGACATGTCTTGCAAAGTTGTGGCCAAAACATACAAATAAATGTATCATTTATTGTAGTAGCAAAATCTCACACTGCAAATTTGCCAAAAAATAAATAAAAGAAAAAGAAAAATTCACTCTTAAAGTTGATTATAAAAAGGAAGGAAATTGTGTCTAACAAAATCACATATGAGAAGATAAATGTGTGGATGTGCCATAACCTTCTTCAGCTTAGCAAAAACAAAACTGAAGTTACTATCTTTGAACCTAAAAAGGAACGATCTGGAGTCAACACACAGCTTCAGCTGCTTCAGCTGGAAACTAGCAATCAAGGCCAAAATGTAGGTGTAGTGATGGACTCCGGCTCAAACCTTTAGAGTCAGTTATTCCTTAAAGATGGGCTCGTAGTTGATGCATTTAACAAAGCCGGGAACATGGACCAATCACACTTTTGGGGCTTTGCGCCACGTGCGCTGCCACAGCTGAGTCTCTAAAGTTTACCTCAGCGCCTTTCACTCAAATTGGACACAGGCTGACCTGTATCTCAACTCCCTGTGGAATGCTGTTGTGGACGGTAAGGACGTCATCCACACAGGTATCCTTCTCCAAGACTTGGCACTCTTCCTCCAGTGAGAAAAGGCCTTGAGCTTTGCGATTTCTCTCATTTCAAATAGTGCAGTGCATTCAGCTGGACTTCAGAACTGAGGTGCTGTGCTAAAACTTCCTGGTTTTAGTGAGTTTTAGTCAGCTCCCTGAATCAGCTGCAGCTGCTTGATTGACTGACTTTTCAGGAAAATGTGTGAAGACACTGTTGCAGTAATCAGTTACTCACTTAACCTCATGATAGCGAAGATCAAGGAACTTCAGCTTGTTTGTCACAGTGACAACAATAGCATGAAAAACCCATTGTATGTGCAGAAAAGACATGCCCACCATAAAACACAAACACACTTACACTGCTTTTCAAAGAAACATAATGATTAACTTTACATTTATTGTTCCTCTTCCTTGTCTTGAACAAATGCAATATTGCTTTCTTATTTCCTTAACCTCTGTGACTCACACTTTCAATCATTACAGCATTGTTTTCAAATGAAAATATTCTGGATTTTTTTTTCTATTAAATGCTAAATAGAAAAATTAAGACACTGTGCTTTTGACTCTTTGAATTTCATATTATTTAGATTTCTTAACTTCATTTTATAAAGACTAAGCTGTTTTTGCTTTTTATTTTACTTTTCCTATCTGTAGTTTCTGTTGTTCTACAAAAGGCTGAAACCACTGTACCATCAGTAAAGAAAAGCTTTTTCCAAAAGCAAGTGTCCTTCTTTTCCTTTCTCACTGGTTTCATTTATATCATAATAAAAGTTTATGAAGCTAGATTAAATCTTTTGATATGAATCTAACTCAAGGTGTTGGTTCAACTTTAATTCTCATTTGTGGTACAAACAGAAAACAGTATAATGTTTATATGTTTATTTTGGGTTATATCATTAATGACTATATTAACAAGGTGAAAATTAACTGTCAAAAATGTTGAAGTAGAGGAAATTTCTATTTTGGAGCAATAGTTTAGCTTTAGCTAGTTTAGCAAACGTGCAAATGCTAAAGTAAAACTTGCTTGTTGTTATTTAGTTTACCAAAGTATGACTCAACACAGAAAAATGATTTGAAACCAAACAAATCTATATCACTTCATTTCATTGATAGAAATGAAACAAGTTTCAGTGTTTGGCTGGATTTTTTGTTGCTCCTCTACCTTCATCAAATTACCTTTGAAAAATTACATTGAAAAGTGACTTTTGATTAAAATGATTGAAACGTTTTATCCCCAGATGTCAATGTTTGTGCCGCTTTCTGACCAACCCATCCAACAGAACTTATTGTACTATTATTTATAGGTTTTTAAAGAACACTGTTAGTCATATCAGTTGACCAGAAGCTGTGACTGATTAGACAAACGAAGTGTTTCCTGCAGGAGTTTGATAAGGAAGAAGGAAATGCATTTTCTGACAGTAGCCGCACCTGTTCATCCCGTAAAGGAGGCGAGGCATTGGGTCAGTCTACTGAATATAAGGAGGGCCAGAGAGTTGAACACAGCATCACTACCTCCAGATCTCAAAGAGCATCTTAGGACGCCACAGAAGCTTCCACAGACAAAGGTAAAAAGATTTATTTTAGACCATAGAGGAAAGGGTTTGCAATTCATTGTGTTTTTAATCAGTTGATGTCTGTTTCATGTTTTGCTTCAGAAATGCTTCTCTCTGTATTTCTTATCCTGGGCCTCAGCCTGGTGCCCAGTCAATCCAAACCTACAGGTAAATTTCTCCTGAGAATTTTTTTTTTTTACATATATGCTTTGTGAATGCATGATGTTTAAGCTGTTCTTATTTTTCAGGCGAAAGGCTTGGCAGTCCTTTTCTTCAGAAATGCTTTGAAGAAGCAAAGAAAATAGTAGACGACGCATACAAATACTCAAGAGAAGAGTCAGTTCATAATGCTTTCCTATCTTGAGTGATGAGCAGTTTTCTGAACTTCAGAGCTCTGGATTTCTTGTTAAAACTGAGAGATATTTCCATTTTCTCTCCTACAGGAGCCTCAGACGGGTCCGCAGGGATGCGGTGAAGCCGCATGATGCTCTTCGTCTCCTGAAGCAGCCTCGTGGAGACACTCGTTCAGCCGTGCGTTCTGCTGACTACATGGCACAGACTCTCCGTTTGGTCCAAGAGAAAGTACATCATGTGCACAAGCGCTCCCTCAATGCAACAGGTCAGGCACAGTCAAAGCTGATTTAATTCCTTTTCTGGTAGAAAGCCTTGTGCTTCCGATTTACAATTTTAGTATACTTAGAAGTCAATAAGGACACATGGATTGTTGAACTATACATTTCAGATTTGCTCACTGACCAAGACATTAGAGAACTTGCCCGGATTACTGGATGTGAGGCTCGAATCAGGAATCCATCATGTCTCAACACACCAAATATCAACAAGTATCGCACAGCCACCAGCGTCTGCAACAACTTGTAAGTTTTTATGACAAAGAATAATTTTCTTTAATCTAGTTTTATAGAAATGATTGATCAGCTATCTTGTCAAATTGGTTTTAGGAATAAATTTGGGGTTTATTGGTGCAAGGCTTCATTTTTAGAAGCTCCTTTTTTAACTTACCCACTAGAGAAGTACTTGTGAAATGCACTCTAACTTCTTAGGCCATTCACCTCTAAAGATGTGTTCCCTTCTGTTGAATTTCAACAGTAAGATATCCAATCTTGAATCTTCCACATTTCTTTTACAGAAAAAACCCTCGCCTTGGTGCCTCCAACACCCCATTCACCCGCTGGTTGCCCTCTGAGTACGATGATGGCATCTCCCAACCAAAAGGATGGGACAAAAACCGCAAATTCAACAACTTCTTGCTGCCATTGGTATCAACTTAGCTCCAAAATCCAAACTTATTTATCAAAATATTTGTCTCAAGTTTAAATTAAATATTTTTCTCTCCACTTTTAGGTGCGGCAGGTGTCCAATAACATCTTGAGCACAACAGATGCAGGCGTTGTCAATGACACAGAGTACTCTCACATGGTGACCATGTTTGGCCAGTGGAATGACCATGACCTCAGCTTCACACCATTTTCACCAAGTATTCGCTCCTTTAGCAATGGACTGAACTGTGACGAGAGTTGCGAGCAAAGTGAGCCATGCATCCCTATCCCGGTTGGTGTCAAAGTTCAAACCAAATTGTTTAATTTTGCTTCACCTTTCTGTTGTTTTACTTAAAACTCTTGCTTTTGTAACGATCAGATCCCTCCTGGAGATGCCCGGATTCCCTCCCGCCCAGACGTCTGCATCCCAGCCTTTAGATCTGCTCCTGCCTGTGGAACGGGTTACTCTGCATTTAATTTTGGTGGAGAACCCAGCAAGAGGGAGCAGATCAATTCACTGACGGCCTTTCTGGATCTGGGGCAAGTATATGGCTCAAACGAGAAGCTTGCCCTGAACCTTCGTGACCTCACCAGTGATGCCGGCCTGCTGCGCGTCAACACCGAATTCACGGACAACGGACGGGAGCTGCTGCCCTTCCACTCCCTGCAGGTGCAAATGTGCGCCACCCGCAGGAGAATCACCAACGACACCAACGCCAGGGAGGTGCCCTGTTTTATTGCAGGTTTGTTAGATTCTAAGGAGAAATTGAGTTGAATGATTGAATACATAATCTTTCACTAACAAAAAAATAATTATAACAAAAGGACAAGTCTCAAAACAGTATATTTTTTTAAAGGATCAAGCAATAACTATGTTGCTTGATCCTTTAAACATAAAAAAATAATATTGCTCAAATACTTAGTCTGTGTAGTCAGTCTTATAGCAATAAGAACAGAACAAACTGAAACAAAATTCAGCAACAAGATAACACAAGTTATGAAACACAGGATTTGCTAATGAGCAAACCCTCAAGTCTATATTTCAAGTCCTAGTATCTCCAATGTTCAACATTAATAAATTACTGTTGACCAAATTATAATTATAGTCATTTGTCAATTTTAGGTGCCTCCAAAAGTAAAAATGCCAGCAGGAATTGAGCTGTTGCTATATTTTCCCGCAGGTGATGGCCGAGTGGATGAGAATATTGCCCTGACATCTCTCCACACCCTGTTCGTGCGTGAACACAACCGTTTGGCTCGTCAGCTGAAGAGGCTGAATCCACACTGGGACAGTGAGACTCTCTACCAAGAGGCCCGCAAGATCATGGGTGCTTACACCCAGGTAAAACAACCCAAACAGTCAGCAAGGAGTCTCATTTTACTCAAAGACTGTGTTGTTTTCTCATATTCTGGTTTTTGTGTATCAGATGTTTGTCTTCAGGGATTATCTTCCTCACATACTGGGTCCTGATGCAATGCGCAGACAGCTCGGACGTTACCTTGGCTACAACTCCAATGTTGACCCCAGCATCTCCAATGTGTTTGCGACAGCCGCTTACCGTTTCGCTCACCTGGCAATCCAGCCAGTTTTGTTCCGACTGGATCCAAACTACAGAGAGCACCCTGGTTTCCCCAGTGTCCCCCTGTTCAAGGCTTTCTTCACCCCCTGGAGAGTCATTTTCGAAGGTGTGCCCCACAAAAATAACTGCACCCATCTTGTCATTGTGCTGTAGGATGAAGCCCTCATTTCTTTTGCTCTCACCCTCCAGGTGGAGTCGACCCTTTGCTGCGTGGTCTGATAGGACGTCCTGCTAAACTGGGCACTCAGGACAACATGTTGGTGGATGCTCTGAGGGAGAGGTTGTTTGAATTCATCCAGCACCTGGCTCTGGACCTGGGTTCTCTGAACATGCAGAGAAGTCGTGATCATGGCCTGCCTGGTACGTGATTTACTAATTCCACCCTGCAACTGGGAATCTGAACATGATCTCTGACTCAATCCTCAAAGACCTACATCAGTAGTCTCAAACTCCCTTCCTCAACTGCTGGTGTCCTTCAAATAGTATATCTCTCTGCTTCAGCACACCTTAATACACTATTATCTCATTAGCACAGCTCTTTGGAGCTATATGGACATTTTATTCAAGTGTCGAGGAGAAGAGATACATAAAAAAGATGCAGGACTCTGATCCTCGAGGAATGCAGTACTTAGATCAGACAACTGATCTAAGTAAGAAAATTTGTTAGCCTCTCCTTTGTCTTCTAGTGATCACCAGAAAGCCTCAGATACAATGCCAAGTAATAAATCGCAGATTAGCCTAGAAGACAACATCATACGCTACGCTGATGACCTATTATTGTATTTACTATTGTTGCAAAATTAATAATTAATAATAATTATTCTTAATATCAAAGTCTAAATCAAATTTGATGCTACAAATAAAATTAATATGTCTTATTTGGACAAGCATTTCTTGATTTCTCAACTTTCTCATCCTCATGATTTCTATCACTTCAGGCTACAATGCCTGGCGCAGGTTCTGTGGTCTGTCCCAGCCTAGTAACCAGGCAGAGCTGGCTCAGGTTTTGAGGAATCCCACCCTGGCTCAGAAGCTGCTGGAGCTCTACGGGACCCCCGACAACATTGACGTGTGGCTTGGAGGTGTCGCAGAGCCATTTGTGCCTGGCGGCCGCGTGGGTCCTCTGTTCGCCTGCCTCATTGCAACTCAGTTCCAGAGGATTCGTCAGGGTGACAGGTCAGTAAAGCAGAGTAGGACTGTTTGATTTATTTTCACAAGAAGAAATCGTAGATTTGAATGGAATCATTTACCAAAATTCTGTAATTTTTCAGGCTGTGGTTCCGGAACCCCGGCGTTTTCACGACACAGCAGAGGCAGGCTCTGTCTGCTGTTACACTCTCCAGAGTGATCTGTGACAACACCGGCATCACATCTGTGCCCAGTGATGCTTTCAGCGTCACCTCAAATAGGAACCGTCTGGTGCAGTGCTCCACTCTGCGTCGCCTGGATCTTACTGCATGGAGGGAGAGACCCTGTGGCATCGGTAAGAACTTGTTCATCCACGGGACCAATCTAAACACAGTTTTACACGATGTAATGTGCTTTCTTGTAATCATGTGTATAAAAACTTATTATGTTTGATGATTCAGGATCTCCTACTAATTGTTTGAAGTCCGATGACGGAGAGGTCAGTTTCACCTTTATTACTGAAATAATGTCACACATTGTCAAAGGAATATTTTAAAATCCAAAAACTTAATGTGATGTTTATTTCTTCTTGATAAACAGAACCCAACCCAGACAGATGAACTCAACAATCTGAATCCCCAGAACCCACTGGATCCACAAGACCCATTGGAACTTGAGACCAATCAGGTAGTTGATTCTGAATAGTAATTTCATAAAGTCTGCAGTTCATTTATGTGTCTTTTTGTCATAGCTCAGATTTGGTTGCTTTATGAATTTTGATTATTATGTGCAAGCAATACTCCACTCATTTCATCTTCTCAGCATTTTGACAAAATGTATGTTTCTCCTCAGATCCAGTAAGGACATTCAGCCCCAGATGCCCTCTAGGATCACCAATATTCAAACATCTGGGTATGGCCCGTAATCCCTCTTGGGAGAGATTCATTTGTTTCCGTCATAAAGAAACATAACAAGCCTACAAAGATCACGGACAGACCTGTTTATTTCGTTAGTCATTGATTCTGCACTTCTTCCATCGGAGCAGAAAGCTGGGATTACAATGGAAATTGTCAAGCTGGCCATCAACATCTTCTTCTCGGGACATTTGTTCTTCACAATGGGATATAAACGCTCTCTTTCCAGGATAAACTTCATATTAAAAAACGCCAGTGACTTGTGGGCTTTTAAATTTGTTTACGTCAGCCATTCGCAGCAGCAGATGACCAGAAAAAGACACAGCATACCACTGTATCCTCATTTTACTCTTTACTGTAGTAATTAGGCATTTTTGTTAGTTTTAGCTTCATAGCAATGGGTTTTGATTGAACAAATGTTTTTGACTCTGTTACAACTGTGTCTATTTTACCAAAAAATCAACATTACGATCATTTTGATGGGATCAACCAGTGTTAATTATGAACATGTTTTGCACTAATTCCTTTACCTTCAAATATTATGTTGTGATTTATCTGATCATATTTTTGTTTTACTGCACCTTTGTTGTTTTACATTGAATGTTGCGTTCAATAAAGAAATTGAGCGATCGCTGTTTTGTATGAGTTTTTTATTGATGAGTTGTTGCAAAGTAAAAAATCAGACTTTTAAAAGTAGGAGGAGTTGTGGAACATCTAAAAGGGAAACTCAAAAATATTGAAGGTTGACTGCCTTTCACACTAACTGACATTGCTTGAAAAGATGTAAAGAAAACATTAAAATATATATTCCATCTTTTAATGTAACAGCTTAATTTCACACTAAATGCCATTAAAAAAGTGCAGCAGATGTCTCTTGAAACTCCTTAGTACTGAACATCAAGATACATCAGCTTGTTTTCTGTCACTGCCCACTTTCAGGAAATGAGCTGTTGCTGTGTTTCTCTGCAGGTGATGATGGATGAGAACATCGCCCTGACATCTATCCACACCCTGTTCAATCAGATCAAGCCACATAAGAAGAAAAACTAATTAAAAGGAGTGCTTTTGTTATGGTAACAATTTCAAAGGAATAGGCAGTTGGGGGCAAACACATGACGTGTACGGTTTTCTTTTTGTAGAAAAATGTATATAAAGTATTATTTTTGCTTGAGGTTACAGGATCTCCTGATAGTTGTGTAGAATTCAGTGGTGGAGAGTCAGTGTCACCTTTATTGCTGAAACCATTTAGGTTTTTTGTCAAAGAATGCTGGGAAATTTTAAGACACAAAGATGTAATTTGATATTTATTTCCTTTTCATATACAGAACCCAACCCAGACAGATCAACTGAACAATCAGGACCCACAGGATCTCCACGACCCCTTGGACCTGCAAGAGCCTCTGGGCCTTGAGGTAGTTGATTCTGTAGTAGTTTGTATACTTTTTCCTAGCTCAGATTTAGTTGCTTTATGAGGCGATAAGAACTTTGATTATTATGTGCAAACAATACTTTACTCGTTTCATTTTTTCAACTTTCTGACACAATTTTTTATTTCTCCTCTGATCCAGTGAAGGTCCTACAAAATCTGTTCACATCGGTTAGCCACTGCAGCAGATGATCAGATAAAGACACACCATACAACTGTATCCTCATTTCCTGTAATAAGACATTTTGTTAGTTTTAGCTAAATAAGCATGGGTTTTAATTGAATGAGTCTGTTTAACTCTGTTACAGCTTATAGTCCATTAAACCAAAAATCAATACTGAGTCAATTTTGATTGGATTAACCAGTATTAAGTTATAAATATGCCATACAAATCATGGTAGCTTAAAAATGTTATATTTTATGCTTCGTCTGCCAATATTTTTGTTTTACTGCAATTTTGTTGTCTTATATTGAATTGCATTGTCCCTCAGAAATACAGATCTTTTGTCAATGTGAAATTATGTTATTAAAAAATGTTAAAAGTGAAAAATTTAAAATATATGTTTGACACACAGTACCAATACAAGATAAAGTAGAAAAATTGTGACTATTTGAACCAAAGTAAACAAAAAGAAAAAAGAATGTGATTACTTTATACTTCAGCAGAAATACTCTTTTTATTTAGATGTTATATATATATATAATTTATAGGATAATCTCTTTTTTTCCAGTTGTTCTGATTAGTTCGATGCTTTAATTTGCAGCAAGAAATTATTTTCAAATGAGAGACAAGTTATCAGAGTGTGACCAACAGAGGGAGCCAATGTTCCTCTGCCACATTTTAAAATATCATTAGTCCTCACTTATGTTCAAAAACTTCAGCTACACAATGAATCCTTCAACTTTTTTTCTATATGATAGAAAAATAGATTTTAAAAATATGTTTGCATTGCTTCAAAATGCTCACTTTATTTATAAGCTGAAGAAAAACAACCTAATGTGATTCCTTCTTTTGTCTTCAGCTGACTAATTTCTTTAGAATCCAGATTTGGCAGCTGGGTGAATCTTAATTTTACAGAATGCCTGGACTGCATGTGTTTGCAAAGAGAAGAAGACAGTCGCATGTTCAGTATAGGTGGACATGGACGTAAACATGCTAATGTTACACAAGAGAGAGGTGAAAGCAAAGTCTTTCTTACTGGGAGTAATGGGTGTTACTGAACAGGTTTTGACATGGAAATCTGGTTTAAAAATTGTGATACTTGAGTTCCTAATCTAGGTTTTGATGGGATTGTAAGATATTTGATTCCTAAAGAGTTTATGGAGACTAAAAGCCTAAAAAGACAAATCTGAATTTTATCCAGATAGTCTCTAATGTCAATTTGTGTCTAATTAATATGAAGAAAAAAGCTAATTATATATATATTTTTGTCCAAGAGGCAAATAACTCCAGAATACCAACCACAATTAATTATGGACAATCTGAATTTAAACATAAAATCAGAGTTTTTATGTTTAGCACAATTAATTATATTAATTATTGTTATTATTGTTATGATTGTGTTATTAACTGGGCAGTGTGCCTGCTTCTTAGTGGATGTGGGATCAACAGGAGGAAGAATAACCCCACAATGTAAAGTTTGCTGGGCTGCGTCATGATTAAGTGCTCCGCCTACAGCTTTTTCGTTGAAGAAAACATGCAGTTTGCCACGTAGTCCACCAGACAGTGTATGTGTGTCTATGTCCTATTCAACCCCCAGCTTGTGTGCAGTAATGGATACCTATTATTCATAGCACATGAGAAAGTATTTAGATTGTCTGTTTTTGTCATAGAGCTGCAGCTGAACTTTATGTGAATGGAGAGAGGAGAAATTAGCTACTGGAAGGAAGTATTGGAGTGTAAATCTGGTCAGAGTTAGAGGGGAAGCAGAATGTTGAGACTGAAGCTTGAAACACATGTGAAGCAGATCAGAGGAAGTCGAAGAGGCCATGGATGTTTCAGGGCTGTGTGTGGTCCTGTTTTACTTCAAAGGGGGTTTAACCTATATGTGCTGAAATTGATAAAACATGGCGAAAACTGCAGAAGGTATAAATTCTCAAAGAGCTACTGAAGTTTGAGCAAGGGGTTTTGGCCTCAGCTGAAGTGAGAAGCAAACCTGGTAACACTTTATTTGACAGGTTGGGAATAAGACTGTCATGACACCGTCACAAACATGACATAACACCTGTCATGAACATGAGTAAGTCTTTAGCTTTAATAACATGAAGCTACGTAATTTTTAAAGTTTAATCAGTAATACTTTTATAACAAATTTATGTCAGATCATGATTTCTTGGTTAATGACAAGTTGTCATAACAAAGACATTTTGAATAATGTCAACTTTGTATTAAAAGTGTCATGATTTACTGAATGACACTTTATGACAACAGTCATAAATATTCATAAAGACGTACTCATGTTCATGACAGGTGTTATGTCATGTTTATAACGGTGTCATGACAGTCTTATTCACAACCCGTCAAATAAAGTGTTACCGAAAACCTTAATTTTGTCTTCCATTTCCAATTTTAATTGGATTTAGTTCTGAACTTTGACTAGGCTTTGGTCATGGTGAACAGGATCTGAATCAAATGGCTGATTTTCCACCTCAGAGTGCAATGAATTTTCAGAGATCCCCTTCTATTGATATAATTATTTGGTTCAGGATTGTAGAAGCAGAGCCACATTTAAGACTTGCAGAACTGCAACCCTCTAAAGCTGGGACACCCATAATCTAAATGTGGATTTAAATGTACATTTGCTATCCTGCTGGAAAGCAAAAGTGAACCTCTTCTCTAGTCTGTTTAAGCCTCAAACAGATTTTCTTACATGATTTAGTTCAATCCACCACTATCCACATAGCATGACGCTTCCACCACCATGTTTTAGGTGGATATGGGGTGTTAAAGGCGAAGGCTTTGTTAGCTTTGCATGCAGGTTGCAAAGAGCTAGTTTGACATTAACTATCATAAGCATCTTATTCCACATGTTCACTGTGTATCTGATGCAAATGTTAACATTTGTCTTAAATAAATGGATGATTGCCAGGCTTCTGCAGCAGGGAATGGCTGAGGAGGTAATGCGCTGGTTTGACACTGGAGCAGGGAAATGAAAGAAGACAAGGATTGAAACCACTTCCTTGAATTGCAGATGTGACTGTTTATGGTTTTCCTTCAGCAATAGCTTTTGTCTTGCCACTCTTCCATTAAGGGTAGATTTGTGAAGCACATGACTAATAGTTTCCATGCAGATTTCCTTACCTGATCTTTTGATCTCGGTGGATCCCTATTGGCCTCCTGGCTGTTTTCTTCGCCCCGCCTGCTGGGCTCCGTGGTCTTCAACATGCTGCTGTTTACTAATTATCACTAACAAACCTCTGAAGTCTTTAAATAGCAGCTTTAAACTTGACAATCCAGTACACACTGCTATTTAGTAATTCTGAAGGCCACTGAGATTAAAGAGGGCTAAATACTAATGTACACCACAGACTATTTTTTAGTCCAACACAAAGTCCTAATAACAAACACTAAAGCTTAAGGTTTTACAAAAGTTGTAAAACAAAAGCTTCAAGAAGCAGGAATAGTTTTCCAGGGTAATATAAGTGTATGCTGACTCAGTAATGACTTCAACAGTTTACGTTTTGGTTTTACAATAAATTTAGCTCAAAAGACATGGTGAAGATTTCTCTTCCTTTCTCATGCGTCTCCAACACAGTCACAGCTTTTCCTTCTTTTTCTTCATCTCCGATTTATTCAAATTCCTTAAGGCTCGTTCCCGTGCCCAAAGAATCAGGAACAGGGATGAATTCCAGCGAAGTGGTCTGAAGAACTGTGCTAATCCCTTACAGATGTGTCTGAATCTTGTGAGCGAATAGCAAGGGGCATAAAGTGAGAGTTAAAGAAGGGGCTCTGACATGGAAAAAGTTCAATGAATTACCCGCAAAACAAGTGAATGACCCAGAACAGCTGGTTCTGACCGTCTGGAGTCTTAGGGTAGAGGACGGATTTGATCATGAAGCACATGTTGTTCAGTCTCTGGAGGAACCTTTGGTATGCAGAATCAAGCTATGTCAGTCATCCTCAAAGCTGAAGTATAACTGCATGCCAGCCAAAACAAAGAGCATCCTGAGTAGTTATATGCTGGAAAAATATAAAACTGCGAGAAGAAGAACTGTGTGACAAAACAGGAAACATTTGCAAAAGAGCAGATGTTTTTTTGTACTTTGTACTTCTCAGACTGGAAAGATCATTTTTATGAGGCTACAAATTCTTCTTAACTTCTTTGTTTCTTTCTTGATCCTTAAAGTTATTGCTTTCCTAAACAAGTGTGAAACTTTAAAACATTAGGTTTTGTCCTTATCTTTCAGTATCTAGAATTTGCATTCTGAACTACACCGCAGTATTCAGGGAGGATTTGTTCTGGAGCTCTATGCCTCTGATTTGTCCTCATTGTTTACACAAGCGGAAAAGGAACGTCATGTGATGGTGGAACGGTGTGTCCGCCAAGAACAATACAACTGCCTTAACTGTAATTTACAGTATGATTTAAATGCTTGTCCCATGCAGAAAATCTGTCCAGGGCACAGATTACAAGGTAGTCTGTTTTAGTTTGCTTAGTTTTTTGTCTTTCTGCTGCCAAATAGGGACTGCATTTTTCTTGGCAAACACGATGGAGTTCAGATAAAATACTCTGTAAAACTAAAATTAAAGAAAAAGAGGAGAATAATATGAAAGTATGAAGTAAAAAAAAAAAAAACTAAATGCAGAGACTGCCCCTCCCTCAGTCAGGCGCCCTTGAGCAAAGCCTTTAACACCTAGCAGCTCCTCTGTTACTTCAGAGTGTTAATAATGATTTAGCTGCTGCTGGGTGACTTCCAGGTGTAAAAGTTAGCAAAGAATGTCTGAGATAAACTAAAAATGCTTAACTGCTGCTATTATGATTTCTTCAAGGCCTAAATGGTGGAATCAAGGAGTTACTTTCAGCACATAGATACAATTACAGGGGAAGAAAATGATTAAACTTGTGCAGTCCTGAGCAAAAGCTTGTGCAAATGTCTGAAACTAACCTATTTTTACTAACATTTACAGAAATGATCTAGGATACAGGAGTATTTATACACTGCAAAAACACAAAATCTTACTAAGTATTTTTTGTCTAGGTTCTAGTACAAAACCATAAGCACACTTTGAAGAAGATAAAATTAAATTAAGTAACTTACAGCAGTACATAGGAGCTTGTTTTAAGTAAATAATTCTGTAATATTGATAAAAAGGACATTTTGACTGTGTATGATTCATTGAATATGACTGTGCTTTTGTAGGTGCTTTGTAAAAATGTACCCTAATGGTACAATTTAGGAAAGTTTTGTTCATGACAAAATGTTCTTTTTTATCTACATCCAAGACTTGTGTTGCTTCGTATTTTGTGAGAGTTTTGCCTTTATGTTTTTTGTTGAATTTTGGATGCTTTTTTTGCTGGTAAACCTCCTAAGGATCCATTTCACAACATGTTGGATTTTCTGATAAATGTCTTTTATGCATAAGCAAAACACTGCTTATACAACTCCTTAAGTTTTTATGCCTGAGTCCATGAATGCCTGTTCATCAAGACAACTTTAAGAATGAAAGTAGAAAGAAATGAGATTTGTTTAAAGGCGTTAGTCCTTTATTTGTGCAGTATACTGTGTAGATATATACTGCACTATAAACACTTGTGTAAGCCAGAGTTTATGATAATTTTTGGGGGAGGAAAAGCTTGCAGCGCCCTGGTGATGTAAAACATCCTGTCTCCTTGATATAAACACTGTACATTATTTACTGCTCGACTTTCACACAGCGAAGACTCTAGTGGTTAAATGTTTCCTTTTCTGCTCCCTTCTGAAAAAAGAATCACATCAAGATGTGATTTAAAACCAATAACAAATATTTCTTAGAAGCTATCTTTTGTTTAAAATGTAAAGTACACTAAATTTACCCTCTAGTGGTACTTTGGACAAGCATAATTTAGTTTTTTTTTCCTTAAAGTAGCATTTTGTTGTGAGAAGCTGTGAAATCCACGTGACAAGTTGCTGTGGTTTAGCAGCAACCATGGTGTGGTCCGTGCTGTAGATGCTAGAAAAAATGTCCTGGTTTCCTGCACACAGTAAAATGAAAACCTTGGATGAAGTTTCCCAACCTATGCATTACGCATCTGGAGTTACACCAGGAAGGCTGCGATTAGACTTGCCAACAGCAAATGAGTCCAATTCATCAGGGGACGAGATGTGGGTCAGTAGTCTGCCAACAAGCAGAGACTAAGATATTGTGCAGACTCCCCTTTTCCCTTTCCCTTTGACTGAGAAATGGCTAATTATGACCTTGTAGAAGATTGCCGGTTAGCTGAGTGTGGATTCCACGTCGTCAGGAAAGCACTGATGAAGAAGAGGCTCTAGAGGAGGGTGGGTTTGTGGGAGATGGGTTTCTGGAAATATTGGAAAGTTCAGGTTATGTATCTGAGCAGGAGTGTTGCTGCACCATATAAAAAGCAGACGTATTAAGACTCATTCTTGAAAATAAATTATGTTCAGTGCCTAGCAAAACGTTTCCTACCCTCTTAGCTTTTCAGATTTTGTCTTGCTACAACCTCAATTGGGAATAATTTAAACTTTCGCCCGAGTTTCGAGTATTTTGGAGCCTCTAACAGGTTTTTGTCTGAAATTGCCCTGTATTTATCTCCACCTACCTTCCTACTAATTCTCACCAGCTGACTCAGTTTATACACGAAATCCCAACTGTTAAGATTTAAAGTGCTGTGTAAATAATATTCAACCGCCATAACAACAATAAACAATTTAAAATTAGAAAATAAAACAAATGCTGACTGTCCATAAGCTGCTAAGAAGGAAACTACAACAGTCACCAAAAATGGATGTGATATTCTGTAATTTAATTAAAGCATATATAGGTCTGGACATATGGCTGAGAAACTTATCAGAAGAAGCATTTCATGTCACTCAATACTGATAATTATTGATTAGAGGGGTTTTTTTGTCTCCTCCATGGGCTGCCACCTTATCGTGGTGGAGGGGTTTGAGTGTCCCAATGATCCTAGGAGCTATGCTGTCTGGGGCTTCATGCCCCTGGTAGGGTCACCCAAGGCAGACAGGTCCTAGGTGAGGGACCAGACAAAGAGCAGCCCAAAGACCCCAATGATGAAGGAAAACTTTGGACTTGGTGTTCCCTCGCCCGGACGCGGGTCACCGGGGCCCCACTCTGGAGCCAGGCCTGGAGGGGGGGCACGATGGCGAGCGTCTGGTGGCCGGGCTTTTACCCATGGAGCCCGGCCGGGCTCAGCCCGAAGAGGAAACATGGGCCCCCCCTCCCATGGGCCCACCACCCGTGGGAGGGGCCAAAGGGGTCGGGTGCAGTGTGGGATGGGTGGCAGCAGAGGGAGGGGACCCTGGCGGTCCGATCCTCGGTTGCAGAAACTGGCTCTTGGGACGTGGAATGTCACCTCTCTGGTGGGGAAGGAGCCGGAGCTAGTGCGTGAGGTCGAGAGGTTCCGGCTAGAAATAGTCGGTCTCACCTCGACGCACGGCTCTGGTTCTGGAACCAGTCTCCTTGAGAGGGGCTGGACATACTTCCACTCTGGAGTTGCCCAAGGTGAGAGGCGTCGGGCAGGAGTGGGCATACTTGTTGCTCCCCATCTCGGCGCCTGTACGTTGGGGTTTACCCCGGTGAACGAGAGGGTAGCATCCCTCCGCCTACGGGTGGGGGGACGGGTTCTGACTGTCGTTTGTGCTTACGGGCCGAACGACAGTTCAGATTACCCACCCTTTTTGGAGTCCTTAGAGGGGGTACTGGAGAGTGCTCCTCCTGGGGACTCCCTTGTTCTGCTGGGGGACTTCAACGCTCACGTGGGCAATGACAGTGAGACCTGGAGGGGCGTGGTTGGGAGGAACGGCCCGCCCGACCTGAACTCGAGCGGTGTTCTGTTGCTGGACTTCTGTGCTCGCCATGGATTGTCCATAACGAACACCATGTTCAAGCATAAGGGTGTCCATATGTGCACTTGGCACCAGGACACCCTAGGCCGCAGTTCGATGATCGACTTTGTCATCGTTTCATCGGATCTGCGGCCGTATGTCTTGGACACTCGGGTGAAGAGAGGTGCGGAGCTGTCCACTGACCACTACCTGGTGGTGAGTTGGCTCCGGTGGTGGGGGCGAAAGCCGGTCAGACCTGGCAGGCCCAAACGTGTTGTGAGGGTCTGCTGGGAACGTCTGGCGGAATCCCCTGTGAGACGGAGCTTTAACTCCCATCTCCGGCAAAACTTCGAACACGTCCCGGGGGAGGTGGGGGACATGGAGTCTGAGTGGACCGTGTTCCGTGCCTCCATTGTCGAGGCGGCCGATCGGAGCTGTGGCCGCAAGGTTGTCGGTGCCTGTCGCGGCGGCAACCCTCGAACCCGCTGGTGGACACCTTCGGTGAGGGATGCCGTCAGGCTGAAGAAGGAGTCCTATCGGGCCTTTTTGGCCTGTGGGACTCCGGAAGCAGCTGATGGGTACCGGCGGGCGAAGCGGCATGCGGCTCGGGCGGTTGCTGAGGCAAAAACCCGGGCGTGGGAGGAGTTTGGAGAGGCCATGGAGAAAGACTTCCGTACGGCTTCGAGGCGATTCTGGTCCACCATCCGGCGTCTCAGGGGGGGGAAGCGGTGCAGCACCAACACTGTTTATAGTGGGGATGGTGTGCTGCTGACCTCTACTCGGGACGTTGTGGGCCGGTGGGCAGAGTACTTCGAAGACCTCCTCAATCCCACCAACATGCCTTCCACTGAGGAAGCGGAGCCTGGGGACTCTGGGTTAGGCTCTCCAATCTCTGGGGACGAGGTCGCCGAGGTGGTTAAAAAGCTCCTCGGTGGCAGGGCCCCGGGGGTGGATGAGATCCGCCCGGAGTTTCTTAAGGCTCTGGATGTTGTAGGGTTGTGTTGGTTGACGCGACTCTGCAATGTCGCATGGACATCGGGGGCAGTTCCCCTGGATTGGCAGACTGGGGTGGTGGTCCCCCTGTTCAAAAAGGGGGACCGGAGGGTGTGCTCCAATTATAGAGGGGTCACACTCTTAAGCCTCCCTGGCAAGGTCTATTCAGGGGTCCTGGAGAGGAGGGTCCGTCGGATAGTCGAACCTCGGATTCAGGAAGAGCAGTGTGGTTTTCGTCCTGGTCGTGGAACGCTGGACCAGCTCTACACCCTCGGCAGGGTCCTGGAGGGTGCATGGGAGTTCGCCCAACCAGTCTACATGTGTTTTGTGGACCTGGAGAAGGCGTTCGACCGTGTCCCTCGGGGAGCCCTGTGGGGGGTTCTCCGGGAGTATGGGGTACCGGGCCCTTTGATACGGGCTGTCAGGTCCCTGTATGACCGGTGTCAGAGTCTGGTCCGCATTGCCGGCAGTAAGTCGGGCTCGTTTCCGGTGAGAGTTGGACTCCGCCAGGGCTGCCCTTTGTCACCGATTCTGTTCATCACTTTCATGGACAGAATTTCTAGGCGCAGCCAAGGTGTTGAGGGGATCCGATTTGGTGGCCTTAGGATCTCATCTCTGCTTTTTGCAGACGATGTGGTCCTTTTGGCTTCATCAGATCGTGATCTGCAGCTCTCGCTGGAGCGGTTCGCAGCCGAGTGTGACGCGGCCGGGATGAGGATCAGTGCCTCCAAATCCGAGGCCATGGTCTTGAGCCGGAAAAGGGTAGAGTGCCTTCTCCGGGTCAGGGGGGGTGTCCTGCCCCCAAGTGGAGGAGTTTAAGTATCTCGGGATCTTGTTCACGAATGGGGGAAGAAGGGAGCGGGAGATCGACAGGCGGATTGGCGCAGCGTCTGCTGTCAAGCGGGCGCTGTACCGGTCCGTCGTGGTGAAGAGAGAGCTGAGCCAAAAAGCGAAGCTCTCGATTTACCGGTCGATCTACGTTCCCACCCTCATCTATGGTCATGAGCTTTGGGTCATGACCGAAAGAACGAGATCGCGGATACAAGCGGCCGAAATGGGTTTTCTCCGTAGGGTGGCTGGGCTCTCCCTTAGAGATAGGGTGAGAAGCTCAGTCATCCGGGAGGGACTCAGAGTAGAGCCGCTGCTCCTTCACATCGAGAGGAGCCAGTTGAGGTGGCTCGGGCATCTGGTCAGGATGCCTCCTAGACGCCTCCCTGGTGAGGTGTTCCGGGCACGTCCCACCGGGAGGAGGCCCCGGGGAAGACCCAGGACACGCTGGAGGGACTATGTCTCTCGGCTGGCCTGGGAACGCCTCGGGATTCCCCCGGAGGAGCTAGAAGAAGTGGCTGGGGAGAGGGAAGTCTGGGCCTCCCTTCTGAAGCTGCTACCCCCGCGACCCGACCTCGGATAAGCGGAAGAAGATGGATGGATGGATGGATGGGTTTTTTTGTCTTAAATACCTGAAATACTCCCTAACCGGTGATGTGACCTTTCCTGTTTTATCCAGTTTCCTTTAGATGTAGGAAACTAATTCCATTTTAGCATTACGTTCTCCTTTCAATTGTTGACCGGAAGTGAAAATAGGCATACACGTTTGTTTCCTGTTGCAAGATGGGATTTTCTTTCCTCCATATAGATTTTTTTTTTTTTTTTTTACAATTCTGCGGGTGTGACTCTTCCTCGTCGCTGAATGGGGTGTGGTTCTTTTTCTGCTAAATCAGTTTTCTTTTTTAGCGAGTCAGATCACCAGTTAAATACACAGGTGGCTAAATAGACCTCTAAGGCCAACCCCTTGATTGCATTTTAGAGGTTTATCAACAAAATACCATGACATTTTAGAAGTGTCATTTGTTGCGGTGCAACTGGTGTGAGCCAGTGTGTCATTGTGTTCAGGCTTTTTCCCGTAGAGGGATTTGAAAAGCTCATGAAAGAAAAGCTCCAGTCGTTCAGACTGAAAAATAAACTTAATTGCCCAGACTTATGATGGAGCTACAGTGATTAGCGGCACATCCTCCAGTTTGCGGGCTGAGGGGAGCCTTTCCCCATCACTGCTGCAAAGCATATCACTTAATGTAGGCTACTTTGTATTATCTGTAATTTGTGAATTTTTGATGTGAAAAACTTATATTGTTTTATATGTAATTTATGTTTCATAATACTAACACAATTTCTTCCATGTTTTCTAAGTCAAAATAGCTTTTACATTTATGTGAATTTATTATAAATACATATATAAATATATATTGAAATCTATCACACATAGTAGTTTATATTTGTGTTAACGTTCAGTCTATTCTTAAATTCTGAGTCAGTTATACTTGAGAGTATATCTGTCTTACCACTGTCTCGTTTTCTTTTTATTTATTTTTTCGTAGTTTTTTTTTTTTTAAAATTCCAGTCGTATGTGCGCTTCATATTTTTTTTAAAGATGTCCCGCTATTTGCTTGGTGCCTGTCGGCGCTTGTTTCACAGCGAATGAGCTGTCACGGGGCCCACTTTCACTTACAGGGGTATCGCGAGTAAGCCAGTCATGTCGGTGGGCTCAGTGTTTCTTATGGTCGTTGCATTTTGGCCACTTCAGGAAAGCCGTGGAGGAACCTCTCTGTTAGGGGTTCTTTCAGAGGAATCGACTCGTCAGGCTGTATGACGGGCTTTGCTGGTTTGTTTTCATTAGTTTCACTGTATTATCCACTGAGATCAACACCTCCGTCCTCGGGGCCCCCCTTTTGCTCGGGGCCCTAAGTAATTGAATTTTTGCAACTACCAATAGTGAGGGCTCTGTTTATTTGTAAGAAAATTGAAGCCATGCAGTCTTTCCCTTCCACGCAATCGTGCACTATTTTGTGTTGATCTATCACAGACAATTTCAATATACTACGAGTCTGTAGTTGTAAGAAAACAAAACGGGAAAAAGTTCGTTTGAATATATTTTTGCAAGGCACAGTAATATTAGACTTGATTTCACTCTTTTCTGTTTTACTGCTTGTTACCACGCTCATTTGGCATCCTGTAAAAAAATCAGATTGCGCAATTTTGGTTGGTAATGATCACACGTCACTGTCGTTACTAGAGCAGCAGCAGACTTGAATAACAAGATCCTAAACTCCTCCAAATGCTGAACTCCTCCTCCTCATAATCATCATCATCTTATGCATCTCCAGGCTGCAGAAAAGCGATATGAGGTCACAAGGAAACACTAAAATTTAGCTTTTCACTTTCTCTGCTCTTTGAACGTCCTTTCGACTGAGACATGAAGACTGCTGCTCAAATTTAGGATTTTTGTTCCTTATAATAGCATTCTGTCCATATTTGACATATTTCATTACATCTATAATGGGAGGGCGCGTGTTTGGCGCATTTGGCACTTTTTACGCATGCTTCTGTTTATTTGTTGTGCTCCTGCAAATTGCTAGCTCCCAGAGAAACCCGGGAGCGCAACCAAGAAATGACCGTAGAGGTGCTTTTCGGCAGACGCTGCAGTGGTCTCACAACGGGAAGGTTTTCAGTCTTTTAAGCCAAGGCTCGGAGTACGTGCCGCCGAAGCGCAGGGGAGCAGCGCAAGAACAAGAGCAGACGCGACCTGTCACCATCATCCGGGATGCGGACGTGAGACATCAGGAAGCCCGGAGTCAGCCACAGCAGCAGCAGCAGCAGCACCAGCCGCCCCGCAGCCTCCTTACGCTTGTGAGAGGGCAAGAACATCGGGAGCATCTTCACCGGGAACGACCCGCGGAGAGCACCGGGGAACCGCAGGGGAACCGCACTGTCAACGACACCCGAGATGTCAATGTCAGCCCGCCTCTACCCAGAGCCAGTGACATGATGGTCGGTGATGATCCGTACGATCCTTACAAGTCCATCGACTTTGACAATCCATATTACAACCATTATGATGTTTACGAGAGACCAAGACCGAGGTCAAGACCCGGATATGGTACAAGGTATCATCAGTATGGTAAGAATGAAGAAGGCGCTCTTCACGCATGAATAAATGTGTGGATGCTTGGCAGAAGAGGGTGTTTGTAATGGCCGTCAGCACAGCATCTGTTCATCAAAAGTGTCTCCACCTTTATTCACTGAAAAAAAACAACAATTTGACCAATGAAATGAGTCCAGCAATTGGATTTATTTTAGTAGATTTGTTAAAGTATAAACTATGTACTAATTAACAGGTAAAATACAGTCAATTCCATTAAATTTTTCCTCTCAATTATTTACAACTAATGGCTAAAGTACTTATCTGCTTTGTCTTCACATCAAACAAAGAAAAACATCCCAAGACCTGTTTTCGATCCGGACATAAAAATTTGTGAAATAATAAAAAAAAAAAAAATCTACATCTTTTCTAACATGGTGGGTAGAAACCTTTGTTTGACCACAGCTAGTATGTGGTGTTCATTGCTCATGACTTTTAGCTAGATTCTAATAGAAACTTTTTAAATCTGTTCATACAAGAAGGTGGAAGGGGAATTTTTTCCATGTCAACCACAGTTAAGTTGTGGTATTCATTGGCAACAATAGCTGCAGGGTTGAAAAGCTCAGCTAAGGTCTGACTTTAAAGTTAGCACTGTCACTAAATTACTTAAAAACTTTGTGTAAATTTAAAAAATTGATAACATGAAATGTAAATATTGTTTCACAGACAACTACAGCTATGTTGTGTTGTTCCAAGGTATTAGCAAACTTCACTTGCTAATAGTGAAGCTTGCTAATAATATCCGGCTTTATTTCAAGCTAAAGCTGCATATCAAGCTAAAGCTGGATGCAAACTTTTTAAGTCTATTAAAACAAAGTGGCTTCTTAAAAATCTCCTAGAAAACAGAAGTTAGAAAGTGTCTCAAAGTTTAGAAGCTCATCTTACAAGTTTGACTATAGCGTTGTCGCTAAGCTAGTTACAACACAGAAACTTTTTCAGCCACAAATTTTATGCTAATTCTTAGCTGTCACTAAGGTTAAATATAATTATTCATAATACAGCCAATATAAACATATCAGGTATTCCCTGCTAACAACAAATATATCAAATGACTGAACCAAAAGATTCAGTGTCATTATAATCTAAATGTTTAGATAGCATTTGTTACCGATATAATGTTTGCTTTTAAGATTTACATCATTTTGATAGTAGGTAAGATCCTCATTTAAAAAGTAAGAAATTTTAAGGACAAAGGTGTAGCACCCTCAATTTCTTTTTTCATTTTTCAAGCTGGCATTAACCCACCATCAACTGGATCTACGTATGTTATTGATCAATAATTTTAATCTATTTTCATATTGTGTTGTAGGTCTTCCTGATCTTGTGCCAGATCCATACTACATTCAAGCCTCTGCTTATGTCCAAAGAGCACCGATGTACAACCTGAGATGTGCAGCTGAGGAAAACTGTTTGTCAAGGTACTGGGACTCATGTATGAGGAGAAAAAAAAAAGTAAGGGTGGGAGTTTGTAGCCTTGTCTGAGTGTGAATCAGGGAGCTCTGAGCCATAACAACCACCTAAGTGTTTGTAAGGAAGGACTGCCCAGCTGAAGCGATGAGATGAGTTAAAATTAAGTGATTCCTGCAGCTGATGGTGGAGAAAGGGGGTGGAGTTGGTGGATTTCTGTAAAAGTTTAATCATAGCCTGTCCTCAGGGAGAAAGCCTGAATGGTAAACACATTATCGAGGACTAACCCAAACAACCGAGCGCCTCTGAAGGATTTTTTCCACCCTGCATTTATACACACACACACACACATCCACCCCTTCACACACACCTTGGCAGACTTGGTTTCAGTTTGGACCCTGAGAGTCTGCTCCACTCTGAGGAAGAGATGAAGCAGGGAAAACATCAGTGGTGATGTCACCGTCTACATAAGAAGGTATTTTCTGTCCCTTCAATCACATCTGTTTTCTTTGCTCTATGCCTGCAGCTCAGCCTATCGAGCGAGAGACTACGACACCAGAGTGCTGCTGAGGTTTCCTCAGAAAGTCAAGAACCAAGGCACAGCTGACTTCCTGCCCAGCAGGCCACGCTACTCCTGGGAGTGGCACAGCTGCCACCAGTGAGTAGAAAGTTTACGTCCACGCTGTCCACCTCATCATCACACAGACATTTGATAATTTTTTTTAAAAAATTCTCCTCCAGTTTGGGTGGATTTTGGTTTTGCTGCTTTTTTTCTGTCTTTGTGAGTCAGCTTGTAAACTGTCCCCACCCCCTATTGTGCTCTCTCACTTCATAAACCTGCTTATTTTAACCAAGTGGAAAACTGACAGAATTTTAAAAAGTTTGTGAAGGTCATTAAAAATTCAATGTGGTCAAACAAACACAATCCTGTTATGTATTAAATACTAAACACAGTTTTTTTTTAGATTCCTTGGATGTTTTTAATTTATACAGCTTTTTTTTTACACATAATGACCAATGAAACTGCCTTTACTCCATGACTCAAAATCACTTATCAGAACACAAACACGTTGATATATAGATAAGTAGGCAACATGGGATTTAACAAAAGTCATCATGTTGCAGAGGGTGAATCAAACTATGATTACTCTTTGCACTGAGTCACAGTATTCTTTTAAACAAATCTTCTTAATCGGAGTTATTAAAAAAATTCTGACTGTTCTTTACTATTTAAACCCAGTGGAGCCTGAATTCACTTACAATCATATAAAAACAAATTATTTACATACTTCTACCAAAGTGATTCTAAGTTAAGTAAATATTGGTAACATTAACATCACACAAAAGGTGTTTAGTATGAAAATCAGCTAAACTGGGGTGTATTGTCCATAACTCTGAACACTAGAATGTTGCAAAGTTCCTCCATTATGATCCTTGTTTGTGTTAAATGTGCATCAATAGGAACTGATGGTATGAATACACCATGTTGACTGCATGGTAGTTTGATTCAATTTTATGACAAAAGTATATCAGAGGTTATTGAAACACAGAAAGAATACTTTCACAGTACATGCTGATGACTACATTTTCTTTTTGTTATTATGGTAAACCACAGCAACTTTGACATTTTTTGGCTGCGTTCACACTGCAGCCTGAAGTGACCCAATTCCGATTTTTTTTTTTGCCATAATGCGACTTGTATCCGATCTTTTCATGGCAGTCTGAACAGCACAGCCGGATTCTTTTGGAATCTGACTCATATCCGATACATAGCCGATCCAAATGCGATCTAACGTTCAGGTCGCATTCATCCAAACTGAACGTCAGGTTCGGATGAGTCCGAATAGTGACAAATGTCACTATTCTGTGTCCTGATACGCACAAGCGGCAAGAAAAACAACAAATATGACGGACTATAGGACTATAATGAGGATTAAGTTGTTAATATGCTGCTCCGGCCGGCAACAACTTCAAATGTGCAAGCTATGCCCTACCGTTAGCATCCATGTTTACTTCCGCAAACACTGAGCACTTCTTCTTTTGATGGCGGTTGGCAGAACACTGAGAACGCTGACGCTATTGCGCCCTCTACTGCACATACGGGATACTTTAAGGTCGTTTCACACTGCAGAACACATACTATTTGGCAGTGTGAACGACCACGGCAAAAAAAAAAAAAAAATCCGATTTGACTAAAAATCGGAATTGGGTCACTTCAAACTGCAGTGTGAACGCAGCCTTATAGTCTATTTATTAACAAACTAAGCTGCTAAAGTAGGATTTTCTGTTTTGTTTGGACAGAAAGAGAATCTAGCTCTCCTTATTTTTTTACGAGATGAGGTTAATAAACTTAAACAGAACCAGAATGTTTGATTCATGATCAACAGAAAAGATTTATGTGGATAGATAAAATAAAATGTGGAGATTAATGGCTCCACAGGGGAACCTGCTGAGCTTTCAGATCTTTCACTGGGATTACTGTAAAAGTCCTACTTCAATTTCTCCTGAAATTACCTCACTCCATAGTTATGCTGTGAGGTGAGAGGTCGACTGGGCTGCTTCCCGATATGGAGCCCTTTTGGGCACGATTCAACAAACTGTTGATGTGGTCTGTATAGATTTTTTGTCAGTGTTTTGAAAGTCAAGTGCAGTTAGAGGCCAGACTGTTTTCCTAAGAGACAGCAGAGTTAAACCAGATGTTGTTCTGCACAAGGTCACATAACTGTGTATATTGAAAATTGAATTATCACCTGTGACGTTGGGGAATTTATACACGGTGTCCAGTGGTTGCAGAAAGAGTTTATTCTCTGACCTGTCTGTTTTGCTGATGATCGACAGGCACTACCACAGCATGGATGAGTTCAGCCACTATGAACTGCTGGACTCCTCTACTCAGCGGTCGGTCGCAGAGGGCCACAAGGCTAGCTTCTGCTTGGAAGACACCTCCTGTGACTATGGATACTACCGGAGATATGCCTGCACGTCACACACACAGGTCTCAAAATAAGCGGCAGTTTTTTTTTGTATGAATGCATATTTAAACATAAAACAAAACTGTGACACTTATGAGTGTTTCCAGAAACCATGCTTTGCTCATTTAAAAGTCTATACATCAATTTTAGTGGGTTAAATATGTTACAATAACAAGTTTGTCCTGTCACTTTTGTCTGTTAATGAGATACCATTTCATTAGAAGTCATTCTGCTCTATCAAATTTTGACGTTGATGAAGTGACAACCTTTAACTTACAAGAATCTTGTATTTTATGTAACTTCTCTAAGTCTTGGGTTCTCTGAGATTCGTTCCAGTGAAACAGATAAAAAGGAAGCTAGCTCAGTAAATACAGTCTCTTTCTTTATGAGAATATATTTTAAAGGGTGAAAAAGACTTGGATTAAAACCGAGATTTACAGCTGAACACTAGACCGGTGCACCAGCGTCATGGTTCAGATGATGAGTTTAATTAAAAACTTTAAAAATTTAAAAATTACGTATAATCTCAACTTTAATAACATCCCTATACAATAAGAAAGGTGCTAAGAAGGAAGTTTTGGCCTCTCTGCTTACATGAATATAAACAACTTTTGTACTGTGTTCCCTATTTCCTGATTCATTATTCGATTTAAACTCAAATAATTTAGAAACTTAGATTGTTTTGTAATCATTGTTCTTTTAGGCACAATAAAGCATACTTTAGAATAGCTAAAAATGACCTTTAGCATTAATCATGTGAAAGATCTGCACATGATTTTACACATTTATCATATTATTGTTAAATGTGGATACTGTTTGATGTGCAGGGTCTGAGCCCAGGATGTTATGACACCTACAACGCAGACATCGATTGTCAGTGGATCGACATCACAGATGTGCAACCTGGACAATATACCCTCAAGGTCTGTGCCTGACAGGCTGTCTTTGCCTTTGAAGCACATTCCTTTGTAGAATCGCCAGTTAATGATGTCGTTGATGCGTCTTTGTTTCGTACGGTTTGTTGTGCACAGATCAGTGTAAATCCTTCCTATCAAGTTGAAGAATCGGACTACTCCAACAACATTGTGCGGTGTGACGTACGTTACACCGGCAACTATGCCTATGTATCCGGGTGCCACATGTCGCCGTAAGTATCGTGAGTGAAGTGACTTTTTTTTATTTTAAGATTGTGTTGTCTATTAATTCACATGGTCCTTTTGCTTCTGGATTTTTCAGATATTAAGACACAGCAGTGATCCACTGATATTCAAGAAGTTTCCCCTGTGAATGACTTTGACGAGTACAAAGATCAACAGGGGATGTGTGAAAGATGATAATATGTGACATACTTTCATTTTAGAATAAAAAATTTAGAAAAAAAATAAACATAACCATCAGCTATTATGGCACAAGATTACATTGAATCCTCTTTGCTTTATGAGGAAAAAACACCTCTGTTATACTTTTTTTCCCTCTCTTGTATCCCATATGCCTTTATTGTAAGACACTTAAATAAATCTGTTATATTTAACAGCTTAAAGAAGAGATTAAAACAACACAATGTCCTTCAGTGCTTAGTCATTGTATCTTCTTCTCTTTTTTTGTCTTTTCTCTTCAGGGGTTGCCACATTGAATCTGCCTCCATTTAGTCCCTTACTCAATATATCAAAAAGTAAAAGCTATCTAAAATGAAAATGCATTTATTATATTTATATGCAGAAGAAAAATGTCTTTATTCTAAAGCTTTTGATGGAGCTTTTGAAAATAAATTTGGCAGATATTGTCTCGAATGTTTTTTTTTCAACCTTTTTTGCTCTGCTTTAATAAACTGCACGCAATCAAAAAGAAGAAAAAACAGATTAGTTTCTTCATGTGTTGGCAAATGTCCTGTGACTGCTGAGTGCAATAACAGTCAATGATTACTGAAAATGAAGCAATAGTTTTACAGGCTTTTCCTAATCAATTTATTTACATAAACATTATTAATACTTTTATTATTTTTTTTATTATCTGTTATACATTTTATCACTAAATGACATTTTTCTATTACTATTGTTATGATTATTATTAGTTTTTGATGCCATGCATCAAAAACTAATAATAGTGTTCTTAAAATAGAACACTATTTTTACTATAGTGTTCTATTTTAAGATGTAAAGAATCGCTTAGATTTAAAGGGAACTATTACATACAAAAACATGTTACTTAGGTTCCTATTAGCAACATAAATAAAGGGTTTATCTATGGTATGTTATCTTTAAAAATAAAAGAAAGAAAGATTTAGAAACGTAAAATTGCTAAAAAAAAAAAAAAAAAAAAAAAAACAACAAACAAAATATTGCTAAAGCGTCTGTAAGTAATTTAATAATTTCACTATATAAAAGAAAAGTAAATAAAATACAATTTCTAGTAGTATTTTCCCCATCCAGGCTACAATCCATGTCATCCAGTCCATAAGGGGGCAGCACTGAGACATGCCTGAGTTTATTTGAATTCAGTGATTTTTATCACACTGACTTGCAGTAAACCACCAGCAGTCAGTGTTTGGGTTAAATGCTTTCTGTGTGTCCGCGCTACAAGATCACATAGAACCCGAACAGAACCGTTTGGTCCGGCGGGAAAAATGCACCCGATCCGACTGTCGATCCCGTCGTTCCGTTCGGAGAACAGCTCAGTGGAGAAAGGATTCACGGTAAGATCAACGGAAACCTGCGTTCGTGTGTCTCCGTCTAAATATCACCTTTAAACCTGATCGAGTTGCTTCGCAGACTGCAGACTGTGTCGCTCACACACGATTGTTTTAATTTGTCTTTTTTTTTAGCAGAACATCACCTCCTCACAGCTGAATCTATCACATGTTCTCTCTGTAAACATGTCAGTTTTCTCCTTTTAACTTTTGGCAGCGTTTACATTAAAGAGCCACTGCACTTTTAGACAGCTTGGCGATATCTAAGATTTTTCTGTCTTTCTTTATTTCTTGTGAACAAGTTTAAACCGTTTCACCTGACATCATCACCAAAATTCAAAAATAACTCGGAGAAATTCATTTTTTCAAACAGGTAGTCTAATTTTGGGACACTTCAAAGGGATGTTATTGACAATCTGGAGTTGTATAAATAGATAAATTAAGTAAATACTATAATAGGAACCTCTGTAAAATATATTTTGCTTTTAATACATATTTTTATATAGGTCCCTTTAAATATAAATGATTCTTTGCATCATATATTATGACAATTATAATGTATCCTGTCTCTTTACATATCCATGCAATGTATACTCTTATTAATAGTCATAAAAAATACTATGCATTTAAAACTCTGGTCTGAACTTTGACTAGGCCATTCTGATACATAAAAATACATTGATATAAACCAGGGTTGTGCAACCTGTGACTCTGGAAAGCTCTTATAAAACAAAATAACTCTTTTAAAATGAAAAACCTATTTGGACAGCAATAAGAAAAGGTGATTTAAGCAGTGCTAGCATCATATTTTTATTCAATATCTGCATTGAATACATACAAGAGAAGGACACCAATGGTACAAAGCTTTTACAAGCAGTTTAGTTCTTTTTAGTTTCAAACTGTAAGTTTTTTATATTTAAGTTTCTGTCCAGAGTTTTATCACCAGCTCCATTGTCACTCCAGAACGCGCTGTCATTGTGGTAGAAACAGAGACGTCTGCGTCGAGTTTTTTAGGGAACAATCAAGCAGAGAGGGAAGTAGACGACGCGTTTGTTCAGGGATGCCAACAGTCATTTTGACAGATCAACCAAAAAAAATGGAGACAGATGTTTCCTTTCTGTTAGCTGCTAAATGATGACCAAATCAAATGTACCCTCCACAAGAGGAAATCACTTCTTTTTGTCTTTCCGTCAGGTCTTCAAAATTGACGTGCTGGTGAACGGCAGACTGCACAGTGTTGAGAAACGCTACAGTGAATTCCACGCTTTGCACAAAATGGTGAGACCCAGGTTTCTCTACATGACTGTGTGTGTTTTTTATTTTGTGGGGAGGTTTTTGTGCTCAGATATGTAACCATAATATCAGAAAAATAAACGTATATATATATAAATATGTGTTTGCTTCCACATTCAAAGGTGATGCTGTCCATTTCAACAACTAAAATTAAATCTCAAACCTCCTTCTTGGCAGTATTATGGTCTGTCTCCATTAAATGTGCACATTTTTATCGCCTGACCTTTAAGCTCTTGCTTATTTTAACAGCCTCATTGTTGCTTTAACAGCCTCATTCTTGTTTTAGCTGCCTTAATTGTCTTATTAAATAGTCTTTTATCTCTTATATTTTTTATTGCATCATTATTATGCATTTTATGTCTTTTAGTTGCATATTAGTTTTAAAGCAACTTGTGCAGCATGAAATGTTGGTAATGTGCAATTTCTTTTGCAACCGTCTGTAACAAACGGCTTCACAATGCAGTCAAAACTCTCACCCCTTCCTCTGTACTGTTATATTTATTTATGTTAATCAGTTCTTGAGTGCCAAAATCTTGCATATTTAAGATGTGCAACTCCACTGATTTGAGTGAATGAATAAATTTGCAGAATCTGACGACGTGCAGAAGCATCGTGATAAATTAGGATATTATTGAACAGTTTGTGATTTACTAAGTGAAACATGTTAGATGAATTCACTACACAAATGTGTTCTTTATTTAATTATAATAATCAATCAACTTGTGGGCTGTTCTGGGCAATTAAATTAAACAAATTAACAGAATGATGTGTTTTGTGTATGTATACATATAAAAAAAAAATACTTGAAAGGAGAGAAACCGCAGCAGCAAGCCAGGTGATGTGACAGAAATTTATTACTTGAATATTTTTCACGTTTTCTGAAGAAAATAGTGGAGCACACATTGTTAAACTTGTCTGCCATGACATCCAAGAACTGAAAACTCAATAAATTCCTTTTTAAAACGTGTTTTATACTTTTGAAGCTCCAAACAACCCAGGAGTTGCCTTGACTCCCAATCACGACATGCGGTCTACTTTCCCCCAGAATGTTACATTTTGTTTAACTTTTTGTATGTAATACATTGATAAACAGTCATTTTAACACACCTAAGGTGTTACAGAGATTTTCTTTAAGTAATTTTATAATAAAGCACGACCTAGATAGAAGATTTAAAGCTGAATTCAAAAATCTAGCACAATTCTAAGATTATTACAACTATAAAATGCAAAAAGAAATAATAATAATTTAACAATTTGAATCGTTTCAGCTGAAAAAAAGCATAAAACCTCCTGAAATCCCTTCGAAGCATGTCAGAAACTGGGTCCCTAAAGTTCTGGAGCAGAGGAGGCACGGCCTGGAGCTCTACCTGCAGGTAGAGTGGTTGTTTTTTCTGTCTGCTGTCCTAACTCATTGAGCAACTTTTGTTTCTGCATCCTGGCGTGGTGCGCTCACAAAAATGTCCTTTTTTTTTTTTGTTGTTTTTTTTTTTGTCAGACTGTAATTATGGAAAATGAGGTCCTCCCAAAGATATTCCTGGATTTCCTCAACGTCCGCCATTTTCCTTCAGTGCCAAAAACAGAAAGCTGTGGGTGAGTTGGAACTGCAGGTTGGCTTCAGTATAGAAAAATAAAGCAATTTGTGGCAGTTTTTGTTGTGGGACAGTTTTGTTCCCAGACTCTTGAACGACTATGCAGTCTGACTTCTCTTTCCTTCATGCTTTTCAGCTCCTTTGACACAGAATCAATGGAATCAAGGTGAGTCATTTTGAGTTTCCTCCTTTCGCATAAATCAGTAGGTCATGTGCTCGTGTTGCTTTTCACCCAGATAGTGCGTCAGGCAGCGTGTTGAACTTTACCCGCTCAAGTCTCTTTTTTCTTTTACTCTTTTTCAGTAAACTGTCTCATCAGCCAGTGGTGGTTTATCTCAGAGATCCATACCTGCTTCCTTCTGCACTCGGTACGCTCACATGACATGATGACCCACATTTATTCACAGTATTGAGAAAAGTATTTTTCCTTACACAGATCTCTTCTACTTTTGTTTTGTTTTTTCCTCAGTGAAATGTTTCAAATCTTAAAAAAGTAAGGATTTGATTCACGAAAGGAAACATGTTCTCTAAAATTAGTCTAAAAATCACATCAACCAGATGCTTAAAAGCAACATTTATAGAATTATAGGCCACAGTTAAAGTCGGTGTTTATGATTCACGAAAAAAGAAAGACGGAGGACAAAAATGGCTTCTATGGGGGAGTTCCAAGGAAAACCCCCCACTGCTGACAGAAAACAAGAGGTTTTGTCTCACATACGCCAACAACCATCTTGATGATCTTTGAGTAAATACGCCATGGATTTAAGAGGCAAAACAGGAATATTGTAGGCGTGTCTGTCTCATTTTGTATAACATTATTTCAGAAAAAGAGCGTCAAACTGAAAGTTGAACATGGTGTTCGATGGAATCGTCTGAACCGTGTATTTACTTGTATATTTTTTTATTTATATATAGAGAGACCACTTAAAATTATGAGTTTCTCTGATTTTACTTTTTATAGGTATATGTTTGAGTAAAATGAACATTGTTCTTTTATTCTATGAACTTCTGACATGTCTCCGAAATTCCAAGCAAAAATTTTTTATTTATTTGCGGAAAATGACAAATGGTCAAAAATAATGAAAAAGCTTCAAGCAATGCAAAGAAAACAAGTTTATATTCATTTAGAAACAACAACACTAATTTTTTAACTCATGAAGAGATCAGAAATCAATATTTGGTGGAATAATCATGACGTTTTTAATGGGGTTCAGTGCAGTGGAATTAAAAAGCACAATTGTAAGGGGGTAAACACCCCATAATAAAAAGGCACTCAATTAAATGTATAGACAAAAGCTGTGAAATTATATGTGCTTTTTTTTCTGACCTCGCAATTTTGTTCCTTATTAGATACGTTTTCCAACGTTGTGATTGAAGGCGTGGTGGACGGCGTTTTCTACCCAGATTTTCAGCCGAGGTAGAGCCGCCGAGAGGAAAATGACGCGCAGGCCAACAATTACCCCGATGCGTCTCACCAGCTTCGTTGTGCACCAGGAAGAACGTATAAGAACATAATTTGAGCCTCTTTTTTACTCACAGACATGCATCAAAAACTCATAACTCTTCTACTTTTTTTTTTTTAACTAAAATGGATTGCTGGTCTCTGGATAATTCACTACATTTTATGCATTAACACTAACTTATGTTTTGCTACATATTCCATCTGATTTTCACTTTAAAACTCAATTTTAAAATGTAAATTATACGAGAAATAGTCTGACAAGCCCATTTAAATAGCTTGGAAAAAGGTGAACATTCTCAGTAGTTCCAGAGGTAAATATTGGAATAATAATAAAGATAGGCTGGAAATGTTAGTGAATGTGTCGTATCTTGAAGATAATGGCGTCGAGGGTTGAACAAAACCTTTGATGCATTTCTTTTTGTCATGAAGGAGCCAGTCGACAGCGAACAACAGGAATAATGTAGCTGTGGCTTCATTCTGGTTACACTGACGCATTTAAACACTTTTTGAAATGATGTGGATCCTTATTTGTAGTTTTTTGATACATTTTTTCTCAGATGCCGAACAATCTGCTCCGTTCCAAGCAGTCGTGAGCTTGAGACTTTTAAAGAAGCACGCAGTTTGAAACCAAAACTGCAAGAGCTTTCGTTGTGTGACGTAGTTTGAGTAAATTAAAAACGGCCTTTAATTAGAAATGACCATTATACCAGCTGTGTGAAATAAATAGTTTATGACTCATTACGTTACATGGAGCCAGTTACATAAAAATCCCTTATTAAATATTGACACTCCTGGTAAAATATGTGTAAAAAGCCTTAAATTAAATTGTTTTTGTGGGGAGTTGTTAATCCTGGTGTGCTACTATTCACTACAGTTTTATAAACCCTTTAGCTTTTTCTCCAACTTTAGAAATATTGAGTTTAGTTGAAAACACACATTTGTCTTGTGCCATAATTACCATTTAAAATTTCCTTCAAACTCTGATTAACTTAAAAATTGTTAATAAAAAATGCTTCAATTACATTATCTTTACACTTAAATGTACTTACAAAACATGAGTATATTTTTAAAAAAGATCTTCACGTTTCCCAGGTGTATAACTTCTTAAATGTTTTTAGCCTCTGCTGTTTGCATGCAGGATTTATTGAACCTTGATGGTACCAAACCTGCTCGGCCTCAATTTCGATTAGACCCGTTAAGCAGAGGTTTCCACTTTTTAATCAGATCCATCAAATTAAACTAAAGAATCGTGTGTTTGTGGTGCAACTACCTTGTTTTCTGTTACAAATTTTTATGTGAACTATAGTAAGACTTATTTATTGTGAAAGGAAAACAGCCTATAGAGATGGTCACTTGAATATTTGGTTAGTTTTTGTTTTTTTTGTAAGTGATCTATGCAAAAGTATTTCAGCTCAAAAACTAGTTTTGAGCCGTTTCTGTGAAGATGCTTCTGTACGAACTCTGTCCTGGCAGCTGTGGGTTAAAGCACGATTTCCACAAAGAGATTCTTGTTTCTAAACAAACCTGATTCATTTTCTCTTTTTTTATTCCTCAAAGCCAGCATCTAACACTAACTCCTTTCATGATACATTAAAAAAGGGGAATATATCATTAATAGGCCAGTTGTGAAGGTATTAATTAAGTAGAGATATAAAGGGTGCTTTGTTTTAACATGTGCAATATAAAACCAGACAACTACTCACTGTTTTGCTGATTTCGACTAAATCTGTGACTTTGTTTGGATAGTCGTCAATGATCAGTTGTTTAATTTAATTTTATTTTTTTTCTTGGCTGGATTTTTATTTCTTAACACTGAAGCAAAAGTCTCTTTTAATTAGAAAACGGAAGTTAAATAAAATCATCCTCTAAAGATTCATGGTGAATATTTTTATGTATTTATTGTGTAACTGAGTGTAAGTATCATATCTGTGCCATAATGTCAAACTACAGTAAATGCTGAATCTACACTAACGAATGCTTTGTAATATACAAACACTAATAAAATTATGATTTACAAAGTTTTGTCAGACCTGGTTTTATTAAATAAACACATTTATCAATACAGTTGTTTTTTTTTAAATGATTCCTTACAATTATTTTTACATTTGTCATCAAGTTTTCTTTTCCCTCTCACATTTTGGTAAAAACTCTAAAGAAAAATAGGAGAAGGTTCAAGCTGCTGAAACTTAAAGACATAATACTCATTCAGCCTCATGCTTCCCCATTTATAGTCTGATATGTTTATGAGTTAATCTTCCAGCAGATCATATTATAATGGCTTTGTGGCAGTGACATTATGAACACAAACATACAGAATTTTGGTTGTACTGCAACGGGTTCTGGAAGCTGAAATTTAAGAACTTCATATTACATTTGGAAATAACCTGAAATGCTAATTCTTCAGAGTACTTTCATGGCCTGACCAGAGAGGAACCCACTAACAGTCTGGTAACTGGTAACAGTCCAGCAGTAACAGCTTTACACGAATGTGTGATTCAGTACCCGGAGTTCATCCTTATCATACTTTGTGTTTTGACAAGTTTTAAAGTTCTGCGTGACCAACTTCCTGTTTGAGCGTCTCGTCTGGCTCGGCTTCTGCTTCAGGTTCCTTCATGTTGGCAAAGGCTACTTCACTCCTCAGCTGCTCCACAGGAGGGAGACCTACCGCCAGGTTTCTTATTGCAATGGCTGTCATCAGAAATCTACCAGACAAAGGAGCAAGGTTGTTATTTCCTAGTGTTGCAATAACATTTTCATTAGGTCATTCAGCTGATCTCAAGATTTTAAAGTCAATTTGTTTCAAAAACATTCACCATCTCAACATGCTTGTATTTTGTGTTATCAGCTCAATTATTTCATTTGCCGTAATGGTTTAATTACGGCATTATTTTAAGGTAATTAAGTCTGAGTTAATTGGAACTTGAATGTTTCATTACTTGAGATAATGAAACATCCAGCTTTTTATGTCGAGAAAACTGATTTTAAATTTCACTTTTTAAAAATATCAGGAAAGCAGAATCTCTATTGTTTCTTTTCCCACCTTAGCATTTCAAACAATTTATCCTGAGAGAAAGAGGAGTTTGGTTGTTGCATCCATCCATTGTTTATATAGTTAGAAGAAAAACCCAAGCTTTCCTCCAGCAATTAGCTTTAAACAGTTTTTGTTTTCAAATGTTATTTTTTACTTTTTGAAAATCACGGAGAAGAATCTCCAAAAATAAGTGTTTCAAGTCTTATCCAGATTTGAAAAATACTTCTGTGTACTTTCCAAGAGTGTGTAGGAACAGTGTAAAGCACGTACCCCCTCCGTATCGTGTAGTACTTTTTAACGGCAAAGCGATCCAGTCGCTCCAGCACTCCCGCCTCCCTGCGTTTCTTCACCTCCTTCATCCGACGCTGCCTCTTCAGGAACAGCTGCACGACGGGGTCGGTGGCGTTGACCTCCGCCTCTCCGTCGTCGTCTGCCGCCATGAGAGGCTGCAGCTCAGGAGGGAGAGGCTCAGTTTCTGCGGAGAGAGAGTCATTCATCAACATATGATGTGAATGGATTCAAGTAGCAACAGTTTGCGTCTCATTAATACAACATCTCTGTCCTCAAAGAAAGTACCGGGAACATAAGAAGCTTCAACAGATGAGATTCAAGTTTTAGCCTGAAAGAAAACTTGACATATCTTCCTCCAAATACTGCAATAAACTTGGTGTGTTCAAATGAAACTAATAGCAGTTTTATAGTATAATCCAAACTAATAGTTCTTGATGTTGATTCAATCATATGTACCAGATTTTTTATAGCTTGACATTTTCTTTTTACTGTGTATTTTTTGTGAGTTGTGTTTGTTGCTGCCTCTTGGCCTGCACTCCTTTTAAAAAGAGGATTTTAGTCTCAATGGGTTTTTATCCTGGTAATATAAAGGATAATTTAAAGGTTAAATAAAACTAAAAATAGCAGCCTGGCCAGCTGGTTTTTACCAGGCTAGTTTTATAGCACCTTCTCATCCGAATGGTTTTCACCTGTTCCATTGCGAATGCGCTCTTGAAGCTCCTGCAGTTTGGTGAAGTTCTGCAGCAGCACTGCCTCTGTGGTGTTGACGTAGACATACATGTAGCAGGAAGGGCTCTCAGATATGGTGTACACTTTATGATAAGCCCCTGCCGGAACCTGCAAACATGTAAAGGAAAATAAAAATTTAGGAGAGTCATACCAGTATTGCTTTGTAATTATTTAGCCAGTATTATTTATACAAGTTTTCGTTCTTTCTCTTTTATTGCTACTCTTTTGCTTTGTCCGCAGTCCACCTGCCTCCTTTATGACATTTCAGATTGCATTTGCACATTTGGAAAACTTTTAGCAGCCTTGGAAGGTGAATCACTTAATGCATCAGCTGGAGATTCTGTTTTCAGAAACTTGCACAGCAGGGTTTAGTTTTCTTTGCTAAAATTAGCTTGTAAAAGGACAGACAGGCAACACAAGCAGTCAGAAGAAGCTTGTTGCATTAGAACAACTTGCTCACATGAAGAAATATGACAAGAAATACTTCCTAATTAAGAGGAAAATAGTCATTTTACCACACCCTCATTAACAGCCATTTACCCTTTTTGAACATTACACAGAGGATCCCTTTTGTAAATTAATGCTCTTATTTTATACTGAAGAATATAATACGACTTCATCCTGCACTTTTTCCATTTCAAACATGTATTTACCAGTGCACAGCAGTTCAAATTTTTACTTGAGTTGAAAAGTATTTTGATCAATCATGTATAACTATTCCTACAAAATGTTTCAATCTTAATTTAATTGAATATTAGTGTCTGAAAACATTGTATTTGTTGTTATCAAACTCCTGATGGCGATGCTGTGGAGCTGTACCTTTATCTGGTCACCAGGCTGCAGAGTGTGGTTCTTCTTCTCCTCCACTACCTCAACGTTCACCTGCCCTTGCAGCACATGGATGCTGGTGTTGCCCAGGTCTTCACTCACAAAGTTCTCCAAATGGAGACCTGAGCGGTAACAGAGATGGCAGTTAGATAATCAATACTTTACAACAAAAATTAGGACAAAGAAGAGAGCTTCAACCTGGAAAATCTGCAATAAAGACGATCTCAGTCTGATTGTCCAGACTTCCCTCAATCTCCTGGAACTTGGTCCTCCAGGGTGAGAGGTCAACAAGCAGGGGCATCAGCCACGGGTTTGGTTTGAAAGGCGACCACTCTGCCTTCACGATGTCCACGCGAGGATCAAAGATCCTTACAGAGGAGAACATGGCGAATTCAACCATCACACTTTTTCCACACTTCATCCAACATCTGACATCCAAATTCGCCTCCTACCTTTGCTGGAAGCGCTCGTTGATCGACACCCAGATATCAAAGTAGATTTCAGGATGAGAGATGTTGTAGCGTGGGAGCAACCCGCTGAGACAAGTGGCGTACTGCTTCAGCATGTCTCCGTGATCTTTCCAGCGGCGACTCTGAGTAAACACCTGAAACACAGGCAGGATTATTCCAGAAAGCTGTTAAATAAACCTGTAGTTTAAAAAGTGATGTTTAGGTGTGATTACTTTGCTATTGTGATTGACCTGCAGATTACAGTTTTTTTTTCATCCTTTCTTAAGATTTTAACATCTCACAGAAAACAAAATGTGCTATGGATTCTCTAATAATTATTGTAGTTTGAGATCCAACATAAATTAAAGGATATCACTATTTATGCATCAAAACAACATACCCCTAGCTCAGGAGTTTCATATAACTTTAAATATGCATCTTCTTCAATACACCTGAATCAAATAACTAGATTAGGTAGAACTCTGTAGAGACTGACTGAATGGTAATAGAACGATGTGCCATTACGTATTACAAGTGTCCCTTTATTGTCCACTTTTAAAACTCTTCTTAAAACATTTTTTTTATCCCTTGGCCTTTCTTCATTTTTAGTGTTTTATTTTATTGTTTATTCCATATTTATAGTAGTAAAGTGGTAATACAGTTGCTTTATTCAGATGCTTTGGACCAGATACACATGTAAACTTTGCAAGGCAGCATTTTGACACCTTTTCTCTCACCTTTTTCAGCAGTTTTATGGACCAAAATAGTGGAAGTTATTAGTTTTAAACAACTTATTGGCTAGGGAAGGAATAGGGCTGAAAATAACATTTCTGATTTTTTTTCATACCATTTTTTTTTTTACAAAATAATCTTGATTTCTTTTCTTGAAAAGAAATTACAAATGCCCAAAAATATTTTGTTTCAGTCATTTTTTTGGTGATCTGACCTGAATTCAAAGTCCAAGTAAACAGAAGCTGTGTAACACGCTTGTCAAACAAGACGGTAGGCACTGGGTGAGCTGACATCACGCTGAGCTACGGAAACCCCGGGAGTGCATTGGTAAATTGGTAAAAATTCTGATTTTCCAAAAATAAAATCTTCAGAAACTGATCAAATTAATTTACTGCCCAGCCATGTAGAGAAGTAAAAAATAAATAAGTATTTTTAGTATTTGGTTAAATCCAATCTCTAGTGAAATGATCGACACAACTCTAAGTGCAACCATGATTATTTTCCTCCCTTGCATGGTTTTGGTTTTCCTGGTATCTCACCCCTGGGTTCAGATATCCGATTTCCCCTGTTTTTCCGTCTTTGTAGGTGATCTTCACGTGCTGATGGCTGCGGGAGTGGACCATCATGTCCCAGGAGTATCCATACAAACCATTAGTCCAGTTATTGTAACCCTGAGTCCAAAAAAAGGAAGAACATTAGAACAATTTTATATTACACCCCCTGGTTGTACTTATGTGTATTCATCACATGCATGAAAGCGAACACCCATGTTTTCAGCTTATCAGAGACTGAATGATAAGGGTTCTCGTATTTCAAAGTTTTGACTATCCGAGCTGCTGTTTATAATGAAACAATGACTGTGTTTCACTATCAGGAGGGTTTAATAGGCTTTTGATCACTGGGACAGCAAGATGTCCTCTCAGAAATGGAAATAAAACAATCTAAGAAATGAATGCAAGATACTGAGAAGACATACCTGTGTGATGAAGTGTGAATAAGGCATGAAAAACTGCTCAGCTATGTAAAGAATAGTAAAAACAGCTCCCAGCTTGTGCTTAAATCTCATTTTGGAAGCTTTTGCAGGATTTTGTGTCCCTGGATGTTCGTTGCTGTGGATTTCAGGGTAAAGGCAGGAAGTGCTGGGCTGAATCTCCTCTGTGGTGAACGGCAGGACTCTGCTGAGCAAAGATGGGAAGCGCGCAAAGAATCTCCTTGGCCAATCAGCGTAGCAGAAGAGAGGACTTGTTGCCAACATCGTGTAGGAGAACATCCCTGAACAGGGTTAAAAATACAGGTAAATACACGTCAGTGGAGGAAACAAAGACTTTACAGCTGTCCTGAGAGTGAATGAAGCAGCACACTGACCGATGCTGAACAGCTGAGAGTTCATGCAGTGGAAATAAGACACGAAGAAAAACGCGAATGGCCGTGTGGCATCAAAAAACAGCAAATATCCGGCGGTGAGATCCAGAATTAGACCGCCTCCATGCACCACCAGCAGACTCACTGACTCCACAGGAAGAATCACTCTGAAAAACAAAAACAACGTTGGTACAGCTCAGTAACATATATGGCATACACTGCCTCGCAAAAGCTTTTATACCTCGCTGGCATTTTCGCATATTAAGTGAAAGCAGTGTTTAATCAGTGTCAATATGAAAAATATTGAAAAATATTTTCTGTCATCTGTAATTTCTTTTAAAAATAAGAAAGCAAGATTAAAAAATAAATAAATATCGGAAATCGAATCTGGCATGAAAACAATTTGAGAATTTTAAGCCATATAGCCCAACTCTATTGTGATAAAAACCACTGCATATTTGATTGTAAAATTATATAATTTATTAAGGACTAAGGCAAACATACTTAAAAGGATCAAAGAGCCAGTGGTGTGCCAGGTAAGACATGGAATATCCCTCCACCCAGTCTGCGTCCAATTTTTTCACTCCAGCAATGAAATATACAATAAAGATCTTTGAAAAACAAGATCACAGGTATCATTAAATCAGCTCAGATTGTCACAATAATTTTCACATAAAAATAGCTAAATAGCTGATGACTGAAGCAAACCTGTGTCCTCAGTAAGGTGTAATTCCACAGAGGAACATGAGCATTTCTTATGGAAGGTTTTCGTAATCCATCCAGCGACCTAAAGATACACATAAAAAAAACAACAAAAAAAACCGACTGACGCGGAGAAAAGGATGCAGATTAATTCACAAGCAGTCTAATAAAGCTTCACCTCACCAGTATCTGTTGCCGTCCATGATGGCGAGTTGAAACCCAATGAGACCGTAGAGATACGAGTGATTGTTCCAGGCTGTTTTGTCCAGGAAGAAGATGTACCAGTATGTCGAGATGAACATGAGGCATGAGAGACGGTAGAAACAGCCCAGCATGATGCCCAGTGCACCTTTAATTAAAAATAAACACACAGTTTAGTTAAATTGAGCAGTTACCTGCTTTTTAAGGGGAACAGACTCATGAGGTATTGAAAAGCTGCATATGCTGCAGAAATAGTAAATATAATGAGTATGTGTATTTGGTCTACTCTCTGCCAAGTTCTAAAATTATTCACAACTCACCTTAAAGTAAAAGAGTAGAAAAAGTAAGTACACCCTTTTTGTTTCTGCAGGATTTAAGAAAGGATAGTAGCAGGTGGGAGGTGTTTATGAAATGCACTTAATGAATAAGAACTTTAGCAGATGAGACCTTCTTATAAAAGCATAAGTTTTAGCAACATACAAGTATGCAAATTAAAAAAATAAAAGTAATAGAGAAGCAATTGTTGCCACTCATCAAACTGGGAAGGGATCGTAGGCCATTTTCAAACAACTTGGAGTTAATTATTCCATGGTAACAAATATTATTCAGATGTAAAAACAATCGAGAGGTGCTGATCTCACAGAGATCTTCCAGTAGATTTCCAATAGAAATCTGCTCAGACTGAAGACTAGCCTCTCTTAATGGTAAGATACCCACCGAGGAACATCACCAGATACACCACGTACATCCAATCCAGCGGGAGGGGCTCTAAGAAATTGAAAAGAGGAAATCGGCACACAGGGGCCCCATCCAGGTATTTGTAATCCAGGTGGCTGAGGCCCCTCTCCTGTGTGACGTCTATAGCCATAAGCAAACCTGGACAGAACACAAGTCGTGAATACAGACTATTCTTTGTAACAAGTTGAGATTTAAACAGCAGAGAGCATTGATTTATTCACCAAACATGCAGCGGAAGATGCCCAGAGATGCAGGGTCAGTGGGTCGATTCAGAAGGGCCACCAGGTTCTCCCAGGAGTTCAGGTCGTCTTTCCTGAAGCCAAAGATTTCCTCCATTCTGCTTTTAGTCTGTGGTTTCACCGCTTTAGGAGCTGCATCCTTCTTAGCAGATTTTTTCTCTTTGTCGGTGCCAACAAAAGCACCTATAAGTTGAATAAAGGAGAATCAAGACGCAAAGTCATGGTTACTGTTTAAAGGCAAGTCTAAACAAGATCTGAATGGACTCATTGTGCTCCCTCTGTTCAATCAAAACAACCTGCCAGGTTCGTGTTCAGAGCTATATTTACACAAACATAGCTGGTGTTGAGATCCCAGCTTGTTAGGTGTTGCTCTAACTGGTAATTGGAGTGAAAACAACAACAAACACCTCTGTCTCTCTCGCTCTCTTTCTAGCTGTTTGACAGTCAGTGCTAACAGTAACCTCACCTGCAGTAGCTTCTCTCGCCTCCATGTTTTGTTTTGGGTTTTTGTACGAATCTGTGTTATTCTGGTTCGGGATCAGGCATGAGTCTTTTCTCTGCTCTCCCTGTCCCAGGTGGAGGTATCCTGCGAGAGGAATGTGGCGGACAAAGTTTACGTGTCACAGTACCACATACTCCCAGAAAGGAGCAGAAGAGGGGAGGAGAGAAGGAGGAGAACGTCGTGGGAAGGATTGGAATGTTGTGAAAAAGGTGCTTCCTGCTCATTGGCTGATTTCACTGCTAATTCCACCCTCTTCTACGTCACATCCTGAAATCTTCCTCAGCACGTAAACGTATAATTATTTATACTCGAATGTTTAAATTTAGAGGGAAAATATTTGTATTAGTCTGAAAAGGAAATTGTTTCATTTTTTGTATTTAAAATTTGCATATATTTGCAATTATTATTCATTTATAAATAAAGAGAAAATAAAGACTCCTTACAATTCTTAAATTAATTCTTAATTTTAGACAAACTTTTTTCCTGTTCCTCTCATTTTTCTTCTTATTTTTAATTTTTAAAAACATCTCAGGGAATAGCAAAAATAAATTTAGCTTTGTCATTTACATTTAATCTATAAATCTAGAGGTACGTGCGTTGAAATCTAAAAATGTTAATAATCAACTTCCATCAAGTAAAGCTAAATGTAAAATGATAAGTATATTAAGATCTGGCAGAAAACCCGGGACATATGAGAGACAGGAAGACCCATTTAACATTCTGAGTAGGAAAATGGGAAGAAACGAGAAACTAGCAATAAGTAATTTGAGAGATTTTAATTTACTAATATTTATTTATATTTACCTATTTAGTTCAGGTTTTATTAGTATTTTATCTTATTTTCATTTTTGTTTTCTGTGTTTTTACTTGATTCTGTTTGCTTCAGCGAGGTGTACTTGTTCCATTCACCGTAAAATTATGCAAATTGGAATAAATAAATAAATAAATTAGCTTAAATGAAACAAGATAATTTCAGAAAAACTCGTTTTTCAACAGAAAGTTTTTGCTCTAAGATGAGATGTTTTTCACCTGTACCAAAATTCACAAAACTACCATAGAAACATTTTTCACATCACACAAGTCACATGATCAACAACAGGATGTTACTGCTAGCAGAAGCGACAAAGACGACGACAGGAAGTGGGATGAGGATTTTAATGATTCATTGTGTGAACAAACTTTTGACTGCAGTCGTCTTGAAATTCTCTGCAGGCAAATATTTTATCTGCTGGGCAAGAAAACTAACTTCAGAATCAGTATCAGTTATTTACAAATTAAAAAAGAAAGCTGCAGTGTTTCCATAGCAACCCAGCATATCCAAACTTTTAGATTTGACCCAGAGTTTTTTCCAGGTGTTGTCTGGAGGCGTTGCCAGCAACCAGTACATCTGTAAAGCTCTGGCCGTCGTCGCCAAGGCGACCGGGTTGCGGCTGCGTTGCCCTCCGGCCCGGTTCTGCACCCACAACGGAGCGATGGTCGCCTGGTGAGTTCTGGTGACCCGGCTGTGGTTGGAAACGAGTCCAGTTCACCTGAGGCGTTTGGTTTCCTCCCCGCAGGAACAGAGTGGAGCATCTGAGGGAAGGAACCGGAATCCTGGCGCCGGAGGTGAAGGTCAGCTACGAGCCCAGGTCAGTCAGAACCAGAACCAGTTCACGTTCTGGTCAGGGCTTCACTTCCTCTCATTCATATTTTAAAGAAAGAGCTATTGACAGTAGATTTTTGGATCATAAAATAACCAGTGCATTCTACCGTACCGACCCGGTTCCTGCTGTTAGCGGATCAAACCCTCAGACTGACATGAGCTGCAGGTTCTGACCCGTTCTGCTAGTTCTGTTGCAGAGCTCCGCTGGGCATGGACATCACAGCCAAGGTGAGGGACGCCGCCATCAGGCCACCGCCCATCCGGCTGCCGCCCATCCGGATCAAGCTCCCAGCCTGACCGGCAGAACTCCCTCTATCCAAACTGTGCAGATATGAGATGTTTATTTATTAATAAAGTATTTTAATATTAAGTTTTATCACTTATTTAAAGGAATCTGATCAGAAAGGAATAACCATGAGGTGTGAAGGGGGCGTCACCATCTAGGCCAAACACACCACCTTCAATCCTCAGAGCTAAAAAAAAGTAAAGGAGTACTCACTTTTAACCCAGATATTAATACCAGGGGAGAGCGCGAACGCAGTCCCCCACTACCATAAATTGTGCAGTTGAGATTCTCCCATGTGGAGAATTCACAGAGGTCAGATCGCCTCAGTGCAATGGCTGATCCTCACCCTGGAGATCCACCTACAGGATCATTTGATCATGAAAGACTCGTCACGCCACACCCGCTCAACAGTTACTGTTGTTAACGTGACAAAGTGGCACCATTCCAATCCGCTGGTTTCCAGTTGACCCTGTACCTGCGTGTGAACGCCTCAAAACAGCCTGGCCATCCTGAACCTTGAGCTGAGCAACCTGAGACACATCATTCTTCATGCTGCTTTTCACCTCAACCAGTTCAAACGGGGCTGATTCTGACGGGTCACATCTGGAGTTGCACCAAGATATGATGTGTCAGGGCGAACAATGACTCCCACGGGGAGCAGGTTGACCCTCAACGTCTCAGCAGAGTTTGCCAGCAGCTCAGACTCCATCTGCAGACCAAGCTTCATGGTGGTCTAGGCTTAGGCTTACATTAGCATTTGGCTAATTTTAGCTTATACACTAATTTCAACATACTGAAAAGTGCAAGTCCAGATTCGTAAACATGCTTGTTATTCTTCACATGTATCACATATATTGATCTTGTAGCCAGAGAAACTGTAATCTGTTTTGGATTCTTTAAACTGGACTGCAAACATTTGTTTTTGTTTTATATTGGCAATAAAAATAAAGGTTTCAAGAGCAGAGCTAATGGTGCATTTGAAATCCATGAAGGCTATGTGTTCCTTTGTTTGATCAATTACTATCTACCAAGACAGTTAGTTTTAGTTTCACTGAATCAATTAAAAGTAAGTCCTGTAGATTTAATATTTCTCTATCTTAATAAAGTTTTGTTCATTATTAAAAGAATGTTAAGATGTCCAGAATCAGCTGCAGCTTGTTTTTTTTTTATCTGTGCAAAGAATAATTAACATTCTTATCTAATATTTTAATTCTTATAATTCTATATAATTATTACTCAGATTTTTATAAACATCCTTTGGACCATGCAAAGCATTTTAGCTGTTTCTCTATAAGATCTATTTTCTATTTCCAGTTATTAAGTTCTTCCAAACTGCTATGAGAGCAACCTTGAACACAACGATCATTTTAATTTGATATTTGTTCAAATCATCTTTCCATTCTCTTACTTTGACTCACTTGCTCCTTGCCTTTCTCCTTATTTCTAAATCACCACATATGCCTACTTACCAAACCTACTACTCAGTTTGTTAATTCCTGCAAATCATGAGCTAGTAGTTTTCATCATTATTTTTCTTTCTATGAAACTTTAACTGTTTAAAGTTTCCTCATCCTTTTCCTTCTTAAAAAAACTTTCATATTCCCCTTTCTTGTGTTTCATATTCCTGTCTGTTACTTGTTTTCCTTTATGACTTTTGTTCCAGTTTTTAGATATTTTTTTTATTATATTCATCTACTTATTCCTGTATTTATTTAGTTAGTTTTTCATTTAGTCATCTATTTATTTGCCAACACATTGTCATCACAATCTTCTGTTTTCTTAATTTCTTGGCTCTTTCTTTCGTTTTTTATTTTATCCTATAGTTCTAGTTCTATTTTAGTATTTAATTAATCTTTTAACCTGTACTTTACTATCCATTTATTCAGATATTTTGTATTTTATCAGGGACCTGCCCTTCAACACACTCCCAATATTTTCACTGCTGTTAATCTTTTGATTTACATTTACTGTTGAACTATAAAGCAGTAATTCGTTCAATGGTTGCTATGCCGCCATCTGCTGTGTATTCTCCAGTACTGCAGTTATTTTTCTACCATTCCGGACAATTTAAATGAATTCATTTATAAAATAAATTAAACGAACACATATTGAAACACTTCTCTCCACTTCCTGCTATTTTTTACCAATTTTAACCAATTTAGACCAGTTTGTCAACACCTAGGCTGTTCTAAAAACTGGTTTCTTTTTTATAGTGGGTAACAATTAAAAATACCAATTGTGGTAATCCTTTCTTGGACTCTTACGAGTGGAGGATTCTTGCCTCTGCATCCACAATTGGTTTGCTCCTTCCAAACCCGTTACTTTAAATGAGATAAAATACCTAAAGGTGTTTATACCTCCAATCACACTTCAGTTACGGAGCTGAAGCGTCTTCACGCAGGACTCCGCCGCCCTTTTTTTTTACCGAATGAAACTTTTAAGACGGATTTAAGCGGCTGCTCGCTGGACTCCGCCATCCAATTATCACCACAACAGCATAAAGTTAAAGCCGTTTAGTTTCAGCTGTTAGAGCCCAGGATTCACAGCGTTTCTTACACAGGATTTCTTTTAACGCGAACGCGATCAACTCATTCACGCTTTTCTTTTAAAAGAGAATTTACTCTCAGTTGTAGATAATCAAAACAGACAAAACCAATCGAGACACGACAAAACCAATCGAGACGCAAACAACTGCAGGTAATCAAAACGACCAGATCCAACAGTATCATACCCTGCAACATTACCAGCAACCCAAAATATCCTTTTCTGTTAAAAAAAAATCCAGGGTGGCACCCAATACCGCAACGTTCCTGAATTGTACATATTCATAAAAATTCTCCCTACTCTCTGACATGCTGATGGTTTCTCTTCCTGGATATTTTCCCTGACTGGTTCTTCCCTTTGCTGGACATCTTTGCTTTTTTCTGCCACCCTGGATTTGATCCTCTCATTTTTTATCTTCAGCGCTACAATCTCTTTATTTAACTCTCCATTTTCTCTCTCTTTCCACTCGATTTCTTCTGTTTTTGCTCTTAATTTGTTCGCTACAGTGTTTCTCGCTTTCTTCTCTTCCTCTTCCAGTGTATCTTTTCTTCTTAATTTGTCTTCATAATCACATCTTAGTTGTAGTATAGTTGCATTTGCTTTCTCCAGGTCCAGAGGAATTTTTCTGATTTGTTTCTTGTAATATTCATTTGAATTTATAAGTAAGTTATTTTCCTTTTGCCAGTTGTGTGTCTTGTCCGTTCTGTTAAGTCGCTCCAGTTTAATCTTCAGACTTTCCACGATTTTCTGAAGCTCTTGGTTCTCCTTCTGCAGCTTGCTGTGGTTCTTCTGTAAATTGTTCATTTTTGTCAACAAAAAATTTTGTTCTTCCATCTTTGCTCTCTGGTTCAAACTGCAAATGAATTTCTCTGTGGAATCTGGGAATACAAAGGCAGCCGCCAGTGATGTCATAGACAGAATGAGTGACATCACTGTGACATCAAAGCCACAAGAAGTCTGTTGGGTGTGGGGGAGGGGGGATGTTTTTTTTTAAACTTTATTCACAGACAAACTGTACAACGACAGAGTGAAACATTTGTTCTGCCTCCAGAAAAAAACAAATACAGATAAATATATTCAAGATGAAGAAAAAGCTACGGGGCTTCGGTTCCCAACTGTTCATTCAAAGCAGTACAGAGTTCAATTGTTTTAATAGCTATTTTTTGTCTTTGATAGTCTGGATATAAAACTTAAGTTCATTGTAAAATGCAGCAAAGCATGGCTTCCCCTACCTGGAACAATGAATATGATATTTAAATAGTGACAATAAAGGATTTATGAGAAACCCTGAACTGTTGAGCTCTTTGCACCTCAGCTTCCGCGTTCGGGGAAAAGCGGCTCAATCTTTTCCGATCTATTGAAAAAGGCTCTTTCCACTGGGCGTCTGCAGGGCTTGTCCAAGGTAACAGTTAATGATGAACATCGATCCGAAGCCCCGACAAATAAACTGGAGAAAGGTTTTAAGATGTTCGCCTCGTTATACACAGATACGAAGGTGAGTTTTACTTTCTTTAAACTTTGTGGCTAACATTAGCTTTAGCCTATGCTAGACATTTTTCTTGTAAAAATGTGCTATTTAAGTATCTAAACATTTTTCATCCACTCTAACAGACAATGTTTTTACCTTGTTTTCAAGTATATTATGTGGTTTATTGTCGTTAGTGTCAGAGACCAAGTAACGGGGATTTTATGGTTCAGGCTTTTTGCTTCTGAAGCACAACAAGCCCATAGCTTAACAGTAGAGCAGCTCTGGTGTCGGAGTTCTAGTTCAGCTGACTGTTCAGGTTTAAAGTTGTTGCTTTTAGAAAAATATGGCCGTGTTCCTTAAGGTCTCCGTGTTATTTCGCTTTATTAGTTTTGCATGCTTCTTGTGAAGCAGGACGGTGTTTACAGTGGTTTGTACATGCGGATCAGTTGCTCTGCTGTCTGGCTCTGGTCTGCTCTCTGGTTCCCATAAACTCTTTCAGGCTGAATACAGAAGTGATTCCATGGAAATAACACAGGAGGCTCCTTTACCTTTTTCATTAGGCTGAAGAACCTGATCCGGAGTGAAGTGAAGGCTGTAAACTTTGCTGTGCGGCGTTAGCTTTAACTGGTAGCGACGAATATTTACAAGCCGCCGTCTTCTTAATTCAGGACCGCTTGGAAATTGTTAGAATATGTTCTCATCTTAACTTATTTTTGAGTTATTTTGTGTTATGTGTTCATGTTTTCTAATTGACCTGGAACAAGAACACCTCGCAGCAGCAAACAGAATGGGGCGGGGACGGACAACTGTCAGTCTCATACCTTATATGGAAATGGGACTATTTCATTCCGGAAATGAAGGGGGCGCTAGTGACACTATTTCCTGTACCGATTGTGTTATAATAATTATATTAATAATAACGTATTTTATTTGACAACGCCTTTTAAAACACCCAAGAAGACTTTCAACATTAAAAATACAAATTAAATAGTAAAGAAATGGCTACAAAACGTGATATGTCACGTGGTATGTCTGTCACGTGGTAAGTCACTTTTTTATTTCCAAATCTTTATTAAATCTTTATTTAAAATTATATTAGCAACAAGCAATCTAGAATAAGCAACAATAAGGAAACATTATGGAGATGTATTTATCTATCCTTACACCCAATCTATCTCAAACAAAAGTAATAAAACATGAATCAAATCAATATTTTGGAGACAAATGTACATTACATTAAGAGCACATTTATCCATCCATTAATTATCATGAATTATGCCTATAGTGGGTCATGAGGGCTGCTGACCCTGGACAGATTGCCAGTCCATTGCAGATTAAGAAAACAGATATAAACAAATGAAGTTCAAATAATATATTTTGATGTTGTGAATGGTACTCTTAAAATAAATAAGTTAAAATCTAAAATATAATAGCCTCTGGCTTATTAAATAAGAACTAGATGGAAAAGAGGTTTGGTCGGTTAAACATTTAGTCAACAATTTTGGCCAACTTAGTACGTCCATTCACAGTGCACTTTTGTTGTTTATTTGCCAAATATTTTTCTTATTATTCACATTGTGAATATAATTTACAAACAAACCAAAGGACTTCTGAACTTCTAACAAGTGCCATTTTGAAAACTAGAATATTTTTGGTTTTAGGTGACCTGGCTCAGCTATTATCATTGTTTACCACAATGTCTCATTGGAAACTTTTGCTATAAGGACTCCAGTTCAACCAGTAAACTCATTGGTGTCCCACTATTCCATTTAGAAATTCCATATCAATTCTACCAATTGCAATTGATTCATAAAATAAAGACCTTAAATATCCAATTGTTGCAAAACCCAAAGGGATTCATTTAAAACTTTAAATGTAGCTTCAACCTGGAAAGACTCACACAGAGAGAAAGTAGGTTTTAGAAAGTTTATTTGACAAGAAATAATCTTTGGGGCTCGGATCCCGGCAGTAGACACTGTGCTGGTAACTGCCAGAGAGAATGATCTTTTTTCTATATGAAAACCTTTTTGAATAAAGTCACTGGTTACATAAATTAAACCAATGTGTAAATTCTAACTATAACTGTCTTCATCTCACCTGCTCAGCGAATCACCTGATCATGTGTCTCCATCCCTGCCTAAAGGCGCCGGGCTCATCTCTCTTCATAAAGTCCGGCTCAGCATACCTTTAATCTTATGTTTGTATTATGACTTTGTAACTGAACAATATATTTCTGTATGTGCTTACTTTATTACAAAAAACCCAACAGTTGATTCTGTTAAAACATAAACTTAGCTGTATGTCAGATTTGTAAAGAAAATTTGTATTGATTCCAGTCATTGTTCAAAAAGTATAGGAAACATTGTATTTACACATATAAAATATTGCAAGTTATTAGCTTTGCTTGCATTTAAAATTTTTAAAACAAGGTTATCCTATTGTTAAACAATGCTGTTACAATATATTTACAACTACTTTATTGGTTCTACTCTCTCCAACAAATTACAGCGACAATGTAACTTTGTGTGGAAACGGCACCATTTCTATGAAAACTAAATAATGCAAATCAACTGAGCTACAACAAAAGGAACATTCAAAAATGTAGATAATATTGAACGAACACATTATTAAAAAGGATGACTGCACAAGTCAAAAGGCAAATATTCTTTAGCAGAAATGATTTAAAATGGCTTGTCACAAAAAAAACCCGAACAATGTGTGACAACTGAAATGTGTGAAAGACTGTGGAAAGCAACTAATATTCTCCTTGCATTCAGTATTGATAGTCAGTGCAGTGTCCAGGTCGGCCATCACAGTAGTAACCAGGGTACTCTCCTCGTCTTCCATTGCCGGTGAAGACCACAGTCTTTATATTACCGGTTGCAGGAAAAACACGTTACAACCGCAAAAGGAATCCGGTTTTCTGCCTTGAATGTTTTTGAAAATTTACCCCAGTTGATCTCACCTGTTAATGAAAAATCGATTTCATGTAGTAGAAATCTAATTTCACATGTTTTAGGTGAAAAAAATCAAAGGTCCTTACCATCCAGCCAAGCAAAGTGAGTCTTCTTCCTGAAAACTGGGTCAGACACAACGGCTTGAAAGGTCTTGCAGGTCAATGCCAAGGTGAGGTAAGCTGAGTCTCCCTGTGCTGGTATCACCTCCTGGAGAACAGCTTCAAGAACATTTAAAGGCATCTGAAAAAAAACAAAAAACCAAACAAAATAAAAAATCACATTGCACATTATGATCAGTAAAACAGTACTTAATAATTGCCATTTCACCAAATACTTTGTTACTCTTACTTGTGTAGTTTATTGCAGTTACTTACTAAAACTATATTGAAGTTGTGCTACTCGTCATTAGAGTATCACATCTGGGTACTACACCCAACTATAATGGCAGCTGTTAGTTTATAAAATATATTAGACTTTCCAGAAACTTAACATTGGTGTACAAAACATATTTAAAAAAGATTAACCTTTAAAAATAAAAGAGAAACACTAGAAAACTGGTAAGTATGTAAAAAATATTTTATATTTTTCAAGTGTAGTTTTACATACTGTTATGTTGAACCATAGCAGTTTGTGCTAAATGGTTCTGTAGCTTGTATTAGCAAAGGGAACAGCAATATTTATCTTTCATGCAATACGGAAGAATCTTCTCTCCGTTCCGAATGTTGCAAATAGATACGTGGATCTGTATAATGAGAATAAAAAACAAAGTTTGAGCATAAAATACATTTCTCAATTATACATGTTATCTACTTTTCTATTTTTATCTAATGGTGCCCTGCGGGATAATAATTAGCTATGCTACATGATAAAATTAGCCTTCCCTGTATGAATTACGAATTTCACTAGTTTACAGCTGTTAATTATATTTTCAACCTAATCTAGAAAAGCGTATTGATTTACTATGTGAAAAAATTTTAAGTAGGTAAAAATACCTTTTGTTGACTTTGTGAGGTTTGCATTGTTGATCGTGTGCCGAACACCAGTGGAAGAACCACTCAAACTTCTTTCTTTCTTTCTTCTTCCTTTCCTCTTAACTCCGCGACTTAAGGTATTTATACTAGTGATTATAAAAATAGCGCCCCCTTCATTTCCGGAATGCAATAGTCCCATTTCCAAATAAGGTATGGGACTGACGGAAAGGTCCGTCCCCTCCCCCTTCTGTTTGCTGCAGCGAGGTCCTTCTCCCCCATTCTGTTTGCTGCAGCGAGGTGTACTTGCACTCCAGTCCAGTTGATGGCGGTAATGCGCCATCATAGTTGATCTGCCAACCGCCATTACAATAAAGAATACGAAGAAGAAGAAAGCAAGCACATATTTTCAGTGTTGAAATATCTTTTTTTCTCTGGGTTCGGATTCGTTTTGATTTATAAAAATGTAACCGGAGCCATCTGAACCTTCGCCGTCTGGAGGCTTGTAGAGAGCAGCAGCCTAACAGAGAAACCTAAATCGCTGTCTCTGCTCTCATACTTGGTTTTTGTTGGTGAATTTGGCAGCTAGGTTAGCTCTAAGGTTAGCTTCTCTCTGTATTGTCTCGTTAAGGGTTGACAGAGATTACCAACCGTCCAGAATAATCTCTCACCTTTCCCTCAGCTTTACGTCTTAACCGTTAGGTAAGTGAGACAGTTAATTTGTTTTTAGCTGGACACACTGCATGTCTAATTCGTGTTTGATGAATGAAATTTCACTCCGGAGTTTTGCTCCTGTGGCATTAATCATATATAATAACACCAACCTGTAATGTACCAACGTAAATGACCTTTGTCCCTATTCTGACAGTTAATTTGTCAAATAATGTCATTTCCTTTAAAAGTGTGTTTGGACATAATGAAACACAGATAAATGTGACAGTTTGTGGTTTATTTATCTTCATAGATGATCATTTATGGTTCTTAAATTGTTAGTACACGATCCTCAAAACCATTAGTTGAAATGTGAAATAGCTCTGATGTTTGTTTTAAGTTCGTCCACAGTGATTAATTAACACAAAAAACGCAACAAGCCAACCTTGTTAGATTTTGTGTTGTTAATATTTACCAAATATGTGAATCTGCTGTTTTTTATTCCTACTTTTGTCAACTAAATGAGAGGAAATTAGTTTTTAACAGTTTTCTAGCACAAGCAGTGGCCATGTCAAATAAATAGTGGAGAATTGTATCCAAGCAGCTGGTTCATGTCCAAAACAACTTGCAATTTGTTGGAAGAAAAGAGAAACTGCTACTTAAGAATTTATACTATAAGAATTTTAATTCTGACCACAGAAATGCACCAAAGTAATTGAGAAACACTGCAAACTCTTGACGGAAACAAATGAACCAACGTCCTTAAAAGCTACATAGACAAAAATAAAACTGTAGCAGGATTTTTGCTCACAGTTCTCTTGAGTGATCAGCTGTAATCTGTCTTGCCGTTTGTATTGAGTGTTTTGAAGAATTTGCTGTGGCCTTCAAGCACCAGAACTGAGTATTGCATACAGTATAGTACACAACCCAGAAATGACAGCTGGCAAGGAACTAAAGGTCAAAAACAGAGTGCCTGCCTGGTGATGATGGTTGAGAAGCAGGAGTGAAGAAAATGCAGATTTATTGCAAGTGATGTTTTCGTCATGATGCTTAACAAATTGGTTAATGTGTGTAGAGATGGGAAACCTGAGCAGCAGGTTCCAGTCCCCCTCTCAGGGACCAGAGGAATCAGCAGAGGGCGCGATCAGCAGCCGAAGACATGGCTGTGAGTGTAAGAAGAGGAAGCGGAACGCTCAGTGTGACTGCGACAGCGAACAGGAGGAAGAAGACGACATACTAGACACACCTCGCAGGCAAGTCCACTCAAGGAATTTAATTCACTTGTCTATTCATCTTAATATTCTTGGCTCTGAAAATTTTGTCTGGTTTGCTTTTATTGGACAGGAAGAAATTGAAAAGCACCTCAAAGTACATTTATCAGACCTTGTTTCTAAATGGAGAAAATAGTGATATTCGTATCTGTGCTCTGGGGCAGGAGTGGAACCTCCATAAAGTGTACCTTTGTCAGGTAATATAGATAATGCAGTTGTGCTATTACTATAGCTACAATTTTTTAAAATTCTTTTTACCTCACTGTGTCTTCATTGCCACTTTGCAGTCTGGATATTTCTCCAGCATGTTCAGTGGCTCTTGGAAGGAGTCCAACATGATGGAAATCAACTTGGAGATTCCCGACCAGAACATCGACGCTGAAGGTGAGAGTCACAGAAACCCAACAAATGTTTAAACGTTGTCTCATTCTTTCCTTACAGCTCTTTACTGTCCTGTGTCTGTGCAGCTCTGCAAGTCGTCTTTGGATCTCTGTACCGGGATGATGTTCTGATCAAGCCCAGCCGGGTCATCAGTATTCTCGCTGCTGCCTGCATGCTACAGCTGGTCGGTACACACAACAAACCTCCCACCGTTTCCTGGAACGTGAAATGAACAATTTGATTTTTGTGCTAATAGAAATATATATTTATTATATGTATTTGTCTATATTTTCTTTCCATCCTGCCAGGATGGCTTGATCCAGCAGTGCGGTGAAACCATGAAGGAAAACATCAGCGCCAAGACTGTGTGTGGCTTCTACGCTTGTGCCAGCATCTACGGCCTGGATTCAGTCATGAAGAAGTCAGATTTCATACATGTTGTAACAATGTTTGGACTTTATTAGTAGATATGTTTACTAATATGGCTCTCTATACGTTTATTCTTTCTTGCAGGTGCCTTGAATGGCTTCTGAACAATTTGATGACCCATCAAAATGTTGACTTGATGAAAGAACTTGGGTATGCATTCTGTATGGAAAAAGAAAATTTAGATTACAGCAACATTTGTATTTTTTTCAGACTTCGTTCAGTTTCCCATTCTTTGAAAAATCCATCATCTGTCCACTCGTCTGACTGTCCAGTTGTCTGTCCATTCATCGTTAAGCTAATTGGCTATTCATTAATCCTGCTGTAATACGTAATTAATCAACCACATGATCAATTAAAATTAGCTCAATATTTAAGTTATGATTTTTTTGAAGTGCAATTCTGTTTACAGAAACAACATGATCCATGTATTTATGGTTTTGTTTGTGGGTGTGTTTTTTTGTTTTATTTATCATTTTGTTGTGTTTTATTTTGGATGTTTAAAATCTCTGCCAGTTCCAGAGTTGTTTACAAAATGAAAATTTATTGGTCTTTTAGAGGGTCAACTTGTATTATTATGCCATTATTAATATATTACTTGAAAATAGAATAATATTATTGTATATTGCAATCTGTTCTGTGACAATTATCATTCAGCAAAATTTGTTATGGTGACAGGCGCACTATTCATTCAACAGGACTTCTATTTGTCTGTCCATGCATCCATCCATTTGTCCCTTCAACCCTGTCCTTTATTAGTCCATCAACCCATTTGTCCACATGTCCATCTGCCTGTTTGCCCAGCCTTTCTTTTGTCTGTACATATTTCCATCCATCCGATTGTCCTTTGTCCATCTACCCGTCTTTTTGTCCCTCTGATGCTTTGTCTTTCTGTTTCTAGATCTCTCCACCAATCTTTTCATCAGCCTGTCTTTCCATACAAACATAAAGTTGTTTTTTTTTATTATTAATCTGCTGAAAAGGCCAAAAATCTAGAAATTTGTGTTTGAAAAATTATGAAATTCCAGCATTAATTTCTGTAGGAACTGTGGATTAATTTCAGCGATTTTTTTTTTTTTAACAATTTGGATAAATTATATAAGATCTATATTTATTGTCCGTATTTTTCTGTTTTGTGAATCTACAGGGCTGATGTGATGGAGCAGCTCATCCAGTCCTCAGACCTATTCGTCATGCAGGTGGAGATGGATGTGTACACTGCTCTGAAGAAGGTAAGACAGAAATGATCATACATTACCTGCATATATTTTGCACTATTTTAATTTTCTTCTTGGCGTTTCTGTAGTGGATGTTTCTGCAGCTAAACTCTTCATGGGACGGTCCAATCAAGCAGCTTCTGGCCGATGCCGACGCGTGGCTTTGCAAACGCAGGACAGGTGATGTCATGTCCTCAAACTGTAGCTGCACGTTACATTGCAGCTAACGTTCTGTTTCTTACAGAAAACTCTCTTGTTTTGTTTTTCGTTGAACGGCGACGTATAGACCTGTGTGAAAAGGAGCCATTCTTAAACACGGAGGACGGGGCGCCGTTTCGCTCCGTCTTCAGGCTCGTCCGTCTCCAGTACATCATCAACGATCTCGCATCTGCTCGCATCCTAGAGAGAGACAATATTCTGCCCCCTGGTAAAACCAAAGCTTCATTAACATGTAATATTTAAATTTAAATGATATTCAGACAACTTTAATTAATTACTTGTGTCCAATAATTCCGGCTGTAGAGTGGCTAACTGCGATGTACAAAAACCAGTGGTTTGCTATGCTCCGGACAGAATTTGACAACGATAACGGGTGAGACCCTGAGAATAAACTGCTGTAATGAGTTTTTGGAAAGTAAAATAATGAAACAAGAAATATGTTTCTTGTTACTTGTGAAAACAACACTGTTTGTATGTTTAGACCTCAGGAGCCCAACAAAGATGAGTTTGAGAAGAACAGCATGAGGTGTGGCAGGAAGCTGAGTAAAGATGGAGATGTGAGTTTCTATGATCATTTCTGTTTTTGCATAATTTATATGTTTTGTAATATCAGCACAGAGAAATGAACCAATTCTTTCTTTTGTCTCAGTACTGCTGGAGGTGGACGGGCTTCAACTTCGGGTTTGATCTGTTGGTCACTTACACAAACCGCTTCATAGTCTTTAAAAGGAATACACTCAGTCAGCCATGTGGGGGCGCTGTGAGTCTACAATCACGGAGACATCTGGCTTACAGGTGAGGAATTCAGTCGGTTTGTTTAAATGAATGATCACCTTTGCATTAATTTCAATGAAAATAAATCCAAGTCTGTTTCATATATAAATATGATGTAACAAAATCCAGCTTTAAAGAAAGTAACATAGTGTAGGCTATGTGTTCTAGACTGTGATACTATTTGATTTTGATGTATTTTTGTCCAAAGGCAAAAAAAAAAAAAAAAATCCCTTTAAAAACACTGCTGAACACAGATCCAAATTCTGTAATAAGTGGAACAGAGATCTATTTAAACACAACAAAGTAAATGTAAATGCAAATGTCTAGAATGTTCTAAAAAACATTTTGAAAAACAAATGTTTTAGAACAAAATTCAGGAATTTTAAGTCTGGAAAACTTGGAGACGCTTCTTAGCAACGACGCAGTTTACTAAAACGTCATATTTGGAAAACATTTACCGTTTACCTGCTTTCACAGGCATAATTATTATAATTTTTTTTTTTACCCCTCCAGGGGGGGTTTTGTGGGCTCTAGTGTCCCTTATATGATAGTTGGCTGACAGGAAACGCGAAGGAGAGGGGGGAAGACATGCGGCAAATGTCGTCGGGTCCGGGAGTCGAACCCGCGACAGCCGCGTCGAGGACTCAAGGCCTCCAAATATGGGTCGCGCTATCCACTACGCCACCACGGCATGCCCCCACAGGCATAAATGTAACATTTCTTTTTCATTTTTGGCAAAGGTTACGTCTCGCCTCCTTTGACAGCCGAGGGAAGCTGGTCTGCAGTCGCTCTACGGGTTACCAGCTCCTCACCTTGGAGAAGGACCAGGTCAGTGAGCTCTGCCAGGCTATAAACGTTACCAGCTGAAATTGCAAAAACACCTTTAATAATTGTCCTTCCCACTGGATCCCGCAGGAGTACGTGGTGATGAACCTGGACAGCCGGTTGCTGTCATTCCCCCTGTATGTGTGCTGTAACTTCCTGTATACCTCGCCTCATTCAGACCACCGTCCAGATTCCTCGGAGCCAGAAAGCGCCACTCGCACTGCGTCTTGATAGCTTCTAACAGCCACTAGCTGCTACCATTCCTGTTGACATGAAGACATTCACCCAAAGACTAACCGAACACCTCTTGAACACACTGACGGCATGCTTGTGGTGGAGTTTGGGGGTATTTTCACATCCATATGGGCAGTTTTTGGTACATTTTGACACCAAGCTGTTCTCAGTGATGCCCGCCATCTTCCGTTGCCATGAATTTATCCATAAATCATCCACTTACTAAAGTGGAAGGGAGTAGGGGAAATCTGCTTTTCAGGTTGGGTTTAGGAACTTCATAGCTTCAAGATGGGATGATCTGCTGGAGGAGGTTTTTTTAGTTCTGCTTATTAACTTTTTTTTAAATTTATTTAAAAGTTGACAGTAGAGCACTATCAAATAAAAAATATGAGCTCAACAACAGGTTTAAATGGATTCATCATATATCAGACCAACTCACTCTCATCAAAGAAACGGTCCAAATTTACAAATGTTTGGTTTATCAAAATATACATATATACGTGTAAATTTGAAAGAGAATATCTGCCTCATGTGGACTTGTACATATGAAAAACATTGAGGAAAAAAAGAATGGCATGCTGTAGAAGGAGAATGACTCTAGTTTAACATGTTTTTACACTCGTGGTTGCGTGTTTGTTCAATTCTACAACAGAGCAGCTTCTCAGAACTTGGTTTTGTAATCTTCACCTCATATTGAGTGAAGCAGCATTGTAACGTCAAGCCAGACTCTTCTGTCTGCTGGACTGTTCAATATATTTCCACAGGTTTCCTGCAGTGTTATTTTCCATCGCTGATGTTCAGTTGGGCTCCTGGTCATTATTTATGGGGGAAGATGTTTGAATTACTTGAGTTAAATCTTTATTCTGCACTCATAGTAAACGCAAAGTAGCTTAGTAGTTACCAAAATCTGCACAGTTACCTCTTAAGTTTGCTCTCATTCTGTAGATTTATTCATTGTTTATTTGGATACGTTTTGAAAACCTGGGGGATTCTCAGTCGTAAATTATATGTATTTTTAACATTTCTGGATCTCCAACGAATTTGTTTGTACAGCCGTTATTATGTATAAATTTGGACTTTTTTATTTGGGTTTTTAATTTTTTACCTTTTTATTTTTGTGGATGTTTTATGTTTGCAAAAATATATATTTCTCTTTACTGCCAATAAAACTGCCCTTCCATACGGGCCGTGGTGCTATAATACAATCCGATCTTTTATTACAGTTTTATTACAGGTACACAAATGTGTTTATGAGCAAAGAAGTTAGACATTAAAAGATATGGGGTGATTTGTCTTGTACTTATTGTTTCGAGTAAAAGTTTAGACTTCCTGTTCTTCCTCTGTTCATTTTAGAAATGTCAACATTTTTTATCAGGTTGTGTTTGAATCATTAAAATATTCAAAGCAACAGTCATCCCGATAAAACAAATTAAATGCAAACTGCATTGAAAGAAAATTAAATGTCACTTATTTTCTGTCTTCTTTTCAATTAGCTGCTCTAAAGATTTTGATTAATTCTGTTAAAGTATTATGAAGTGGAGAAACAAGCATTCTCTCTCAAAGAAAGGAAATTTTGTGCTAACTTTCATCAGTTTGTGAGCCAATATGAAGTTGAAAAATCTGAATCACACCATATTACTATAAAAGCACTGAAATCACCTTCCTCAAACAGTTAAAAAATAATACACTTGAGTTTAATTTGAATCAAAACAAGTCTTAACTCTAATCTGAGTGAGTGCTGAGAAACACTCACTGCATCCAAAGAAGAAAATAGCTGGATACATATTTTTGTAATTTACCTGTTATAACATTTTAAATTACCCAAAAGAGTAATTTGTATCACTCAAAAAAATTAGGTAATATGGACCAACACCATAAGGACAAGCAGGTATAATGGATAGTTGGAGTTATGTATTATTTGACCACTTGGTGCACTTTAGCCACGTACAGAGAATTGAACTATTAGTCCGGTCAGCTGATCATTTACCCGTGATTAATTTCATCATACTCAGAAAGCTGTTGTACAATTGAGTCTTTAAGTCACTTGGTGAAAAATAAGATTTGTTTCTTTCCCTTTGTAAGATTAAATGAGCAAAAAATCGAAATAATGGAAAAAAATGGAAAAGTAAAACAATATAGCCGAAATGTCAACAAAGTCAAAAAAAAAACAAAAAACATCAAGAACAACAGAAGTGACACTTAGAAAAGACCTGCGTCAGTCATGCTTATGAAATGACCATTAGAAAAGGATTTATTAAAAAAATTCTTTCAGTGTATAAATATTCTCCTCGGCTAGAAGAGGCTCATCAAACCTGCTTGGAAGAAGCACTTTTGAAACTTAAGATTCAAAAGTTTCAAAATAGTTAAACTATTTAACTACTTAAATAGTTTAAACTTTTGAAACTATTTCACTTTAAATAGTTAAAGTTATTTCCACTTTAACTTCAATATTTTTACTCTAATCATGACAGAATTTTTAACGTTTTTTTTCTCACCATTTCAACTTATTTCTTTCCTCCAGGTGGCTTTAAATCATCACTTTTTATTTAGGCGAGTAATTAAAGTTATAGAATGAACTGTAGTTTTCATCAGTTTACTTTTCAGATTATATTATCAGTCAATAACTTCTGAACTGTGCTCAGTTTAACTTCTTCACCACCAACCTCATCCATACTATAAATTTATACTAAATAAGGTGACTGCAAATCAAACTGGTAGCAAAATGAAACAGGTTCTACATTTGATTCAACATATTTGTAGGTTTTTACAGTAACTGCATTTATGTGTTTGGCAATTTGTCTACGATCTCCTATTCTTCAGTTTCCTCACAGTGTTAGTCTTCTCAAGCCTAATTTTCCATAAAAAAAAATGTTTCAATCGTTTTTAAGAGCAACATAAAACAACACTTATTACCTTGATTGTTATTTTATTTCACACATATAAACAGCAGTGGAGGTAGACACCAACACAAAAAACTGGAGAACTAATTGAGACAAAACAAAACAGTGCGAATAGCAGGACCAGGAAGAGCTGCATACAAAATCCGTCAAGAGATGCACATGAGGTAACATTGATCTATTTAAATTAAAAGTCAGATCTGTTTCAAATAAATCTACCATCACTGCACTGCATGGTAACATGATATTGGATTTCTGAATTTAGATAAATCACTAGCTTTAAGCTAAAGTAACAAATCTCACAATAACTATCAAAGTCTTTGAATTGCTCTTTTGTGGTTGTCCTGAAATCCTCTGGTCACTAACCTGGCGTCTACCAAGTCCAGACTACTTGCTCTTCACTGCGGTATAGAGTCCAGGTTCTCCTTGAGCCTCCGGGTCATGCTAGGGAGCAGGTTAATGTGGTCGTCCACACAGCTGCCCACACAGCGGTCCATGAGCGATCGGACGGCCGGCTCCTTCGATCCGGAGTCGAACAGATCCTTCGCCTTGTCGTTGCAGTGCATCGTGCATCTGGTCAGACGGTCCTGAGGGAAGCAGAACAGAAGAAACTGACTGTCACAAATTAACAGAAGCAACAAAACACAGAACAAACTAAAGGTTCATATTAAAAAGGCAGATTCAATTAAATATGTAAAAAAAAATTTTTTTTTAGTTTTTGCATAGAGCTACTCGTTTATTTACATTGTGAACAATTTCTAAAGAATAATTCAAATAGTCATTCTTCTCCCTGTAATATTTATTTCTATAGAAAATATTACAGGTAATTAATGAACTACATTCTCAAAAAACACCAAACACATCTATTTACCAAAAGATTTCCTAAAATCACTTTAATGTGAAGCGGTGAATTTCTAATTACACAAAATAATGCTGAATTGAACTGGAATTCAAATTTTCATGAGACTTATATTCAGACAATTAGATTAAACTCAAAATCTTAATATTTTTATTTTAGCATTATCATTACCACATGTAGTTTGTGGGCGATTTTCATTGTCATCACATATTACTTAACAGTAAATTCTGACTAATTTTTTAATGCCTGGAAATAAGAGTTGCGAAAGAACCGCTTGGATGCAATATTTGGTAGACTAGTATGTTTCAAGAGCTATGAATACGACTCAACGATATATTTGATCAGGATGGACCCTCCCTGCATCTGGTGACTAAACCTTATATATTTACTAAGATGCTAAAGGAGTGTTGAGAACATGATGATGCAGAAAAAAAGGAGAGAAGTGAGTAAAATGTGGCTTTACCCCCACAGATAACATGAAAATGTTAAACAATTATATTTAACTGAATGGGCGATGTATATTGTGCAGTGTTAATGGAAATTAATATTGATGAGAATATTAATTCTGACCAGTATCTTAAACACAAACACACAAAAAATTTACTTTTTATTGAAACTGACAGTTTTTACTGTATCTTTTGCTGTAACATATATAGATTTTATAGAAATAAACTTGGTAACACTACAACTTTATGTTATAGATGGCTGACAAAGAAAATATGTAAGATTTACTGCAAGTAAAACAGTGTTTTTAACACATTCATGTGTCTTACTGCTGTACATTATTGCTGTCATGCAAGATAGTGGAAGCAGAGTGTTTGGGGCGCTGCTTTATAATACACATGCACAGGTGTATTTCTTTTTTTATTATTAACCAATCAGAAGCTCAAAAACATGTATCTTAAAGCCAAAGTAACCTTAATGTGTGTAAACTTTGTATTTCGAGGAAAATAAAACAGAATTGCCATTAATCTGACATTTTTAAACAGTATTCTTTTGATTAATAGTGACCTAAACAGGGGCAGTTTAATCTGATTTAATATCAGACAGTGAGGGGAAAAAAAGTTACATGTATTTTTATGCAGATCATGTAAACATCTGGTATGTGCTGCAGATCTCAGGGGATTTCTGGCTATTTGTTAATAGGGGTGTGTGTTGCTTCAGTTGGACTGTCACTGGTACAGTCCAACTGAACTACTAATATCATAAAATATTACTTTATCCCTCCAAAAGTAGCCCGCTGTTCCTCTGTAAACCTGTGGTTGTGGTAGAAGACGGTGTCGGGGCTGCAGGTCCTCACCTGAAACTTCTCCAGCTCTGAGGTGACCAGCCCCTGAGCCTGGGCCAAAGGAGTGTGACACTTCTCGATACACTGATGCACCTGAGTCATGGAGTCAGAGGGACGGCCGCAGCAGTCTGCGCTGCATTTGAACATGCGTCCCTGCAGGACAAAACAGCAGCCTGTCAGGACGACTTATTGGTAAACAAAGCGCCATCCTGGTGTGAGAAAGATCAGTAACCTGCATGTTCCGGATGTGGTCCCTCTCCAGAGATTGGACCATTTCTTCCACCACCTTCTGCACGCGTGTCTGGTGTGCCTCTGCCATCTCTGCAGGCCTCTCTGCTCCTTTACAAAGACACTCAGAACAAGTTTCTCATTCAACCGAGACCGGAAGTCCAACTGCGCCGCACAACTTTCTTCACAATTTGGTAACAACTAAGGTCACCTCCATTCAAGCATGGTCCAAGATTAGAGATGATTGGGTCATTTCCGACTTTCTTCCGTTTCTTCGATGGAGAGTGACAACTTCCGCCAATCTCCTCAAGCTTTTCAAAATAAAAGCCAACACGCTGTCCATAGCGCTCTGCAACCTTCTTTTTCCTTTTAGCTATTTTTACTCTCAAATAAAACTCGCTTAAAGCCACAAATGTCACACTACATTTTGAAAAAAGGCAACTTATAATTTTAGCTAAAGACCTGCTGTAGGAAATTTGTTGTCTATGTGGTTGTGGGTGGTCCTCTAGGATTTGGGGTGATAGTTCAGGTATTATTTAGTTTGTCAGGGGTTACACCAGGGGTGTCCAAACTTTTTGCAAAGAGGGCCAGATTTGATCAAGTGAAGATGCGCGGGGGCCAATAGTTTGTTCGGACATTTTTTAACTACAAAAGTTTCATGCAAATACACTCTGTTATAAAACTATTTTCATTGTCACAATTATCTTTATCTTTCAAATGACAAAAAAACCAAATATAAGCCACTCAGGCAGATGAGAACAACTCTAAAAACACAAATTCTGCAATTCTTTCATATCTGGAGAGTCAGATAACATTGAACAAACTGTATGAAATACCTTAAATTTACAGGAGTTTAAAAATATCTTTGCCTCAAGAACATTTTAAACAGGAGTTATAAGTAATGCAAAGTTGTCTGTTATTATTAAATCTTAAAACAAGTTAATTTTGCTCTTGTCATTTACAATATCTTTGAGAAAGTAATAGTTTGTGTCACATCTACAGGTTCATAACATCAACAGTAATAACCAAATCTTACTCAAGAGTTTAATAAAAATAAGTGCCATAAATCCAGGTGCATAAATGTTCTTTTGGCTTTTCACTGTTGATAGTGACAGATGTTATCGTTCAAAATACTCAATTTCATGTCCTCAACTCTCCGTGCCACACTGTTACGTGCCAGGCAAACATTCGCAAATTCTTGCTTCTTCTCAGGGCAAATGTTCTCCACCATTTTCATAACACAGTCTTTGATAAAAGTATCTTCAGTAAAAGGTTTGCCATGTTTAGCTATTAACATGGTCACTTCGTAGCTTGCTTTGGTGGTATTTTCTTTTGACTCAGGCCTGCGTGAAGAATTGCTGTTGTGATGCCAGTGCAGCTTGGAGCTGCGTCACTTTTTCAGCACGGTCACTCCCTGTTAGCTTGTTGTATGCGTTAGCATGTTTAGTCTGGTAGTGTCTCTTTACGTTGAACAAGGCAACCGTCTCACAAATTAGACAAGCACAATTGCCTTGATTTTCAGTGAAGAAGTATTATAATTCCCATCTCTCTTGAAAGCGGCGGCCCTCACTGTTAACTTGTTTTCTTTGCAGTGGCCATGGCAGAAATGAGTGGAGAGGGGTTCGCTGCACGAAGGCAGACTGATAGTATTAAAGTGGTACTGCCACCATTTGGTGAAAGGAGGAATTACAGTTTCAAGTTTTATGATTTATTTATTCTGTTTGATAGTGCAGGCGGGCCATAAATAATACATTATAAGACTGAAGCTGCGGGCCGTATGAAATCTGACCGCGGGCCATGATTGGCCCCCGGGCCGGACTTTGGACATGCCTGGGTTACACATTAAGATGTGTTTTATTGTGAAATTCAAGCTCGAACCCGGAAGTTGGTTCTCAGTCTGAGCGACGTTCACGATTCCCTGTAGGGACTCAACCGTTCAACTGCTCTAGTTCGTTATTTAACTTTCTGTTTTCACATTTACCTTCATACCCAGTTAATTTTTTTTTTCCAAGTAGTTAGAGGAGATTTTTTTCGCGCTTTTATGTTTTTTCTTAACTCTGTCAAAGTTTTTTTTGAATCAACACCTCTGTGGTGATATTTGAAATTGTGAGTACCATTGAACATGACTGTAGAAAGATAGTACTGCGCTTTCCGCCGCATGGTTTGGCAGATCTAAGCTGAAATCACAGTGATTCGCTCTGCTGTTTAATATACAGCAGTGAGGTGTGCGAACTTTGACCCTCAGGAGAAGTTATCAGTGGTTCCTGTTTCTTCTTCATGCACTTATGTTCCTGGGTGCAGACCAGTAGACGACGGCCACAATGACATTACGCACGCTTTCACTGCGAACCCTGCTGTTCCTGGGGCTTTGGCACTCTGGGAGGAGAAGTTTGGCCTCAGCTCCGGAGCTGCTGGAGCAGCCAAAGAAAATAGGCAAGTACAAATGACGCTGCCGCAAACATGAAGGAGTCACCAGGAGGACTGGTTCTTCTGATTATTCAAACTTCTTTGGAGTGAACCTTCAGGTCCAGTGTTGCATTCAGTAAGATGGGTTAGGGTTTGCTGCATTTAGCCAAATTTAACCCAAGAAAGCAGCAACATGGTTAATAAAAGAAAAGAAAAATATTAAGAAGACTTTCTAAAAGCCTCACCTTAAAAAGAGTGTTGATCTCAAACCACCTATGCTTAAAGACAAATTCGTTCAATTTTCAAATTGTGGGTAAGGAGCATAACAAAATGACCCAAAGGGCTGCAAATAGCTGCCAGGCCACACTTTGGACACCCCGCTTCAAATCACACAGTTTAAAAAGATAATACTACCAAATGCTAAAGACATTAAGCTTTTTAATTTGAGGAAATAAAAAAACATCTCTTGAAAAGATAAATCTCCCATATTGTGTTATTTAGCACACAGAAATCACTTTAGAAAAGCGAGGTAAGCAATTTTTTTTACTAGAATTTATGTAAATATTTAGTTTCTAATGTAATGCATTCAATGTTGCTTCATTGAATTTAGTTACTTTAAATAGATTCAGAAAAAAAATCAGTCTGTGACCAAAGAACAAGTTTCAAAAGACTTGTAATTCCCCCCCCCCCCCCCCCCCAAGCTTTGTGAGTTCACAGCGACCAAATGCAGATATCCTGCACATAACCCATGCTCTTGTTCCCCAATGTAAAAACAAAACAAAACCCAAAGACTATATATACAGCCCCTGAGCTGTATATATATATATATATAACAACAAATTTCTTAACAATATATATTTCTGTCCATTTAAACACATTGACAACATGATGCTGCCACCACCGTGCTTCACAGATCAAATGATGCTCACAATCTTCTCGAGAGTTTAAGTGATTCCAGAGAAATGTGGCTGCAGTCCCCATTTTAGCACACGTTGTGCTTTACTTTTCTGTCTCTGCTCCTTTTCCAGCTGTGATCGGCGCAGGGATTGGCGGAACAGCCGCAGCCTTTTACCTGAGGGAGGAGTTTGGACCCGTTGTCAAGATCGATGTGTTTGAGTCGGGGACAGTTGGAGGGCGTCTGGCAACGGTGAAGATGGGGGATTATGAGTATGAGACTGGAGGCTCTGTGATCCACCCTCTGAACCTACACATGAAGCAGTTCATTGAAAAAATAGGTAACCTCAGCACAACCACGGCTTATTTGACATCAGATTAATATGTGTTTTCTAAACTTGATGCCTCGTTGTCAACAGGTGTTCCCCAGAGGAAAGACGTCCCCTCTAAAATGGCGATCTTCGATGGGAAAGAGCTAGTGTTTGAAGAGAGCGACTGGTTCATTGTTAACTTCTTCAGGATGCTCTGGCGCTACGGATTCAGTTTCGTCCGCATGCAGATGTGGGTGGAGAGCGTTCTGGACAAATTTATGAGGTGAGAGAGTAGGCTTCACAGATTTTAGTTGCAATGCTGCAATATGAGCTCAGAAGTGTTGCAGGTGCCCTAATCCTCCTCTACATCCTGTTGTTGACAGAATCTACCAGTATCAGCAGTACGGGTACTCGTTCTCTACTGTGGAGAAGCTCTTGCACGCCATGGGAGGCGACGGCTTCCTCACCCTGATGAATCAAACTCTAGAGGAGGCCATGATGGGAGATGGATTTTCACAGGCCTTCATCAACGATATTGTTGCACCCATAACGCGTGTTAACTACGGCCAAAGCGTCCGCATCAATGGCTTTGTGGGTATGTGTCTTCACCAGAAGGCCTCTTTTACATTTTTGTCACATTACAGCCACAGATTGGCTGTAATGGGAGTATTTTGGGGGGAATTTTAGGAGCTAGATTAATTAAAAAGTAGTGCATAATAGAGAAGGAGAAGGAAAATGATGCATGTTTATTTTTCTTGGATAATGAATGTTTTTTGTGTGTGTTTTTTTATCCTCCATACTGTTTTTATGTAGATCAGATCTCCTTCTTCCAAATGTTCTCTGTCTGTAGTAGCTACTTCCATAAAACAATATGACACTTAAGTCTCAAGTTTGAAGTATGAAAAATGTTTTTTAACGTGCAAAAACATTTTATATTAAAGTTAGAAATTAAAAAATAAATTGAGGCATTAAACATAACCTTTTATGTAACACTTCACTTCCTTTCTGAAGTTTCAAGTATGAAAAGGTTTTTTTTAAATATAAAATGAATATTTTTAATCTATTTTTAGAATTTTCTTTGTGTCATTACTCTTCTTGAAACGTCGTGGAAATTGTAAAACAGCCAAAACACTGAAATTCTTTAAATCTGGACTAAGAACCCAGCTGTTTAGAGTTGCTTTTGTACCATAATAAATGAAACACTAGGCAACATTTTGATGTGTAATTGAAAAAATTTAATTTTTCAATTGTTCATTTTCTTGTTTTTATGATGTAATGCACTTTGAACTGCCTTGTTGAGGAAATGTGCTATACAAATAAAATTTGATTAATTGATAAACAAGTGCAACAAATGACAATGTAGATATTAAACAAAAGCTAAAAACAGGGAAAGTTTCACTAATAGATCTGCAGAGAGCAAAGTCAAGGGTCAGTAAGTTTTACAATAATATCAGGTTTACTTCGGGTTCATTCCTCCAGAGTGAATTTAACATGGAAGTGTTGTGTTTCAGGGGCGGTGTCTTTAGCTGGGGTGGACTCAGGCCTGTGGGCAGTGGACGGTGGCAATAAGAGAGTGTGCTCTGGACTCCTTTACCACAGCAAAAGTGATCTCATCCCTGCTAAAGTCGGCTCCATTTCAATGAAGACCCGTCCATCAAAGAGAGGTAATCTCCATGTTGCTTCATTTAGCGTAAAACCGACTTTATTTTATTTTCCCTGCCTCACCAAGTCCCCTCTCTGCTCTCTATTTTCAGGAAGCACCGTCTCTTACTACGAAATCAACTACGTCGGAGAATCCGGCTCGGCGCACTCTCTGTATGACATCGTTGTCATAGCGACACCACTTCATCAGGGAAAGTCTGACATTACGTTCTCGGGGTTCTCCCCTCCCATCCCGACTCACTACCCGGGTCTCTACCACCAGACGGTGGCCACCCTGGTGCACGGCACCCTGAACATGTCCTACCTGGGGAGCGCCGAGGCCGCCTCCGAGTTCACCGTGTCCGAAATCCTCACCACCGACTCCAAGGGCTGCGCCATCAACAGCCTGAGCTCTCTGGACCCCGTGCACATCCCCGACGGCTACAAGCGACCCCCGGCGAGCCGCCCTAAAGTCTGGAAGGTGTTCTCCTCGGAATCGCTGACCCCGGAGCAGCTGCAGCAAATGTTTCTGTCCTACGACTCCGTGTCCGAGACCCCGTGGCTCGCCTATCCGTCTTACCGTCCGCCGCACCGGAAGACGCCGCCCTTCGTCCTGCACAACCGGCTGTACTACCTCAACGCCGTGGAGTGGGCGGCCAGCGCCATGGAAATGAGCGCCATCTCGGCCCGGAACGTGGCCCTGCTGGCTCATCACCGCTGGCACGAACAGACCAGCAAGATCGACCAGGAGGACCTGCACATGCGACTCAGAGGAGAACTCTGAAAAATCAAATCAGGATAAGCAACCAAACCTGTGATTTCAACCACACAGATTACATGATTATGAAAAATATTTTTTCTTTACAAGAAACACACTTTCAAACATGCAACAGTTTATTTTTCTCTCTCTTTTTTTCTGTTTTTTGATTACCCCGGACAGAATCAGACAATATAAAAATAGTTCTAACACTGAAGCAAGCTGCACTAAATGGTAGATCCTGAAGTTTCCCTCTTTCCCTGTGAGTCTTCGTCTGCATTGCACATGTCGTAAACCTAATTCAACACTTCAAGTTTGTCTTTATGGCTTTTTAGCTACATTTCTTTCCTGACTGGAAGATTTTTCTGATCGGTTTACTCGTCTTCTGTTAACTTCCAAGTCTCTCTACCTCCTCAACAAAGTGCTGCGAGTTTTGCTGGCAAGTTCAGGCATCAAGCACCAAAGGTTGATAATATTTAGGGATTTCAGTGCCACCTATTTCAAGGCAAACTGCAAAAATAATAGCTTTAGAAATTTGATTGTGCCTTAATGAAATCGGAGTTGGAGTAGTAAACATTTTGGAAATGATCTTTTGGTCCTTTTTGAGATTTTGTCTAAAAAGCCTGACCACAGGACCAACTTAATGTGCTTATTGTGCTTAATGTTTCTTTTTTTCTTGATTTCTTAGATAATAAGGATCATTTTAATTTTTTGACTTATAGTCAGAACTCATGTTGGGAAAAGATACTTGACTTGTCCTCTACTTCCAGGTTATTTTGTACTTTTGGACAGAAATTGTAGTTGGAAAAAAATCCCTCCTTAGGCACTTTTAGATGATTTTCTCTGTAGAGTTTTACAGAAAGTGGCACTTTAACTAGGTTTCAGTTTTACACACAGCTTTCCAAAAAAATTTCATGTTAAACCACACTGAAAAGGCCCAAACAGTATTGTAGATTTTTAAATGCGTTTACAATCATAATAAATTAATGAGACCTTTTCTGCTTTGTGTTCTGATTCTTGTTTTTCTGCAAACCTTCTGGCCAAACTTTAACCTCTGAGCTAAGGAAATTTGAAATGGTTTCCATGCACATTCATGAATAGTAAAATAGAAAGAAGTAATACGATACCAGATACAACAAAAAAAATTAACCCTTGGGGTAAAAATCAAGGTTGGGATTTTATCCTGGGAACATATTTTTCAGACAAAAGTCTTTGTGTTTTGATGTTCATCTCCACTGTTTCTTAAATGAATCCACTGACAGAGCTAACTCTGCCACTAATCTCTAAGAGAAGGTTTTCCTGCGAATCCATCATGTGGGCTTTTGCTATTACAATTTAATTTTATTTTTACGCAAACTCTAAATTTGAGGTATTGTAATAAATTAAGTAAATTTGAACTGAATCTAGACCAAATTAAATTCATTCAGATTTAACATTTGAACCTGTTTCTCTCAGACAGTTCCTTTCATATTTGTTGTGAATTCAATGGAGATAAATGTAAATGAACTCATTTCAAAATGAGATATTTTAAAAAAAGTAAAAGAGGTCTGGAAAATGGACAAAATAAACACTCAACAGCAAAACTGCTGTGGATGAAAGGATTCCTAAAAACTGACTTTAGGATGTAAATTTCTCTTTCATAAAGGAACTCTTTCAATTCAACTCACTTTTTATAGAAAAAAAACTAGAAAGGATATTTCTGTTTTACCAGAACTAGAAACTATTAAAGTTGGACTGAAACAAATATGGAAAAAAAATCCAATTTTTAAACAAAATCTTAAATTATTGATAGAAGTGATTGATTGATTGATAGTTCATAATGAAAGGAAGCAAAACAATATGGAGGTCCATTTCTTTGCTTAAGCTCTGTGACAGGTATTATGATGCAGATTAGAGTCTTAAATCCATAACTATTATGGGTTTATCAATTTTATTATAATTTTGATGTTGAAAATAAACCATGCACCTTTTATACCGATAATAATATCTCCATCTCTGATACTCTGTTGGATAAATTGGGGAATTGTTGCATCGACAAACATTGTGACCCATCCTTCATGAGCCAAGCGTGTTCTGTGAAGTCACCGTTTCCATTTGACAAAGGCAACAAGCATTGTTTTCAGCCTTTATAACATGGAGTTCCTTTGTTTTTCTGTTCATCTCACTTCCCAAATAAAGCCCCATGTGACCCTGGGAGCCAACAATGGCTCGCTTTGACAAAGGGAATAAGGATACGTCTGTTTGGTGATGCACCACCAAGCCGTCCTCTCAGGTGGGGAGGGACAATGGTACCAGAGCCGCCTGTGAATGCAAAACATGTGATGTGACCGAAGATTTATATAAGGGCCCCAAACAAGGCAGTTCAGACATCCTGAATCCTGCACAAACTGGACCAGCAGCCAACATGAGATTTCTGGTGCCGCTTTCTGTCGTCCTTGCTGTGGCAGCGTTTCACTCTGGTGAGAAAAATAGAGATATAAAAACAAAACAAAAAAACCCTCCAAAATCAGTCAACGTTAGATGTCTGGTCTTTTTTTGTTGTTGTTGTTTTATCTTTTGTACAGGAACCTAAGTAAAATCAAAGGTGGTAAACGATTAAACTTGTTTGAAGTTAGCTTATATCTTTAGACGCACAATCAGGCTTTTCTTTGCTGATACCGATTTCCAATTTTACATTATGTCTGAGCTTCTCAATTCTGTCTTAAACTGTTGTAAATACTCTTTATGTGATACAAAAGAATATTTGTATCACATATTCTGCAGCTTCTTTAATGAAGGTGATTTGCATCCAGTGGACAATAAAGAAATTAAATACGTATTCAGACTTAAGTCTAAAAGCATAAATCTTTAGTCTTTTAAAAAGTGCATCAAACATCATGCTGTTGGGTCTTTCCTTTCTAAACTGAAACTTGTAGTAGTTCTTAGATTTGATGCATGAACTGTGTCTCAGAAATCACATTTTTGGTTTTTGGTAAAAATGATTTTTCATCATTTTACATATTTATCACTGCTTCTAGCCCTCTCAGCATCTCTGGAGTCGGCAGAGAAAAAGGAAGAAGTTACTCAGTATGGTGAGTAGAAATTTATTCATAAAAACAGGAATGATGGACAATGTCACAAGCTGACAGAAATGCCTTAACCATATTATTTCTGTGCAGATGGGCTGACTCAGCTGCAGAAAATAGGTAATATACCAACTCCTTTTTTTTCTACAGAATAACAATTTTGATAGATTTCAAAAATCTGGATTTCCCCTCAAAATTAAGTCCCAAATTTGAATCTTATCTTGGTATTTTTAGTGTCTCTTTGTCAGAATGTTGACATTTACTGTCTTTTCTTACTTACATGGCTTCGTTCTCTCAGACCAGATGGAGTTTGATGCTGCTCTAAAAGCTGAAGCAGCGCAAATGAACAGTACGTTTAAATCTGACAACAAAATGGTTGAAAAAGAAGCAGATATGCGAAAATGTAACTGTGCTTTTGTTTTGTTTTTTCAAGTCACAGAGGAGCAGAGTGAAGATAGCCGCTATCTTGGTAAGAATAAAACAAGAAATCATGTTTTCCCGCAAATAATTCCAGCTGATTATTTGGTAAAAGCAGCCTTTTAACTTCACAGAGGCTGTTAAAGATGGATCCGGTGAGTTCTAGTCCTTAACACAATAATTCATGTTCACCCACATAAAGCTAAAGTTTCCTTTATAAATGTTTTAACAGTAGAGGAACATGATGAAGCTGAAGATGAAAGCAAAGGTTTGTGGATAACATGTCACAGTCAATGTTTTAAAAATTTTAAAGATTACCATGGAAATACATGTTTTTCTTATTTTTTATACCAGTATTAACTTTTGTCCTGACAATACTTAACAATTTTAATTGTATCCATTTGAACCTCCTTAGTTTTTCTCCCACCTTCTTATATTTCCACATTAGATTTTTACAAACCCCAGAGCGTCAAAAATGATCAGCAGCAATAGATTCTGCTCAGTTTTGAAAGACACAAAAATGATCACTTGAAGATTGGTTTGCATATTTAGAGATTTGGGTAAGGAGATATCGAAAAAGAAAAAAAAAATGTGCGATTTGCAGTTAACAGCCAAAGTTATACAAAAGTGAAATTTATAACATAAACAAAAAACAAGCAAATAATGTGAAGGGATCAAGGAGGCTTAGCCGTGTTTAACGTTGTCTAACTATACCACTGCTTTCCTGCAGAGGGAGCAGCAGATTCCAATGGTGCCGCAGAGGAAAGATACGCAGGTTTGCAGTTTAGCCTCTAGGTGGCAGTAAAACACAACTTTAAAAAGTGATGGTGAAAAGGTGCGTTAAGTCTAAATAGCTGCATTTATGTCCCTTTTTCAACCCAGAGTCAGAGTCAGAGTCCTCTGAGGACACAAAGGGTGAGTTTGGAAAAAAAAAAACAAATCCATTCAAGGGTTAATTTCTGCTCTCCTGATAATGCTTGTGTTTATGATTTTTTTTATTATCAGGAAGGCATGCTGTGTTATTTTTCTTTCCAAAATTAATTAATTCATTGTAAGAATAATACGTCTCACATATAAAAATATTTTTCTAGAATACCCAGAGACATCGACACTCAACTGTGTGGTACGTGAAAACACTGAGACAATCCTTTATGAGATCGACTACCTGCTTTAAAAACTGTTTTTTTCTCGTTCCTCTTGCAGCAGAAGAGAACACCCAAGAACGAGGTGAAAAACTTAAGTAACAATTGAATGTAATATTGCACAGATACGGCATAGGTATTTGTAACTGCTCAGATTCAGGCAGTAAAAGCTCAGATCAGAAATAGTGTTTAACATTCTTTGAGGCCGACTCAAAACTACCTGCAGAGGCGAGATGTGGTGAAATGTTTGGAGTGAGAGTTTAAATTGTGGGTTATGCAATAAACCAGACAGAGAAAAACAGAGCCGGTCACAACCAGTTTGGGCTTGACTTTTTAAAATAGTGACACAAACTTTTATTGTGGAATAAAGTCTGCTATAAAAACAAAAAGAAGGTTTTGACCACTTTAGGCTGCACTCCCCCCCCAAAAAAGCTGTTTACTTTAAAGGTGTAATTATGTCACCACGGATACGAGCTCCTTTGACCTCAAAAAAATAAAATGTTTATTTTGACACAGTTCTCTTAGTGTGTGAGTAAATCTGGGACATGAATCCAGGACACTCAGAGGCATCTGTCCCCAGGTACTTACTGTGCTTGATTTATACAGTTTCATCTGCCTCTGGTTATTTTAGGAACAAGGATCTTCTGAAAAATGTTGGGGAAATAAACTGATTTTGGTTTAGGTTTGCCTTTGGAACAATGAGGGGATTATTAGCCGTGGTTAGAAACTCATTTCGCAGGAAAACCCAAACTGGTAGGGAGTATTGCAGACCAAAAGCTGCCACTTTCAGAAACATTGCTGCAGTCATAACTCATCTTCCTCCCTCTGGAGTTGCGAGACGTAAAAACCCAGTGGGGGTGTGATTCATTAACCTGAAGCCATGGAAAACTACTGCATTGTGGTGTTTTTTAAAGCTGGCGTAAAGGAATTCTGTCTGTTCCTGCCTCACAGATGTATGACTGAGATCCCTGCAACACGCGGGCCCCAGCGCTTACTCATCGCCACCCCGGAGCTGCACCCAGCTTTCCAACAATAAGAGGGAAAACAATCCCACCTATCCTTTTGTTTTCCTTCACAGTCACAGGCCAAAACAGGGAAGCTTTGATGTACAAGAATTTTTGAAATGAAGAGTTTCAGACAGAGTATTTTTACCATTTTTATTGATTTTTCCATCCACAATTGTGGAGCAAAAGATTGATGTGCATTTTAAAATAAAAAATCTTTGGTACCTAAAAAAAAAAAAAAAAAAGAAATAAAAAAATAAGGCAACTACAGCATCTATAGGTTTGAAATGCATTTAGTATTGCAGTCAAGTGACCACATGCAACACACTGTATATTTGCCCCCATTCTGAAGAAAAACAGGCCAACTCTGTGCCAATCGAATCAGTTCACTTCCAGTTTTAAAACTTGTGTATAGCTAAAGTATCCTAACCGTCTCAGAAGGTGCAAACGGTATCAAAAACATACTGAAAGTAGCAATTACAAGGTGATCTAAAAAATACAAGGCTAAAGCAGGCCTAAAGCATTAACCATCAAGGATGATGCAATCAAGTTTCAACAGGAGACTTAAGGACTCGTTTGGGAATACATTATACGCGCTGGTGGACATTTTGTTACATCCTAAAACTGAGGTGAACAATTTCAGGCTTTGTGCACGTGGCTTTGTTTTCTTTTGTTCAAGAAATGACCCTTTAATGCATACAGTATTTTCCATATTAATCTGCATGTGGTCATCCAGTGTATACAATTATATCTTACACTGTAATAGAGTCTGGAGAATAAACCATTTTAACCAACTTTAGCTGAACTTGTTTTTGATTCTTTTATGAGAACAAATGCAACGTACGGATTCAGGGCGTATAACAAAGTCGGATGCAAAATATGAAAATTATTAAATACTCTGGAGTAAAGACATACAGCAATGAATCTTGTTTTTAATCCTAAAGTACAGCTCTTGCATCTACATTACTTTCAGCATGTGTTATACTTTAAATTACAGGTGTGATAGGTTTATTACTGCATTTCCAATACTGTCAAAACAAAACAAAAACAAAAAACACAAAATGGTTGTATTTACATCACTGGAAAAGTAAAAAAAAAAAAGAAAAAAATTAAAAAGAATCAAGAATTTACAGAAATGATGAGATATGAAACAGATTTCTCCCAACGGAGATCCGAAAGGAACAAATAGCAAAAGCTAAGTTGAATATGAACCACAGGCACATATCACAAGTCCTTTCAAACGTTTTTCCTTTCGTTGTCGTCAGCCTGAGGTAAGCGATATTTAAATCTGAAAGATGCCGTAGATGAAGATGGCCATGATGGCGGCGCTGATCAGGCCGGAGATGGGAACGGTCACAAACCACGCCATGAAGATATTTCTGAACAGGCGCCAATCTACAGCCTTCCTCGAACGCAGCCATCCCACTGCCACCACCGACCCCACCTGGAAGCAACGCGGTCGTTAATCTCTTGGATACGTCATTTTGTAAAGCTTTGCCTTGCAAATGTTTTAGCGCTCCACAAGTAGAAAGAAAAATAGATGGTTTTGTGCATTTGCATTACGCCATCAACTTTTACTGCAATTATTGTTGCAAAAATGACAGCCAAGGCTCAGACTGGACAGAGTTCATTTGTGGAAATAAATTTTGAAGTCTCTCCAAACCCTTTCAATAAGACTTCAAATACATTAATATGATACAAACACAGGCAGCAGGTTTAGATTCATCCTGCTGGAAAATGAATCTCCTCCATAGTCTCCAGTAACAGAATATATGGGTAGAATGTATTTAGAGTAGGTATCAGTAGTTGTACATTTATTTTATCAGGAGAACTAATTTATCACAATAAGTGATGCATTTTAATAATTTGATTACGTCTAAACAAATTGAAAAGAAGATTGATTTTTGTTTCATTCTGATACAATTTCACTATTTGTTTGCAATATTTGTTCATGAATCTATGATCTTCATTGAACCAAAGCACCTTTTTCACTTTTACTGCGTCTTCTATAAAACTTTACTGTAAATTTAATTATTTGTTGTTTAATTTCAGTTCACTCCACTTTCCAGACTTTCACAAGTAACAGCCTTTCTTAAAAAGCAGTTTTATGTGTTGGTAAATCACACATTAAAGTTTTATGAACATAATGTGATAAAGCCCAAGGACTATGAACACTTGTAAGGCCTCACATTACTCAGGAGGAACTCTGTCCATATTTAGACCAAGTGGCAGACTGCTTACTTTAGACTCCGTCATACTAAACAGCCTCCCTATGCCTCAGTCAAATTCACAGACCGCAGAGTTTGACTGGCCTACCTTGCAATGGGTGGTTGAGACAGGCAGACCAATGTTAGAAGCAACCACGACAGTCAGGGCTGAGGCCAATTCGATGCTGAAACCACTGTAGGAAAAAAAAAAAGAAAAGAAAAACACTCAGGATTTAAGATGATGTGTCTGAGTGGCCTGCTAAATCCAGAACTCGGTAATGTCTGGAGAGGATGAGGTTTTAGGGGGTGATGTCTGCGTTCTGTACCTTGAAGGCGTGATGGGGGTGAGGTCTTTGCCCATAGTCTGGATCACCCTGCGACCCCACACCCACAGGCCGATGCAGATGCCAGCGCCGCCGTACAGCAGAAGCCAAATGGGTGTCGGTGCGTTAGAGGTCACGCTGCTCGTTGTGTAAACCAACCACAAAGCTACCAAAGGTCCAATGGCATTGCTGCAGAGGACGCAGAGAGGTTATTCACACACTGGGCAAAGAGTTAGGGCAAGTTAAAAGGTCACCAGCAACCTGTTTTTATCTTATCAGTACAACATGACCTGCGCTGTACAGAGTCCTTACCTCACGTCGTTTCCACCATGGGCGAAAGATCCAAAGCAAGCTGTGAGAATTTGGAGGAACTGAAACAGAGTGGATACTTCAGGCTTGTCTTCTTCGTGTCTGTCATCCAGAGAGCTATGGCTGCTGCCCGCATCCTCGTTAACTATCTCTAGTGTCACGTCGCCTTCGCCCAGACCTTCAGGAGTTGTGTTCTCTGCTACAGCGTTGCAGTAGCTGGTGTAACTGTCCATGCGCACACGCTTCTTTTCCTGACTGCCGGACCCCGGGGCCTTGTCGCCGTCTTCGCCGACACGAGGGTCCGCCTCTTTGTGCCTGAAGTCACCGTGTAGGCCAATGATAGCCATAGTGTATGAGGTGTAGCTGTTGTTTCTTCGGATGGGCCGGTCACCCGGCTCGCCCATGCAGTCGCCAACCTTGGCCAGGTGGAGTTTGTGCAGCAGGTCTTTGTAGAGGCCGGAGTCCTTGTGGACCGTGTGGTACTGACTGTAACCATTGCTGGGGATCTGAGCCGGTCTGTTGTTGAACTGAGCTTGGTTATTGAAGTGGACCTGGCTAGGAGCATTTGCAGAGCCGTTACTGTGCTGGAGCTGGTCGTTTGTTTGAGGCTGTTTTGGGGCTGCAGACAAAAAAAAATAAAAAGTTCAGATAAAGTGTCTTATTCATTGCAAAAACAAAATCTTACCAAGTATTTCTGGTCTAGTTTTCAGTGCAAATGTCTTAGTACCCTTGAAATAAGTACAAAAGTAACTTAAATTTTCAGCAAGATGGCTTGTTTTAAGTCAGTACTTCCTAAATATCGATGGAAAAGTACCAGCTACTAGTGAAATAATCTTAGAGTGGAACAAGACATTTTTCCCCATACCATAGCTTAAAATATGGGAAGAATGTGTTGTATTTTCCCATCAATGTTAATTATTGACTTAAAGTTACTGTATCAAGCTGAAAAGTTACTTGTAAGTTAATTGTCTTATTTCAAGTGGACTAAGATATTTGCACCATAAACTAGCCCCAAAATACTTAGATTTTGTTTTTTTGCAGCGTTTCATTTATTTTACAGAAGTGCCACATTGCATTAAATTTACTTCCATTTTGGTCAGACTTTAATTTGGATGTCATAAAACTTAGAAATCCTCCAAATAAAATTGGTTGGTAATCTAAATCTGACGGTTTTAATGAAAAGACGACACCTAATTGCAACTAGATCATAAAAACGACATTCTTTGAAGCTGGTGCCATTAATGAGGATTGACTCAGTGTTGGCTATTTTTAGTATCAGTATTCATATCTGAGAACAAGAAAACACAAAGACTAACAAACAGAGATTAGGGCTGGGCAAAAAAATCAATAACATATACTACAATAGACACTTGATCAATATCAAGATAATACGTCCATATTTTGAGGAATGTAGGCAGAGGAAAGAATTCAGCCGCTCAACCTTTCATAGCCAGTTAAGCAAGATTGGTGCTAGGAAATCAACATGGTTACCTAGCAACATGTTGAGTAACTTGTTCAGCAGCAGTTTAAGGTTTCACCATCGTGACTCCTAGCAGCTCAAAAACCATAAGAAAACTGAGTATAAAAAAACGAAATGCATTCCATTTTGGCAATAATTTAGATATTTAAAACAAAACTATAGTAAGACCTCTATGAAACGCCTATATTGTGAGAAACATTTTTTAGACATACCCTCCAGCCCTGACAGAAATTGAGCTCTAAATCCTTATCTCTTACCATTTGTACTGCAGTCATCTGTGTCATCACAATCCCCGATGTTAAAAGCAACCTTGCGCTCCTTATTAGTTTCCCCCTCCTCAGACTCTCCAATGTCAAACGCCACCCTCCGCTCCTCAGGGACCGGCTGAGGTTCAGAGGAGTTTTGAGTGACAGCTGGCGCAGCAGGTGTAGACGTCTCCTTGGCAGTCTGCTTCAGGATGGGACAGTGGGCCTCTTTGAGCTCTCTCTTTTCCATCAGGGGGCTCTCCGAGGGGCTGGAAGACTTGATATCTCCTGGCAGGAGAGACATCAAGGTGAGATCGTACAAGTACACCAACCAGCTGAGATATTCAAACAGAGCCGCTGTTTTCCTTCTGCCTAATCTGTGAGATTCCGTAAGACTTGTGTAGTTACAGAGTCAAAGGACTATTGTCCTACAAATGTAATGTTACCCAAGTTTAAAGATGAGCCTCTGTTCACAGGATCAGATAAATGGATTAAATGGACCATATTTACATTACTGCCAAGAGGTTACCTAATCACAGAACAGTAAACACAACATGAGGCTCACGTGAACTGACATTTCGTGCTTCCAAGAAGACAAGAAATTCCACTTAATGTTTTCTGTAGTAAACACGCTGGAGCAAGCTGATCAGGAAGTAACCTTACACTATTCAGAAACCTCAAGGTCAGAGCTGCAGTCACCTCCCACGTTTTTGTATTTTAACCCAGCCATGTGAACATCTTAAGTCAACCCAGGCTTATTTTAGTCAGAGTTAAAGACCAATTAGAGGATCACTTTGACCCAATTAAACGACTTGTAAGGTGGCGCTCACCCAGAAAGGACGCATTATCAGGTAAACCCAATGATCCACAAGACCTACATAACTACTTTAAACCTTTTGAGAGCCTTGTGTTGTCACATCTTTTGAAGTCGTGTGACGAAGAAGGAAACGACCAAATCAGTGTACAGAGAATAAAAGCTCTGTTTAGGATTTAAAGAGGTTAACAAAATGCTCTGCCCTAAAACCAGAACTCTTGATTTATTGGAAGGGGGAGAAAAAAAATAATCCAGGATTATGAGGCATAAATAGGTGACAATACTGTCAGGTGACTCATCTCTGTGAATCCACGGGTAAAATATATCCCTTAGATCCATTTGGATTATGCGAGCTCTCAACGTGACTAGGCTGGAGTTAAATGAGAACCAATTGTTCACTGGCCTCAAAAGTCAATTCAGAAATCAAACACAAATAAAAAAGAAAACACAACTTGGACTTACGTTCAATCTTCTTCTTGAGGCGAGGGCAGACAATAAACCAGACCACAATGGCAGTCAGCAGAGCACAGGCCAATGAGATGAGCAGGATGCCCCACCAAGGGACTTTGTCAATTCCCAGCTCTGAGAGATCACCAGGGTCCACACAAAAAACACAAGAAAGGCAAATAGAAACAGAACATTTTATAAGACAAGGCAGCGGAGGCTACCTTTATGAAAGAATAAAACTGAACATAAACCATGGATTACAGGAGACATTTTAAACCTGAGACGTAAGACTAGTAATCTTGCGTCTTATAGGAGCAGCACACGCATCATCACTTGACTGCACTGCATCACTATGGCACATGGTTATAAATGGAAAGCACATGTACCCCTGTATGCGAACGCTTACATAACACTCAACAGGTGAGAGGGCACAAATGTCAACATGACCCCTAAGAGCCCAGCCAACAAATGCACACGGACGAGTTCCTCAAAAGGAAAGAAAAGTAGAAAAAGGGAGGTGGGTGAAATTGCACACTGCAACTTTTCACCGTAGTGGGGGTAAAATCCTGCCAAGACTGCAGCAAAACTGGTGCAGCACAGTTCAAGCACCTTATTTGAATTTCCCAGAGGAGGAAGCCATCTTTGTCTAACAAAGAGTTGGAGTCGGCAGTAATTACCTGTGAACAGAAAGTAAAGACTACAAAACACACACCTGACACTTACTGTGTTAGGGTGACCTTGAGTGTGGATATTTAAGTTGTTTTGGCATTGCAAGATAAACAAAAGGAAATGAGGTTTCCTTTTGTTGTTTTGGTAGAGCAAGATAAACAAAAGGAAATGAGGGTCAAAGATACATTATAAAAAATGTGTCCGCTGCCATGTTGATTTGAGGGAAGAGTCCACAGTGACAGCACGCTCTCCTCACGGAGTCACACTGCAACACAAGACTGCAGCACCACATTGATGTTTGTTCAGTTGCGCAATGTAAGCGCATTCCCCTCAGGACGGGAACAAGACGACGACAAGGCTCCAGTAGTTCAGCTCCCTTATGGGGAGGCGTGTCTGGGTGTGTACGCTTACGTGTGAGGAGACGGGAAAATTAAGTGAAGCTGCGTCTACTACACTGGTTACCACTTCCACATAAAAGAAAAGAGCATATTACACAACAGGAAGTGAAATTTAACCATGTCTGTGTCAAAACCGTTCCCTGAAACCTCAGTACTCTGTGGCCTACAAAGCACAATGACATGGTCTGTTTTCCCTCCCCTGGTGCCACATGTGCAAGTTAACACCCACTTCAATAACAGACGACCACTAAAACTTCCCCTTTATGACTCACTCACCAATAAAGTTTTTACTTGTGCATTTATATATTTAACTCAGACCCAAGGAGCTCGTTTTTTGATTGGAGTTAAAGCATCGTATTCTAAATGAAGTCGGTGTGCAGTGCTAACCACAGGCTGCTTAGATGTATCAACCTTTAGAAAGTCAATTAAAAAAAAGAAAAACTCCCTCATGTTCCCCAGAAGATTTAAAGTAATAAAGAAGTGCCAGTGACTGACTCTATAAAGCAGTCTCAATGCTCTTCCCCAGTGCACATAGTCCTTCATGTATTAGATGAATCTTTGCTCCAACACAATTGATTTAAATGATTTCATCACATCCTCAGCATGAAGAAGCCTGTTAATCAGTCATTTAAGTCATGTAGGACAATGAGTTGTGAAGATCAGGGTTAAGAACCCCTGTTCTAAATCTAAATCTTTAAAAGCAATTAGACCCTTGCATCTTTGTTTGGAGTGTGTTTTGTGCAAATCATAAGTTATTTGATATTCAAATATATGACATAGTGAGACTCAGTTATCAGCCAATTACTGATAACCGATAAAGTGGGGTAATAATGGGGATCGTTTGTCGTCTCCAGGGCTACACCAAAATATCCAAAGACCAATGTCTGAGAAAAATAATAAAAAATTCAAGTAATTTGTTAAGGGAAATTTGATGTCTGCATCAGTCAGAAGTTTACCCTACTAACATTAATGCTTATGTGACATTTGCTTTAGCACTATGAACAAATCTTTGTACAGGCAGATCATTTGATACTGGACAAGACTGCAGTGGAGCTAAAGCAGTTGAGTGATTTATAAGGGGAGAAGACCTCAGGTAACATGAGACATCCATCTGTTATGGATAATCAGCTGAAATTTAAAGTCCTGGCTTCATACTGCATTCAGTTTTCCATTTGCCAACATAAGCTCTCTCACATGGCTGTTTATAAACTGAGTGCAGGAATATGCTGCAGACGGCCCGGTTTCCATTCACTCCACTGTGCTAACATGTTGATTCGGAGAGTCGAGTCTTGTTGCAGGACACGCTGTACTCTGTTCGTTGCAGATACTGATGCAGCTGCTGCATTAAAGCACACAGATCAGCAAAAATAGGAGTCTGCCTTATTCCAGAGTAGAGCCGATTACAAAAGTGTTGCTACTGGATTAGACTTATATAATTTTCTGATTTCTAAAGATATCCCATTTAGCTGTAATATATGCTTTTTTCTCAAAAGCTTATTCTTGTTCATGTTGCGACTGTCTATAATAATGTATGAATGCCTAATGTGACTCTAACCACTGTGCGTAAGCCTCATCTAATGTGATTAACACAGGGCAGCTTGTTAAGATCTCTAAGGGAAGTCTCACACCTTTTCATGCAAGGTACGCATTTACTGGTCCTCACGTATATTGCGGTGGGTTCCGATGGGAAGGACCTCACACAACTTTACAGAATATGTCTGTCTAAGCCAGGTTAGCTATGCTGGAAGTGCAAGTGATCTCCTCTGAATGCGCCGATGTGCATGCACATCTGCACACCAAATGTGGTCAAACTCTGGCCTGTAGCCGCCATTTAAAGGCCCAGGCCAGCTAACATCTTGAACTTTTTGGCCCTGCAGAGAGAAGAAAACAAAAAGGAGCAAAAGCACCTCATTTAATAAAATGCTTCCAGAAGGTCAAGACAACTAACAATTATCAAGAACATTACCATAACAACAAGAGGCACAAGAAAAATCACAACCACTTCATCTTTACTTCTCTGAAGTTTGAAGATGCTCAGAGTTAATTCTAGTTTCCATTCCCTTGTTGTGCTCCACTCTTAAACTTCATTCCAGCTATGACCCACACAGAACCACAAACAAGAGGGCCTCAAAAACATGTTAAAATAAACACGCCTTCTGTGAAAGTGGTAAACAGTCTGGTTCTGTCTGGAATATTTGCGTGGGCATCCGGCTGTCTGAGGGAGCCGTTTATTTTAGGTTTTGTCTGCTGGCAGTCACGTAGAGAAAAACGAGACAATGATACTCACCCGGCGCTCCAGTGAACAAGATGGAGAACAGGTTGACCCCCATGGTCACAGCATAGAAGACAGGCAGGGCTTTCAGGCCGTTAGGCACAGGGTCTTTCTGTGGAACAGAAACAAAATAATTCAGATTTACAGGTTCTACCACATTTAAACAGCTACAAGGTCAGAAATTTAATGTGATCCATGTGGACATATAGAGACAGGACGGCATTTCCATGCTGTGAAACAAAGACATCAAGTTCCTAGCTTAGAAAAATCAGCTGATTTGTAGCAATGTTCATACCTTTTGCAAGATGAACATGCGCACAAAGTAGAAAACCACAGCCGACATTATTCCAGACAAAAGGGGACTCAGGAACCAGGAAGCAACTGAAAACAGAAACTCTGATTTAACATCAAATGTAACTTTTTTCTTTTTACTTATTAACCAGTTCCAAAATCCAACATCCTTGGAAAATTGCTTAAGTTATTCAGCAAGTCAAATACAACTGTGGCAATTCAAGTGTCTTGTCAAGTCTGTCGCACTCAACCAGATTCAAAATTTCTTGCAATATACAGAAGTTTTCATAACAGTTACTATAGATTTTAACCTACCATCACAAAAATCCAGCCAAGCCTCAAATATATACATTTTAATAGTTTATAGCATAACAGAAACATTCCCACTGTAAATCACTGTTATTTATTCTCTTCATGTCTAGTTTACACATTATATGCATTTATATAAGATATTTGAAGCGTAAATGCAGGCTATAGTAAATTGAGGGTAAGTAAAATGTCTTCCTTACCTATACGAAGAAGCTCAAGCCACTTGACTCCTTGCTGACCTTTGGCAACCAACGAAAAGCCAATTGTAGCACCAACAATGCAGTGTGTTCCAGAAATGGGGAGCTTAAGGAAAGAGGCAGCCAGCTGCCATACAGCAGAACCTATAGAGAAAGAAAGAAAATTAGAGGACAAACTAAAAAAAATCAGCTACTTTAAAGCTCTATATGCTTTTTTCTCCCAAAAGGGAATTTTAAACTATGTACAAGTTACTTACCAAACATGGCACTGACAGATCCAGCCATCAGCACATGCTCAGAGCCATTGTACATGCCCACATCGATGATACCCTTGCGGATGGTTTCACTCACTTTTGCCCCGAGAAGGACAGAACCCAGAGTCTCAAACACCGTAGCCAGAATGCAGGCCTGTCGCAGGGTCACAACCCCAGATCCAACAGCTGTGCCAAATGAGTTTGCCACATCATTCGCACCCACGGAAAAGGCCAAGACAAATGCGATGATGAAGCCAACGATCAGCAGCCACATGTAGTCTGTCATAGGAGTGTCTGACACTGTTGCTGCAGCAGTAGCCAAAATAACTGCAGCTGTAGTTGGTGAAACCATGATTGTAGACTAGATTAGAATTACTTCACAATTTTAAGGGAAAGTAATGTAAAAACAAACTATTTCAATAAGGCTACTTTTAAACAGCAGCCAATAAATTCAAGAGGTATTATGTAAATAATAATAAATAAATAGCTTTTCTATAAGCCGAGTTACTGAGATTCAGCAGTGCAAACTTGTAAAAATCTGGGACTGACCAGAAATTAATTAAAGTAAACTAGAGGTATAACAAAAGATTTATTGCTATCCAGCAATTATACTAGATTTTTTGCTGCTGTTGTGGTGCTTGGTTATCAAGCAGAGGGTACAACCAGCCATTGTGCAACTGTGACTGCAGGTAGGCAGGGGAACATTCTGAAAAGAGAAAACAGAAAGAAAAAAAAAACTTTAATCTCTATGGACAGTCACCAAAACAATAATTAAATTGACAAAAGCCTCTTTTTACGTGGCATATGACGGCATGAAAATTCAGAAGCCACTGCCTATACCGGAAGATCGTCAGCTGCGTGCTTTCCAGAAAGCTAAAAGGGAAGCCATATTGAGGAAATGGCGCACGAAGAGTCTCCGATCAATAACGACCTTTGGTATATCTCGGTCGATGCATCAAACATTTTGTTTACAGCTGCCTGGTCAGAGGAATCGCATTTATTAAAAGAAGTGTGGAGATAAAAGGCGTATTTGTCTTAAGTGGAGGCACGATTTTACTACGTGTGCACGTGTCGTCACTCATTCACGCTAAGCAAAGAACACGAGCTCCTTCTGTAGTGCGGCTCAGACTGTCTAGACAACAGAGAAGCAGTGAGAGATACAGTGTAGTCTTTAATTCGTCTTTGTGACCGCCATACTCGCTGCTGTGGGCAAAAGATGTTTTATATAAGTTATGTTTGCCGAGTTTTTCTATTTTTTCGTACGAGGGGGGATGCAACCGGATGTGAGCCGGTACAGACTCCTCCAGTTGCAGATGCAGTACCTCATCGTTTAAGTGGATCTTCTGCGTCTTGACCCAGTTTAGTTTTCATCCAATAAATAGAACGTTTTAATGTATATCAACAGTATTGATGTCAAGGACGGTCACCTTTTTCTAAACAAAAAAATGTTCGCTTATATGACAATTTATGTAAAAAGGTACACGCCCCATATCCTATTTTTGGCAACAACTGTAATTTAGTTAAAGCTTAGGAAATATTTAGTTCGCAATAAGTGAACCAGTTTACTATTCACAGCTCACTTGATGTTTGTGATGACAACATTGTTCGAGCTGCCATTAGCTGTAGGCTAACATCGGCAGGTTATACAGCCTTAAAATACAGGCCATGCCTCTAAACCAGAAAAAGAGGGCTCAAAGTGCTGATGAAGATATTAAAGTTGTAAACTTACCACAAGTTACGACAGTCGGTCCAGAAGAAAATACTTCCTTTTAGCCGGTAAGCTAATTAGCGCGCGCGCGCGTTCACAAACGGCTCTCTGCGATAGCGCGCGCGGGATAAGGAAAAATGAAACAGATTAAAAAATATCCCTTCAAAAGCTGCCTACACTAAAACAAAGAAATGATTGCGTCAAAAAATATATATCTACGACAACGCCTATATCGGAAATAAGTACGCTTTTAAAGTTCTAGAAAGGTCGCCGTTTGAATGGAGGCTTCTCTACCGCATGTATGAAACTTGCTCGTGCCGGTTCTGCGAGACAACGGGGGTTCCTTTTTTTATTGGATACACCCTGCAGGAAGCCCCGCCCCTTCCAGCTCCTCCTTCACGTGATCGGCGCATGTAGCCCTCCCCTCCCCGGGTAAAGGAGTCCATTCTTCTGATGCAACACAAACAGGGATGGGTCGGATTTCTTGGGAAAGGGGTTTTTTTTAATTTTTTTTTTTTTTTTTTTTAGGAAAAGTTAAACAAATAAATGAATATCTTTTAAACTAAATAGCATTCTGTCAGACTTTACATTGTTCTTACACGGAGTGGAGCAGTAATCCTATAAATATGAGTTTGCCCAGTTGTAGTCAATCAGAAATGCTTTACTTTACACGCGTTGCAATTGTCTCTAGCCTTTTCCACTTGGCAGTCTCAAATTCTGATGTTGCGTAAGAAAATATCTGATATGTACTTGAACAATAGTAGCTACAACAGAAATAAATATGGTAACATGTCTGCATAACATGTTTTAATTTGTTAAATAAAAAATAGTTTTAAAGAGAAGTCACAAGTATTAAAAGACTTGAGACTGTGGTGGAGGTTTACCTTTCAGCAGGACAATAACCCCTAACATTTAGTCAAAAATATAATCCAATGGTTTAGATCAAAGCATATTCTTGTGCTATAATGGTGCAGTGAAAGCCTAGACCTACATCAAATTGAAAATCAGGAAGACTGGAAAATTGATGTTCACAGAGGTATTTTAAAACTAAGAATGGACAAAAATGCCAGTCTGTAAATGTAAAAGACTAGGAAATACAGCAGAATACTTTCAATGCATTGAGAGATATGGTTCTACAAAGTAGCCTAAATTGGCTCAGAAGGGTTAAATACAGATACACGCTACACTTTTCAATATTGTGGTTACAATTTACACACTGAATTAGATTTCCAATTAAATACATTTATAGATTCAAAGTCAATTACATTAATTATAATTTTGTCCCCATTATTAAACAATGTAGTCGAGTTCAGTTTATTATTTTAAATAATAATAAAATAAAAAGGTTTTCTGTCTAATTAAACTCAGCCAGTTGCATGAAGACACTGACTTTGCAGCTATTCCTTTTCTGGAACAAGGATGTAGCGACAGCAGTCGATTTAATTGAGTTAACTTTGCAGCAATACCTCAATCTGAGCCTGAATCTAGGGAGAGCAGAGAGAAAAACTCCCCCAGCAGAATCTGGCTCTGTGTGAGCAGCCATCTGCTACGACTGACTGGATGTTTGAAAAGACAGATAAAAACTACCAACAAAAAAAAACAACACACAGTACACTGGTACAACAGTACTTTCAGTGTGAATGAGAAAGCAAAGAATTAATGGCAGCAAAAGATTCTTTAAGAGCTAAATCTAAGAGGAAAACAACTAAGCATATAAGCCCTGGGACAGTTGTAAATTGAAGAAAACAGAATATTATAAACATAATTTTAAAAAAACATGTATTATTTTTCTTTCATGTCATAGTTATCTGCCATTTTTGTTGGTCAGTTATGCAAAATCCCATTAATACACAACAGAAAAAAATGTGAAAAAAATATTACACTTTAAAAATTAAGGAATAATAATAAAAAAAAGGAGGTTTTGATGGAAACTGCCTGCTATTTGAAGTTCCTCAGTATTTCTTGCACCTTAACAAAAACAGTGACCACCAGTATGCCACAGAGCACATTGCGGCCACCACTATGTTTTGTTTGGGTTTTGTCTTCTTTCAGTGATGTTTACTTCTGTTTCTGCGCCAAACACCTTTTGGAAATCTGGCCCAAATATCTCACTTTGGTTCCTTAAGACCAGACCACATTGGTAGACCATATCTACCACATTGCTTTGGACAATGTTAAGTTTAGTTGGTTTTTTTTTTAAAGCAAAGGATTCACTCAAATTTCCCTTCATCTAAGTTTTAACATATGGAAATATATTATATTATTGACACTTGTCGAACATGAAAAGTTCAACAAGTGTTAGAAATGTTAGACATTCTGGCAGCTTCCACAGTTTTACTGACAGTCTCTTGGCCTCCTTGAGCAACTTTTATCTTTTGTATCCCTTCAATTTAGGAACAAAGTTTCAGTTTTGTTATTTACCCAGTATTTTTTTTTACCATTCCCTTCTCAGTACTATGGTACATACTGTATTCATATTACTGTTTTTTGTGCTCTCCTCCAGACTGATACCTTTAGTGAGATAATTTTGATAATCTGTCACCTCTTCATGAACTATTTTGGTAAAATAAATAAATTCTACTAGAAAGTCTTGTTACAACAGTTGAACTTTATTTCAGCTTCCTATAAGATATGAAGACATAAACCCAAGAACACTAATTTATAGAAGTACATTTTAAAAATTCTCAAAATGTGTTTTCAACTAAGTATGTAGTAGTGTAGGATGTGCTGTGCACACTTCTGCAATCAGGTTGCTGCACCTTCTGTGTTTAAAAAAATGTCTCTTAATTGATTTTTGTTATTTGTTTTTTGGTTGATTTGTTCAGCACATGTGTATGATGAAAGATTAAATAAGTTTAGAAATTTCTGTAGTCTGTGTTATTCAAATGCTAAAAGCATAATTTACTTTTTTAAATCTAATGCATGTTTTAGGTGATATTGTATTTTCTTCTTAGTTTTTAACGCATTTCATAGAGAAATATGTTCAACAAAAAATGTTATGGCAAATATTTTTGACATTGCATTAAGCAAATATGTCCTTCCTGGAAATTTTATTCTTAGAATCGAAGGTTTTTTTGTTCTTCTGTTTTGCCATGAACTGAAAGGTCTTCCTTGAATCTTCTTGCAGGAAGTAGAACGTCTATCTGGGGGACAATGACTGAAGAGCAGGTTTGAACACATTTACATCCAGATTGGGCTTTCTGCAAAGTCACATTGACTTGAAAATCAAGGTCCAGTACAGAACACCTGAGAAACAAGATACAAGATAGGTTGGGTTGATTATTGTAATGTTGGCAATGGCACATAATGTTCTCTGAGTCATACTGTAAACACGTCAGATGTTGTTCTGTCTTAGTCACATGTACTGTATGGCGTATACCAAATAATCGAAAGGTGTTTTAATGATTTAAGAAGGAAATCATTAATTTTGTGCCTCTACACATAAAACTCTGGAGAATAACACGTCACAGTCTGGTTTCTATAAAAATGGAAAAACAATGTCAGGACAAAACAAAACAGGAAAACAGTCTGAGCCGGTGATGTTGGGCACATTACAGAAGACTTGTCACTCATTGAAGTGCATCCAGCTGGAAATGATAAGAACATTCACTCTAACAAAAGTTGTTTTCTTTGGCCACTGCTGGTTTATATATGGTCAACAGAGATGCATTATGTCACATAAAAGCATTGCTCAATAGGTAGAACAAAAGACACAGGGCTGATTTATTGTAAATGGAACAAAGGGCCCTTTGTGTTTGGGTTTAACTATTTGTCTGCTTTCCCTCATTGTTTATTGACATCACACCTTTGGGGATCAGGGGAGCTTTATCTATGCAAAAGTAAGGGTTATAGTTGAAATTGTTTCCAAGCACCAGAATGACAAGAATGCCGATAACACATAAACTCTCCAACGTAAGTTTTGCGGTTTTATAATGGCAATTTCCAGAACTTTGTCCATAATCTCTAAAGATATAATTTGTGTCTTCTTCAGCTCCCACCTTTCCTCAACGTAGCAATTAACTGATTTGAGAAACCTTCTTGTTTACCTTGACTCAGTGAGAAAAGCAGACTTTATAAAAACAAGGACACAAACTCAAAACTGTTTTTTCGAAACTCTAACCTCACAGTCTTATGATGCTGAAATCCACCACAGCCTGAGTAACAAACACATGATCTCAAGCAACACTGTCGGGTCCAAATTTATTATTTTTCTGGTCACATGTCTTTTAGTGCAGTAGTGATTCTTTGGCAAAACACATGTTGTGTTTTAATTTAACCTGATTGTTTGTTGCATGAAATGATGAAGCTAATTTTGTAAGGATGCTTTACAAAACCTTCATATCTCTTAAGCTTTTCAGCATTTTTTCACATTATAAATTCAAGATTCAAATGCATGTGAGAACATATTGTATAACTGTAATGGAAAATTTTATAAGGTGCCCATCACCCCTCCTGTGCTTTAGATTGTGTCATGATCTCATCATGAGATTGGTCAAGCTGCTCTCTTATAGACTTCTACAGTGCCGTATAACAGCAGTGGAGGGGAGTGGCCTGTTCCCTTAAAAGGTTTCTTACCACATTCTGTGCTCCTTTGACTCCATATTTCTGTTCTCACCTTGCAAGGTTTTAATAAAGTTCTTATTTCTTCTCTTGTTAAAGTCGTTTTTTCCATGACAATAACAAAGCAACTGTAGTATAATTGTGAAGAGAGAAGAAAATACTTAAAGACAAATTGAAAAAGTGTGTTGTACATCTACAACACACTGTAAATGTACAGTATGGCACTTACTCTGATACACCTAATTAAAATCTAGTCACTTTCCAAGTAATCTTACTTATAAACAGGGTCCAATCTCGTGATGTTTCTTTTCACATGGTGATAGCATCATGCTTTGGGGAAGCTTTAACAGGATCAACAAAGTTCGTGAGAAATGACGGCAACCTGGATGGCACAACAATCCAGGAAAAAAATAAAATAAAATTTGCTAGAGGCAGCAAAAGAATTGAGTGGCCGAAGGTTTACCTTTCAACAGAATAGCAGTGCTAAACACACAATGGGATGGCTTAGATCGAAATAATAGTGACAGACATTTGTGACTGTCCATTGGTTCAGCATACAATTATTATTGCAGAGTAAATTAATTACTTAAAATCTCAGAACTCCACTCTTTATGACCCCAAGTAGGTTCCTTACCCCAACTTTGTGAAGCACTCACTTAGAACAAATCATATTTGCATGTTTAGAATGGTCAATTCAAAATCCAGACCTAAAACCAATTAATAATCTGTAGCAAGACTTACCATTGCTGTTCACAAAGAAAACGTTCACCATCCAGCATGACAACAACCCTAAACATATGGCCAGATGGCTTAGATCAAAGCATATTTCTGAAAAAGAATGGCCCAGTCAAAGTCCAGGCTTAAAGCCAGCTGATAATCTTTGAAGATTAATATTTGAAAATACCGTCCATCCAGTCTGAGCAGGACTACATTCCGAAGAAGATGTAGGGAAAGAAATTTCAGATGGCAAATTGGTAATAACTTTCATTCAGTTGTGCAATTACGTGCTTATCTAGGTCAAGTAGATAAAGTCAAAATCAGATTTAATGGACTTTGAAATAACTAAAAAAATGTAAAAGACAAAAACAAAATCCAACCCACACCCCTAAAAGGTCTGAATACTTTTCATGGGACTGCAAATGCAGAATATAGAGCAAATGTCAGTTCTTGAGTGGGATCAAAGTAGTGTCATTCACATACGACGAGCTGAACTTTCTGGTGCAAGTTATCTACATTGCAAATTAATTTTTAACTTTAGAAATGCTCTCTGATGAATCTCATTTACTGCGTAAGTGAAACGGCGCCCCCTGGCGCATATTATGGTAACTACAATTTAATTGTTTCTACTATCTTGCTGCTTGAGGTCAATTTTCATATGAACAAATTACTATTAATATTATTTTTTATTATTATTAGTTATTTTATTTGTATTTTTTTTTTACAAAAAATAAACACAAGGGTTTGAGTTTATACCTAATTTTATATAAATAATGTAAGCGAAAGTAAACTATATCTTGTAGGAATATTTTCAGTTTAGGTACAAAATGAGTTAACAGAGCTTGTTTATTAAATTGTAAATGAGATGAGATCCTTTAAATCTGATAAGGATTTTATATTACTGGTACTCATATTGAACAGGGGAAGTTAATCTGTTGTATGGGACTTTGGGATCTTTGTAATTTTGTAATGGTGTCAGACAGAGTTGAGTCCCCGGGTCTCTATATCTGTCATTCTGTTCCCTTCCACTGATGAGTCATGACTTGCAAAAATTACTTACTGGTATCCAGTATAATATTCTGCTTACCCTTAAAGGGAGTGTTGTTATGATTACTACAATTAGGGAGGCTCATACACTACATTTTTGGTCAGTACAGCGAGATCCTTGCAAAAGTGTTCACGCCCATCTCGCTTTTTCTTTTTTGACACGTTGCAACCACAAACACGTGTATTTTATTGGGACTATGTGTGGTATACCAACTCAGAAGAGTATATGTTTGTTTTGTGAGAGGAGACAATACAACATTTCTTATTTTCTATTAAGAATCAGGCAAGTGTGTGGAATGCATTTGCAAGATTTGTCTTTCACTGCAAAATCAGCTGGAAATATTTGGGGTATGTCACTACTTTGCACTTTTAGAGACTGAAATGCAGCTTGGATGGAGAACATATTGCTCTTGCAACAGATTCTCAGTTGGATTTTATTTTTGTCAGTTCTGACAGGAAAATTGTTTGATCTAAACAATCTTGCAGTATTCCCAGTCAATATGCTACTGAAAGACAAACCACTGCCCCAGTCTAGTCTTTTGCAGTCACTAAACAGATTTTCTTTCAGGATTTGTCATCACTTCTGGTCACCTTCCTTGTCTCTGCTGAAGAAAACCACACCCACAGCCTGATGCTGCTACAAACATAGTAGCATGATGGCGAGAAGGATGTGGAGTTTCAGTTTTCACAAAGGGGCAGATTTATGTCTAAAATTTGTTCTCTCACCAGATTTTCCGACCTGAGCCATGGATCTGCACAGTTCCCATATAACTCGAGGCAGCTCTTCTGCTCTCCAATTCCAAGAAGATTTGTAGTTGTGACTTGCTTTTTTCCATTTTTGGATGACAAAATGAACACTGCTCTGTGTTTTGTCAAAATCTTTGTTGTATTGTTTTATAACCTAACCCTGCACCAAACTTCTCTGCAACTCTGTCTCAATTAGCTGTTTTTTTAGTTGTCATGATGCTGGTTGTCACTAATGATAGCTGACATTGGTACATAACTGCCACCAAGTGGCATGGAGTGTGGATGGAGATACTAACTTATACTTGGAAACTTCATAAACTTAGAAACTACATTGTCTTAATTAATTTATTCTTCTTAAGGCACATACAAAATGCATAATAAATTAAATTTCACAGTATTTGTCTGCTGTCTGTCTTATTGTTTAATGGGACTTAGGTTATCCAAATCACTGAACACTGTATTCTTCAAAAATATCAACATTTCCAAATAAAACACACAACCCTAACAGACGTTTTAAATCTAAAAAAATTTATAGATATTAAAATAAATAAACGTTTTGTCTTCACAATATTTGCTTTTGATGTATTAGCACAGTTTGTTCTTTAAATTGTGATTTAGCCTTAATTAGCCTGGCTATATAGCAAATATTTCATCATTCAAACTTAACATCCTAAGCAATCAATCAAACAACAATATTTTACTAAAAGGACAATTGGAAGCTGAATCAATCGCAACATAATGTTCCACCATATCAGTTTCAGGAGACGGTTGAGGAATGAAGTGACTGGGTCATGTGCTTTCTTAACTTACGTGTTGTGTTGCTCCCCTGATCCATGATGTCTGATCGTTCGTCTTATTTATCCCCACTGACGCCGTTCAGCAGGGATGTGCGTCTCCTTACTCGCGTCTGTATGCTTGCAAGCGTTTTCATAGTTTTAAAATGACGCGGATTTTGAAAGCAGCAAGGCGTGTGGTTAATATTTCATGTGTTTTATTTTGTTTATTATTGCTACCTTTAGTTTTGATGTTTGTGTGTAACAGGAGTGTTTTTGATATTTATAAAAAATACAGAACAAATAGCTTTCCGTATCGCTCCAATACGAAACGCAACACTTAACTGCCAAATTATTCTGTATTTATTCTGTATTTATTCTGTATTATATATTATTATATTAATATATATATTATTATATTAATATATATTTATATATATTATATATATATTATATATTCTGTTTATTATTCTGTATTTTACGGCACGGATAGCTATGACAACCCTAAATCATTCGTACTACACGATTACATTTTTGTACAATAGTGTAAATGTTGGCTAAAGATTTTTTTGTTTGTTTATTTTTTGAACTGTACCACTTGAGGGCGACTTTCTCTTCCTGTTTATATCTTGTCATTTCTGCTTTTCTATAACACCGGTCCTGGATCAGGTTTTAGGGCTTTGAGGGAAGAAGCGGACATACACACATGCTGGCACTTAAGCGCCTGAAGCTTTGACAGGCATCCCTCTCGACCAATCAGAAATGCCATACACTGCTAACTTCCGCTCAGGAAGGCGGGCCTTAGGAGTGGGCGTGAAAGACACGAAAGGAAGAGGAGGTCAAATGAGATGGTAGAGTTTGGAAAGCGTGAGTCTGTCATAAGGAGAGAAAACCAAGTTAATAGAGGTCTGGTGTGATCATATCGTTTATGTTGCACATTTTTATGTTTCAGTACGCAGATAAAAGTGGCGTCAGAGGGGTTTGTTTATTTTTGAGGCGAAATCGTTAGTATGAAAGCCTGCTAGCTAATGCTAACGACACATGTAGCGTGTTCACACAGGGGTTGACAGCAAGAGTTGCTACCAGAGCGAAGTTATGACTACTGCTAACTAAAACCCTGCTTCTTTATACACGCAGAGGTAATCTATGGTGGTTCTTTTCTGACATCCGGGTTGTTTAAAAACTTAGCTTGGTAACGTTGCTGCTGCATCGTCCTGCCATTGGTATTTATCTGTGGGACCTTGTGTCACGGTCACAGCTGTCAGTCATGTTTCACTCTGTGCCCCGACGTCCCATCTGCGAGATCGGAGTCAATACAATGCGGCTCCAGAGCAGCAGGTCTCTCGGATGTACAGTGGAGGAGGGCATGGAGAAACTCCAGAGGTTCCCGATGCTGGGCAGGAACGTGGGCCTGCTGCTCTCCTGGCTCCAGAGAGCAGGTGTGGGCTCCAACAGGGCCTCGGGTCAGAAGAAAAAGAAAGGTCTGCTGTCCATATTTGCTGACCACTGTGGCTTTGTGACCGGTCAAAGGCTGCGGCGGGCCTGCCAAGTGGGCGAGCTTTACTCCAACCTGTACTCCGAGCGGACCAGGTGGACCCTGGTTGGCAACATTTGGCGCAGATTTCAGAACAATCACGCCCCCACAGGGAAGCTTGTGGCGGCTCTGGCTGGGGTCTTCTTGTGGGACATTGAGAAGATACAAGATGAGGAGATCCGCAGGTGAGGACTTCTTGCACTTCACCCATGGACAGTTGGGATGGAGAGATATTATCCTATTTTAGGGAACTAAAACAGTCACTTTGACAAAGAAATTGCCCTCTTGTTGAAAATCTTGTAGCTAAAGACATTAGTTTTAATGCATTTCCATGTATATTTTCAGAGCGTGATTACCGTCAGTAAAAATAGCATGTTATTTACATAAAATTGCAAAATAATTTGTAACATGGCCAGCTTATTCTTATTCATAACAAAAAAGGCACCAATTTGCTACTAATGTAGTCTATTATTTGAGGTCACCCTTGAAGATATAAAGGGCATTATAAATGAAATTATTAATAATTTGTTAAAATTGAGAAATAAACATATTATTTAAGTATGTTGTATAGATTACGGTCATAGTTTTCAACTGTTTATTGTGCTGAATATAACAAGTATAACAAGTTGATAGTAACTCCTTAACTAGCTGGACATAATATAAAATGTTGTCCTCACAGAACAAGGTCTCCAATTGCAAAGGAGACCTTTGAAGCAATATTTTGGAGGCTATTATATTTCAAGTTCTTGCAGTCATGCTGTTGTTGCCAACAATATTGGCCTCTGGATGGACTTTTGCTGTCCACAGCTGATATAAATCAGCTATGGGCAGCATTTAGTGCAAGATGGTAACGCTTGCAGTAATCTGTGTCACTTTATGCATCTACAGGAAACTAGTTACTCTGGCGTGTTCTCTGGCATTTCATTTTCAAGACTTTAATCCATAGGAACTGTATGACGAAAGTACTAATTCTGTATTTATTATAACCTTACTATACATTGATACCTGTCACCGGCCCATGCCTACTTGTAACCAATCGGTAACTGCAACCCTCAGTGAGTTGGATTAATTTCCCTGTGAGCTATCGTGTGAGCTGTGACTTGTGTGCTAATCCTGTTTTGACACTGGCATTTCTTTAAAGATGTGGACTCGAGTTGGAAGCCATGGAAGCAGTGAAAAAGCTATGCACACCGTCTAGCAGCAGGGCCGGGCACCAGGAAGGTGGCTGGGAAGTTGTGGTGGACAAAAAGGATATCAGAGTGTGGAAGAGACAAATTTCCGACAGCCAGCTCTATGAATACAGAGGTCAGTATGGTTGCTATCTGACACCCAAGTTTCTGATGGGCACGTAGGACAACAATCTGAGTTGGCATTTTTGTTCTTGTTTTTTCCTGCAGTATTGGGTTCCTACCACGATGTCACACCGAGACAGTTCTTCAATGTACAGGTAAACTCTCATTAATCTCATTATGTTCCACTTAGTCTGTGTCACATTTAGAAGAGCAGTCGACTGAAACTGCTACTTGGAAGCTCAGAAAAAAGATGGGTTTGGAAAAATGTTTTGTAAGTCATAGGAATTTCCAAAAGTGCTTTTTACGCCGTTTGATATTCAAGTGAAGATAACCCCACAGATAGAAGTGCCCTAATTCAAAAATATAAAGAGCTGTTTTACTCTTTACTTCCCTTTTATGTTAAGAATAATCTGTATTCAGTATAGGTAACACTTGTCTATATTTTGCAAGTTTTAAGTTTTTTAGATTTGTCAGCTGTAGCTCATTTTAGTCCAGATGCCAAGAAATCTAAATAATATTCCTTTGTGACACTGCTGAATAAAATGTCAACTTCCACTTCTGCTGTTTCAATAATTGTTGATTATAAAGATAAAGTCCAGCTAAGATAATGTTTTGTACTGAAATGTCCTAAGAGTTTTAAAAGCCTAAAATTTGGAACAAAAATGCCTAGCACCACCTCAGGGTGGTACGCTCTCATCCACTGGTGGGTTTGTGCCATACTAGAAGCACGGAAGTCTAAAAAATGTCTCTTTTTTTTTTTTCTTATGCGTAGCATCAGAATCTAACAGAATTACGCTTTACATGGCCTGATTGATTCGCGTGGATGTAAACACACTTAATTAGCATTTTCTTTTTCGCAACATTTTTAAAAATTCGCTCAAAATTTGTATCACAAGGTTATTGTAAACCATAAATGCTTGTTCTGTATTTACTAACACTTTTCCCCTTTCCCTCAGTTGGACACTGAGTACAGGAAGAAGTGGGATTCATTGGTCATCAAGCTTGAAGTGGTTGACAGGGACGCCAACACGGGCTCGGAAGTTGTGCACTGGGCGACACACTTTCCAGTAAGCTTGCTGCTTATCCTCCCCGCAATGTTTTATGTATTAGAAACAAAGAAAATTACCACAATTTTTCAGTTGTAGAAACAAAATTGTCTTTATTGTTCCTTCACAGTATCCGTTGTTTTCAAGAGACTATGTTTATGTGCGGCGGTATGATGTTGACGAGGAAAATAACATGATGGTCTTGGTATCCAGGTGGGGCTCATAAATATTTGCACCTAATTGTAAACTTGATTGATATTTTGCACATTTACAGACATAAACCAAATGATGTGTGTATCTCATCTTGCTGTATGTTGTTGTTTTGTGTAGAGCTGTGCAGCATCCTAGAGTCCCAGAGACTCAAGAATTTGTGAGGGTCCACTCATACCAGTCAAAGATGGTCATTCGTCCTCATAAGTCCTTTGATGAGGTTTGAATTGTTCAGATATTTCAAGCTTATACAAATGTGTGTTTTTAAAGTTTGTATTGATTTGTCATTTTTCTTCACAGAACGGGTTTGATTACTTGCTGACCTACAGCGATGATCCACAGACGGTCTTTCCTCGTTACTGTGTGAGCTGGATGGTGTCAAGTGGTGAGCTCTTTTTCACTAAACTTACAGTTTCTACATTTAACTCTTGTTAGCTGTACATTCCTTTAGAATATATTTAATATACCAATTTCATACACGGAGCTGAAATAACCTCCTTCACTGTCTTAAAAAGTAGATTTTAGGGGTTTCAAAAATGGATTATTTAGCAACTGTTTCTACACTCTTCTCTGTTCTGTTAGGTATAATCAGTCTGAATAAAGACTAACAGTGCAGAATAGCAAAGTTGCACTATTAATCTTATTTTACCGCTAAAAATAATGTGCAATGACAATTAATCTAATCTAATTAAGGCTATAACAAAGTGAGCTCAGAATCTTATGATCTTGATGCAACTAAATTGGTATTGTGCCAAAAACATGATTGGGAACCCATCATTTTGTTGTTAAGCTGTAGTCAACAACCTAAAAACTAACATTATGTGGATATAGTAATTATTACATGACAAAACAAGGTTAACCTGAAATCCAATTTTAGGATGCTGAAATATAATCAAATTGCTGTTACTAAACCATCTTGAGATTTTGTTTTTCTCAAAACACTGAGATTGGGGAAATGTTTTCTTAACAAAATATGACTTTGGCATTTCTCCGCAGATAATAATGTTATAAAAATTTAGTATAATATTGTTCTCCCATTAGAAAAACAAGCACAGGATCAGTCTGGCGCTGAAGTTTGAAAACTTACCTTTTGAAATTCTTGAAAAGTGTACAAACCGTGTACACAGTGTTGTATCCTCAACACTTGGCCGTCGCTGTGGTGATTAAAAATTGATTTGTGCCCGTTTTAAAACTTAATGCTTTAAAAACACTGACGGTAAACCTAAAAAATGTTATACCTACATCAGAAGCTGAATAATATTTCAGAAAATTTGGGGAAATCCTGGAATTTTGAAATTGCAACTTTATAGGAACGCTATCCATGTTTATTATCTAGGTTGGAGAGTTTTTTATAATTTTTTGCGTTAGTTGCGTATTTATCATATGTTCCTGAGTAAAATCGCTGGTGAACTCCCTGCCAGGTATGCCAGACTTTCTAGAGAAGCTCCATACTGCTGCCTTGCGGGCCAAGAACTTGGAGGTCGGGATTCACGACTACACCGGCGTCATCAAATCCAGCGAGTCCAACCGTCAGCCGAGCCAGGAGCGCCTAGGTGCTGAAAACACACACACTGGTGGTCCTGGTCATATCTACGCTTGAGACGGAAGTCGTCCAGGAGTCAACTCTGGCATGTTTTAATTTGCACTTGAGTCTGTTTGAAGTCCTCCAATGAAACCTTTAGGGTACTGCTACAAATGAACCCCTTAACTGTCACCCCAAACACACCCACATGCAAGTCAATGGGGCCATAAGGACACCGGTGTCCTCATGACAGTTAAGGGGTTTGTAGTCCAACCTGCAGACACAGGTAGATGCCGTTATACTGTTTGTGAATGAGGCAGCCAGAATATGATGGATGGCATTACTATCCTTGTGGAGACAAGGTGCAGACTGATGACGGCGGCACAGTTTTGGTATCCAGCCAATCCCGTGTGTCTCTCATCATGGTTTGGCAGTGGCGTGTCTTCTGTAACTATAAGATCCAGCCAGCTTTCCTGTTTGTGAAGAGGCTTTTGCCAAAGCACTGTTTCTCTCTCTTTTCTTTTTTCAAAGCTCCATGGAAAGTCATGTGGTTTGTCTTGACTTTGATACAGGGAGGTGAATATGACTGAATCCTGGTGGACTTTATCACTGAAATGCAAGGCCTTGACCCAATGAACCCACTGCCTGATGAAGAACTGTGGCCGCTGTGAGAAATGCTTCACAAGAGGTTCCTGCATTTCATGGATGAGGAGGTTGTAGTTTTTTTTGCTGCACAATAGGGTCATTTTACTGGATAAGCAGTTGTATGTAAAAAAAATATTATTATTATTTTTTTTTACATATGAAGAAAAAAAACAGGAGTTTGTAGTCATCTCAGTGTTCAAAGCTGCCAGCCTTCTGAAGATATTGCAGTCTCAGCAGTACAGGCATAGTGTCTTACAAAAAACGCATAAATCCTCATTAGAAAAGGTACTAAAGTTTTTGTAGTGAGGCGGTTGTACAAAAACACACAAAGCAGTGCCCTGCGTAGACCGTGCCACATGACAATTTATCTGGATGTATATTTAAGTTCTCATTTCAAATCTTGTTTTTTGCCTTTCTCTGTTTAGTTTGTTTTCAGTCTGTGAGTTACGTGGTTTTCTCTTTTACTGTAGATCGGGCACATTTATTGTTTTTAGGTGCAAAAAGCTTCACAATACCTAACCCGAGTTTCAATTATACATTTTCTTGTTTTATGCAGGTTCTACTGAAACGTCATAGTGTTCTCCGTCGATGTTTATAATGAGCTGTATGCAGGGTCTCTAATGAATGTACAAAGTGAACCACATGCTGTGGATTGAAACCTTGCCTAATTAAACTGTTTACAGCTTGTTAAACTGACACCGACATGGTGTTTAACAAAGCCCTCCATGTTCTACTAAATTGTTATGTTCACAATTTGTAGTTGATGCATCTGAGTGAGTCTCTTGTTTCAGTGTAATTCAGTCTGCTTCCTGAATTCAGTGGTGAAGCATGTCCTGCTTTTTAAATAAACTTAGTAGTGAAATTTGATGTATTGAAATTTAAATGTTTGTTTCAGAAGCAGTCTGTCATAATCGAACTGAAAAGTGAAAATCTCAACCCAATAAAACATATTTGCTACTGTTAAACGTGTGAATAGATTTTTAAGGCTTTCCCTCAAGCTGTGCAATCTTTTTCGCTGTTCTTATTGGCCCTTTATTGCAAAAAGTTTAATATGACCTCACTAAGTAAATGAGGAGCAGTTCATGTTAACTATTTTCATTTATTGTCAATTTTTAGTTTGATAAATAAAATGAAATAACCTGAATTTGGAGTCTAACCAGATCATCTAAACGTCTTTGTCTGTCTCACCGTCTTCAGCTTGAGAACAGCTTTGATATATCATCCTGCCAGAGAAAAGGACAATCAGCATTGTCTCTGTTAAACCAATGTAGTTCAGTCTAATGGGATAAGGTATAAACCTCGTACTCCAGTCTGGGTGAAAGGTCGGAGTGAAGCTTCAGAGGCTCCTCGTGGTTTTACTGAAAGCACTGCTGAATCGATCAGCTGCTGAAAAATACTGTCAGTCATGCTACAAAACCTTTTGTACATGATACTAATTTTAATGTAGTATTAAAATTAGTATCATGAGTATTTAATGTAGTATTCATGTTTGACCATTAAGCCAAAAAAAAAAAAAATGCAATAAATGTGACTTTTCTTGTTTTTTTTATTACATTTTCATCACCTTTACTATTTCAATATAGAAAAAAATAAATACTGAGCATTTTAATTTACATAAGTATTTTCTTTTTGGATATATATTTTGATTAACACTTTTTAAAATACAATTTCAGTTAAAGTGGTCTCAGTTATTTAAAAAAATCTCATAAATGTAAAACTAATGCATATTGTACATCATTCTGAACTATAATTTTTAATTTAAACACTACAGACACATTTTCTGGGGTTTCTTCAGTAGCCGAGGGCTTATTTGGGCTTGGATAATGTACTGTGCATTAAATAGAACTGTGTTACAAAAATATGATATATTTAGATATATTAAATACATGTTTTTGATGTGGAATAAATTTTACACAATAACATAATAAAGGAGAGTATTTTTATAGGTAATGCAACCTCTATAACCATAATACATGATTGGTTTATTTTGGCTTGTTTCTTTCTTTCTTTTTGAATAGAAATTTGTTTTTTCATACATTGCTTTGCTGTATAATTTCAGATTACGAAGTCTGACAGAAATTCATTGTTCGCAGCAGTTTTGTTTCACCCATAGATACATAAGTCTTCCATCTCTATCCTATATTTATTTCTTACTTTTTTGTACATATTACCAAAGCAGAAAGAAGTGTGCATTAACATTTACGAGAATACTTTATAATTTTCTCATAGCTTTTGTTCTGTACTTTATAAATGCAAAGTAAATATCAATTCTGACTTTTGCACTGGTGGCTTATACATGAAAATAAGGAGATCTTGTATTGTCTGTTCTTGTCCTGTTTTCTGGATCTCTAAAACTGCTGCAGTTTTATTGATTTTCTTGTCTTTATTTTGATGAAGACATTTTGACAAGTCAGACAATGAACAAAATCAATGCAGTAATGATTTAATTTCCCAATGGCTAAAGTAGCTGGTAGTTATAACCCCCCTTTTTGACTTAACGTCAGTGTCGTGGGTTACTAATGCTCATCAGTAATTGTTGAAATGTTCTCAATATGACCTTCAGAATAAGAAAAGAAGAATAACAAGACAGAAAATATAGCTGAGGAGTTATAATTTTAAAAAGTACATGAAGCTTTGATGACGCAAGTTATGTTTATTCATGTAAATATTGATGATAAACCTGTGAAACACGTTCATGTTACATATTTATTACAAAGTATTTCTCCATTAAGAAGTTCACCATTTATAGTGCAAGGGTTGTCATTCATGGTGAGTTTTAAACTAGAAAAAATATATTTGTGGTTCTTATTTAAGACAAAATGAAAAAAGAATAGGCAAAATATGAATCGATTACAATAGGAAACACAAGGAAATAAGGAGTCTGGTTTTCACAAATGAAATTTATTGATGTGGTGTATCAGTTCTGATCAAACAGCGGTTGAATTTAAATAAGTAGCTGAGCTCTGGATAGAACAGGGTAAAGTAATTCCATCATTAATCCAGGTATATAAACTCGTCCTGAACACTTGTGTTTCAGTCTTTGTGCAGCAGTGGTTTGATTTACGCGTCTGTGATGCATCTGCAGTCCTGACAGGCGGAAGATCGTTTTAATGTATGACCTCTAGAGACTGAAATTATTGGACGAGTTAAAAGCCACCGAGCAATTACTGTAATTGATCGTTTCTATGAATGGGGCATATTTTGACCACCCAGCTTGTAGATAATGACAGCTTTATCTGTATGAATAATTTTAACTGCATGACCTCTGAACCACTGCCCCCCGTCCCCACCTCCATCCAGTTTATTCAGCTAAAAAAATTAACACACACAGAGCATTTAGTTACAATTTATTAGTCATAGTTCTGAATTTTAATGTGCATCATGAAGTAAAACAAGACATGTTGATTTAAACCAAACTCAGAAAAAAAAATTATTCAGTGGTTTGCAGTCATTATCAAGTCTTCATCCCTATTATAGAGTTTCAGATAGAGGAAATGCAAAACTGCGAACATGTAAAATATTTGGATACCTTCGCTTGGGAAATGACTGTAGATTGCGCTCACAAGCCTCCAAGGTGCTTGGCACAACCATGGACGCAGGATGCACTGCATGGTTAGATCAAGCACAATGGAGTCTTGGGCAAAGGCAAGAAAAGCCAACACATATCGCCAAAGTCTTCCCCTGCATTTCCGCCAAAGAACAGCGCAGATTATTGAATTCACGTGGTAGAAGGGCTTTTACAAAAGAACATATTTTTTATTTCTTAAAAAATACATCTTCTCTTAGCTTAAGCTTAAATCCTAAAAAACTCTATGTTATGATTTTTTCCTTTGGTTTCTACAATAGAATAATCCAGTTCAGTTCAGCAGCTTCTGCTAGGTAAAAGTCAAAAAGTTCTTTAGAGTCCTATCTTGTCGTTTGATTGGCTAGAACCTTTGGTTATACTTAGATCCCGCAATTAAAAACATCTGCAGAATATTAAAAGAAAAAGATTAGTCATAGGTCATGCTCACTGCGGAAAAAAAGGGTACCACCCTTCCTGCGCACAAACTGCGTCAAACCCCACCCTCTCGCCCTTCTCGCCTTTGTTTGAGACACGCCTGAACAAAAAGAAACGAGAAAATTCTGTAACTTATTTTTAACATATGCATTAGAAATGCCAAATAATTTTCATTGTGATGTGTGCAACAAGTCTAAGATTCACTGACTTGCATTTTTCTTGCAAGTGAAATTTTCCCACTGATCAATGGAAACTGAGTTCGGGCGATCTAACTTAGACTCATTGTGAACCCAGACTCTCGAATTTAGCTTGTAATTAACTCTAAAAGAGCCGCGGTGGCCCACTGACCTCAAGAATTATAGCTGTATCTCTGCAGTCCATCTGCAGACATTGACCATCTCCTCAACGCAAAGACACGACCCGTCTTTCATCTCAGTACTAACCTTGTTATCGGCCAGTGAGTGCAATGTCAAGAGTCAAGATACCATCAAGCTAAGGGAGTCGTTTCCCCAAAAGGTTTCTCAATCTTGTTACCTTCTCCAGTGTCTCTTTCAGCTCCCCAGAGACGTCTTACTCAAACGAGAAAGCGTGGTGAGATAATCAACTTAGAGCTCAGGCAACTGAACCACTTTGTGTGATGAAATGATATCGTAATGAATATCAATGCAGCAAGGAAAAACTCGCTATTCTTAGGGACCAAATGGTGCAGGGGTTGGAGGGATTTGTGCGAAGATGGTGGGCGATGGCGGTGGAAGTTTATCAGGATGAGCATATTTCCGTAAGATGAAGTAAAGTTGATGAGATGATTTTAATGTACTGATGATTATGACACATGAATATGATATCTTACCTTACTTTTTCCAAGCTTTCAGAAGGGTCATCCTAACAGAGATCTTTCAAAAACTGCTACCAAATCATCTATAAATCTTGATTTTGAATAGAAATGTTAGAAAAGACAAACCAGGTGTTAAATGCTCTTCTGACTGAAGGTCAAAGCAACCTACCTCTAAATAAAATACTCTTCATCTATTTTGGATTTTCCGGACAGCTTCAAGCCAAGAAACCCACCTTTGTGTCCCTTGGCCTCAGGTTGCTGTTTGGTGATGAAGACGTCTGGATGATCTGAGTAGAGTCTTGGGGTCTTCTAGCTTGCTCTACTTGTGAAAGACTGTTCTGACTTCGTCCTCAGCAGCCTTCAAGTCCCCATCTCCTGTGCCCCTCCTTCAAGCTAGGAGGAGTTGGCGACATTCTCTTGGGATAGGTGCTATGGCAATGAAGACTTGGTCAATCTGGGATTGGATACGGGGTTGGTGGAGTTTGGGGTAGGTGGGGGCGGCCGGTTCCGCATTTCATAAATATTAATACATAGTCTGCCCTCTCTAAATGGGTGGATTCTTTAATTTTGTTAGAGGGGGAAGTGCTTTATTCACTTAATGGCTTTTATTAGTGCCCAGTCCTCAACTCTTTCATTAGCTAAAGTGCTGCTATAATTTACAGGGTATAAAGGGGAGTGGGGTAGAAGCGGTGTCTGGGGAGGGCTGATCCTGCTGTTGCTGGACAGTAGACTTCACGCTCAACCACTGCAGCTTTTACTAAAAAGCATCTGGTTAGTTATATTCAGTCTATAACAAAAAAAATTCCCTTTATGAACCTTCTGGTCTTGTTAAAATTACCTTGACTTTGAAACATTGTGTAAAGACCTTGATTCTCAACATTGCACTGCAACAATTTAAGTATATAGATTTTGGAAAATCAAATGGTTTTCAGTAGAGAGTGCCAAAAACATTCCAGTATTGCCAAGTTGTCTTCCAGTTTCTTCTTTCCAGAAAACTAAATATTTCACACTTCTAGTGAGTAGAGATAAATCAGGGCTGCAAATGTACTTCAAATAGCTTTTGTTTGATACATTATTCTCCACGAGAAGTTTCGCCAAGTTTGTACATCCCCTGATAAATCACAAGATACGTTGCTTTATAATAAAAGAGGGATTAGCTTTGCTCTGATTTTAAGATTTCATCTTTAAAAAGCTCCATTCTTTTACTGTATTTGTCTTCATTTATTTATTCAGGACCACGTAGTTACAGAAATCTGCATTACTTAAAGCAGTTGAAACAAATAAGAGAAAAATAAAATGCAATGGTAAAAACACTAAATTCAGTGCTAGAATATATAAATTCATCATAATTTGGATTTCTATATACACAGCAAAGTTGAATTTGTTGAAATAGAAAACAAGAAAGATAACTGATATTTGCTTGCCTTTGCACGCACTAAAGCAATCGGCTTTATTCACCGACTTGTATCTGCAGAAACAACATGGCTCCTCCACCCTCCACTGGTGCATGCAGCATACTAACAGCAGTCTCTACCATAGCCCATGGCTGATAATAAAAGCTTTATTTTTGCTCTCTGGAGTTTTGTTACTTGCAAACAACTTGCATCTGATGACCCCCAGAACACATTTGAGCGAATGAACTCATTAACCTGAGTGGCCGTACCCCACAGGAGTGGGTGGGGGGAGGAATGGGCCCAGCAGTCTGAATAACTGGCTTCATCATCAATGTCACATAAATCACTTTTGCTTTCAAACAACGTTTTTTTTATTTTACCTCCTCTTCAGCCAGACTGAAATGTTCGCAGTGAAACGAGTTCTTCAACGTCACACTGCAGAAACGTTTTAGTCTCAAATTACATGCAGCTCGTGCAAAATGAACAGTGGAACAAGAAATAAGACAAATTCAATTGTACATTTATATTTTTATTGTACAGCTTCAAGTTGTTAATGCAAGCCTTAACCAACATTCAATATGAACTATTTATGGTGTTAGGTACTGCGGGTACTTCCAAATGTGTCGCATTGATGTCACTATTACAACAACACAGCAAACCACTTGACCACATGACAGAGGTGTTTTAGTTGACATCTGGTGATATTTGCTGAGCCATGCGGTGATTCGAAACCCAGTTCACTTTTTCACCAACTGGATAACATCTTCATCTTCCATAACATGGTCCTTCCCGACTTTCTGGGGGTTGTGTTTCACAGAGGAGCCCCACACCAGCGCGCTGGAATTAGAAGAAGAAAAAAAAAAAGAAAACCATTTATTCTTGGCTAAAATTATCAATTTACTACAGAGTGGCTAACATGGCAAAAAAGCATTTAGGTAAAGACAGAAAATCCCTCTAACTGCATGTGTCACAGTTTGACCAATCATCTCCCTTGAGGACGTTTAATGCTCTAAAGCACTAACACAGGGAGTGATTGATGGCTCTGCCTCACCCATTAGAAGATGCGGGTAAAATATACTGTAAGGTACAAAACTAAACTCACACATCCTGTAATGTCCAGAAAAATACCAGTTATTAAGATTTTTTTACAATTTAAATTAGGAATGCAGGGTCTGAAAAAAACCCTTTTCTCAGACCCAGGGATAATCCAACTACTCATATCTGAGTTTTATCTTAAAAATATTACAAATCTGAACATTAACGTGAGTTTTAGCAAAGAGTGAATAAGTGCAGCAAAATATTCCCAAGTGGGTGATGGGTCCTGCAGGAGTTGTACAATTTAATTTTATTTACTTTACAGACACCTGCAGTCTTGATGATAGAGCAGAGTGAACAGAACGTGTACAAATGCAGTGCAGCATGCAGAGTTCGATGAAGAGCGCGGCTATTGCCTTGGATAACGTGCAAATCTTGAAACTGCTCTGCATGTAAAATGCATCTGCAGGACCATCATTAATCTAACTGTGCTATTGTACAGATGCCAGATCTCAGGCTGACTCAGGCAGCACTAATATGACCGCTCTAAACTGTGAAGGATAAAATTCCTCTTAAATAGAAAGAGGCAATTGTCACATCAATGTTCACAGATGTTTTTTTTATTAACAGTTCTAGATTTTAAGATCTGTTTGTTTACTTCACTTCAAGCTTATGTTTTGAATTATATATACACTAAGATTATTTACTGTTTCAATTTAGTGTTTAATTGCAACTATATCTGTTAATCTAAACCTAAACATATTTTTAAATTAAATTTGCCATTCATAAATATTTTCTTTTATAGTACAATTAGTATACATATCCTTGGGTGTTTGCTTTTATTTAAATTTTCTCATTAGGATTTCATTAGAGCACACTCTTTCTAGTCTATAATATGCAATAAATAGAAGGTAATGCCTCTGATGATGTGTTCAGTCATTTACTGCAATAACTTCTTTTTAGCTTATGACATATCCATTGCTTCTGAAATTTGCGATCTTCATAAAAATCCCATAAAATCTATGAAACACACTAAATTAAGCATTAAACCTGGAGTAACCTGTGAAGTACTTACTACTTGAATTCTTTGATGAGATTTTTGTGAATCTTTAAGCAGAAATCCTCGACCGAAGTTCGTCCGTCAGGGAGTACAACAGGAGACGTGTAATCAGGAAGTTGGCCTTTGGGTTTGGTGTAGCTGTAAGTGAGCACATTATCCCAATCAGATTTTAACTTGTCAATATGCAAATATTTCAATTTGCCCACTTCAATCAGAATCCCCAGAGAAATACAAACAGAACAAATCAATCCCCCCTTACATGCGAACAAGCTTCAGGTAGTCCCACATCTTCTCCAGCAGGTCATCAAAGTTCCAGCGGTGGTGGGCAGAGATTGGGACGCAGTGGGGCACCTTGTAGATGATGTCCAGCTCTTCGATGGAGATCTGGTCGATTTTGTTGAGCACGTATATGCACGGGATGTAGACCCTGATGAGAAATGATTGGAGTCAGTAAGTACTTGCCTCTGACATTAAATTTGACCAAATGTGAAAGGAGAAAAAAAAAAGTCTGTCTTTACTAACTGCATTCTGCCTTCCACTTAAGTCACGACTTGAAGCAGAGTTTAACGTGACATTTATTTTTAGCAAACCGCAAGATGCAACACATCGCCATGTGTCACTGCTAATTTAATGAAGCCAAACTAAAATGGAAAAGCGCAGTGTGCAGCTCCTCTTTTAAAAATACCAACTTATTGTTCTCTTACATTGCTGTGCAGATACTTGATTCCGCTCTCATTTGCAGCATTGCTTTAGTTCATTAAGTTTTACATATACTAGTGACCATACGTTTCAGGCCCACCACAGCTTTTGAAGTTAGAATATTGAGCAGTAAATTAAAAAGGTTTAGTTTTCCTTATTTTAAGACATGTTCTTTAAATTAGCTGTTTGGGAACACTGTGATAATTGTGTTATAATTATTGCAGCCTCTTCTCCTAGAAACTCTCACATTTAGCCCTCCTGCCCCCCCAAAAATCAGATATGCAGATGAGATAACTGAAACACAGACTGACTGCTGTAATTTCTGTGCCTAGTACAGATGTGTTTAATTCAACATTTGTCACATAATCCTTTCTCGGAAACCAGCTTTTAAAGAGAGCAAAGCTCTAACACAGAGGTTTAGGTGCAGCTGCACTGCTGTAGACATATCGGTGGACATTTGATTTCAGAGAGCAACAAGCCACACCCAGAGAGACAAACGACGGAGAGCCCGCTTCAGCAGCTTACCGATTTCCCTCCACCACATCGATGAGGTCATCAGCCGTGACGTCGCTGCGCAAGGTGATGTCGGCGTTGTGGATCTTATACTCGGCCAGGATGCTCTTAACGGTTTCGAAATCTAGCTCATTTTGTGCACACTGACGACACAGATGAAAAAGAAAAGACGCAGAATAAAAACATTTTAAATTTGCACTGATGAATACTTTTTGTCAGCAGGAGAAGCAAATAAACCCCAAAAAACTGGGTAAAATAATTTCCCCAAACTTCTACTTATTCCGGTATTTATTACCTGATCTAATTTTATAAATTGTTTTGTACTGACTTTTTAAAATGATTCCTGTTAAGTATATTATTGCATGGCATTTTGACTCCTTGTTATTATTCTGGTGACTCATTTCATATGGTAAATTACTTTCTTTTATCAAGTTTATTTAACTTTTTTTTTTTTTGCTCTGCTAAATGTTTTACTACATATTTTAGTAACTGTTTTATGCAGACAATCTTTAAGCATTTATGACAATACTCCCCTCATGTATAATATGTTGTCATTCAGCATCAACATTTACAGTGTAGAATTTTGTCTATTCTGGAAACTTGACTTCATCTTGCTGTTACTATATTTGTTAGTGAGCCAGAAATACATATCAAGTTGAAGTAGATTCTTGTTGGAATTGTTTTTTAAAAACAGGAACATGTCATAATGCAACCAACCAGTTCTATATAAGAAGTCCTGCAGTGCAGTGAGAGACGTACTGTAGCAGTAAAGTTGATGCCTCCTTTGTCCTTCTTCTTGAAACCAATGTTGGGCGGTTGCTTGTTAAGTCGGATGCCAAAGCCCTCCAGCTCATGTTCTATTAGCTTCTTATGAAGAAGAGGCTTTAACACATCAAGTACTATCAGGATTAGATTGCAAGTTCGAGCCACTGAGAGAGGGAGAGAGGAAAAAAACAATTTGTGCTGTAGGGAATACAGTTTATGTCTTCGGTGGATACAATTAAAAATATAAAAACAACAGTTGTTTCTTATATTTCTTTACTAATGTTAAACAGATGTCACAGTTCAGTGTTTGCTAGAGTTCGTCCTAATGACTATTCTTAAATGCAGCACAGTTACGGAGGTATAACATGAATCAATAAACCAAGCTAACAAAGGATCATCTTTCGGTATAAAAACACATTCTATATGACAGATTTCCATAAAGAACAGAGAGAATCAAGTTTTGAAATATATATTTTTTTCACACTATACTTTCTTTTGTCATATTTATCCAGACCTGGAAAATCTTCAGTTAAATTTTCATACTTTTCCAGCCTGTACAAGAACCCTGCTAATATTTCTAACAATTTGCATGCATTAACACAAACCTAGGGAAACTCTATTTGCAAAAATAATATTCGGATGTTTTTTTAAGATTTTCAACAAATATCAATAGTCCCAACAGTACCTGCAATAACCTGCCTGCCTCTGCCCTTGCCATCCTTGGCTCCCTCAATGATTCCAGGTAGATCCAAAAGCTAAGAAGAAATCATTTAAAAGGGATATATCTTTTCACTCAACCAGGCTTCAGCATATTTTCCCAGATGGTAAAGAAAGAGTATATTTTAGTACCTGAATTTTGGCACCTTTATACCGAATGACTCCAGGCACTGTTGTAAGGGTGGTGAACTCATACGCTGCAACTTCTGAGTACACACCCGCAAGGTTACTGAGCAGCGTGGACTTTCCTACGGATGGGAAACCAACAAAACCCACTCTGGCATCACCGGTTTTTGCAACGTCAAAGCCTGAAAGTTAGAGAAACATCAAAATATTAACTATATTTTTATGTTTTATAGGAGAGTCCCTCTACTCAGAAGGAAATAAACCAAGATTAGAGCAATACTTGGACTAAATCCACAGTATTGAGATATTACCTTCCCCTGTTGCACCCCCACTGCCTCCTTTTGGTGTGATCAGCTCCCTCCTCAGCTTTGCTAGACGTGCTTTGAGCAGACCCAAGTGGTGAGCTGTGGCCTTGTTCTTCTGCGTCCTGGCCATCTACAGGAAGAAGTGACACTAGTTGGTATTTGAACAGCAATCATCATCAAAAGGACATTTATTATGTACCAAAAAAGTAACACTGAGTAATTTATCAGAACATCTGATTCACTACTTCATAATGATTTCATCTGAAAATATAAAGTTCTGTGTACATTTCTGTATTTTATTTCTAAAATGAAGAAAAAACAACAAATTTTAAGCAGTAGAAAACTCATTTACAATTTTTTAACATAAAACTAATACAGTAGGAAATGTATGTCTATGTTAGAACAGGGTAAAGGTTTTCTAGCAAATATGCATAGCGTATACTGTATATTTAGTTGACCACAGCAGGTTCAGCAGATAGAAAATAACATTACAACACTTGCAACTTTTTTTCAGACCTAAAACAACAGTGATCAAATTAGAATTTTTTTTGTAGAATACCAAACTTCTTGAGGATTAAAGACAAGACATTTGTATCACAGCTCAAACAAGAAATACATATAACATTAATATTTTGTGAGTATAAAACCTGCAGCTTAAGCTTAAACAAAATTGTTCTGCTAAAAACACATGTATTAGATATTAATAGCATATACAGTAACCTCAAATGAATCAAATCATAAATAAAAACATAAATACTGAAAAACAGTCAAAAGGTTTACATTAAAACATTATTTGGTCAGGAGTTATATTATGTACTTATTTGACACATTTTATCGTCATTCATTTTTTGTTTCGTAATGCTGGACCAATGCAGTCATTATCTCTAAAGATAGTTCATATGTATAATTAATACTACCCGCAGAGAGTCTGTTTTCTCCAACATCAGACCTGTCGCCTTTAATGTTGTTTTTTCTTTAAAATTATGTCATTTATTTTGGGTGCTAGTTGAACAGGGAGTTGTTACAATAACAATATTGGCAGTACTGCAGTGTTCAATTCATAGATTATCTGTAAGTAAAATACAATTATAAAAATCTATACGTAAAAACGATAACCGTGAAAAAGCCGGGCGGCTAAAAACTACTGGTATTAGAATATTTCAGCTACTGCTAACAGCTAACTGTTAGCTAAAACGTGACTAACTCAAACACTCCCATCTGGTAATGTTTATCTTACCTCATTTTCTATCTCCGCTATCTTGGCGAGTATACTCATTATGACTATGTATCCAGTTCGCAATTAACGTCAATGAAATTATTTGTAGAAACTTTACAAATGATTTGGCAACGTTTAGCCGTTTTAGCAAGCACACGCCACAGAACTGCCGCTGTACGAGAATTCACAGCAAATCTCGCGATATCAAAGGAGCAAGGAGCGCGTTACCCGGCGTTTTGGCTGACAAAACTCTGCTTCACTAGATAGGAATAATCTGTTTCATTATTAATTTCTATCTATCTATCTATCTATCTATCTATCTATCTATCTATCTATCTATCTATCTATCTATCTATCTATCTATCTATCTATCTATCTATCTATCTATCTATCTATCTATCTATCTATCTATCTATCTATCTATCTATCTATCTATCTATCTATCTAGTTATGAAAAGAATTACTTCAGGGTGCTATTTACTCAAGAAGCACAACAGTGCAATAAAATCTCTTTACAGATGGATCTGGCTTATATTAGCTGCAATATTATATACGATATATGGAATATCTAATAATATACGAGTCTCACCCATTCCATGACGTGCTGGCTGGATACAGGAGCACCTTCAGCCAGAGACTCATTTTGCCACAGAGCGCCACTGAAAGTAATTTTTGCCTGTTGCCACCAGGCTTTACAATGCCCAAGTCTGTGTTAACTTATTAAACCATTTTCTGCGCTCATTTATAGGTTATTTATTGATTAATATATTGCATGTGACTGCTTGCTATTTATTTATTTGTTTATATCTAGTCATTTTGAATTTATCACTCTCATATATATATATATATATATATATATATATATATATGAGAGTGATAAATTCACTCTCATATATATATATATATATATATGAGAGTGAGATATATATATATATATATATATATATATATATATATATATATATATATATATATACAAACGTTGTATTTATTACCTAAGATGGAGTAGCTTTCAACAAATAAGCAAGTTCCCCTTGGGGATTAACAAAGTATATTCTATTCTATTCTATTCTATTCTATTCTATTCTATTCTATTCTATTCTATTCTATTCTATTCTAATATGTTTCAATTCATTTGCATTGCAGCACTTTTTAGGACAATGCAAGAAAGATCTTAAATCAAAACTTATTTCTATAAGACTGCTCCAGGGCTGAACTGATCTTCGTATAATAGCTCCTCAGACATGCAAACAATGTGACCCCTGTGACAATTGACTGGGATGACAGTGGTCCAGGAGACAGGTGGTGCTGAGGAAGGAGGCAAGTTGCTGGTTTGAATACCTGCTCCACCCGTGTCAGTTGTTGTGCCTGCTGGTTGTGGTTAGAGGGCCTGATTGTGCTGATTGTGTAGCAGCTTCACTTCTGATCAGGCTTCCTCAGGGTAGCTGCAACGTAGATTACTACCATCAGCGTGTGAATGACTGAATGTAGTGTATAAAGTGCTTTGGAGTTCTCTGGACTTGACAAAAATTATATGCAAGTACAGTTCATAAATTAAAATTTAATTTTTGATGCCTGGCAACAAGTCTTGTATATCTTCGTACATGTTTGGCTCACTGTTCCTGAGCAGAAACATTTTTATTCTACCACATTGGAAAGCTTACCTGGAGAAATGTAGTATTTAAGGTCATGCCACAGCATCTGATGCAGATTTAGGTTCAGACTTTGACTAGGCTACTCAAAAATCTTTATTTTGTGTCCATACAAGTTGACTTACAGGTGTGCTTTGAATCCTGTTCCTAAAACTCTTTGGATGAGGGAAAATATTTTCCTGCATCCAGATATCTTTCCTACTGTATTTTATCGATTTCTTTATTCTACAAGTAAAAATATTTGCACGTGGGATGCAAGTTTAGTTTTGTCCACATAATAGAATGTATAAGAAATTGAGCAAATTTGTCAGGGAACAAATACCTTTTCATTGCACTGTAAACAAATGAACATAGAAACCATCTTTTTAAATCGTCCGACATGTCACACAAGGAAAAACAAAGAAGAACTCAGACCCATCTAATTGGGTATTTTTTATTTGCTTTATCGTTTAGGTTGCATACAACAGAATCTCTCATTGGTTTCTAAGTTGTTAATGTTTGTGGACTGCACATCCGGTTGTTTATGTTTGAGTGCTGGCCGAGCTGCTGATTTTATGAGTGTTAATTTTCTTCATTCTTGAAAAGATTACATCAGTGGGGTCTTATGCTGAAGTAATGCCTAATTAATTAATTTTTCTATCCTTTTGAAAAACTCAGACAAATCTTCTCCATTTCCAGGTTTTTCCCACCATATGCCATTTCTGACTCTTCACTTTTTTTTTTCCTGCCGTTTATTTGTCGGAAGAGGTGTGCTTGTCCTCATGAAAATATATAAAAATATGTATTTATTCAGCTTTAAAAGGTAGATAGGGTTTACAGTTGTTGTTCGGCATATTTTGTTGCCCAACTTGGAAGACAGAGAGCATAGATAACGCAGGAGAGGACAGGAGTTAAGACACAGCAAGACATGGGTGGGATTACTTCGTTTATGATCATTCAGTGCATTTCATTAGACCTGTATAAGTCTAAGTAAATGCATTTTTATCAAGAACCAAAAATAATAATAAAAAACAACAAACAAAAGAAACTAAATGTGGCTTTGTTGGATTAGACAACACTACAAATTGAGAACTGACAACAATAAACCCATGCCCATACGACTTTTTTTAAAAAATGGGTATAGATCTTTAGATCATATGTCAGCCAGCATTGAAGTGCATTCATTAAAAATTAAGTGCAAGTACAGATTTTCGATGCATTCAATTGAGTTGAGGATTAAACTATGTGCAACATCTCCCCCCCTTAAAAATAGTCATTCTACAGGGGGCACTCTGCAAAAAAATGTTTAAAAAACGCTATAGTTGATGCTGTTTTCTAACCTAAAACATACTGTACGTGTTTGTTTCCTCATTTCAAGCTTTTTACCTTATCTCTGAGCGACTGTGTGTTGGAGTGCTATTTACCTGCCGTCTAGTGTCACTTCACTATTTCCATCATATCGCTGACATGCTCTCTGTCTGGTTTCTCAGCAGATTCTCAGTTTGCAACTGAGTCAAGCCAGCAAAAGTGCAAAGTCCATGAGAAGCACTACTTTAGTGCAATAGTTTCACGCCTGGTAACCTTGACACCTAGAGCTGGCTACCTCTGCATAGAGACGGAGTAGAGTTCCTGTCAGAGCCTGGGGCGGCCTTTTATTACTGAGGGAAGGGCCATTATTTGTGGTCTATCACCAGAGCATGGATAACATCAACTTTTGAGGTAATAAAAATAAGAACAGCTTGAAGTTATCCGTTAAAATGCATCGTCCCCAGGAAGTCGGATTCTGTCATCAGAATTTGGATAATACTTATTGAAACCATAAGGCTTTACAGTAAATGCAACTTCGCCATATGATGGCAAAAGTCTTGAGCGGAGGCATTCCCCGTTTGGACTCTAGCTGCTCTCCGAGGAGGTCGGCGGCGCCGTAGAGGATGACCTCCTCCGTGACACCGACTGTGAGCGCTCAGGGCTGTGTTTGTCATAAGGCTGGAGCTGCACTTCCAGGAAGTCTCTGTGCTGCTGGTTGATGACCTGGCTGATGAGTCCAGGAAGAGCTTGCAAGTTAGTCAGTAGGGTTTCCAGCTTTGTTTCCAGCAACGCAATCCTCTTCTCCATGTCCTCCCCTCTCTCGTTCAAGTCTGACACCATGTCATACATGACGTTCTGCGTCTGCAACGGCAGAGAGGAAACACACTTGGTGCAATCAGTCTTTCAACTTGTTGTTCATTCTTCACTGCTAACATGTGCAGGTTGTAACATTCATGAATATATAGATAAAAACACTTCTTTGACATCCATTTAAATATGTAGTTTATGTTGATTCTGTAAGAAAAGAGGAAAGAAAAAGTTACCAATAATTAAAACATATACTTTATTAATGCGTTTAATTCCAATTTGCAGACTTTACATTAGAAAATACCTAAAAAACAAAGCAGAAATTAAAATCCATTCATGTACCCTAGTTAAAATAATGTAATCTATGTAACACGCAAAGTAGCGTTCCAGCATCTCCACATTTTAAAAATGAGATTTCAAGGTTATGTCTTCAAGATGTGGATTTGTAATTCAAATTGTAGATTTAAATGCTAAATGTCATTACTGTCAAATGAAACAAGAAACAAATCTCAAATGGGCTAAGATTTGAGATTTATGTTACTTCATTTTAAATTTGAACCTTGATACTGTCTGTTGTACTTGGAATGTCCTCCCATGTTAGTTTCTTCTTCTGTTTCTAATTGTTGAATACAGGAAAATTTCACCTTCTAAGACAACCAGTGGTTAAAATAGGAACTGCAGTAAAAGCAGTGGACCTCAAGGGAGAGGTATAAAAGTCAAAGGAACACGTTCCAAGTCTAAATCTTCTCTGGACATCTGGTTTTCAAAGTTATGTCAATAGCTTGAATGTAAATTGATCCTAAAGCTTCCTGAGGAGCTTTGCCAACTATGTGACAGAGGAGAAAAATTATTATAATAAAAATACAGGATTTCGGAGATAAAACTATAAGTGATGCTTCTGTTAATTACAGTGTGTCCACACTATAATTAATGCAAAGTCATCCACAACTTAAAGTATCAAAGTCTCACTGTAACCACTTTTAACATTCTTTCAAAGAAGCTGACTTTAGCCCTCACTGCATTTGGAACCAGGAGAAATAAATGGGAGCTCGGATTAAAAACACAATCCAAAAGATGTAACATGCCTGATAACAGTTCTTTTTCTTTGAACCATTGCTTCTGTACATATTTATTATTTTGAATATTTTTGTTTATGTACATTTACCAGTGTATAGTTAATCTAATTTTCCTCTCTGGATTTTTGTTTGAACAGCTGGATTTCCTGAAACTTTTCCTGGAGCAGATGTTTTGCTCTTCACCTCCCTGCGTCTCATGTGTATTTGAAACATGAGAGATTTTACTGCCAATGTGCAAAGTTTGATCTGTCATATAGTTACATTACCATCTTCTCAAACCACAACTTGGCAAGAAACCTGTTTCGCATAAATAACCTGAATAAGGACCCAATACTAAACTATTTTAATTTTTCTGGTAAAATCCACAGATTTCTATTTATGTTTCAAATTGTTCTCATGATGCAAAACAGTTGTGAGAATATTTGAGTTATTGTTCTGCTGAAATCTGAAGAGAAATAATAAAAAAGCAGTTTAAGACAAACAAACAATACTTTAATAGTGCTACTTAAAGCTGATGTCCACAACATCGCAGAACTCACGAGGGACCATTTTTGTACAAAATTTGCAAGAAATTATGTTTCAGTGCAGAACAAACCATATTAATTGTTGGCCTGGAGGACACAGGAAATGTGCCAGCTGAAGTCGCTTTCTGCTCTTTTTGCAGTCTGTTCCTCCTGAACTCTTAGCTTTCTATATTCCTCAACTGCAGATGTAGAAACTCTTGTCACATGTCAGACATGCCTTCAGGGTGAAACCGTCAGAGGATGGTTTCTGTGGGATTACTCAGTGTATGACTAATAATCCTTGGCAGGCCAGAGGCAATGTCGTCCATCACTTACCTTGTCCTATTCTGATTTAAGGCAGGAATGATGGAAAAGTTTGCTTATCTGTTGCAGTGTTGACTGAAGAAACATTGGCAGTGCTAAATATGCCGGTGACAACAGTTTTACTTTGTTCTATTATATTTATGAATCCATATATCCATCATGCAAAGATTTCTGAATGAATCACAAAATTACTGCTCTGCAAAAGTGTTCACAACCCCTTGCACTTTTTCAGATTTTTTTCACGAACTTAAACGTACTTGACTCAGACCGACATGACGTAGCACGTAATTGTGAAGTATATAGAGAAGGTTAGGATATTTTAAAAAGATTTGACCAAAAATGTTTGTACAAATAAAATTTGAAATGAATGGCATGCATCTATATGCCGCCCTCCTGAACATAATATATTACAAATGCACGCCATACTTTTCAGATTTTTTTATTTGTCCAAAAACCATAAAACCATCAATCGCTTTCCTTCCATCTCACAGTTATGTGCCATGTTTTGCTTATCGATAGCATAAAATCCTGTTACATTTGTGACTGTAATATAACAAAATAAACCAATGTACAATTTTGAGAACACTGTATTTGGTACTAGATGCAGCTCTTTAGGTAAAAACCTAACTGTGAGTGATGAAGTGAGAAGGAATTAAACTTTAATGGCAAACAACCTGGCCCAGCAATTTGTGCAGGAGTCAATTTCATTAAGAGAGCAAGAAAAGATTCACTTTATGCATGAAACAAACCACCAGCTGACATTGTGAAAGCAGGAGGAAAAGGAGGCAATCAGAGACGGAGCACACAGAAAACAGGCTGTGCAGGAGATAATGAATTAAAGAGATCCACCGTGATCTGATGATTTTCAGAGAGCACTGCAGTGGCAATTCATCTTCGACAGCTGCACATGTTGAGCTCAATTTTTCTACAGCAAATCTTCCAAAAAAAAGAGAAAAAAGACGTTTTACTGCCCTCTCGTGGTTGTGGCTTCTCATGACAATAGCTCGGACCAAAATGAAGTGAATCGGTCGTTAGCCAGTTTCTCCCCATGACATGTTCCGAGTCTGACTGGTGTTTTACAGCAAGAGATGATTGGGCGATATCGGCTAACACTCTCAGTGACATGCTGGATTACGTCCAGCTTGACTGTGTCGTGTTTTTGAATGTCAGAGTGGTCTCCTTTCCCCCTCCTCTGCCTTTATTTCAGGCTGAATCATCAGATCACAGCGTGTCTCCCTTCCCAGGTTAGTGTTTGTGCTGCGTCAGGCTGGCACCCTGCCTGCGCTCTCCCAGAGGGATGTCCACTTGTAGTTAGTGACTCTAAAGGCGAAGGAGATGAAAAATTACACTGCATTAAAAAATGAAAAGTATTTATTGGAGGGCATATCTTGGAATAAATACCTTAACTGTTAAATAAAGAAAGGCTATTATTTCATACCCAGACACTTTCAGGTGAGTGGACCACACAACAGAACATAGATGTAAAGCCTGTCTGTTTATTTGACACCTGTAGACTTTGTCTACACCAGAACACCAACTTAGTGAGTGAAACAGCATGCATTAAGCTCACTCACAGGAGTTAAGCGAAGTATATTTACAGTGGAACAGTCTATCTTACCTTAGCAAGGTCCACTAGTGAGTTTGCTTGGTCATTCAGCTTGCGTTGCTCCATTTTAACACTTCTCAATCTGAACACAAGACCATTCACAACCCGGTAAATCAACGCTGTCAGAAATAATTTTTTAGGTTGTGCACACACAAGGGCATACACACGGAGAGCACTCCTGGGACATGCACAGGATGTGTGTAGAGAATGGAGGGATTGAAGAGAGAGGGGGAGGAGGGGAAGAAGGGCAGGGGAGGGCAATCTGTTTGGCTGAACTGCATGCAAGTGGGAAGGAGGCCACAGAGGGGGGAGAGCGAGATCAGCTCTGCATCCTCGACCAATTTTCACACAAGGGGAAGGAAGGGATCTCAGAGTGTCTATGTTGTATACAAACACTCATGTTCTGATGTGGTATTGTTAAAAACACGGGGAAGGTCTTCTGTTGACTCTTTATGTTTCTTTCTCAGTAAGTCAACGGCATCCATGCTTATGGACGGAAACAGAAGACTGTCTCTATATGTAGTCATACCCGTTGAATTGTTACTCATTTTTGCACATTACAGTAGGAAACTTTGGTGTATTGTAATGGGATTTTATGTAATTAATCAACACAAAGTGGTGAATAATTGGGAAGTGCTAGAAAAAAAATATCCACAATTTTCAAATTTGATTACACCCAATGATTTAACACTTTGTTTAATACTTTCCTTCATTTTCAGGTCAAACCTTTTAATTATAAGTCCAGATAGTAAAATTTGGTCTCATCTAGAAAACCTTCTTTGACAGATTCCTTCTTTATTTATTGTGTCCCCTGCATAACTCGTGGAAAACTAAGCTAACCTGTTTATGGCTGCCTTAAATAATGACTTTGGTTTTATCACTCTTCTAGAAAAGGACATATTTGAGAAGTGCACAAGTATGTGCATAGTTTGTCCAGTCTAGAGATTCTCCCACCTGAGCAGAGCATTTCTGCAGTGCCTCCAGAGTTACCCTGAGCCTCCTGGCTCTGTTTCTTGGTAGGTTTGCAATGCATTTTCTACGTTGTCAGATGATCCACTCAACAATATTTTATAATACGGTAAAGCCTTGGAATATTGTTTTATATCCCAGTCTTGTGTTAAACCACTAGCGATTTATGCTAATAATTTCCTCTAACAAAATTATCACAAATTAAACACAGGCCTATTTGCTAATTTGCTAATCGACTTGTGAAAGTAGTTGGTTGCACTAGATTTTAATTAGGGGCATCAGGGTAAAATGGGATGAATACAAATGCACATCTCACTTTTCAGATTTGTATTGGTGACAATAATAACAATAATAAAAACAAAAACAAGAACATTTTTCCTTTTGGTTTACAATTATGAACCAATTTGTTTATCACAAATTCCATGAAAATACATTGATGTTTGTGTTGTAATGTGACCAAATATAACAAGCTTCAAGAGATATAAGTACTTTTTAAAGACACTTTAATGCTTGTTATTTTACTGCAGTTTATACAAATGCCTTGTGTGTCATTGTTCTTTTTACAGAATTTTCAATATTAACTTAGAAAACCTCTAAAGCATTGTAATTTTACTATTAAAGGCTTAATATTTTGTGGTATTTACCTGGTGAAACATAAACTGCAAAACTGCAACCTAAGCTATTTTTTTTTTTACCACAGAAGAAAAGACGTACAAAAGTGATAAAAGTTAATGTATTCACTACAGACATCGCCTGAGGAATCACACTGCCTGTTTAATTAGGCCACTGAAGTCTCTTTTCAATTACATTCTCATGGGGCCCAAAAGCCGCAACTTCCTCCTGCAGTGTGTCAACTAAACATGGATTCAAGATATTAATTCATCGTTTTCATCGGAATCATAATAGGCAAAGACAAATATTGCTTTTGAGATCTAATGTTTGGAATATTGATTTAGAAATCTCTCAAAACCCACAGCTTTGAGCAAAGCTCAAATTGTTATAATTTAAATAATAATTTGAAACTCAAATGTGAACTAGTATCAAGAAATACATGGGACAAAAAATAAATAAAATCTATCAATCGTTTTGCAGGGCAAGTTAATTTTATTGTCTGGTGATAGACAGATGTGGAGCAAAAATAATACTTTTGGCCAGCAGAGGGCGCCACAGGAGCCAAAACGAAACCTGCAACAGCGAGTTAATATCCTCACAGCTGAGTCCAGAAGGATTCCTCCTTCCGTTTTATTTATTAAAAAAAATAACAAAACAAACAAAGAAGGCGGTTTCAGTGAGGTTTTAAGAGATGTAATGTTTTTTGTGTTAAATTGAAAGAAAGATTTCACAATAGTTGGAGAGCTTTGAGAACGAAGCAGCTCAAGGTCAGAATGAATTGAAGTTAAATTCAGTCTTTTCTTTCCACCTCGGTCAATTAGTCCTCTCAGGGCGTTCTCCTTTTAAACGAGCACTCTAAAGCTGCTTGCTATTCATCAGGGGAAAACGGCTACGCTAAGCTTTTCAACGCCACACTAAATCTTTCAAGGCAATCTCAGTTAGTGCTGCTGCCCTGTGTCTCTTTCTTTGTCATGACCGCCACTTCTAAGTTAAGACATTTGACCACATGACTGAATAAATAAAAATGTTTTCACTTGTGTAGATTAAGAATTTATATCTAGATTGGATGTAATTGTTATATATAAAAAAATTATCTGGCACAATTAACAAAGCTATTTGACGAAAAGATACACAGTACTGTGCAAGAGCTCTAGATTATATTTCATTTCCTGTTTTGCTTCCAAGTAACCAGCTATTCCTTAAAAATGTCTTGATTAACAGTTCCCCAGGTTTTCTAAAAAACTGTGATCGCTGCATCCTGTAAAGATCCCTTTTAAAATACATATTTTTCCGCTGCGTTTTATGTGTAAACTGGTTTATCTCTTCTGTTTAGAAAGATGTGTATTATTCAGGGATTTAACTAACTTTAAAAGCAAAACATTCCTCAGAAAATGGTCAGATACAAAGTGCAACTCCAGAGAAAAAGCACAGAAAGCCTGAAGAGATTCCATGAACGCTTCACTCCTTAAAAGTAAAATATACAAAAACAAACACTGACTATACAGTGCTGTAAAAAAATCCTCCTAGATAAGTTTGAATCTGAAATTTTGAAAATGCTGTCTAGTTTCCAAAGATTGTGGTGGTATGAAGCAGTTACTCAGTCATTAGCGGTAGCCTGCTTTCTGTTTGACAGCGTCACGCTGGTGGTCACTGTTGAGTCTCTTCAGAGCAAATGGGTTTGCTCGGAGTTTGACCTTCCTCACAGGTCACTCTCTGCGTCTTCAGTTCAATGATCTCTGAACTAACAAGCACTATCCTGCTTCCTGGTATGTTTCCCACTTCAACCTTGAGGATGAAAATTAATGGTAATCCCTTGGAGGGGGACTTTGGGGTTGCATGGGGACACTTCAATTCTCAGCCGTAATGGCCTAAAACCTGGTGTAAGACATTTGTTTGTATACTGACCATGTCTGATCCAAACACCCTCGGCAGTATTTAGACACTCTCTCCTGCAGATGCTCCTAATTACCCTTGTATGACTGACGAATGTCCTAGTTACTGCACTGGTTAACAGCTTGGGTGTATGCTACTGAGTCGTCAAACAGAGAAATGGAGGAAAATGCGGCTGCAAATGCTGCAACAGGCGTAATAATGGTTCCACTCGCCGAAAGATGACCCCCCCCCCAAGCCCTGCTCTATATGAGCACGACGGCTCCGCTGCATGTAACAAGTCTTCTAGGGACTTTATAAATTATAAATCGGCAGGTCTGCCTTGATGGGGAGCGCTAGCTGTCATCCTTCGGTATGTGAAAGCACAGTTGATTGGAGTTTAATCAGTAGCTTTCTGATTAAAGGTCAGAGGTCATCACATCCATGCAGAAATGGAAAGAAAAACACCCTCCATCACTGATAATTGAAATTCACATGACATGGATCTGTGGATGTGTTCAGAATATGCAGTAGGCGTGTTAAAAAGTTGTACTTCTTTGCATTTTCAATTCTATTTTCCTTTTTTTTTTACATTAAAGTCCTGTGCAGCACCTTAAATAACACGGACATCTTCATGTGATGCAAAAGGCATGAATTTCACTTATCAAATGAGGGAGTGCCATTTTTTAGTAGCATCATCGGGTTCAAGGACAAGCTCTCGTTGGCATGCACACAACAGGTCTCTATCTACATTAAAGGCGAAGACTTACTTTCGAGCTCTATTGCATTGTGTCGACACAAACAGGAAAAAAAGGAAACATGAAGTAGACAGATGAATTTTTACAACATCAGATAAACATATTCAGATGAAAAAAACCCCTGCTAGTACAGGTTGGAGTGATCAACTCTTACGATGTCGCCTCACCTATGAACTGCAATGTGTCCGGATTTACAGATCTGCTCATCATCGACATGAACGTCATATTAATTTTGAGCTTTTGATGAGGTATTTGAACAGTTCTTTCTCAAAGTCAAATGTATTTAGCGCATAGAGATTTACTATTTGCTTAATTATGCTTTTTATCTGCATAGATATGTAAGTTGGGTATTTTTCCTGTCAAGAACAGTTCATAAATAGCCACCTTATCATGATGCTGCTACCACCATGCATGTTTAAGAGTTGAACCCAGCGACTCTGCTCAGAACTAACTGAGTTGATTTGAGTTGAATGTCCCCTCAAATTAAGAGATGATAGATGAGACCAAGTCCAAAATGGGAGGTCCAATTAGCAAATGATCCCTAACATTAAAACTGATTTTGGATTGGATAAAACAGATAATCATTAAACTTCTGGAATAGCATGTGAGGATCATCCTTAAACAGTAGGTCCATGGCAGGTTGCTACTCCAAACATTAATGTGGGTTTTTGTGTGTATTTTAGCCAGGATGTATCTTTAACCCCATTTGAATTAGAGAATATTCAAGATGAATGCAAGCTCATTCATCTGAATAATCTTCTAGAAGTTTCAGAAAAGGGCATATTAAATAGAAACCAGAAATTTATATGACACTCATGTCAATAATGAGCAGATCTAAACGTCTCATCTTAGCTGCAAATCATCCTGAAAACACATCATCTTTTCTTAATGTTTAAACTGTTTTCTGGTTGCTGTATCTGTCCTCATACTTTATATCTAATCTCTACTAATCTTGTTACTTTTGCAGTAGAGTAAATAAAATCAACCTTCCTGATTGCATTCACAGTCCTAGAAAAATTCCTCAAGCAATACGAGACAAAGGCGGTGTCAAAAAGCATCCATGGCTCCATTTAGCAGCAGCTCACAGCTCATATTATTTGCTTTCAGTATTGAAAATTGTAGAAAAGAATTGCGATGACAGGTGATGTGATTTGTCTGAAAATCTTACATGTCTGAGTTATTCTTTTCTATATTTAAATCAGGTAAGTGTTTGTATCTGATACGACGCATGCAGGCTTCAAATCCCAATTCAATCTTTTGAACCCTCTAAATCAAAACCACAAAAGGGAAAGAAATCTTTATAAGGCAAAGGTGTGCCCGGATTACACCGACAACATGCTGAGTATTTGTTTTTAAACGCAGAACTGAATGCTGGATGTGACTTTTCCCTCCTGGGTGTTGTTTGTTATAGATTAAGCTGCAGCTCTGGGCAATTCCCATTTCAGGACTGTCTAACCCTAACCCTGGAGAACAGGAGGTGGACGTGAGACACTGTCATCACCGCCGCAAATTGGCTGAATAAAATAACACCACCGCTGGAGAATAAGAAATAAACAGCCAGAAACTTTGCTGATCTGGATGCAGGTTGCAGCAGGAGGAAAAGCAGCAGTAAAACTGAGCATTGCTTTACTCCCCCTGTCCTATAATAAACCACCCAAATGTTTTCAAAACACAAATGCATGTTAAAAAAAAATTCATGAGCAAATTAAACTTGCACACAAGATCCTACAGAGACCCATAAACATGAGTAAAACCACAGAAGAAAACCAAATGCACACACAACAGACTTTTTTTTTTTTTAAACATTAAGCCACATACTAACAGAATCACTGTAGTTATTTCTCTTGATAAAGCTCTGTGCCGATTTCCAGCGGCCACAGATAAAGGACACGGAGCAGAAGTGTCAGTGAGCACTGTAGCGTGAGGAAAAACAACAGCGAGGTGAGGCTAAAATCGATACTGTTTTGGAGTAAGTTGGAAGTCCTTGGGGACCCACTAAAGGACTAGCTGACCGGCCACCGGAGAGGCAGAAACACCAGTGTGTCAGCCCTGAGGTCAGCCTGACATCTGACTCACCAAGAAAGAGACGAGCGAGAGTCAATGGGACAGCACAATGCCAGCAAGAAACGAATCGATATCACACGCCTGACACACAACAATATTCTAAGGTAAACACACTTTTACTCGTTGTGCTTCTTTCATAATTGTCATTCATACTAATAAAATATAACAGCTGGGTTAAGCTGCATTCATGATCAAACTCAGCACGTTTACACTTTTCTAGCATGCAACATGTGAACCATAACATTCTTCTTTGATATGAGCACATATATGTTTTGCTACAGGTGTCAAACAATTCAGATTTCAGGTTTTTTGGTGAATTAAATGAACATCCTGCTGTTCAGGTTTAGGGGCACGGGACCTACTGGTGAATGGCTTGAAGGAATTTTCTCTGATGCTTCCTGACTCTTGCGTGGTCCATCTTCCTCACAAGTTTGGTGTTCTTGTAGATGAGCCACGTCTCCCTGAGAACATTCGCAGCTGTGTTTTTCACCTGCAAATGCAAAAAAAATAAAAAATTAAATAAAAAATAAATAAAACCAAGAGCAGTGGAGAAACATCTGAGATCTGTGAGGAAAGCTGACATACTCTTTTTGTTAACTGGGTATCCATCATGAAGTTATGAACATGTTTTTCAGCTTTGGTTAATTCCAGTTTCTTCGCCACCACAGCCACCACCAAGGCAGTGCAGCCGGCGCCCTAGAAAGACACAAACAGACACGCTGGACTAACACTTTTTTACCCTCATGCTGTGGAAAATAAATCTGGAGACCCAATGACAAGTCATGGCAAAGACATTCTCTACAGAATTGATAGCCAGGGTCATTCTATGCCCTCATGAATACAAATATCTCCATGTTTTTGCTCCAATCGGTCCTCTGATCGTGCCTGAATTTTTGGTTAAAACAATTACAACGATAACCTCTGTGACTGCTTTCTCAAGCTGTGTTAATGTTACTCTGTACCATTTCTCTGGGGACATGAGGGAACTACTTTCCAGTTTTTCTGCAAGAAGCAAGACACACTCTCACTTACGATCTTCAGACTAAGCTTTAAGTGTTACTTTCTGATAAAGCTCATAAAGGCAAAGGGTTTACCGAGCTATCTTGATAATCATGCTGCTATGGGCTTAGGCTGCTGGAGGACAAATCGACCACTGCTCTTCACCACCTTCCCACCATTTGCAATTAATACTTTATTCTCTCTCTGGTTTTCTGTTTTTTTTAAAGTACACTGCAAAAAAACAAAACAAAACAAATTCATACAAAGTATTTCTGGTTTTGTTTCTAGTGCACTTGAAATAAAGCAAACATACAAGTAACTTTTCAGTAAGAGCTTTTTTTTTTTAAAGTCGATAATTCCTTAATATTGGTGAAAAAGTACTAGTTCCATGTGAAAAATGACTTGCTTTTCCCATAATAATGTCTTATAACATCGTTATGATTAAAACAGCTTAGCAGATTATTATAAGTGAAACAATCTGCCAGTGAAACAAATATTTTTTTTTATCAATATTAAGGAATTATTTACTTAAAACAAATATCTACATATTGCAGAAAAGATTTGTAAGTTACGTTTGTCTTCTTTCACGTATACGAAGATATTTTGCACTAAAAATTAGACAAAAAATACTCTTTAAAGTTTAGTGTTTTTGTAGTGTGATTATCTGACTGGCTATTATTGCAATGAATTGGATTCACACTGAGCATAGATCAAACTGGATTTATGCGTTGATGAATGTATGAATGAACCTGTTTATCTTGTAAAATGCCTTGAGATTATATTTGCTAATTTCAATTGACCAACTGGAATAAACTGAACTGAACTAAATGAGGATTTCTGAATCTCAGTTATTTTCCTCCCAGATAAAAATTAAGTATATTTATGCTGTTAGCAAATTTGACATTTTAAACAACAACAATAAGAAAACGCAGCAAAAAAAAAAATACCATAAAGGTCACGAGCATCCAGTGTACACTGACCATAATGCCTGTCAGGAGGCAGACTCCTTTTCCACAGTATGTGTGTGGGACCATATCCCCATATCCAATAGTCAGAAACGTGATTGAGATCAACCACATGGCTCCAAGAAAATTGCTGGTTATGTCCTGGTTATCATGGTACCTGTAAAGAACAATAACAGGTTTACCTTACACCTAATGTTTTACTTTCACATGAAAAGAGATTTATTTTGCTGGTCAGTCTATGATATAACTCCGTCTCTCCTAAGGCTCAGAGACAGTGAGCTGAGAAGCGTTTGGTCTATTTTTACGCCTCTATCTATGTTTGATGGCGTGGAGCATGGCATAGCGGCAAAAACTGGTCCAGGCACCTCTCGCAAGCTCTCACTGTCCATGCAGCGATGATCCAGAGCGAGATGGTGAAGACCAGCAGCACAGTGCCAGGACAGATGGTCATGAGGGTCTTCATCACAAAGCGGGTGTTGAAGTTAATCTTGTTGAGGGCGCCGATGCTTCGGGACGAGGCATCGGTGAAGAGCTTGCTGTGCAGCAGCATGACCCGAGCGATGAGGTACAGCCTCAGAAACATGGGGATGGACAGGATGATGTCCACGTCTGCGTCCGTTTTGGATGGGACGTAGGAGTACGCCAGGCGGGCCGTCCAGGTGAAGGTGTAGTTCCCTGGGATGGGGTGTATGGCGCACACCAGGATTTCCAGGCAGATGAAAAAGATGCGCTCATATGTCATGGCTATCCTCCAGTCATCGGCTGCGTTGTCCACCATGAAGAGCTGTCAATAAAGGAGGAAAGGTGTGAGCTTTGACTGGGAATGTTGAGAACATTTTGACTGCAGAATTCTTATAGGAGAATAAAACTAACCAAATCTCAACTTGTTTTTCCTGTTTAGATACAAAGAGTGTTAACACAGCCTGCTGCAACAGGAAGTTAGAAAAGTAGCATTTCAACAGTTTTACATAAAGTTGTTTTTCAACAACGTCATACTGATTTCTACCACTATCATTAAGGCATATATATATATGTATATATATATATGTATGTGGGTGTGTGTGTTTTGAGTTGATGATTTTTGTAACACACTATCATAAATGCATAAATATGTAATTATGCCATAATATTTATAAATATTCTCTCAGTTTTAACCATCAAAGATGAAAAAATAAATCACATTCCTTTCGCAGGTTAGTTATAATAATATTGCTCTGCCTGATTTTCAAACTTTTCTTGTTAAGCTAGAGAACATTTAGTTCTAAGTTTAGACTTGCTGCTCTAACATCTCTTCTGCAAAGGCTTTCTACAGGTTTTATGGAAACAAGATTTCTGAATTTCAAAAGTCAAAACATTTTGAATTTTACTCTCAAAGTTTCAAATTTTCTTTCTAGCAAAATTTCTACTTTTGGAGAAATTACCTAGAAAGTTTTTAGGTGGAAATGTACTCCTTCTTTTTTTCTACCTTCAATGGCCCTAATTCACTGCCATAAAAAACTACACTGTAAAAAAAGTCAGTAAATTTACGGTAAAAAACTGTAAAAAACCAACAGTTTTTGACCGTCGTATCCAAAAACATTGCATTACCGTAGAAATTACATGGAACTACCGTAAGTCGAAACTGCAAAGAAAGTCAGTAAATTTACGGTAAAAAATTGTAAAATGCCAGCAGTTACTGACCAGAATATTCACAGCATTATACTGCCGTAGAAAATACATGGCATTATCATAACTGAATAAACATATATCCTAAATAATTGTGACAGTCACGAATGTAGAAAATACAGAAATATAGTGTAAAAATATAAGTAATTGTAAAGTTCTTAAAAAATTGTAATATTGCCAGCAGTTAATTACCCTAAACTTAACAGTAGCAATCAGCCAAAATTACAAATTTTGCTGATGTTTAGATCTACAATGTAAAAGCGTAAACAAGACTGCAAAATAATTTTTTACAAAGAACAGAATGCTGGTGTGATATTTTGGTTTCTTTTTTAATAATGCCTTTAATACACCAAACTGAAATCTCAGCAGTAGACCAGGCATCGATCTGGCGATCCACCGATTGCAAAGCAAACTCCTACAGCCAACGCCACCATCATTTATGAGAGCATTTGATCATTAACATTAAGAGAACTGTATGTTAGCCCCTCTTGCTTGAATGAAGCTGAAGTTGGTTTCCAATTGCTGCTTCCAATTTGGGAAATGGCTAAAGGGCAATTCCACCTAATTTTTCACTGCAATCAGCATCTTTAATTTACTCTAGCTAAAAAACTACAACACCTAGACTCTTCAAATCTGGACTAGATTATTCTCAACTCATATCAGAATATTTAGAACCAAGTGTGGGATTTGTAAAACCTTTATCTGATTTGTGAAACTTCAATAAAGAACAATTCTAGTGTTATCCAAAATCATACAAGTTGTAAAGTCACCCATCATTGAAGTTTCACAAATCCCACACTTGGTTTTAAATATTGTGCTATTAGTAGAGAATAGTCTAGAGCAGGGGTCCCCAAACTTTTTCCTGCGAGGGCCACATAGCTGTTCCTTTCTCTGCTCGGGGGCCGGTCTTAGTTTTTGGAGAAAGATACCTTAGAAACTTATTGTCGGCGGGGGGGGGGGGGGGGGCTGTTCTGTCTTTGAAACTGTCGACGGGGGGGGGGGGGGGGGGGGGGGGGGGGTTGCTGACTACGACACATTCGCGGTCGCTTTTAGATAGATTTTTACCCAGAATGGAAATGGAAAAAACCGTGAGTGAAACGGTGACTGGGACTGACTAGTATATATTTGAGGGAAAGTTAGTTTAACATCTGCTCAAGAGCCCCCTGGTGGTTGAAGAGAAATCCACAAACCAGAAAATACAATATATGAAAAAATACACTGAATGCTCTCTGGTATGAGGAGGCGGGCCAGATCCGGCATTGCCAGACCAAATGACGCAGGCCGTAGTTTGGGGACCCCTGGTCTAGAGAGTTTTTCATTTTGTTATTGTGATAAATAGTAGGGTTTACAGTAAATGGAGACTGTTATTTGTCATGTAAACAAATAATTATCTAGTTTGCATTGCTGCTTGATCCTTCAGCATCAGCAGCAAGATTCTTTTAACTCTGTTCCTGTAGTGGTGTCCTGAACTCAACACAGTAAAGTCACTGTGCTAACTAAGGTTGCTAACTAGGGTGCTGAGAGCCCAGTAGGCCTGGTCCTTGTCAAGATGCTGCTACTGTCTTTGAAATCAAATTTCTGCTATTTTTGCACGTTCAGGAGGAGAAGGGCAACACATCACAGGTGAGTCCCTTTCACGGTTTCAACTGAAGTTAGCTAACTTTAACCAACTGACAAAGAAATGTGTAGTTTCTGAGCCATGCTGTTTATGTACATGCACTGCAGCTAGATATTTTTACTATATGGAACATTTAATCTTCACAGATGCAACACTTCCATTAATGTTTCTGTAGGAACGGCTGCATAGATTATATTTCTGGTCTACTTCAGACTACATGTGCTTAAAGTTATTGTTAATGGCAGAAGCAACTTTTTCCAAGTTTGGTTCAATAATTAATTTGAATTACTTTGAGTGTGAAATGTTCATGCATGCAAGTTAAATCTCTGAAGAACATGTTAGCTTTTGTTTCAATATTTTGGTAATACTTAGAAGTATAAAGCTTGGCATCAGAGATATTATTTAATATTTTCCTTTGACCTCTTGACTCTCACACCCAAAATACTTGCACTAAAGTCACTGGGTCCATGACAGTTGAAGGATTTGAAGATAAGAGAATTTAAATATTAATATTTTACAGCTTTTCTCAGTTTGGGTGCATCTCTCAGAACAGAATTGAAATTCTTAAAACTACCTGTTCAATCTTCAAATTACTGTGTCACTTCTGCACATCAAAACAATTAGTTTTGCAAGTTTTGCTTTTGTACATCATGTAGCTGGTTATGTACACTTCTATGCTTTTATAATTGTAATTTGCTTTTATCGTCTTGATCAAAATATGTTAACCCTCCTGTTGTCCTCGGGTCAAAATGACCCGCCACTGTGTTAAACCCCCCCCCCCCCCAAAAAATCCCCTAAATGTAATTTTTTTAACTTGAGATTTTAAGACTTTTCCTAGATTGGCCCAGACAATAGAAAAAGTTCAGTGTTGCTTTTATTCTCATTTCCATGTAAGCTGTACAAAAAAAGGTACAAAGATGGTCTTCAGGTCAAAATGACCCGTGAGGCAAATGGAGTTGAAATCAAGGTCACAGAGTTATTTACAAACCATAAAATGTTACAAAGTTTTAGTTGTGTCTCAGATCAATCAGTAGCAGAAGTGAGCAGAGAGTGGAAGGCCAATTTTCCGAGCCACAATGCCAGTCAAACTCTTTCACACCTACTCAAGACTGATGCGATTTGATGACCGTGAATCAAGACCAGCAAGACGTATGACAGACAAACTTGCAGCCATAAGAGAGGTATGGGACAAGTGGGTGGAGCGGTTGCCCTACCTCTACAATCCAGAGCCTGATGTAACAGTGGATGAGCAACTGGTTCCATTTAGAGGTAATCTGTTTTCATATTTGTAATAAAAGTGATTTTCACTATTGATTTCTTTGACTGTTTTCTGTGACACTGATACTAATCACTGATGCTAATGTCTTTTGTCCAAAGGTTGTTGTCCTTTCCGGCAGTATATGCCCAGCAAGCCAGCAAAATATGGGATCAAGTCATGGGTGGCTTCTGAATCAAGCTATGCTTGGAAAATGCAAGTCTATACTGGGAAGTCAACCAGTGGATGCCCAGAGAAGAACCAGGGGTTGCGAGTTGTGCTTGATGTGACAGAGGGACTGAGGGGTCACAATGTGACATGTGACAATTTCTTCAACTCTTATGAACTCGGACAGCAGCTCCTGAAGAGGAAGATCACCATGGTTGGTACAGTTCAAAAGAACAAGCCTGAGCTCCCACCTGCACTGCTTGGGTCAAAGGAGAGAGAGGTCTTCTCCTCAAAGTTTGCCTTCACACCCACCACCACTCTAGTTTCCTACCTCCCAAAGAAAAACAAGAATGTAGTTCTTCTGAGCACACTGCACAAAGACGGCGACATTAGTGACCGTGAGGACAGGAAGCCAATCATCATCCTGGAATAAAACCGAAACAAAGGAGGTGTGGACAACCTAGATAAGGTGATTGGAGCATATAGCTGCAGAAGAATGACTGCCCGCTGGCCCCTGGTCATCTTCCACAACATCATTGATGTGTCCTCCTACAATGCCTTTGTGATTTGGATAGAGATCAACCCAACCTGGATGTCTCATAAGCACAACAAGAAGAGGGTGTTCCTGGAGCAGCTAGGAAAGGCACTTGTAACTCCACTCATTGAAAGAAGGAAGCATGTCCCCCACACAGAAGCCTCAGCAGCAGTTGTGAAAGCTATTCAGAGTGCAGCAGCTCCTGATCAACCTGAGGATCCATCTACCACAGCCACTTCCTCAGCTAAGCCAAGTAAGAGGAAGAGATGTCAGTTCTGCCCTCAGACTGTAAAACACATACTGTGTGCTGCAGGTGTAAGAAATATATCTGCAAAGGCTGTGCACTTGCATACTGCCCTACATGTGCCAATTAGTTGAATGGGTTATGTTATTTTTCATATTTTTGTATTGTACATCCTCTTGTTCACTGGAGAAAAGTAAAAGAAAATTAGTCACTGTGATGAATAAAAATGCATTCGAAACTCATTTTGCACATTTTTTTTCTTAAGCTATAGAAATTCAAGTGGAGAGGGAAAAGTCAAGTATTCACACATTTTGTGGTGAGTGACAATATACAAGATAGAATTTGGTGTTTAAAATTCAATTAAGCTGCTTATATTGGGGGTTTATTGAAGACGGGTCATTTTGACCCGGAGGATAAAGGGTGTATACAGAAAATGAGGACAACAGGACAACAACGTGTCTGTGTTGAATTCTCAACTTCCAAAATAGCATCAGTTCATTGTGTAAGTCTTAACATGCATAAGTCTTAAAGTTGTCATAATGTGAATCATATATTAATTAATTTATATTCTATTATTTTCTAAATCTGTCCTGAATTGGTAAATTGCTCCCAAGTGAGTCCTGAGTTTCTCTAACAGGTCAGTGTATGAACCATTAGCTCAACCAACGATCAACCAGTTTTCTGAAACAGATTGGAGGTGCATCTTGTGAACCATCAGTTGGCAACATTATGCTCTATATAGTCAGAACACAACACAATGTTACATGTCTGAGAACTGATGAACAAGTATCTGGGCAGAGTGAACAGCCAGAGAGAAGAAGAGGAGTGAGGCTGAGGAGGAAATAGTTGGGAGGAAAGCAGAAGAAGAGTCAGAAGAGGCTGAGGACATCTGCCAGTTTCCATCAGTCCAACATCAGGACATGGCTGAGACCCACAACATGATGCTGATGGAGGTCCTCCCACCCTACTGTTCATTCCTTAACCCCACTGAGGAAAAAAGATTCCTCAGTGGAGTTAAGGAACAAAGTGACTATGGAAATTAAAATGTAATGTAATTTCTACAGCACTGTACAGTTTTCCTTGAGGAGATTGTCCTGTGGCTCCTTTTCTACTTTTTTTGTTCTCTGCATTTCTGTCTTTTTCTTTCTGAATCACCATGGCATGGTCCATGAATAAATTATAGCAAAAGCGTAAATCAGTGTTTCTCAATCCTGGTCTTCAGCGTCACCCTGTCCTGCAGGTTTAGGTATTTCCCTTCTGCCACACACCTGAATTGTATCTCTGGATGATTAACAAGCTTCTGCAGTACTTGATTGTCATCCAATCATTTGAATCAGCTGTTCTGGAGTAGAGGCACATCTAAAACATGCAGAGCAGGGGGGCGTTGAGGACCAGGGTTGAGAAACACTGGCGTAAATGATCCTTTTGTAGTCTCTTCTCATGACTAATCGATTTGACTGTCTTATCTGTACATAGAGAGACTATAACTTATTATTTTGAGTCACTGATATGTTAACAGACAGGATTTTAAGAGCTGAACTAAGGATTTTGAAAGCAAACAAATGCTATTTTTCCTGTTTCTACAAATTGTTTTGAGAAATGCGCTTACTGTTTTGTAAATGCCAACAATGACTCGAGAAATGCACCAAAAGTGACTGAGAAAAACTAACCTAGCATAAATTGTCTCAGCTGTATCAATTTGTTTGCCTGTATGAAAAGTGTTCACATTTACAGCTTTGTTTCTGCTAGCTTGCAGGAAATGTAACTTACATAAATGGTTGAAGACAACCTATTGGCCTTCATGAGACTCAGATAAATGGTGAGTATCTATTTCATAAATTGCCTAAAACAGTTATATTTGTTTTTAGTTTGTGTATTTTGTCTGGTTGCAGACCAGAGGATCACACCTGTTGACAACAAACAAAGGTTTAACTACTGAATTTTCAGTCAGAAATGATCACACCACCTGGTTGAAGTACCTGTGTCCATATGCAAGTCAACAAAGGTGAAACAAACATTTAAGCGAATAAGATGTTCATGTAGTGCATCTTTCTAACTTTTTCTTTTTGTTTTCCAGCAGAGAGGAAACACCCGATTGACAACATGCGAGTCTCAATTTCAACCTGTGACTGGGAAGACTACAACCATCCTGAGCAACGTCTGATCTCAGCGACTTGTGACTCTCAACCCAGAACAAGAATCCTTTTATCACCATTTTGTCTTCTACAATATGTTATCTCTTATGTGGACACATACTGTTTGTTTTGTTTTTGTTTTCCAGATCTCAGTAATACCGTGAGGAAACTGGACATAAAATAGAATCAGTTCTTTTTTTAACTTGACTTTTTAAATAGAAATTGTTTCTTTAAGTGGATTACTCGTAATCTGTATTTTTGTTTAATTAGAAATTATTTTCTTTATAACTTTCTGTATAGAAATGCTTGACAAGTTACACTTCCTTGGTTGTTGTACTATAATTTGTATGGTAAAATTCTGGTAGGAACAGAGACCAGTAATTTACCATAAGTTTTTTTTGGGGGGGAGGGTTTACAATAAAATGTCAATATATCATACAGTCTGGATGTGTTTTTCACTCATGTAGATATTATGCCTCAGTCAGCATGACCGTATTTACTACGGCAAAACCACATTTTATTTTTTTTAAAATATTTTAGGAAGTACGGTATTTTACCGTATTTTAAAAATACGGTAGAATCCTGCATTTACAACATACGGTAAAAAACTGGCAGCTGTGGTTGCCAGAATTTTACCGTATATTAAAAATACGGTAAAATCCTGCATTTACAACATACGGTGAAAAACTGGCAGCTGTGGTTGCCAGAATTTTACCGTATTTCAAAAATACGGTGAAATCCTGCATTTAGCAAATACGGTAAAAAACTGGCAGCTGTGGTTGCCAGAATTTTACCGTATTTTAGAAATACGGTAAAAAACTGGCAGCTGTGGTTGCCAGAATTTTACCGTATTTCAAAAATACGGTGAAATCCTGCATTTAGCAAATACGGTAAAAAACTGGCAGCTGTGGTTGCCAGAATTTTACCGTATTTTAGAAATACGGTAAAAAACTGGCAGCTTTGGTTGCCAGAATTTTACCGTATTTTAGAAATACGGTAAAAAAATGGCAGTTTTGGTTGCCAGACTTTTACCGTATAAAGACGGTAAACTTCTGGCAACTCAGCTGCCAGTTTTTTACCGTAAAATGAGGCCGTTTTTTTTTACAGTGTAGGAATAATCTGGAGAACATCTGCAATAATTTAAAGTTCTGCTTACTTCTATCTTTCTGACGCAAACATCAGCTGCCTGCACGTTAGCATAAGGTTGCCATCACCATTCCACTTCGACCAGAAGGTAGACAGTTTCATAGGGGACTGAAAGAATGGATTTCAGGGCCTATCATCACTCTCCTCCTCCCTGTCCTCTGTCATACACGGTAGCTTCATCACATGGTCACCTCTGCTGCTACAGCTCAAACCTCATCTTCGCCTCTTCGATCCAATCTGCTGTGAGCTTCCCTGATGGCTGCCATCACCTCCTCTTCCACACACCATCCCTCTCCATGCTCATGCTTGAGGACAGAGCGTCTCAATCTTCCTTGCCTTGGGAGGTTCTGTTTGCTGGTTTGGGTTCCAAATTAAGTGCTATCTAGCCATATTAACTGCTCTCCCCTCTTCTCTCTCTCTCTCTCTAAAGCACAGCACTGGTATTCCTCCACAGCTGCTCTCTCTCCATCCACTTAATCACGTCAAGGTCCTCTGACTGCACCAGCCGTCGCAAGCGGCAGTAGATATCTTAAAAAACGTTGTTGTCAGCAAATATGAGCGAACAGTTCAGACGTTAGTTTTTTTGTGTTGTTTTTTTTATCCTGGTGGACAGCTTTCTAAAAAAGAAAAGAAAAGGAGAACTGCACCATTACATTTGATCAAAAACCTTAGCAATGTGCTTGGTTGTAATATGCACATACAGTACAGTGCTTCTGCTTACAGCGTAACGTAGCTGCAGGCAAAATTGTGCAAAGGTCGGCTGAACCTTTAGCTCAACATTAATAAAGCTTTGCAGTTTGTATGAAATCTTTAGCCATAGGAGGTGAGGTGGTGTGAGAGCGGGAAGGTTTTGCTTGCTAAAAGCAAGGTGGGCAGATTTTTTTTGAGGAGTGGCATGGATCTTTTCCACTGGATTTTTTTCTTCTACATTCTTCTGCATATCTGATTAAGTGATGTGAAGTTAAAGTTGAATGAGCTTTAACATGTGCATCTACAAGTCACAAGGGTTAAAGGATATCGATAGCAGAATATTTCAGGAGTAAACACAGCTTTGGTTAATTTTATCAATAATAAGAATAAACAAAACCACTTCAATATGTATTCTAGTTTATTTATATGCATTAGAAAACGTATAGTATTTTGTCATTCCTTCAAAAACATAGAAATATAGTACTAGTAGCAGTTTAAAAGCTTATAGTAACTTGCTGTCATTTATTATTTTATCTCCTGTAGATCAGACTATAACACATATTAAACTTTTCAGAGCCAACAAAGATTATTAAGACCAAAACCCAAAAGAGGGAATGCACTTCTACCTGTCCAATATCTTTTTATTTGCAACCAATTCTTTTTAGAATTGATTTTAAGATTTTATACATTATATATAAGATTCTTGACTTGAGGCACAATATATCTCAGATCAAAAACTGTTAAATATACACTAATATTCTGGTGTTTGTCTTTTTGGTTTTAAATTGTTTTTGTATTTGAATTATTTTGGGGTTTTATCTTCATTTAAGGTGAAAAAAAAGTTAATTTCCTTTGTTGTTCCTTATCTTCTGTTCACTGTGTACCAGTTTAGAGTCCTATGTCACTGTTAGTGTTTATGCTTTTGGTTCAGTTTGAACCATTTGCAGTCTTGCTCAGCTCCTCTGTGTTTAGTCTGTTTTCATTATTCACCCTGCTTTAGCTTCCACTGATCAGGTTATTCCCCAGCTGCACAGCTTTCACACGCCCGGTCCTCCTGCTGCTCATCAATCCTCCCAGCAGTTAAAAGCCTCTCAATTGCTTCATCTCCTCGCCACATCCTCCACTTTTCTATGGTTTGGCTTGTTGCCTCTTCGGTGTTGTTTGTTTCCAGTCATTTGTTTTGAATTTGGACTTCATAAGCTGTAGTTTGTATTCTTAAATCACACTATTCTGTCTCACATCTGCCTGTTTTGGGGTTCACAACCTTGGTCCTGCAGGGCTCCTGTGCTGAATGTCTTGCAGGTGTTTCCCTGCTGCTGCACATCTTATTTAAAACGAATGAGTGATCAACATGCTCCAGCAGCATTTGATGACAAGCTGAGACGGTAATAAAAGCATTTGAATCAGGCGTGCTGAAGCAGAAACACATCAAAAACATACATGATCATAGTTGAGTGGTTCTCGATCTATAACAGTAAAACATATAAGACAAATAATGAAACAAAAACAAATCTTTTACTTTTTCTTATAAAATTTGTCCTTATTTTTAAGCTTGTATGATGTGAAACATTTTGTAACCCAGCAATGTGAAAGGTGCTGAAAAAGTATATTAGTTATGTGAGCTTAGCATTTTGTAATTGTAATTGTATGTTTTGAAATTTATTTTGTAATGTTTTCTCACTCAGTTTGCCAAATCTCTGTCATTTTTTAAAAATGTATTTAGATGAAATAGCTAAATTTCATCTAAATACATACATATATACATGGTAATATCTTTTAACCTATCCTTCAAGCCTTTTGTGTTGTTTATATTAAAAGATGATTAATAAATTCACAGAAAATTATAGTTCACTGTTATTGTATTTATGGTGCTTGATGTAGTTTGCTTTGCTCTAGGCATCAAATATAGCGAGGTGCTGCTCAAATGTGCAATAACTGGGGTAAGAATGAAATGAACACTGAAATATATCTAAGTTTCTACACCCAAATCTAATTCAGTTGCAAAAAGGTTTATTGGTTAAGACTGAAATACAATTGATAGTGTTTCCATCGACATGGCTGTTTTACTATTTTTAAAAAAATTAATTGTTCCTGTTCAGTTAAATCGTGGTGTCAGATCATGACTAGGCGTTTAGCCGACAATCTTCCATTAGTTCAGTTTGGGATTCTTTTTATAGACGTTAAGAACCGCCCCATTCATGAAGTGCTAATGGGATCAGTGACCTAGATGGTAAATTTAGCTCAGATATAAAACAGAATTAATAAAATAAAAAAAAAACCCTCATATGTCAAATTCAAGAGAACAAAAGCTCCTGTTCAATGCACTCATCTCAAGGACAAAAAAAAGCGAACAAAAAAAATGTGCGCTGCCACTTCTCTTGCAGACATACATGAATGCTTTGCACATACGTAGTTTGACTGCTTTAAAGAGACTCTGAACACTTCAGCTTTTCAACCGCGTCACATTAACACACAGAGTTTAGCGCACGCTGCACGCCTCTGAGTCAGTTCTGCTGCAAAAAGCTTCTGTGCCAGAAATACAAAGCGTCAACAAGCTGGCACATTAGGAACAAAGCAGAGAATGCAACAATAAACACACGTCCTGGAACAAGCAGTATAACTGTCCAACAAAGCATCTGCAGCTCGTTTACCTCTCCAACCCAAGAAAACACACACATTAAAATTTCAAGGGCAGTTGTTCATTTCAAATGATTGACACTGAGCTTCTTGAACAGACTGACATCTGTCGGAGAAGTGCGTAACTCTAACCACAGCTTGCCCTTGTTTGGCTTTCCAACTTAGTGTAATGTAGACAACGAAACACAAGCTGGGACCGCACTTGACTACAGTTTCTTGCTGGAAGAACTGAGACTCCTGAAGCAGTTGAGCACATCGTAGTGCTTGCACAAAGAACAAGCCACGTTTTATTGTACGTTTTAGGCAACAAACCGGGCCTGTCAAAAGCAATTACGAAGTTTGTTAACCTTAAAACTGCGCAATTAAACATTTAGGCTAGGTTGCATGAGGAAAGCCTGCTTGGTGTGTAAAAGCAATTATAGTAATGGATGACTTGAAATACAACACCCCCAAGGGCCCTTTACATCAGATGAGAAAATATCCCCCCCTAGCAGCAGAAGCAGGAGTTATGACAGACATATGGAGAAAAATAGAAACAACGCACTGTGTGTGTTACTGATGAATGATTTTAAATGACTGTAAATGCAAACTTTCCTAATTAATTTGCAAAATAGTGTCTTGCAAAACTTTTCATGTTATGTCGCATCACAACATAATTCAGGTTCACCTTCTAGCAGGACAGCAACCCCAAATATACAGCCAGAGCCAGGAAATCAACTTTATCAGCTGTTTTCTTTTGGCTTTCTCTGCCTTTTTGCATTATATTTTCTTATTGCTCTTTCATTGCTAGACGAATTAACGTTGATTTCTTTGCATTTGTAGATTACTTTTGTTATTATCGTAAGTGAATATTTGGTTTACGACCCCATTTAATGTGTTCAAAACATATTTTATTTTTTTGTTATGTGATTAAATTCAGCTAGCTTTGGACAAAATCTGAATGCATTGTGGATATGCAGTAGTATGGCAGTGGTATCATGTTAGCAATTCGGCATATAATGCATACTAATGGCTCGGTTAAGACGTTAGTTGTTTTCGTCTTTGGTTTTTGGTGCCTAAATTAATGGATGTGAAACTTGCAGAACCTGAAGACAATTCTAGGAGGCAGCTTGTACTCACTTAACCTTCATTTGCTGTTAATTATCTATAACTTTATTCCTGAAGACAATTTAAATGAAAGATTTTGATTTAATCCCACACAGGACTGTCATAACCTGAGAAACTTACCTCTGTACTGTTTGTCCTATAAAATTATGCATCTTAACACAGATATCTAGTATCAGTGATATGCTTTTGGAAAAAGCTTGATGTTGATAAGACATTTTCTTTTAAATAAAGTAATAAACATTGGGTCAAAACATGAATGCAGTAGAGGGACATATTATGTTACAATTACCCACCGGTAATTGTAACATAATACAATTACCTCTGGCCAGTCTCCTCTCAACTGGCCAGAGTGTTAAAAGGTTGTTCTCACTACATGTATTTCTTTCATACTTCTGTCAGACTGATCTGTCTGCTCACCACTGCGACAAGCGCTGCCCCAGGCTGTCTGAGAAAGGGAGCAAAGCAAAACTTGAACTCTTGTCGTTACTACTCAGGTCATGCCATGCCATCTAAGAAAACTCAGTATTGTTGGTGCCTGAAGCGATACCTTCCAAAGCCGACGGAAATCTCAAAGCAATGACTGTAACTAGATGGATGCAAAAGTAATAAGTGAGAAAAATTCACACATATAAAAAGTGGTAACATTTACTCAGGAATGATTTTGGAGTTTTACAAAATTTTGAATTTCTGAATAAATCCTCGCTTGAAACTGGCTTGGTGACTGATTTGGATGCAAATCCCCTGCTATAAAAATGTTAGAATAATAACACAATGCTATAAGTTCCCATTTTCATACTGCAGTTAGCAGATGCACTGATGAACCACCTCAGCATTCCAAATGCTTGCTGTTTACACATAGCAGAGGGCCTGGACCTAATTCTTATTATTTAAAAATCATAATTATTCAGTATAACCACTTGGGGACATTCATAAACTGTTTAGCGCATTGAACTCTCCACTCAGTCTGAATTTTAAAGAGGACATATAATGCAAAATCCACATTTTGCACATTTTTGTACTTAAAATTGGATGTTTTGTTGTTGACTTACCATTCAGAAACTGCTTGCTGTGTTCTTATTGGTTGTTCAGGAGGCTCTACTTCTGCTTTTAAAAGCAATACGATTGTATAATTGCGGCTCTGTTTGCAGACATTTTCATGTTTGGTGTAAACGTTGAGTTGGGTGACTTATTTTGATTTAAAGTGACTAGGGGCCCCAAAACAGTTTTTATGAAAGGATCTCAAAATGGGCACAGCTGAGGAGACTGAAATCTCACTATCTACGAATGATTTTGTGCAAAAAATGTAATAAACATGATTTGCGTAGCCCATAGACCTGACCCAGTCTGTTCAAAGAAGCATAATAAGCCACCTTTAAACCATTTATTCCAGTACACACACATTATACTTCCTGAGCAATACACATAATTCTCAAATGTGAGAAGACTTGAAGTTTCACCTACAGCTTGTAAATGTTTTTTATAAATATAAACAGTGTTTTTAGATATGCCAGCATAAGTAGTTAAGGTAGATATCAGCATTAGCATCTTTACAGCAATCTTTAACATTCAAGTAACCTTTTGTAGATGAAAATATTGTTTACAATATTTAATATTTTCCAAATATTACAGCCTCATACTGACAGTAGAGTAAAGAAGCACACAGAGTAATCCCTAATTTTGTGAAACAAACCTCAAAGAGAAAGCAACCAGCACAGGGCTTCCTACTGAAGACACATTAATTCATCCAATGCTTCTCTCGGATAGTCAGCTTGTTTCCTGATGGACTCAAAATGCGACCTAATCACTCAGAGTGCATGCCCCTTTTCTCATCACCACAGAAGTTTATTCACGTCAGGTTGATATAGAGCACAGCTGAATAGATCTTAAGCTTTATTCCCTGCATGAACTTGGAGCTGTCTGGAAGCCGTTCAGGCAAAACACCGGTTAGTTTACTTACTGGTTTCGCAACTCCTAATAAAACTAATGGAATGGGACTCAATATTTAATCTGTGTAATGTGGAGATGGAAACATATATCTTGTCATTGAGAATTAAATCGCTCAGTCTCATTAGTAAATTAGGGTGAGAGGTTCAGTCCAATTAGGCATTAAAGCAATGCTTTATTTATGTTATCAAAGTGAGCCACTAAGAGGCCACTTTGCCGAGTAAATCTGAGGCTGCTGCAGATTCAGTTTGCTTTTGTTTCTCGAGATTAAGTCTGAAACTTGCATTTGCAATTTGTCCACTCAAGCAATGTTCCAGTCAGAGCGCGTAAATCTGCATGTCTTTCAGAAAGCAGTGGCTGCAGCCCAGTTGTGTACATTAATAATCCAAAATCATCTGAATGTTTAAAGTCACATGAAGTAAATACCATCAATAAATAATCTTTGGGATTGGCATGACTGGGCGTCTCTGCTGCTGAAAGCTTGGACGCTCAGTGAAAACGCTGAGGTCACCAGCCAGCGCTGGTTATCCGACTCCCGTCTGGACTCTCAGGTAGAGGACAGGTTTCACTTTGAGAAATGCGGCGCGCCTCCTGCACGTTGCAGCATATCTCTGACACACTAGGCAGCACCAGGAGAGGGGAGGCGACTCGACAAGAGCGGTCGGGTTCAGCCTCGGCCGGATTTGCTGGTGCAAGTTCCGACACTGTGGTGTGTTATATTTCTTGCGGTCTGTACGGTCTAACTCCGTCTGACAGCACTCACTTTTACCAAAAAACAGGACAGGCCCCAAAAGCTTTTTAAAACAGGTTTTGCAAAACTCAGCAAAGCTGTCACTATGAGGTGAAGAGAGATATGGTGTCCTCAAAACAGATGCTCCCAAGCAAAGAGGTCCTTGATGTGAGTTTGTGTCTGCTCAGAAAAAGTCTCAGCTCATCAGCTGTCAGATGACAAGAAGAGGATCTCGGCTCCTTGCAGCTAGTATCAGGTTTAGGCAACAGAAAGTCAAAGTCACGACAGAGGTACAGACTCATATTCATGCTGTGCTGCAAATGCACCAAACCTGCCCTGGAGTCATAAAACGGCTTATATAAATACTTAACAGTGGAAAATAAAACATCTGATCTGAATAAAAAAATAAAAAAATAAATTCAAGTGATAAAATGAATTGTGAAAGTACAATAAATAAATTCATCCATGGCAGTTTTTCTGAACCTGCAGACAATTTGAGTAGACATACCAGAATATATAGTACACATTTAAATAAATGAATCTTTTATTGAAGTAACATAATCTGACATTACAAATTAAGAAAATCCAGCCTTTAATTTGACTACATTTTACTATTTGCTGTCTTCAATTTTTTGTTTCAGCTCAACAAATTTCTATATCAGACACAAATGTTGAATTAAACACATGATGATGTTTTTAACTGACGACTTCATCCATCCACGCAGGGTTGTGTGTGCGCATGAGGACGGGGGTTTCTTCCTGCCTGGCAGCAGATTTACTGACTATGCAGCTATTTATGCCATTTTGTCCTTCACAAACATTTGAATTAACGGTGGTTTGCCACATTATTCTTGAAACAATGTTTTGTAAAACCCAGTCCTGATTACTGCTAAATCTGTAGTATCAAGCAATAATTTAAACAGAATCTCTCTGACAACGTGAGGAAGGTTAAAATGTCTCATAAAGCAACACGTCATGGTTAGATCTAAAGAAATTCAAAAACAGCACCTCAGACCTCACTTGCTTTAGTTAATGTCAGTGTTCATAATTCAACATTAATAAACAGACAGGGCAAAAGTCTCAAATGAAGAGCTACAAGGCAAATGACATAATTATTGGGACCCGTACAATAATTACAGGTATATAATAGGTGTTTATTCTGTACAAAGAATAAACACCTTTTGCCTACAATGCAGTCGAGTCGAGTAACATCTTGTTAAAAAGCCACTGATGACCCACTTCCAACTTTATGGTCGAGTCCAACAGATTTTTAATTAAAATCCTCTCTCATCTTACAGTTACAAAAGGCCCACAGCATCATACGTCCTCTGCCATAGTTAACAGCTGCTGTTAAGGCTTTTTCCCCATATTAATTGTTTCTTTCACATCAGAACCACTTGAACGTTTTTGTTGCTGACTGGTATTATTTAGCAAATTCTACATTTATTAAATATTTTGTTTTACTACTGAACTCATATTTAGCATTTAAATAGAATCTGATTTGAGGGTTTAATGACCCCAGAATTGGAGTATTTCCCTTTCCACCATTCCACCATTTCGGTCTGTGAATAAAATTGTACTGTGTTACATATTAATACCACAGGGCAACAAAGACATGGACTACAAATCATAGATTAGAAATTTTTGTTGCATATATTTTAAGCAATAGTGATAATATTGATCTTGTTAAAACCACTTATTTTTTTTTTAAGTGGGATTTGTACTCACTAAATAGATGGATCCAAACTAAAGGTTGAAGTTTTCTAAAATCAAGAGAGCGAAATTATGCAGCTATGATAAAAGATGAATTTATTTTCATGATTTTTACACATCTTTATCCAAAGGTGACAATACATTTGGCCAACAATGTATTGAGTTGTTGTTGTAAAGTAGCTGTTTCAGTAGATCACCAGATATCTGCAAAAGTAAAGCAGATGTTTCCATAAAACAATTATAGCAACAACTGGCATTCAGTCTCCATCTTGTCTGACCCAACCTTGGGAGTTTTCAGCTATGCCAAGGGGGAAAGTGTTTGTGCTTTAAAACCTTTTCCAGAGCTTGACAAGGAAATCAGTTTTGAGATTTCTGAAAATAGTGAGGGGAAACATTTCATCATCCTGACTTATGCCTCTACATCTGACAGGCATCTGTGACTACACATGGATGTGCATGCATAATCTATTCCACTGCAGGAGCAGGGGGGAAAAGTGCTCTTTAGAGGCAGAAATCTATTTTGCAACACTGCAAACATGTTGGCACTTTTGTGGCAAGAAGTGAAGTAAGGGTCAAAAAAGGAAACATCACATTAAAGCGGAGGGTTGATGCGTGGCTCCTGTGTGGAACTGGAGGCTTGCACTAAAGTTAAAATTACATTTCTCCGTACACTTTCCAATTTAGTTTAGTGTGGGCTCCTTAAATTTAATGGGGCTGTTTAGGAATATTAGTTTCTATGCAGTCTTTGAGATGAAGAGTGAATATTTTTTCCAGACCAACTGACCAGATCTACTCTACATTTTATAAAACCTGTTATAAAATCCACATATATGATCTTTGCAAACTTTTCAGGGGAAAAAAAAAACAAAACACCTACTTGTACATCTACTTGCCTATCTCCGTTTGAGACCAGTGATAGATTTTTAATGTTGAGGGATGGCGGTGGTTGTGATCTGATAGCTAACTGTGCACAGATGGTTTTCCTTCGCTTTCCTTACAGACTTTCAAGCCTCTCAGCCGCTATTATCTAACATTGATCAAATGATTTGATTTGCATCTTTTTTTTCCCCCTTAAAACTCTTCTCCAGTTGCAGCTTACATACAGTCATCATGGGCATGAATGCTAATAATTTAAAAAGTTTAAAAAATTTATTTGAACCATGTTTCCCCAGAGTGAACTGATTATATAACTAACAATTTGCATAGAAAGTGATTTCTGAAAAGAACCTGATGTAAAAGTAAAAATATGGTTGAATTTCAATAATTCTCACAGGGTAAAAATTATACATACAGATTGAAATACATACCTTCTTCCCTACTCACGATGGGATAAATGTCTTTTAGCAAATTGTACCTCAAAGAAATGCATGTTTTTAAAGAGTCATCAACAAGGTTTTTTCATAGTTTTGGGCTAATTTTGGACAACTCCTCTTGGCAGAATTAGGAGAGTTAAATACGGATTGGTTGGTTTCCTAGCACAGACTGAGATTTTAAGCAGAGTCTAAAAATGTTTCATAGAGTAAAGGGTCAGGGCATTAATGTTATCCAGCTTTATCCATTTGGACATGTGTTTTGGATCCAAGTTTCAACCGTCTGACACAAACTGTCCCCAGATTAAAGGAGAATTTGTGAGGACATCCTGAAACAAACCAGGAACCTCAAAGACTCAAGTCTGGAACCTTCTAGAAAACCAGTATCATTGCCTAGAGAAGCCAGTTTTAGAGTGTCGGGGATTGGGCCGATGCTGACTTCAGCATATATGTAACACTGTCAAACAAGGGAAAATAACTATTTGACAGGAATAAGTGACAATGTGAGACTTTCAAACCCGTAACTGTTGAGAATAATGGTGGCAGTATCAATCTGTTGCCCTATTTATTGGTGATGTTGAGAAAGTGGATTTAAGAGAATGAAACAAGACTACCTCTAAATTCTTCAACTTTATATACAATCACCAGCTAGCAGGTCGAAACATTTGAGTTTTCCAACCAGACATTGATGTCAAATCACTTAAAAGCTCCTTCATTTATTCAAAATCTGGAACAAAACTCTTAATTTAGGTCTGTATTGACTAAATCTATCATAAAACTACATAAAAGCTACAAGTTTAGGTTTTTATTCAACATTTTTAAACAGAGATTTTGCCACATTTCCCTTCCTGTGAAACTGGAGGCTGAAGGACATGAAAAGAAAACACATACACACCCCCACACACACCCCAACAAGGTTGTATACATATGTGTTGTGATCAAGACTAATTTGGAATTAAGTAATCCATGTACACGCATCCTTATGTGAGTGTGTGTGCCAGCACATATGTTAGTCTGCAGGAAACGGGTATTGACAGAGTAGCAGAACCGCCACAAAAGAGCCTGAGGTGAGGAAGGAAAGGAGCAGCTGGTGTGGTGGAAGTCGCAGCGCAAACACGGTGAGCTGGATCTAAACAGCAAAAGGAACTGGATGATGGTTACATCCCAGTGGGGTTTGATGAATTGCGAGACAGAACTTCCCATCATCTTTTACATTTACAAGACCCTGAGTCAAGAAGTGTGAGCAAGACATGATAATGTTCCCTGATTCATCTCCAGAGTGCAGTTATTGAGAATTTGTGGTGAAACCTGAGCTGCAGTAATTGACTCTGTGGCAAACAATTGTGGCAACGTTCTTCTTTTTTAGGTCAGTACATGAAAAACCACTCTCTTTGTGAAGGGAGAGCTATCTGGTGTGAAACATGCTTTGGTTTTTGATGTGACTGTCAGAGGAGCTCGGATCAAAGAGGTATGAACAGCCTTCCTGTGGGGTAAATATGCATCGGCTGACAATAAATGCAGCTCAAAAGGAGCTTGTTCTGGAGCTAAAATGAGCATTTCAGTGTTCCTGAGATAGCAGGGGGGAAAGGAGGGCTTGGGTGTCATTTTTGTTCCTGAGATAAAAACTGAATTATTCCATATCAAATGTCTTTTTATAAAAAAGGATTCATGATTCGACGCACAGCTGAATCCAGATATTTACATTTGCTGTATCAAAAAAACAATTTAAACTTTCCTTTCTCCCTTTCTGACATTATTTCTATGCTGAATTAGAGATTTTCTTCAGGAAACTTCTCACAGTAGTTTCCTCCTGACAGAACTGGAGTAACTAAGACGGTTTGTAGGTCATCTTGCTCACAGACGGTTCTACGGATCTGTCTATGAATATTCTGTGAAATAGAGATCAGGGTTTTGTGACCGCCACTCCAAAACATTGACCTTGCTGTACTTAAGGCGCTTTGCGACTAATCTGGAGATGTGCATAGGGTCATCGTCCATTTGGAGGACACACTTGTGCCCAAGGAGTTGATGCTTCAGTAATTACACTTAATGGTCTTTCCTCATGATGACATCTATCAATCTCTCATGCAGCAAATCAACCAGACAACATGAAGCCACAACACTGTTCTTTGCAAGTGGAGGAATTCCTCTTTTTCCTCCAGATTTGGTTCTCATTATGGAAACAGACTGCAAATTAGTTTCATCAAATCACAGAACATGTCTTTAAAAATATCCAGTTTAATCTGGATTGCACATGTAAGGCCTTCCTCTATGAGTGGCCTTTCAGTCCATGTTTGTACAGGACTTGCTTCCTTAGTAATGTGACTCTTAGTAGCTTCAGATTTTTGCTTTTGGTAGGAAATTGCACCCAAGCATCAACCAGACTTTTCCCTGCTTGATTTATCATCATCTGGTTGTTCATCAAAATGTTTGAATGCATAATAATTTTAATGCGTATAAGCTGTATTGCTGTTTCATAATTGGTGACTATACAATGTTTTTATGGTGTGAAGCTATTTGAGCTGCCTTGTTGCTGAAATGTGCTGCACAAATAAACTTGACCTGACTTTTATTATTCCTGCATTTAGCAATTGAAAATAATGTTGGTAATCCTAACTGACCTTAAACAGAAAAGCCAGACAGTAAAAATGTTAGCTTCCTTTATATAGTGCAAGAAAATATCAAGTTTCAACTGTAGGTGGAATAATAATAGCATAATTGCCATAGGTTTCATTGATCCATTCATTGTTTTCTGCTGTTCTGAGAATCAGTTGCAGAGGTAACATATCTAGGAGGGAAACCCAGACGTCCTTCTTTCCTGCAACACTTTTCATTTTATTCTAGGAACCTCCTGAGATTCTGAAGCCATAAAGTATCTAAAGTCCCTTTAGCGAGTTCTGGGTCTTTCCCATTGTCACATTTAAATGGGATTTGAATGGAAAATGACTCCAAAAAGAGTCATTAGCAGGCTGCCTGATCAGATGCCTGAACCACATTGGCTGGCTCCTTTTGATGCGGAGGAGAAGCAGCAGCTTAAACACAAACTGATGAAGATCAACACCCTACCAAAAGAGGACGCTAATTTCAACCGATTATATTCTGTTCTTTCAGAAATGATTGTGACAAGTCACAAAGATACGTTGTGCTTGAAAAAGACTGACCGGGCAACCTGGATGGTAGTAATCCTTTTTATTAAGTTGAGAACCATTTCCTTACTTGACTTGCGTAAAAGCTTTTGCAGCGCTCCACAATAATCATGGCCAGAAGATGCCAGCAGAACCACATCTTCTGAAAACAAAAAAAAATTTGCGATGTTTCCATGTCAGACTAAACTATGCCTTGAGAGCCTGACTATGAAAATTACAGAAAGGATCAGAGACAAGAGAGAGCCCTGTAGTCCAGCCTGCACTGGGAACAAGCTTGATATTGTGTTGAAAATATGGTCACAGATTTTGCTTTGGTTTTACAAGATATGCCCTACTAGCACCTTTCCAATAAATCCCTCAAAGGACTTCTCAGGATCCAACAAAACCACGTTGACTGAAGGACCAAAAACAATAACATCCCTCTTAAATCTGAGGTTCAAAAGCAAAACTATCACAATATTTTCTCAAATCTTAATATATTTCTGGATGTAGTAACTCACACCACATCTAAGTTAAATGTGCAGAGGCTAAAAGAAGTAAAAATAAATTGTAAAGTTCTACACAAGACAAATTTTCCTTATAATTTCTAGCATCTACTTGGACCTGCCTGCAGGGAAAATGAAACGCTTAGGTAGTGAGACAAAATGTGGAAGTTATGTCGGTGCTTTGCTGTCATACTTTATGAAGAAAGACTCACAGCTGAAAGAAGTGCCACAACGCGATGATTGAGCCTCCTGTGGGATTTGCGAGTACTAAATTTACCAACGAGGCTGATGCATTCAACTGATAATGTGACTTTAGATCAAAAGAAAGGAAGAAAGCTAACCTTTTTCATCCAAGCAAAAGAGAGAAACGTGCGAGGCATCTATAAATATTGCAGGGAAGCGTAAACCAGACAGAAACCAGCAGGATCAGCGTTTACCTTTTGTGGCATTTCACAATATACAGTTCTGTTCATGCATAAGACGAAGCATTAACTGATTAAATATGACGCTGTTTGCGGAACTGCTTACGTCGCATTCCCTTTCAAGTGAAGTTTTCTTTTTGATTTAATTTAATCAAAAAAAAAGTATGCTTCAGATATATGAAACCTTTCAGGCAGCACGCATTCGCTCTGCAGAAAATAACACAATTAATTATAGGCATGAACTCAATGAAGTCAGGAAGACAGAGCACAGCACTGTTCTAAGGCAACGTTAGAAAAGACTTATGTTGGAGCATCTCAGTACTGTCTCATCATGTGAGGATTTTTTTTTCTTTTTACATTTTACACTGGGGCAGTGGTTGAGGAGGATCAGGAGATTTGTAACCAGTAGGTTGCTGGTTCAAATCCCTAATCCGTCCATATCCTTTCTTGGGGAAAACACTTCACCCGATTTTCATGTTGGTGGTGGCAGTCTGGCTTCTGTCAGTCTGCCCCAGTGACTCCACTGCAGCTGCTGTATGAATGACAGATCTTGGTGTAATGAACTCATGAGATCTTGGATTTGGTAAAAAAAAAAGTGCAATTCAAGTAGAAGCCGTTTACCATTTAAATGTAAAAAAAAAAAACTTTCACCAGTGTTAGGCACAATTAAAAATTCAATCATCTAATTTTTATGAACGTCTTGAAACTTGATCTGTTTCAAAAGGTCAAAAAAGTTGGAAATATTAACTCAAAAACATTGAATCTCTAAAACTAACACTTGATTTTTTGGGAAATAATTTGCTTTATTACAGTTTGAGAATCTAGATTAAAATTTGAAAAAAACCCACCCACAACTAATTATATTTAAAAACAATGTTTTAATTAAACAACTAATCAGAGCAAATTAAAACTTTAGTAGTACTGATTTCTGCTTCAATTTTGTTAGTATTTATTTTGCTGCTGAACAGGTTATTTGCTGCTAGATGTTTGAGAAAATATATTTGTAGTTAGGTTGATTAAAATCATCTAAAAGTTTCAGATTGTAAGCATTGTAAATAAAGCAAAAACCTGAGATAGGAGAGCAGAATTTCATGCAATAAGAAGTTTTTGTCAAAACTCCTACAGCCATCAGACAATATTGGACATGTTTAGGTACAACAAGTCTCTAACACCTCGTTTTTCACATGTCAAAGACTTCTTGGATCAGTGGACCAGTGTTATACTTCTGGTCTTAAGATACAGTTGGCGAACCAGAGACTCCCCAACATGTCCACTTCAGATGTGCAACATCTGCACTTTCTGCAGCCTCAGACCACAAAAGTTTGCTGAGAGCTTAAACTCCAGTCATGTTTAGATCATGTTCATGTTGCAGCAAATGTGACTATAAGATTTAGTAATTATATCGCAGTGGTAGTTTTAGCACCTGTAATTACGAGTTATTAAGGGAAGGACATTAATTATTACTTCACCTTGTGAATTAGTGGTCTAATTTGTTGTTTTCTTTAGTAATTATCATTCAACATCAATATTATGGATGTAACCTTACGTCCTGCACACCAGAAAAGATGAAGCAAGATTTTAACAATGTTGAAAAAATTTCAAGGAAATTCCAGTTTAAGCCAAGCAGTCTAAGCATTTGACATTTTGAATTAAAAATGACACGTGTCTTAAAAAGTCTAAAAATATATACATCTGAAGCTATAAACCAGGTAGCATCAGCAAAATTTGTGAACCACTGGTCATATTTTCTTACATAGAGAACAAATACAGTGGAGGCTCACTTCCTGTTAAGGGTTTAGCAACATGCCCTCAAACCTCAATCATGATATTCTAAGAAAAGTCTATGACAACAGCAATTATGAATAAATGAGGTTGCAAAGACCAACCACATATAATAACTCAACAAATTATTGGTGTTTAATCTTAAACTTTAGTAGCAATAAAAGCAAAAAAGGTACAAAAATGCAAAAGACATAACATAAACACCATTTGGTGTTAATTGTCTTTGCCAAATAACATAAAAATGAGTGTCATTTCCTTAAATCTTTTCTATTTCGTGTCATTTTGTATACAAATCAATCTATGAAAAAGTTCAAAATTTAGCTCTAACATTTCGTAAGATACCACAGATTCTTAACAGTCTTTGGTTCCGTACAAAAACACTTTCATCTTACCAAAGAAGCTGAAGGCTAAAGGTGAACCCAGTGAAAGCTAAAGACCAAACAATATCACCGCATTCAAAGACGAGAAAATTATGTGTCTCCTCTTCGAGCTCCGCTACTTGCATTAACATGTAAACGCTAAGAGATGTTATTGTTGTTTTACGTTTTCTTCTGAGATTTAAAGGTGTGCTGGCAAGCTGAGAGAAAGAAATATTGCAGCCAAAATCTAGACCAAAGTGTGGACAGGATTTACTGTATATGACACTCTGAGGACGGTAGGCATTTCTGATCTGTATTGTATTAGCATTGATGGTGTGTATGTCACAATCTTTCTCCCCATCTCCCAACTTATATGAAAACAAGCAATAAAAAACATGTTTTGGGTGGAAAAAAAATTACTCTGTCACCGCTATCACCCATATCAAAAACCACAACTGGAATTACACCTAAAAGTGCAACAGGACAACAGAGATCATAAACCTCATCTCAGTATCATACACAGTGCCCAGAAGTTGATCTCTTTGCTAAAACAACAACAACAACAAAATTAATAAATAAAAATAAAAAGGTATACAGGAGAATGAACAAAAAGACTTAGGACATTACCTGTATCTCTCTTGCATGGTAAATGATAATCAGCCCCAGGAGAATGATTGTAGAAAGGCTTATCAGGCATTTTAGAGCTAATGAATACAGGGATTCCTGCAAAAGAGTGAAAACACTAAAGCTAAACAAGACTAAACATGATGACAATACATGCACAATTCAATATATATATTGAATTGTATATATTCAATACATACAATTATATAGTTACTTACTTACTATATAAGTAAGTAAGCACTTACTTACTTATATAGTAAGTGCTTTTTACACCATTGCAACTAACCAGGACTTTGCAGTTTTTTTTTTTTTTTTATCATAATCATTAGGGTTCGGCCTGTATGTGTTGGGACGCTGCACTACGCAGACTTTTCTTCCACACTTTTGGAAGAAGTTGTTTAAAATATACGAGTTGCAGTCACAGTGACAGAGCAGAGCAGTGACTAAATCGCCCAAACGGGACATAAAGTTTGAGTAAATACGCACCTTGCCATAGGCTCCCCATGAGAGTTCAGTCTCTATAACCATAACAACGATCCCAAACATCCCAAAGATTAAAGCATAGTCACTGAGACGCTTCCTTTTCTCAAACAAGGCCCGCCGGTGTCCCAGCTTCTCCCCAATGTTCTGGTTCTTCTTTTTACCCGATTTGCCGCCGCTGTGGCCGCAGCCTGCCCCTCCGTCCCCCGATGCGTAAGGCATCAGCGTGGCGGAATTGTTCTCCGGCTTGGATACTAGATTGTCCGACGCATCTGCGGCGGAGATGGGCTGCAGAGGCTGGGACTCGGAATCGAACTCGTGTATGTTTCTGCGGGACGAGCTCAAGTTGCTCAGCGGCCGCATGACGCCGCCGTTGTATCTGCAGCTGCTCATGGCTATTTCATTGTAGGAGTTGCTGTCTTTGTGGCTGCTCCCCTGGCTGCCCCGCTGCCGATACAGCTGCTGCTGATGATGTTGGTGGTGAGGATGATGATGTCTAGTTGAACTACCATGACTAGAAGGTGTGAAGTCGCAGGCGGTGCTGTGCTGGCAGCCCTGCCTCGAAGACGTCTCGGAAGGTGTCCTCAAAGTTCCCACAGTGGTCGGCGACGTCCCGCGAAAGACGAGGCTTTTTCTCGCATCACAGGTGGTGCAGCTATTGCAGGTGCAGCATTGGTCGTGCTGCCTGCCGACGCGCTGCTGCTGCTCCGGTCCGCAGTAATAGTGCTGGTACTTACAGTGTTGGAGCTGCTGCTGCTGCTGCTCTGGGAAGAAGTCGTTGTGCAGCTGGAAGGGGGTTTCCATGTCAGTGCTGCCGATCACAGCAGCGGTCAGGCGCCACAGAGCACCCGACAAAGGGCGTTATGGTCCTCCTCACAGGAGGACGGAGCCGCTGCAAGAGCAGATCCATTTCGGCTCCGGTAGAAAGTGAGAGATGGACCTCCGATTGGGCAGGGGGGGAGGCCGGGGGGGGGAACCAAAACAACTGTTTCGACGTCACGAAGAAGGTTGGAACGTGAAGTTCTGTCTAATATTATCGATATCAGTACAAACTATCAGTGCAGATCGATTTTACAAGACAATTGCGCCACGAAAAGGGTTCAAATTTTCGGCTTATTCAGTTTTATCCAAATTATTTTTAAATATACTATTGCATTTATTTTAATACATAAAAATATATTATTATTATTATTATTATTATTATTATTATTATTATTATTATTATTATTATTATTATTATTATTATTATTAGTAGTAGTAGTAGTAGTAGTAGTAATAGTCGTCATTATTCTCCGTATTAAATATTCTTCCACCCAAATATCTCTTCATAGCCACACATAAGCTAAGCGTTCCTTTAAGTCCTCTGTACATTTATGATTTATTTGCTTTAAATCAGGGCTTCCCCAGTCCTGGAGAGCTATTACCCTGCAACGCTTAGATGCATCCCTTCGCCAACACACCTGAACTAAAAGGCTGAAATTCATCAGTAGTCGTTCAACTCTGAGGACGTCAAGTGACTAGACATTAATTTGATTCAGCTGGAGAGAGGATGCATCTGAGAGTTGCAGGATAGCAGCTTTGGACTTGGATAGGACTGAACTTGGGCAATTCTGCTTTAAATACAGCAAACACATTGAATACAGAAACAAAATTACTCTTATCCAATTAACATTACACTTACACACATATCTGTATTTAATTAAGATTTAAGTCAAGAAGTTGATGCAGAAAAAAGATACATGTCTTGAACATCTTTTACAAAAAAAGAAATACATGTGCACCGTGATGCAGTAATTAGCCCCAGTTTACTCTGAGGTCATTAAACAGGTTAACAAGTTTGTTAGTCCAGTCCTATATTGCTTTTGTGTGTCCTGTCCTGGCTTAAGCAAAGAAGATGTTGGATCTGGCTGCCTCACTATTCTGTAAAAAAAAGAAGCAAAAAACAAAAATAAACAAGTAAAATAATGAAAGTTTCTGCATGTAAAGGCTGTAGAAACAAAACTCAAATGATGATTTGCTGCCTCATCTGCAGTAAAATGTGGTTTTAAAGAGTAATGTTTCATGAAGGGTGCATATTTGGTGGTGTCAGCATCATGCTGTGGGATTCCTCTTCCTCAGCAGGGTCAGAGGAGCTGCTCAGAACCAAATACGGAGCAGTCCTTGAAGACAAGGAGTGTTTTGCATCAAAGTGGGCTGGAATGGCCCAGATGAAATCCAAATTTAAATCCAGTTGATCATACGTGGAGAAGAGTTCATGTTCACATAGATTCTCCATCCAATCCAGCTGAATTTGAACTATTTTGCAAAGAGAGGCAGACAGACATTTATTCCATCCACACAGATGGAATAAAATATTTGCATTTGCAGACGACAGTGGCTCCTTTTGCTAAAACTTCACAATTATGCACACCAAAGTGTTTATCTATTACATACAGTCTCAATAAAACACACTGAAGATGGTGGAATGAACGTAAAAAATATGAAATACTAGAAATCGTTTCATTGCACGTATCTCTTGTACCTTAAAGCTATGATTTCATTCTGCTCACTAGGCGCTGTGACAGGGTCGGCCCGTACGGAGCCCATATGACCAGGGTTTGTGTGTGCAGCCAGGGACTGATGGGACCACTGGTGGCTGTGTTATTATGGAGCAGGAGAGTTATATCCCCCCAAGGAATTACAGCCAACTACCCGCGATTGAGGAGCTGGTGAGGCATAAAAAAAAGGAGCCCGAACTCAAATCATCCACGCCTCTTGAATTTACAGCAGCAACAAATTAGGCATCAGAGCCTCTATGCTGGAGAAATGTTTTCTGCATCTCAAGGGGCTTCAGGTTTTTTTTTTTTTTCTTTAACGGGGCTTTTATTGTTCCAGATGTAGTCCAATCATTCACTAACAGTCATTTGTGGAAACAAAAAATAATGACTATACACCTGCAGAGAAAAAAAGAGTGTGAAAATACAAGCACGCCGTCATTTGTTACATTCGGAAAGAGGAAAGTGGGAGCTGTCAGCGGAGCCAAGAAACAGCCAATCACAGAAGTAACTTTCAGCACGGCGGACAGCTCCACTCGCTCATTGATCGCAAGCAGCCTCTCAATAAAACAACCTCTCTGTACAGGATCGCAATGCGCACTTAATCCTGATTGGCTGGAGACGAACACCACGTGACACCCCCCACCTTCCTTAAGCTGAAGCTCGCCGCTTTTTTCTATGTGGAGTGAAAATGAATGAAACAGACAACAGACTTCATTATCTATCTATCTATCTATCTATCTATCTATCTATCTATCTATCTATCTATCTATCTATCTATCTATCTATCTATCTATCTATCTATCTATCTATCTATCTATCTATCTATCTATCTATCTATCTATCTATCTATCTATCTATCTATCTATCTATCTATCTATCTATCTATCTATCTATCTATCTATCTATCTATCTATCTATCTATCTATCTATCTATCTATCTATCTATCTATCTATCTATCTATCTATCTATCTATCTGTCTGTCTTTTAGTGCAGTTTTCCTTCTATCAGTTCTGTGAGGGTCGTTATTTCTCCCTCTAGCGGTGGAAATGACAGAAAAACGAATAAATCATTACACAAAACGCTGTACAAAAAAAATATTCTAAGGGTTTAGATGTTTAATCGATGTAACATTTGTACTTTCTAACAATTAAAATCACACCACTGACTGTGGGAGACTTGTTCAAGAGCCATAATTTATTGCTTGTACTGGTGAATTTTCAATGAACAATGAATTTCAGCATAATAATACGTTGTGTATAACACAAAGGAAAGGCTATACAAATAGAAAATGAAAACTACAAATATTTCCCCTCTAATGATAAACCCCCCTATTTTTTTCTTTTGGTTAAGTTTTTTTCTTTCCTTGCTGTTTTTCTACGCTGATTTGAGCCACGTCTTTAAATTCCTGTCAGTAGAGGCTTTAACAGTTTAAAAAGACTGTTTGGTCTTCTGAACAGCTCAAACATTTCCTCTCAACATTTAACCTGAGTGCAATGCAAGGTGGTAAAGAAATAATTTCAGTACATCTACTAAAATCAGAGAAAAATGTATTTAAATGTTTTTGGTTAATCAGCATGACACTTTTGGTTGCAGTGATTCGCACGAGAAGTTCAAGGTGTTTTGATAATCTTGACATGCATGACTGACAATAAATACTTTGCTCGTTGATATACGAAAATAAAATGTTGAAAAAGTGTTAAGCAGTTTTGAGAATTACATTTCTTTATTGAGAAATGCACCAAAGCAATCAATCAAAACTGAAAATATGAACATGGTATTTATTCAGGTAATGGATCACTGGTGTTTGAAAGATATTTTGAATGATACACTAATCTGTTTCTATGTTAATTAATCTTTAAATAAGCAGAAAATATATTTGATTACTGATAAAATGGGTAAAACTATGTTGCTAATGTGCATAATAAATAAGTCAATGTCAAATCTGTTCCAAAACTCTGTAAAATGAATATTTTCACTTCTAAACTTAGTTTGTCATCAATTTTAAATAATTCCATTTGAATCAAGTATTTTGTGTTAAAAAACTAAAACTCCAATATTGACTTAGCAGAAGTAAAAAGAAAATACACAAATAATACCGCTACAGGGGAAAATGTTTCTTTCTGTATATAAGAAAACGTAGATTCAAACTGTAATCTAAATTTATTAAAAATTCAAAATTAACGCTCACTTGTCTCTCTGGAGCTTAAAGAAAGAAGCTTGAGGCTTGAGAGTCGAGTTTTCTGCTCCGTCTGAAATGGCAAGCAGTGCTGGTCTCTCCTGGTTCTTTTAAGTGTTTGTTTGCTCCTGATATTAAATTTGCTTAATCTGCTTAAAGAAAGTCACTGAGGGATGCTGAACACATTCCAGGTGTGGAGGAAAATCAAATCAAAAATCTCACGGGAACGTCAAACAAAAATTAGATGAGTGCAGGAAGGAGCGTGATGCAAACAAAAGCATTTATCATAATAGAGACTGACACTGTGATCCGTCCTCTTATTGAGTTTGTCAGGCAATAATTCTTGCTGGTTCAGGTCCTCTTCTGTGTCTCTTGACAGAGTCCGATATCAGCTAACTCAGGTTCTGTCTCAAGGGCTGAATCAGCCAATCAGGAATTGACTTTGGAAAATTGGAAAAATTGATTTTATAGGGGTTTTTATCTAAAGAGATGAGAGAGATAAGTTTTAACAGTACTCATTGAATACAGAAGACAGAGTTTATTTTTGTCAGTGAAGGTTTAACCCATCAACAAATATTTAAAACTAAACAGTCATTATTTGAAACATTTTTATGTATTAAACACACCCAGCGTCTGGTGAAATGGATTTGAGGTCATAAAAATATAAATGTTTTTTGAAGATTTTGCAGGAAAGTGTACGCTCTAGCTAAGTTTGAAGAGCCGTGGTAAAAGCAGTTAAAAGTCTGTGTAAAGTCAGTTTTGATGTTTTCTTTATACTACATAAGTGACCCGAAATTGGAAAAATGATCAACTTGTCATCTTTTCATGACCTTTTCCATTTCATCATTTAAATCTAGAGTAGATTATCTTATCCAGAAAAAATATGTTAGGTTTGACTGGTGCAGCTCTCTCATTAACACATTAATTATTTCTGCGAATGCAAATACATTAAAAAGTTGGCAGCATTTTTGATTCTTTCCAAATGCAGCTATTATCTTGTATGATCCAAACCACAAACTCTGTTTTGATCATACTGACACACAGGCTAAAGGTGTTGATGAAGCAGCAAAAAGGAGCAGACTGCTTAGTCAACAGAAAGAGTAATTCAGAAGTGATTTCCTTTGGGTGACGGTGCAAGTCCATTTGGAACAAGAACATCAAGACTCTTGACCTCAATAGATATCCGGGTGTTTTAATCCATCTACTGCAGCACATTTGAGGCACTCCCACACCTGGAAGATGCTTGTTAAAAGATCCCTGACCCCTGATGCCTGTTTTATTTTAATGCACAGAGGCTTTAAATCACTTCAGAGCTTCGTCTTCATCATCTGCAGGCCTCAGGTGGGATTAATGGCACAAAGTCTAAATGGTCATATCCCACTGAATGAAATATTTATTCAGCTGTGAAATTATAGATAATTATCATCGCATTTTTTATTGGTCCTTGTGTAACAGACAGACAAGAGGAGGAATTAGGAGAAATTAGGAGGAAAGTTGCAGTGCTTGGGCTTTCATTCGCTCTGTTATGCTAAGGAGAACAGCTCACTTGCCTCATTTGTCTAAGGTGCACTTTGAGGAAAAGGTAACTGCAAATTTATGCAGAGTTGTTCTGATTCAGTGACGAAACATTTTCAGTCCTGACCGTGGTTCTCTCTTCAACTATGGACTGACTCCATAAAACGGGGCAAGATTAGTCACTGACTTTCATGAATGTCATTAATAAATATAAAATGTAACCTGTAGTGGAATTTGCAGTAATTGTTCAGTTCACTGTATTCTTGTACAGGACATTTTATATAAAAATATAAAAAGCAGATTTTGAAAAAATGCCCTGTACTCCAATTTAGATGCACAATCATTGATTTATGTTCGGTTTTTATTCCTGACTGCACACTTTTCCCAGTTTGTTATTTTGTTTATTGTAGTTATTGATTCAGTATAATTATTATTGATGGATCAAATAAATCCTCACACATCTTTAAATTAGTAACTGAATTATGGGACAGATGTAGAAAAGATATTTTAAGAAGATTTTTGACAGATTAAGAAGCTGATTCAAACCTATAATATTCATGTGCATCAATGTTATTTGAAGGTACTATCAAATATGTCGCAGAAGAATGCACCACAGATTAGGGAGCTAACAGTTATGCGTTATGACTTATAGAGCAGCAGAGACACTAAGGCAGATTTCTGAAACTTCAATCCACAAGGGTTGGTTTTCCTTCAATTTTTTAAATGCGTCTCTAATTCAACACACTTGAGTCGTATAAGCAGGTAATCAGCAAGACTCTACAGAACTTGACTGCACTGCCAGCCGTTTCAGACTCTTGATGCTGAATAAATCACAGAAAAGTCTCACTAACAAAATACAGTGAACTGCAAACCTAAGAATACTCAGTAACTGGAAGTAATACTCAATGCTTGTATAGAGTGTTGCAGTAAATGTTATTTATTCTGCAAGCGGCAGCTGTGCCTTGAGGTCAAAATTCGGTTCATGTATCTGTGCACTGAGTATGACACGGCCAGCATGACTCAGATTAAGTGCTGCAAAGCATCTAATTCAGAGATTTATTTGAACAAATTCTGGAAAGAAAACAGCAATAAGATTTAACAATATTAAATATTTTGGATCGTGCAAAAAAATCTTTGTTGTTTGTGTATAAATGATTTATTCCCCCTAAAGTTTATGTAGAAAATTTAAAAATCCATTTTGCTTTCTTTCACATTAGGTCGTGTTTGAAATGTGTGAATTACGTTTATTTGAAATTTGTCAGAATGTTGTTTGATGGTTTGAAAGTTTTACAAACAAAGCTTTTGCTCATGTTCTTTTCATAAAGTTGCATAAAAATATGCAAAGCAATAACTTGTATTATACATGCAACCTAAAAATGTACAATTATATACCTAGCAGTAGTTTGCTAAATGTGAACTTAGCAAATTATTAGCACATGCTAAGATTTGAATTACAGGAACAGATTAAGAATTAAATAATTAAGAACTCTGTTGAGAAGGAGACAATAAAGCGATTAGAGTCGCAACAAGCAAAAAGGTTTATAAAAGTTAAAAAAAACAACTGTTCAAACATGAAAACTTTCATTTAATTGCACCATTTGGACTGTTTTCCTGTGCATGTCTTTGCCCCAGTTGTTCTTAGAGTTACTCGAACATGACTTATTCAGCTGCAGGTCATATGGAGACAGGATACCTGACCTGTGTGAAAAGCTCACCCTTCTGCAGCAGTCTGCACCTGTTTTTGCTGCTGTTCCTCCTCTAGTGTCCCTGATACCTGAGTCAACAGAGCTTTCAGGCATGCCACATTGAGCAGAAGAGCTATTTACGTTGAGCAAAAGATTTAGAGGCAATCTAACTCTAAGTGCCACACTCAAGGACACGATGGCACGCCAAGCAAGATTTGACCCTCTGTTTTCCAGTTTTTTCCAGAAAGTGGGATGATAAATTGATGCTGAGCTGATCTGGTTGAAAGTTTTTATTTTTTTAAATTTATTTTCTGTTTGAGAATGAGATACTAGTTTGCATGCACTTGCAGCCAAATTGATCTGTTGGTTTTTTATTTCACTAACAAGAGTGTTTTATGACTGAATGATGCTCCTTGCGAATGCAAAGAAGCGGGCTTTCTGATTGTGTTTTGAATTTTGACAGCACAAAAAAAAAGAAGATTTATTGATTATCTCACAAGAGGATTTTAGAAATATCTGAACATAGGCAGCATCAATTCCTGGAAAATTCTTTACATAAGTTTGTTTTGTTTTCCTGCTGTGCCAGTCAGTCTGCTGTCACTTGCAATAAGGACTGATCTACAGTAACTGGCATTTTCAGGACAACGTTTTTTTTTTCTTTCTGCTTTTTGAAATACTTTTTTGTGTTGGTGGGTTTATAAAGTTCATGTGGTTCTGTTTTACTGGTAGGCTTGAGACAAAATAACATGTTCAAATCCATACATCTTGCAGTCTGAGAGCTGAGGTGTTTGTTGTGGTCATGAGACATTGTTTGTGTTTGATTTTAATGTGAGGAAATACCAATAATAATAAGAAGAAGTTATACGCCCCACAGGTCCCCTTCACTTTAGACCAAGGAGAAGACACAGCATGTTTGTGTGGACATGAACAGGTCCTTGTAAAGTGAACCCATGAGCCATTCATTATTCATCGTGATCAAGCATTGTGTGACTCTCTGTCTGCTTGGAAGGACCTTACAAATTTGGCTTGACTCCTTGAGTGTCTGCTTCTGCTGCCAAGCCTTTCTCTAAAGACCCCAACGTCAGCCCACATGAAACAGTCCACGCTCGGGTATTTGTGCACAGAATCCTATGCGGAGAAAATCAGCTGCTTATCTGTTTCTGATTAAACTCAGTGCAACGGATAGAAAAAGTAAAATATGCATGGTATATTTAGTGTGCTTGACTAAGACTTTAATAACCAGTCACAGCCAAATGTAGCGGTCTGTTACATCATGCAAATGTTTTTCATGCATTCTTTGCATGAACACAAAGTGAAACATCGAATGGTAATTAAGAAAATATAAGCAGGGGTTTTATTCTGGATTAATCAGTCGGTTGCACATGTACATGTTTAGCATCAAATTATTTGCAAGCAGAAAAAATATTCTGCAGCCTTTCTGTGTCTTGTGTAGTGAGGAACAAATAAAAGCTCCTAGAGTAGCATTTGTAGAGTTTCAGTTTGTGGTCTTGTGATTTACCTTCTACTTTAATTAAGCTGAGGGATTGACAAGACAAGCTGTCTTTTAAAGATAAAGAGAAGAAATGTGACATCACTCAGTGCTTTGCACTATTGATTTGGAGATTTGTCTCCAGTCGTCTGGAGCCAGAAATAATATGCAGAGAATTGAGTTCAGTGCAACAGTCAAGGACAAATAAAAAAGTCTGGTTGTTAATGTATAAATCATTTGGTGCTTTGGCTCTAAAATCTTACAAGTACAGACAGCCCCCCAAAGACTGCTTTATTATTTATCTAAACCATTTATAATATTAGCATTCCTCTTTTTTGCATGCTTAAGAAGGATCAAGTCAAAATTTGTACTTAGATAATCCGGCCATATTAAATTATAATGGCTACATTCTATTTTTACTTTTTACAACTTTAAACCCATATTTTGTTTTCATATTGCAAAGCAGAAAAAGAACAAGATAAAAAATCTCTCTTTTGCCCTAACTATTCCTGATTAAAGGAATAGGACTATTTGTAATATTATTAAGTGTATTGTTTGTTTCTCTTTTAAAAAGATTTATGTTTTTACTTGTAGTTTTTTTGCATTTGAAATGAATATAAATTCTGTATTTTTATATCCAAGCAAACTTAAAGTATAAAAAACAACAAACAAACAAACAAACAAAAAAACAATTAAAAACAATTTACTACCTTTTTTTTAACATGACCAGCAGCTTTTATCAGTGGGACTCTCCTTTGACATCCCTGAAGGTCAGAGCATATTTAGTGAGGATAGAAGATATTTTGAAAAGTTCACGGTGGTGCTCGCTCTCAGAAAGCCTTTAAAAAAGAAAGAGGCCCACAGCATCACAAATCCTCCACCATACATGACTCTCTATTGTTTCAATGGCGCAGCAGGAGACCAAAATAAGACTCCACAAAAACCACTTTATTTCCTCACATAAAACCTAAGTAACTTACAGCATGCATAGCAAGATAAATAACAACACTGTTCCAATTAAAGTCCCAGTGGCATTTACGTTTGTGATTATGGATAGATTTTCTTTTCTGGCATTCCTCCCAATCATCCAGGTGGGCTCAGAAATGCTTAATGATCGTTATGGAGACTCAGCGACCTCAAGGAGTCACTATTTGCTGCCGTTATCAATCAATAAAATTTAGGGATTTTTAGGTTGATTCCCCCTCTCCTCCCTGTGCCAGGCGGAGAAATAAACTTGGTTTTGAGTCCCTTTTTTCATCTAATTTAAACTTTTTATTTTCAGCTTTGCTTGTAAATACCAATTAAATTTTATCCCAAATCTTCAACATGAAACCGAATCTATAACTAAACTACAGCTTTAGCTTAGAATTCAACAGAAAAGACAAAAAGATTATTGAAAATAGGTTGGGTTTTTTGCTGATTAATTTGATATTTCACACTATTTCCTTTCAGTCATGTCTTTTCTTTTGCTTAGTTTGTTCACTGTTTTCCAAAATGTTCAAAATGAATCTGTGCAACATCATGTTTCCGTTTCAACATTTATAATCAGTATCTGTTTCCCCAATTCCCCTGAAACAAAGTGAAATGCATCTTGTTAATTAATCTGCTGATTTCAGTCCTTAATTCCTCCTCTGACTAAAATATTCAGTTTGCTCACCCACATTTTCTTCTCTGTGTATAATCAAACGCCAGGAGCAGAAGGAGTGGATTGATGGAAACTGGCTGGTTTTTGCAGTTTCACTGGTGCGAGTTCATTTGGATCAAATTAATCTTTCTTAATAACTCAAAATAGGGTGTGAACTAATTTCAAACAAATTTCTGTGCTTGCTAATGTAACTGAACTGCAACAAAACAAACAAGAAAAAACTCACAACATATGATTATTTAGCAGCTGCCTCTATCTCACCAGATGTTGCAATCAGTCCTAGAGAAACTTGAATAGAGAAACAATGTATCATATCTTTTTCTGCCTGAATATGAACACATTGAATGAGCAAAGCATCTGTTCATCATCAAACATCACCGCATTGTGTGGTGGGAACTTTGGTGGCTACAACAAGCCAGATATTGTCTGCTGCCCAGAAATTGCCTCACAAGCAGCTTCACATGTTTTTGAAATGGGTCTTCTTATCACCTGAAGCTTCAGAAGTGTGAAGTGGCTGAATATTCGACCCGAAACAGAGGGGTTTTCTTTTTCACGCCGTGTGACTGTCATCAGAATCAGATTTGGGCGTTAAAATGTGGAAAGCAGCAGTTTGGATAAATCCGCAAAGAGCTCCGGGCTGCTATTCTTAATCTTCAAGCTCTGAAAAATACACTTTCTGTTCCTGCCACAGGGTAAAAGATGAGCAGCTCTAATTTACCACTCCCAGCAGAGCTGCTTAACATGCTGGATCTCTTAACAGTAAAGTATAAAGTCGTTTTTTTTTTCTCTGCCTATTTCTGGCCCGAACATGATATCCTCAAAGCAACACCTCAGGATCTCCCAGTGCTCAGTCAAGAAACAGCTCATCACACAATATTCCACAGCATGACATTTTTAATTAAGTTTGTTAACTGGATTATGCTAAATCAGACCCTGAAATATAGTTGAGATTAAACAGGTGTGATATAAGTGAACTTTCTCCGTTTTTGTTTTGAAATAACCATAGAGCAGACATTTAAAATGTTTCATCAGTTTTAAAAGATCTTAAATATTTCAAAATTGATGCTTTGAATGAATATGTTTTACTAAATCCGAAAGAAAGTGAGGAAAATGTTGCAGTCTCCCTTAGATTTACTCCCAGACAATAAATAACCGTATACCTTTTTAAAAGTCTTCCAGTAATAATTAACCATCCATCTCTACTGGGTAACTGCATAAACTTTGGTTGCAAGAACACACACACAGCGCCGTAAAAAAAAAAAGAAGCCATTTTTGTCACAATTAAATGCTCCAGAGGAATAAAATTGTAACATTAGAGAAATAAAAAGAAAAGACAAAATGCAGTTTTCAAATGATGATTTAAGTTATTAAAGCTGCAAATATGTACTTTTTATAAAATACATTTCTTTTTTAGATATTTGTTAAAACCATGAGTATGAAGTGACACTTCTAAATACAGCTTTAAGTGTAAAAGTGATCTAAACCATCTTGGTCATATATGTGGAAAAATGTATTAATCTTCTCCCCACCCTTGGTGGCCATAATTATGATAACTTGCAGTGAGGCTTTTGCATCAATGGGTGCATTTGTGCCTATTGTTCTTTCGAGAATGTGTTTAGTTAAGCCACACTGAAGTTTTTTTGGGGACATAACCTTAAACAGTTAGTTTAAGGTTATGTCTCAGCATCTGAATTAGATTTAAAGAGGCACATAGTGCCATCTTATAGCACAATCAAGTAACTGTTGCCTTCAGTTGTTACAACAATGCTGTATATATCAAATATGACTTTAAAAAACTGACTTTGTAATTTAACACCTTGAAATTGGGCGTCTGTCTCTTTAAAAACTCCTGCTCTTTCTGAAACTCCTCTTTCAGGAAGTCATCTCAACATCGCTCCTCTGTTAACCCTTTAGCAAAGTTTTCCCAGTGTTGCACTGAGAAGTAACTGGTATGACTGGCTTGTCAGGTGTGCAGTTCCACCAGGTGTTTGCTGATTGCTGCTGGCTAGTCTGAAGGAGCTGGGTTGGGGTGGGCTGCTAAGTGAGGTGGAAGCTCGGTAACTTGGAAACTGCAGCTTCGAGGAGGAGTTTCATCCTCTAAGGCGGCGCTCGGTACCGCCAAGAGTTTTGCACAGCTGAATGTTTGACACGGGAGACTATGCATGACAGAATCAAGGGAATGTTCCAGGTATGTTTTTATGAGGGAATAACCTCATAACATGACTTACACCTCAAAACGTCAATTTTACAAAATACTGTTCCTTTAAGTCTGAACTTAAAGGGCCGTTACGCAGTGGACTCCATGGTGCGCTACAGACAATTTTCCTGCTGCATAACCCAAGTGTGCTTGAGCTAAATCTCATGAACCGATGACCTTCAGGATATCTGGCCGCAGCAGAATTCATGGAGCAGAATAAATTGGTTTTACTCCATGTAATTGGTTCCATCAATTATTTTGTTGCGAGAAAATGTGAAGCAGACCTTTGAATTTATTTATTTTTTTTGTTGCAGTGAGTAGTGGATTTTTCCCATGATGCCCTTTCTTGATGTTAAATCATGAACAGCTATCTAAACTGTTTAGTGAGGACTGCAGTTGTTGAAATGTTTTGTGACCTCCTGGATGAGAACTCAAGGCGCTCTTGAAGTAGCTTAAATGTGGTCAATTTTTTTGCATTTACATAAGTTATTAAGGTAGATATCAAAACTTACTTGATGATCTGAAACATTTAGGTGTGACAAATAGAAAAGAAGAAAGAATTTGTTAATGGGGTTAATACATTTCCAACCAAGTAGAAAAGCAAAGCATTTCTGCTTCGTCACTCTACTTCACAATTCTGCTTTGGCCTCAAAACAAAGTAAATCATTTCAGAACTCGGTTACAAAATGGGCTTAGTGAATACAAATGAATTGAGAAGCCACATAGCGACAGACTGCAACCATGCCACAACACCTGACTGAAATCGTAAGTGATTTTTAAAAACGTTTTGTCTTTTTCTGAATTTCTTCGAAATTTCATTTGAGTAAATTCTTCTAGCAAACAGAGTAAGATTAGATGCCATCTAATGTTTATTAAAAAGAGCATTTCTTCTGACAACCATTCCAAAATGTCACATTGTATTAGTTACAGCTCACATATCATGACTGTCATTATTCAACATGTTACCTTAGGCCTGTAAAGCCTGAGCTGTAGCTAGGACAATGTGCTGAACAAATGAACTGCCTTACTTTACAATTTTAATATTTGCCTCTCCCTTTTTTGTTACAACTGTCTTCAGTTATTTCACAGTAGTTTCTTCTATTAGTACCAATAATTATTGTGTCTTATCTATTAAAATAACTAATTTAATGATCTTAACCTAACAATACAATTTTTTGTTTGGTGTGTGTATCTGCAGCTGAACTATCCTGTCCTCATTGCGGCCATTTTCATCTGCAGCATCGGGGGGACATTTCAGTATGGATTCAGTGTTTCTGTGATGACTTCCCCCTCTCAAGTAAGTAGAATGATTTCCAAAAAAGTTAGGATTTGAAAGGTGACAAACTCCTTGACCACCGGAGTCCTGCAACTTTTAGATGTGTCACTCTGTCACCACGTCTGAATCAAATGATTAGGTCATTAGCTGATGAGGGAATTCGGTCTTTTTAACCAGATATGTTGGATTTGGGACACCAAATTATTTTTGATGTGTGCAATTTATGAATACTTGTGTGTTTTCCTATTGCAGTTCATAAAAGAGCTGGTGAATAAAAGCTGTGTGGAAAGATACGATCGAATCCTAATGGACTGGGAGGTGTCTCTCATCTGGTCCTTCACAGTGTCTATTTTCTGCATCGGGGGGTTGCTGGGATCACTGGTCGCAAGTTCTATCAGTTCAAGATTTGGCAGGTTGGGACACAATTACAGCTTCAGTCAGCGTTTTGATTCAATGCTGCTGATTGTAACTAGACACCCTGTGTTTGTCTCCTCCCCAGAAAGCGCTGTCTTCTAGTAAATAATTTTTGGGCTATATTAGGAGCCATATTGATGATCTCAAGCCGAACAGCCAATTCCTTTGAGATGATAGTGGTGGGAAGATTTCTCTACGGCATCAATGCAGGTAATCCACCAAACCATTCCACATTATATTTCCATTTATTCTATTTCACAAACAGTTTGAGTTTTGCAACTGGTTCGTGTTCAGGAGTTGGTCTTTCAGCGCAAGCGATGTATCTCACCGAATCTTCTCCTAAGAATCTGAGAGCGATGGTGGGCGTCACCATTGCGACTGCTTTAGCCATCGGGAAGTTCTGTGGTCAGCTGCTGGGGATCAGGTGAGCTCAACTGGGTCACATGAACAATCCAGTATGGATCTGTGGTCATGTCTTAGTCTATTTTAATGACACAGAGCCTCATTGAAATACAATAGTGTGAAAAGTCCTGTATTTTCAGGAGCTAAGTCTTTCTGCCAACTTTATACTACAATATTGGTACTAAAGACTTTTTTAATGTTTTACCAAATTTACTTTTGCTTGTGAAATGACGTTTTCCCTTATATATGATAATTGTCATTGTGATTATGTTTTTTTTTTTATTATTTTCATAGAAAACATTACGTAATATTTATAAAATTATTTAGATTTGCTCCCTGTATCGCTCGCCGCTCTTTTTCTCATCTATCCTCTACTACCTGGGCAGAATCTGCACAATATGCTTGTCACTTGTGTTTGTATTTAGATCATTTTTAGTGTTTTCTCATTAGGGCCTCTCCATCTTAGCTCTTTCCTTTGTGTTGAGTTAAATTCTTTCTTGTGTCTTGTTCGTTGTCTGCTGAATTCAGTTGTCGGTCTTGTTATTATGTAATTCCTTTCATTGTTTCTATAATCATGATCCTCCTGAGTTCCTGTCTGCACTTTGATCCAACATGGTATGTATGCTGATATGTTCAGGTACAAGAACTGGATGGAAAATGAATGAATAAGCAGCCTTAAATAAAATCCATTTCTTTCTTGTGGCTGAAAAAATATTTTTATCACATAATCTTGACAAAATGTGACGCTTCAATTAATCAGATATTTCTCTCAGGCAAATAATGGATCAGTGTTTACATCTAACATGCTTAATTGACATCAGTACATATAACTAAAGTTAAGTTGGTCAACTTCTGGCCCAATTCAGCCCTTATTCTCCTGACAGAATGCTTTCTTATTTAACTGGACTTGTTAATGATTCTTGACTTTGTGTGTTTGATGACCTGACTGTTGCTTCATCTCAAAGAGACTTTTTCCCTTATTCAGAGAGTTGCTTGGCACAGAAAAGAGCTGGCCTTGGCTGCTTGGTTTCAATGGCTTCACTGCATTGTTCCAGTTCTGCACTCTGCCTCTCCTGCCAGAGTCTCCCAGGTTCCTGCTGCTGGAAAGAGGAGACCTCCAGGCCTCTGAGAATGGTTTGATATGCTGTTTTCCTGCCCAAAAATGATCTGTTCCACAATACATTTTCCTTCATTTTGTCACTATTTGCAAGCAGTGGCACCTGAATGCACCGTTTTCTCATTCTTGCTTAGCTTTTAGGAAACTATGGGGCAAAAAAGATTACAGTAAGGAAGTCGTAGAGATGCTGGAGGAGAAAGCAGCTCTGCAGAGCATCCGAAGCTGCTCGGTTTTGGAGCTAATTCAGAACCGAACTGTTCGCTGGCAGCTCCTCACCATTGTTATCGTCTTCTTCGCGCTGCAGTTCAGTGGCATCAATGCTGTGAGTTACCCTCACAAAAGCAAATAGCCTTGATTTACTTTGCATACAGAGAGTCTTTTTATTGTGAGCAGAATTGATGATCTGTGTTTGTATGAATTTCCAAAGCATGAAATTACTCACTGCACTGACTTTAACCAACCAAATGAATAGGGCCCAAGAGGAGATGCACCAATTAGATTTTATGATTTCTGATCTCCTGTCACCAGTTTTTGAAATTTTGACCTTAGGATTTTAGCTCATTTTAGTTTTTTTGTTAAATAAAACTATAAATTTACATAGAATTTTAACTGACTTAACGGTTATCTGTCTATTCATCAGTGAAAATCTACAGTAATGTCATAGAGCAGAAGTATCTATAGATAAAAACTACTTCAAATGAAATGTATCAGTTCTTATTTACTTTCATACATGATAGATTATGGCTCACTTTTAACTTTTTTATTCTTTTTTTCCCACTCCTAAAAATGACACATCATCTCACAAAATATTTTTTAAATAAAATCCTTTCAAAAATAGTTACAGGTTTCAGGCTGTTAAATTGTTTATTCTTTTATTCTAAATATAAGGAATGTTGAAACGCCTTTGTGTCCAAAACTATCCAAAGGTGGCATCACTTTATGTGCTTAAGAGGGATTTTCACAATTATATCAACATTTTAGTTAAACCATCACTGATCAGCTGGTCAAGCTTAAAATCCAACAATTCCAGTCCCACCTAATTTCTCTCAGTGCATCTCCGCAAATGTGATGTTCTAAATTAAATCTCACATGTTCAAATGTTTCTCTTCAGGTGTATTTTTACTCTTTTGATGTATTTCGAGCTGCAGGGATCCAAGAACACAGGTTAGCATACGCTGCCTTGGGGACAGGCCTCTGTGAATTAACTACCTCTATAGGCTGTGTAAGTCCTCCTTCACTGATTTTCACTTATTATTTATTAACATTGTTCTGTTAAGTAACTTTAGGTAAAACATCCTGACAGCTTATGTTTAATATCGTACGTTTATCTTCCTTTTATCACATCTAAATCTTGTGTTTCAATTTAAGCTACTCTGAATGTGTTTGTGTGTGTTGATAGTGACTCCATGTGGTCAGTGAGAGCTGAACATTGCATTAAGCTGTTAAATCTATATTAAATTTGCAGTTCATGATAATTGAGAGCATGGGCAGAAAGGACCTGATGTTCAGAGGTTACATAGGAATGGCTGCATCTCTGGGCCTCCTCTCTGTCACTGTTTACTTTCAGGTGAGTTTATATTTAAAAAAAAAACCCAAAATAGATTTATCTAGTGTATATTTCTTCACAATTTGTTCCTCTGTGTGATATGACACCAGGAAAAGGGATAAAATATTCTCTTGTTCTCTGCAGAAAACTGTCTGGTGGCTGCCGTACTGCAGCATGGTTCTCGTTTTCTTCTTTATTTTCTTCTTTTCCAGTGGACCAGGTGTGTCTGTTTTGCAATGCTCCATTATATTTGACTCATTTCTAAATTAAAAGCTTTCCATAACACCTTCTACTACTCTGTTGTTTTTTTTTTATGCTAAGCTGCAACGACGGTTCCTCTTCCAGGGGATATTTTAACTCAGTCGTTTAAATCAGCTGGCTACACAGTCGGATGCACAGTGAACTGGATCTCCCTGTTTGTGCTGGGGTCACTTTTCCCCATCTTGGTGGTGAGTGCCTCAGCATTAAAATGTCTGTATCCTCAGCCACACTTCAGATGTGTTAGCTTGTAAATTAATTTACCATTTCAAATGTTTCCAGGAGAACCTTGGTAATTTTTGCTTCCTCATATTTCTGGCTGTTTGCCTCATCTGTGGGTTTCACGTGAGGTTTAACGTGCCGGAGACCAAAGCTCGAACAGCGCTGGAAGTATCTGCTGAGTTTGACAGGATGCATGCCAAAGATAAAACCTCACAGAAGAAAAACTCATCTAAAATCTGTGAAATCAAAGCACAGGAGACCAAATTATGATGCAGTGTTGGGCAAAGCTTACAGCTACTATACAAGTGCTATATTTTGAGTTTAGTTCAGTGCTCAGTTTTTTACTAAAAGGTGTAAGCAAAAGAAACTGATATTTGAGGGAAATATTAGTGAAAAAAAATCATTTCACCAAAAATTTCCTTTGTAATAGTTCTGCTCTTGTACAGTGTTTTTACTCAAAACATACGTGAATATGTGAATTTCAAAATTTAAAAAATTACATCGTTTAAATGTATTAAACAATACTTGTCATTATGAATAAAATACAAATTCTGTTCTTGTTCATAAAATTGATAGGATTGTGACATCCTTTCTGTTTGTTGAATTCTTAGATAATGTGTTCATACAAACATGGGAGAAACATTTCATCCCTTTTAAATGCAGTCATTTAAATGTCAAGTTCCCATAAGATCCCATCGCCGCATTTCAGTCGGGTTGACTTGTAAGAAAAGCAGCGGCAGATCATGGTGATGTGATGCTGAATGAAGACAAAGTTAGAGATTAAGGAAGATGTTACATTTCTTGGAAATTTGGTTTTTGATTTTATTTGTAAGTGATCTTTTTTTTGTGTCATTTATGTTTTACATTTATGTCTTGTTTATGCCATGATAAGATCATTTTGTTGTGTTAATTATTGTTGTTAAGGTTTTACTTACTATATATGTTCATTCCTTTGGATTTAGTTTTTCCAGTTTATTTTTAAGAGTATAAAAAAGCCTTCACCTCCTTGGATGTTTTACTTTTTAATTGCTTTTGCTAAATATTCATTTACACGAATATCATGAAACAGCTCAAATTTAGCTGTTTAATGTCAAAGTGAAAATTGATTCCTATAAAATGACAATAGATAAATAAAAATATGCAATATAAATTAAGTGATTGCATGAATATTGACTGCCTTCAGTATGTAGTAGATGCATCTTTGGTTTCTATCAGGTTTGTGCATCTGTAAACTTCAGGTTTTCTTCATTCTTCCTTGTTGCAGCTCTCTCAAGTTGTGTGGGGATCAGCTGTGAACACTTGTACAGCAGAGTAAGCTGAACAAGTTTCTGTTTGTCTCTGTTAGAGTCACTTTTTTCACACTCGATCTAAAACATTTAAGGCTAGTCAGTTGATTGATTACTAGTGGCAAACAGTAATCAAACAAGAAATTTTAGACAATTTCGTGCTCCAAACTCTGAGGGTCCAGTTTGGTGATGCCCCCTACTTATTGTAACTTGACTTCGCACCAAGAGGTGACAAGGTTGGTGTGGAAGAAACTAAAATATTTTTAAAGAGTCATGAGTTTGACTTTGTGGAGCACTGTTGGGGTAAATTTGAGTAAAGACTGCGAGCCGGGGCTTATTGTCCAACATCAGTGTCTGACCTCACAAATGCCCTGTGGAAAGAATGATCATAAATGTGTTTAAACACACTTCTTATCCGGTAGCTGTAACAGGGTTCCTATTATTTTAAAACACAATAAATTTAGAATAACCTAACTTCATTTGAGTAAATTCTTCTAGCAAACAGAGCAAGATTAGATGCCATCTAATGTTTATTAAAAAGAGCATTTCTTCTGACAACCATTCCAAAATGTCACATTGTACTAGTTATAGCTCACATATCATGATTGTCATTATTCAACATGTTACCTTAGGCCTGTAAAGCCTGAGCTGTAGCTACTGAGGTTTATTTTATTGTCTGACCGCAGGCAGGGATGGCCACTCCTGTGATGATAGGGAGCTGTCTGAAACTTTCTACTAGTGAAGAATGATGGACATCAAATTCTATGAAAAAGGCCTTCCAACCCTTCTTGTGTTGATGTGCAGCAATTATTGCTTCTCTAAGATCATTCATGACATCTGACTCCTTCAGTGGAGACGGTCACTTGTGCTGATTTTTAATGACCCTCATTTCCTCATAATTTCAAGTAACACAGCAAGGGTGTTATTACATTTAGCCATGACTTCAAATTTATTATTTTGCTTCCTCTTTTACTATGGCAATAAATAATCTATATCTTTCAGTTAGTCTTATGTCAGGCAGTCAATGGAGCCATGTTGATCTCATCAGTGAGCTCTACATTTATTAATTTGTTTATGTTATTCATATATTATTCTTCAGGCAAATTAAGGTCCCTCTGTCCCTTAGATCTCACAACAATCTGAAAGTGACAAGTCCCAACATTTTCAGGCGATTAGTAGCAAATAAAGAGCTTTGTTCCTTCCGTAAGGCTCTAGAAATAAGTTTCCACAAACAATCCTCTGAAGAATGAAACAATGGTTTTGTAATGCTATTTCTTTAATGAATTAGGTAATATGGAAAGTGGCATTTTTACGCCTCACCTCTCTATAAAGCAGGGAAAATATGATGTGTAGAAAAAAGTACTTTTCGAACATAAAAAAGCCTTATGAACATGTTGTTCAACCAAGCCTTTTCAAAGCAATTAACTCCAGGTCAACTTTTAATTTTAGATGCACTTTTACAAGCGTGACGTGTAAAGTAAACATGTTTCCACCACAACTTACTACCACAGCAAAGTCTGACAAGTTGTAAGAGTACTCAAAGTTGCCCCTACTTTCCCAGTGGGAAGTTTCGGCGGGCGCTCCAGCCATTGTTCCACATCAGATATTAAAAGTTTTAAGGCAAGTCAATTTGGAGTGCATTAAATGAAAGGGGGCTGAAAATAAGTGCACACCACACTTTTAAGATGTTTGAAAAAAGTTTTTTGGTGATTCCACTTCACAAGCATCTGCTACATACAGTACAGACCAAAAGTTTGGACACAACTGTGTATCCAAACTTTTGGTCTGTACTGTATATCGGTCTACCCCACAAAAACGAAGGGAAATACATTGAAGTTTGTGATTTTATAGCTCTTGTATGTAAAAAAAAAACCCAAACAGATCACAAATCAAAATGTCTTAAGCATTTTTGGTTTGTAGGTACAAGCTGAACTTCGGGTCAGGGGTCTTTCGACAATCATCGGGGGAACTCCCACCAACTTACGCATGCACGCGCTGCCCCGGTACATGTGCGAGCCACTGATAACGCAATCTAAACCTTCAGAGCTGAAAGTGCTACAGGACGACGCATGTGGCCAGGGGCGAGATGCTGGATGGGTTTGGAAAACAGAAGCGCAAAGTCAACAGCGCACGTCAACAAAAAACACCGAGAAGGAGACGCCCACCCAATCTTTTGGGCAGCTCTGACCATTTAAAGCCCTCCGAGGTGACTGAGGGCTGGAAGCGTTGACCGCAGCTGACCGTAGGCTTCCTCCGAGGGACGCGATAGATAAGCTTCCCTGCGGGCCTCTTGTGGAGCAAATGGCCAACAGCGACTTTGAAAAAAAGTGAGTTCTGCTTCTGATTCATTAAAACAACACAACCATACCTCCGCTACGAACTTATAAGAAGTTTTTGTTTTTTGTTTCGCTCAAAAAGAGGTTTTGTAACTATCGATTTTTTGAAAAGCATTTTGATTAATCTTTGGCTTGTTTGCGTGAAACTTACACTAACTCCCGCAACAAAAACAAAGTCCTCTCAGCCTGTTCAGATAAGAAACCCAGAAAGCAAGCCGCTGTAGGTAAACAATTTACAGCAGCCGTGCAGATCACGTTTGAATTGGGAGGGAAGTCTGAGAGGAAGATGACATGATGCCATTTTGTAGTCACATTACTGGAAAAATGTCTTAACATTCATTATTTTTGGAAAAAAAAAGATGATCCTGAAAACACTGATTAACTAGCATTTGTTGTTTCACCATTTCAAACACCAAACTAAATGCAAGAACTGAAACTAGAAAAATGCAATGGAAAAAAGACAATGATGCAAAATCATAAAAATCAAGTAACAACCATTGCACAAATTATACTTTTGCTGCAAGCCACTGAAGAGTGTAAATTTAAACAAACAGTTGGCTTGTTTACAAAATGCTAACAGTGCTCATCATCCTGAACATAACGCCACTCTGAAACATAGTAGTGGCAGCATCATTTGTAAGGATGCAGTTTTTTTTTTTTAGCAGGGGTTAAGAAAACGAAACTAGCTAAATACAGGATAATCCTGAAACTAATCTTGTTACGAGACTGCAACAGATTTGAGACTGAGGTGCAGATTCACCGTCCAGCAGCAGAACGGCCCAAACCAAAACACCAGAACTATAATGCAGGTGTTTGGGTCAAAAACTGCAAAGAAAGTTTTGACTTTTAAGATGTAGAAATCTGGCTGCTTAATAAAAAATAGTATGCCCAAGAGAGAGGTAGGTATATAATGTTACACGTTTCTTTGCTTTATTTTTTCACCATATTTATTGTGTTCACTTGCAGGGTGTTTGTTAACAGGAGCCTGACTCTGGAAAACATTAAGTGCTATGGCTTTGACATGGACTATACACTGGCAAGTAAGTGAAGGAATACGGCTAAAAAATCATAGAATTACAGACTCACTGACAGAATGCCAGTCATCTATCGGCTTCTCTGTTTGCAGTGTATAAATCTCCTGACTATGAGAGCATGGGCTTTGAGCTATTGAGAGACAGAATGGTGTCGATTGGATACCCTCATGAGATTCTTCGATATACGTACGACCCAAGCTTCCCCACCCGGTGAGTCTCTGTTTCTAAAGCTTCATCTATTCATTCAAAGCAAAAGTCAATTATTTGTTTGTCTAACTCACTTTCTTTGCCCTTTCTTCTTGTCTCCTGACAGCGGGATAGTCCTTGATAAAACATTAGGGAACCTGCTGAAGGTGGATTCAAACGGCAACATCTTAGTTTGCAGTCATGGTTTCCGCTTCCTTAGAGAGTAAGGTCAAAGTCAAGTTGAATAACAGTGCTGACTGTTGTATTGCTTCTTGCTGTAGATTCTCATTCATTCAGGACACTTCAGTCATAAATGCTTTATGAGAAGGGAACAGAAAAATATTGGATAAAAACTAATTTAATTTTATATATCAATGAATCAACTGTTTTCCCATTAATAAACTAGCAAACCAACCAAGCAGTTATTTAATTAACCATCCATTTAACCAGTTAATCAATCATTTGGTCAGTGGATTACCAAATCAATCAACAAATTAACCAACCAAACATACCAACTCACAGGGTAATCAGCTACTCAATCAAAATACAGGCCAACAAACTACTTATCTCCCTATTTAACCATTTAGCAGCCAATCAACTGTTCAGCTACCTAACAATTTAATCACCAGCTAATTAGTTAACTATACTAACTAACCAACAACACAGACAGTCAATAAAGCAAAAAAATTACAATAACACTTTTTATTCACACTGAATGAAACCCAGTCTTTAGAAAATTCAGTTCATAATAACCAAACAACAAGGCAACTTTAAATTAAATTAAATTGCTAATTTGTGGACAGTTTACTTAGTTTTTCGATCTAGATAGATACAGTAACGATTCATGTTTTCTGGTTTGGTTCACAGGGAAGACATTCAGTACTACTATCGAAACAAGTTCATCCAAAGAGATGACACTGACAGGTTCCACATTCTTAACACCCTCTTCAATCTGTCGGGTAGGAAATGAACTCATTTCTATGTGATTTCATAATTTCTGAAATCTAAATGAAACATACAATTACATATATAGATGTGTGACATCATGAAATAACTCATTTTCTTTTTTTCAGAGACTTACCTTTATGCATGTCTGGTGGATTTCTTTACTCGATGCACCAGATACTCAAAGTGAGTGAACATGCTTATCAGTTTCTTAATGCACCTTTCATTTATGCTGCAAACCACCCGCCTAGAATGTTATCAACCCATGGAATGGCCGTTATTAGTGGTTATCAGCCCCGTTGAATGGCTTCAGGCGGTCCATCCTGTGCCCCCTGGGAGGCTCAGTAGGTTATCTACCATTCGTGTCGCTGATCACAGCAGCTTATCGCTGATGGAACTTTTTTTATTTTTAGCTTTTTTTAAAAAACCTTTATTTACAATATACTTGCTAGTTTGAGTAGGATGTCAAGAATTTACTACAAATAAATGCCAGATGTATATAAAGTCATAAGACTTTAATTCGGTATTTAAAAATGACAGTAACGTCTAAAACCGGAGGGTTTTTTTGTTGTTACATTTTGCATTTATTTGGAGTAAATCATTGATATCATACTCAAAAATAGTAGGTAAATTGTAAATAAAGCTTTTAAATCGAGCTAACTACAACACAAAACCCTCCGGTTTCACACTTTACTGAGTTATTTTTAAATACCGAATTAAAGTCTTATGACTGATACATCTGGCATTTATCTGTAGTAAATTCTTGATATCCTACTCAAACTAGTACGTAAATTGTAAATAATGTTTTTTTAAAAAAGCTGAAAGAAAAGAAAAAGTTCTGTTAGCGATAAGCTGCTGTGATCAGCGATACGAATGGTAGATAACAATCTACTGAGCCTCCCAGGAGGGACCGCCTGAAGTTAATCAATGGGGCTGATAACCACTAATAACGGCCATTCCATGGCTTAACAACATCCGAAGCAGCAAACTCTGAAAATGTCTGTACAACTCTTTCTATTTCAAGCTTAAAAAGAACATTTTTTTTGTTGGTACCTTTCATTCTCCTAGCCTCCAGAAAGGTTTCCAGCATGGAGACTTGTTCATGTCCTACAGAAGCATGTTCCAGGATGTTCGAGATGCAATGGATTTTATTCATGACACAGTAAACCATCAAAAAAAGCATTTTTTTTTTATTCTTGTACTTTATGCTAAATAATAAAGCCAACACTTGCTGCTCTATAGGGAACCCTGAAAGAACAGACGATCAAGAATTTGGAGAAGTACGTCATCAAAGATGTGAGTACACTGATCTCGTCTGAGTGCGTTTTAGTTCTGAATGGTTGAAATGCTAAAAAGACAAATGTTTCCACCACAGCCAAACATCCCTGTGCTCCTGACTCGAATTAAAGAGGTGGCGAAGATTTTCTTGGCTACCAATAGTGACTACAACTACACGGAGGTGAGGTCATGAGGACTGTATGGCTTTGAGAGTAAATCCGAGTTTAACATGATTGTTGAATGTTCCTTCTTGCGTTAGGCTATCATGAAGTATCTGCTGGAAAGCAACCCAAAGGTAAGGCTAAAATACCTTTTTTGGTGTGTTAATTTTCTTGAAAAGAATATAATATTTATTCTGTTTTATTGCAGCCTGGAAGCCCCAAAAAGCCGTGGCGTGCTTTCTTTGACCTTGTTGTCGTCGATACCAGGAAGCCTCTGTTCTTTGCAGATGGCACTGTGCTGAGACAAGTGGACACGGTATGAAAACTGTCTCTTGGCAGGGATTTGAGGAACTAATTGCATTAGTAACAGTGTGTTATTTTATGTTGGACACGCAGAACACAGGAAAGCTGCGCATTGGGACTTACACTGGAGACCTGCAGCATGGTACAGTTTACTCTGGAGGTGAGGACCAAATCATTATTTAGAGAGTATGGACTTTAAAGATTACTCAAGAGTACCAATAGGTGTGTTCTCTTGAGGTTGTTTGGTTAGAAGAACTTTATTCGACACTCAATGAAAGGGTTTATATTCATTTTAAATTAATTACATTTTTAATTATTAGAAATCAGTTTTACTGACCCTTTGTCAACCTTTGGTTTAACACACTAGTTGGCTGGATGAATCTTTAAAGCCTTCATCAAAAAACTTCCAGACATGATAATTTTCTCTAAAACTATTCTCTATTTTTACATTGTTACAAGTTGTTGCTTCCTGTTTTGCTTAAATAATCACCTTATTCATTCAGTCAGTGTCTCATTTTACTTTTCTAATGTGAATCAGTCAGGTTTTTGTCTATTATCTCATTCTGTATCTAATGGTAGATAAAACCTGTTGTTACAAGCCTTACAGATCAAGGTGAAGACATTAATACCTTAGATTTGATCATGTTTGAAAAATTGTTAGTTGATTATATTATTAGTTCACTTCTCATGTGGAAAACTTTTGTTTATCTTATAAAAGACTCCAAGTTATCGCAGTAAAAAGGTTATCTGCTTTATTTGTGTTTGATTGTGTTACTAGATATAAATGAGAATAAATAATTAAATTCAGACCACAGATATGAGTTTAGTTTTAAAATAAAATATCTCAGTGACATGTTGGCATTTAAATAAACATGTTGTGCATGTAACAATGTATTTATTTCTGTATTTATAGACTATGTCGTTATGTTCTGTGTTAACATTTTTGTTTGCGTTGACACATCTCAGCGCCTTTCAGTTACAAACTTGCTAAACTGCTCAGACGGTCAATAGCCAGTAGGGGGCAGAATATAGCTATTCATGGAAAATCTACCGAATTTATTTAACACGATTTCTTAATTAGAAGTGTTAGTTCATATGGTTTTGTTTTATTTTCTTCTTCTTCTTCTTCGTCTTTTTTTTTTTTTTTTTTAGCATTTTGTGTATTCAAATTGAGAATAATCACCAATTATTTGAGCTGTAATAGTCCAATGAAATATGTTTATTGAAATATCGGCAGCTAAAAAGCTAATAGACTGAGTGGTGCACAAACATGTCACATTTAACACAAAAAAAGAAAAAAAAAAAGACACAGAGTCACAATGAAAAACACAAACAAATAAGTCACTGGTGCTAAAGATGCCAGGAACTCATAAAGTTTTGAACATTGCCTCTCTTGAAAGTCTATTTCATATTTTCTTCTCTCTGTGCAGGATCGTCAGACATCATCTCCGATCTGCTGGATGTCAGTGGCAAGGACATCCTCTATATTGGAGATCACATTTTCGGAGACATCCTCAAATCAAAGAAACGTCAAGGCTGGAAGACCTTTCTTGTTGTGCCAGAGCTAGCCAAGGAGCTGCAAGTGTGGGAGGAAAGAAGAAGTGAGCAACTCATCTTTATTTACTATTGTGTTGTCACACATTTGTTGATTTCATTTTTTTTTCTTTGATTTTCAGATCTTTTTGAGGAGCTGAAACATCTTGACTTCTACTTGGCTGAACTGTACAGGTAAGTGTGTGTTTGTATTTGACCAAAATAACCAGTACTAGATCAAAAGTTAATTATCAAAAGTGAATAGCTGCCATATGACAAACTATTAACATTTACTGGACGATTATTGAACAGGGTTTTTCTTGTTTTATATCGCTTGCAGCTTGTTAACCTGGACTTGTGCTTATTTACTGAAATTCAACAGAAAGAAAGCTTATGGATTCACATTTTCTGGAGATTTTTTGCATCTTTATTAACATTAAATTTGGTTTTACTTGAAAATTTCTAATTCTTTTTACGCTTTTATGTTCAACACTTGCAGTTTTTAAAGGCCTTCATAAAAAGGTTGGCTTAGCTTTTTTCTCCACCTACTCAAGGTGACAGGATAGGGTGAGAATATTGTTGTTTTACATAGAATACTCTTGTTTTATTAAAATAATATCAAGTTTATCATACATTCTAACATATTTTCCTCACAAAAGCTCCTAAATGCAGTGGTAAACGTGGAGACTAGCTTTTTTCTACATTATTACTGTTGTGAGCGGTTTTTATCGTTCTCGTAAGACAAAAAAAAGCATTTGTCATGCGTGATTCACTCGCATTATCGGCATGGTGGACGGTGTTTAACTTTGGCCACCAGGGGGAGCTGATGCACAGCTAACAATGTCGGTGCAGCTTGGTGATGGAGAACAAACGTCAAATTTTCCGTTTTCACTTTATGATTACAACCATATGAATTCAATTAAATTGGCTTGTTTGCTTTGATCTTGTTGCTTGGGTATAAAATTGCGTCTTTTACTCTGATTAAAGGCACTTAGACAGCGGCAGCATAGAGTGTCCTGACATCAGCAACATTCAGACAAGAATAAAGGTAAGGTCATCAAATGGGGTTTTAACTGAATTGGTTTTTATGCCTTTTTTGTTGTTGCTGCTGCTAAGTGAATTCAGCCCCTTCATACATTCATTAAGCACCACTTAACCACCCAAAACAGTCTGTTTGTTAATCCGTCCTACTTTCACGTGAAAGGGCTGACGGAGAAAAGTAATGTGAGCCAGAAGAAAACATTATAAAACAATCTGAGTCTTTCTGTAGGATCACTTAGTCCCAATATTTTTAAAATGATATGTATTGCCTTTTTGCATGAGCACAATAAGATCACTACAACTGCTTAACAAAATAAGGCAAAAATAAAAAACTCCTCCTTTTTATAACAATATTAAACATCCTATAATATTTTACAAACAGGGAATAAGCGCAGAAATTCAAAGATTGTTATAATATTTTTTTCTGGCGGAACATTGCAAAACTGCATCTGTTGGCAATCTAGTTTACTCAGAAAAAGAGTAAAGCTTTGAATATCTCAGAGAGCACATTTAAACCCACCATTCATGTTTGAACAGATTATGGGACAACAGTAAACCTGCTAAGGCATTCTGTTAATCGAAAATGGTGGGTTAAGCATGTAGGGTGTTATTAGAGAGGCAGCAAAGAAAGCTGCAGTAGCTCTGTACAAAATAAGCAGGTCTATAGCTCAGGTGGGAGAATCTGTTGACAAGTCAAATATTAGTCATGTTTCCCCTAAAAACATCCAGAAAGTATGTGAAAGAAGATGCTGTGGTCAAATAAGGCCAAAACTGAACTGTGTGGAGGAAAGCTAACATTGTATGAAGCATGGTGGTGGCAGTAACATGCTGTGGAGGATGTGTTGATCAGACTTGAAAGGATGTAGGTTAATTTGATTAACTCTTGAAAGAAAAACTATTGAAGGGTGAGCATCAACCCTCTGCATTTACCCAGCTGTACAGTCGAAGGATTTACATCAAATCACCTACATGTGTTGGAATGGTTCTGACCCAAATCCAATTAAAAATGTGTAGATTACTGTGCAGAAACACTCTTCTACACCTCTCATAAATGTATTTGTAAAAATATTTGAAAATCAAATGTAATTTTTCATCTACTTTAGAAATATGCGCTATCATGAGTTGAGCCACTACATAAAATCCCAGTGAAAAAGCTCATAGCAGATTAATGCTTTTGCAAAGCATCATGTATGTTCTCTTGAGCTTTTATTGTTGCTCATTGTGTGCTCCCAGGTTCTGACCCACAGAATGGACATGTCCTACGGCCAGATGGGCAGCCTCCTGCGCAGCGGCTACACACAGACACTGTTTGCCAGTCAGCTGATTCGCTATGCAGATCTGTACTCCTCCACCTGCATCAACCTGCTGCACTACCCCTTCAATTACCTCTTCATGGCTCCTCCTGTCCTGGTCTGTGTTCCTTCCTCCTTTTTGAAATAAGAACAAGCTTGTGTGAGTGTTTTAGTTGCCTGCTAAAAGCTCTTCATTGGGGCTGATTCTTTTTCAGATGCCCCATGAGGCAGTTTCCCAAAGCTCTGCAGACGTTCCTTCAACACAGCAGAATGTGAACAACCACAAAGACACAATGAACTAAGGTTTGCATTTTTTAAGGATTTGAAATCAAATATAAATATTTGCTTTGTTTTCTGTCACAATTGAATTAGTCTTTTTCTTGTTGTTGCCCCGCAGATGCGTTTCTTCACGAAGCAGAACATAGTGGAGGTTCCTGTCTGCATCTACACACTGATGGGCGGTTTGTCACATCGGCCACCTAGTGCGCCATCTGCTGGATAAATAATGCTTTGTGATTAAAAAAGTTTACACTGAAATGTTAGGGATTGCTGTGCTGAACTGGCGACACGCCCAGGGTTTACCCCCCATTCACCCAGTGACCGCTGGAGATAAGCATCCTTCAAGGAAAAGCAGGAATAGATAATGGATGAATGGATGTTAAGGGTAGTTATTGTAAATGTGAGTCTTTAACATGTGAACGGTGCAGAATGTGCTTTAAATATAGGATTTGTGTAATGGTTTTCAAAAATAATTTTTTTAATTTATTTTTTTATTGTTTCTGCAACTTCTGCCGAATTAAGTCAATAAATCACTGATGTTAATACTGTTGACTATTCATTCATTTACATTAACTCCACATATTTGTGGAAATGATACATGCTGATGCTCAAAACATTTAGGATTTTTAATACAAATCTGTTGAGTCTTTTACTGAGTTTGAGTTGTTCACAATGGCTTTATTTTGTAGAACCACTTACATTGACTGTTGCAGAGTAAAACAAAGAAACAATTGATCTCTGTAAAAATGTTTCTAATGGCCCATTGCGCTGCATTTTCACCAGAGGTCAGTAGCAATCCAAGGAGCACACACATACAGTAGGTGTGCCTCAATAAATCTGACAGAAGAGTCAAATCAACAAGTCAGAAGAGTTGTACAAAGACCTATGTGAAGTTAGTGCTTGGTGTGTTTTACCCATAAAAACAAAAAAATAATACAATAAACAATCAAGACTCAACTCTTGGAGGAAAAGCATATTGAAGCTCATTCAAAGTTTGCTTTAAAATATTTGGATAAGCCAGAGAAATTCTGACCAAACATGACCAGTAGAATTTAGTCGGGTCTGACTAAAATTCAAGCCTTTGGATCTAAGGGCATGTTTAATAGAGGAATGGTACTCAATATAAACCCTAAAACCTCTTACCAGCAGAGAACTTTGTAGGTATAATTCTCATGGTGTGTGGTTGAGGAAATGAACTGATACATTGCTGATAGGAATCTAAAGATGGAACAAGGGTGAACTTTTTAATGTCTTGTCCTGTGATGGACTGAAGAGCTGATAGGACGTAAGTCGCCTCTGATTCTCATCAGAACAAACCACTGAGACCCCGCAAGGGTTAGGTTCATCTGATCATCCACTAGATGGCACTTAATCCCCTCTCCACCATACGGATCATTTCAACACAGATTTTCTTCATAATTATTGAACATCTACATATTTGATTCCCAAAACTAACACTAACATTGCTTTTAGTTTTGAGCATTAAATGTACAAAGGCGTTTTAAATTTTGTTTTGCATCAGTCAATCCTTTACATTCATCCAATAAACTAATCATGGGAGACAGTCATGAAGCAAAAAGTGATCTAATCAAATGTGATACTTGTGTAGTACATGAACCGACACACACACACACACACACACACACTCATGTAGACCTGTGTGGTCCTGTGGTACACACTCTGATTCACACTCTCCCTCCTCCTTCTCCTCCTCCCTGCATGATGTCAGAGCTCATGTGTGATTATATATAAGAGTTTTTTTCTCCCCCATCTCCGCACAGGAAATGATCCAGTCATCTTGCAGGACTGAAGTGTGTGGAGTGTCACAGTTTTCCTGTTTGCTCCCGAACACCAGCCACTGCATGTTTTTTTGTTTTTTTTTAAAGATTATGGATGTATTTTGTTTTCTGTTTCAGTCTGAAGCGACATGTTAGGATAAAAACACAACGTATCTATTCATAAGCACGGCTTCTTCTTTTACAGTTTTTAAATTTAATTATACCATTGAGGTGATAACTCCTCTCCTTTTCTCAGAGCCTCTTTCTTCATAAACACACGGCCACACACACACACAAATGCATTTCCTAGATGATTTCATTTGTTGTATCTGGGGCTATTTTTGGCTTTGTTTGGATTTCCCGTCACCATTGTCTGCTTGTCACCTGTATTTATTGTCACTAGATCATTTAGTTAATTTTGTCCTGTTTTATTTTCCTGCATGCAGAAATCCCAATCTTTCATCTCTCCTGTTTTGACTGCTTTAATCACTTCGTTGCTGTGTCTCAGGATGTGTTTTATTAAACAAAAGCAGTTTAACTTTTGATGTAGTTTTATTAATTTAGAGATTCAAGGTTATGAAAAGGTGAAAAAGAAAAATGTAACCATAAAAAAAAATGTAAGCAGAGCTGATATACTTTGGACAACATTGACAAACGTCTTAGCTGTTTAATGTGCTCCATGAATCATGGGGGCACTTAGCATGTTTCTAATCTACACATATCTCCTTTCCAACTAACTAAAGCCTCAAGAGCGCTTAGGTGTTAGAAATGTCACAACGCATCACATTTCACTCTTTCAGATCCAAGTGCTTAAAAAAAAATCCTGAAAACTTTCTGAAAGGGAAGCGAGGTGATGATATAAATAATAGTTTGCTCTCTGCCAAAGCCACAGACATCATGTGTGCTCCTCTGAGAGCTGAGCAGCACTCAGCAGAAACTAAATTACAAAGATACGTCACATATTCACAGTTATGCAGAAGATGAGCAGCAGGGTTCAAGATGACACAATGCATGTTTTAATTTTATCATTTTTTGCAGATGATGAATAAACACAAAGAATCTCTCGTTTTTAGAGAGGGAGACGTTGACTTTAAGCATAAAAAAAAAAATCCAGACAAGAAAAGCAGCATTGATGTGACACTTGCATGTTATCCTTATGTATTTATTTTAATTGTTTTTTTCTTTATTAGAATCCTCTTAAAGTACACTTTGTAAATTTGGGTGATTTTCTTGCACAAAATTATCTTCATTTTTGTACTTATAAGCTTGACTTTTCACAGAAATCCATACGCCATTAATTTAATTAAATACATAATTTTACTGTTTCTGTCAAGTTTTAATTCCTTTGCAGTTAAACTAAATAGCAATAATGAATCAAAAAATGTAATGATATTAAGCAAGGCTTACAAAATTGTTTGCTGCTGCTAAAAATTCAAACAAAACTGCTAATTCTATCCTTTTAAAACATAGGACGCATTTTAGGCCTTTGAATAAATTATGCAACTCTAAAACTTATATTTGTTTTTTAGATTTCAACTTTTTAGATCAACTTTCGTACAAACTAATCTTTTTTTTCAGAATTTTATTTTGAGGTTGTTGTTAGCATAGCATGTTCTACTCACTTAAAAGTTTTTTTTTTTCTCAAGAAAGCCTCCACAAATGCTTAATTAGATCATCACCTTTATTTGTCTTCATTCAAAAAGATAGAAAAAAACCCATTTAATCAAAACAGTAACAAAACAAATATAATCATTAAAAATAAACAAACATTCACGCGTAAAACAGATTATCATTTTCAGCCCTGCGAAATGTAAGGATTTTAATTTAGATGGATGAAAAAACTCTTAACAGTGAATTAATTTTTCAAAATGAAGTGTTCGAAAGCAGCCAGAAAAAACCACACATGTACACCTAAATCCCAACAACCCAACCCAGAGCAAACGTTGTGAACGTTATGATTCGTTCTGATCTCTTAGTTTTGAGCTCATTCAAAGGCTGCACATATGAAAACACACTTGCTGACATGTTGGGCTCCACTGCTGCTCCGTGCAGTCAGATAACTGCAGAAGCACCACCGGCCCCCATTCCACACATTCCAGGATTTCCCAGCAAGCATTGCAAGGCAAGCCTAAACAAGTCACGTTCTTTACTCAGAGAGAATTTCACACAAGTCAAGTGGTGGAGATTTTCCATTTTGCTTTCTCCTTTCAATGCAAACCCATCTAAACAGAATACCAAATAAAATGTTTTTTGTATTTGATTCTGAGAATCTGTAACCTGTTTTGGGGGAGATAAATCCCCCCGACCCCCCCAACAACAAGGGAAATTTAACCTTTTACTGCAGCACAGCCATCGGAGGGGCCCCACAGAACATGTCTGTTTTTAATAATGACTTGAGTGTCCTTCTCAAGGTGGCTTTTAACAGCAACTGGACTGCGGTTAAATACGTCCACCCACTTTAACGTGGGCATAGTCATCAAAACAAACAAACTTCTTTGCTCTTTAACCAGAGGGTTCAAACACGAGGCACACAGGAGCACTGACACCTAATCTCGACAGGGGGATAAAGAGAGAGAGAGAGAAAGAAAAGAGAAGGCAAAATGCAAAAAAAAAAAAAGAGAAAGAGGGGTGGGGAGCGAGAAGGCCCTGCATTCCTGCCGAAGGGCCCCTCCCCCCGCCGACCTGCTGCCATCGAGGATGCTCAGAGCCACACATCGACCTCCAACCCCCCCTTTCTGCTTCTTTTTCCTGTTCCATCCACTTATCAATACACACTGTGGCAGTATTTGATGTCACAACAGAACAACAGTCACATAAAGAACAGCAGGAAAGGGATGGAGGAGGGGGTTGGCTGATCAGAAAAATAGAATCCTGATTGTTTGTTTCAGATGATTTTAGTCTCTTTTCACCTCTCTTTTTAGGACATTTTCAGTCATTAACTGAACTCAGCATGACTAAAACCGGGGTTTTCAATGTAAAACATTGATTTTGTTCAAACCTTGAGGACTTGTGTCAGCCAATCAGGCGGGAGTAAACCCTCGTCTGTAAACACAACACACTGGGTAAACAGTTTTAGGAGGCTCCTGCTCTCTGCACCACCACCTGCCATCAGCCATCAGCTCCACTTCCTCACACACTGATTTTTTTTTTTTTTAATGGGCCCCTTATTTTCAGCACTGAGGCCAAATGCTATGACAATACTATTGCACTGCTAGAATGGATGGTACAGTAGTGCAACATTGTCAAAGCAGCTGACCTCAGCATGTGTCAGCACGTGGCCGTTCCTCACTGACAAACTCAAAATTGCGTTTATTTGTATATATATATATATATATATATATATATATATATATATATATAAATTAAATAGTGGATAAAGCAAAGAGTTGTTTGAATTTTGCAGAAATTGAAAACCAGCTGCTTCAATTTTCTTGTTGTGCATAACAAATCAAACAAGATACTTCCTCACATTAACTCTTCAAAGACCAAATGCAACCAAACAATTTGTAGAAAATTCTGACTTTGTTTACTGAAAGCTTTTAAGAAAAATTACAATAAAAACCTGGAAAATAATTCTGAAGCATCACTTGGTTTCCACTTGCATCATGTTGACACTTTGGGCTTTTGTGGTCACGTGCTAATCAAAAAAGGATTTCTCTTTCATGGCACAAACGTATAAAACACAATTCAAAAGAGAGCGAGAAAAGTACTAACTCTGTTAAAGCACAAGAAAATTGGTATTATAGCATTAAGACACCTTCAGAAACTCCATGTGCAGGTTTAGCAGAAAAGAAGACGTGTGGGGCTTTTTTTTTTTTTAAAGAGGCAGATGTCTCATAAAAACTTGAATCATAAATGATAAGGTAGGCGATAAGGTTAGGACAACTTTCTAAGCTCCTCGTGTTGTTTCAAAGTGTGCAAAGATGAAGAGTGGGTCTCTTTTCTTTTCAATCATCCAATGCCCTTTTAATATTGCACTGCTCATGTCAGTGTCCAGTAGTGCAACAGAAAAAGGGCAGTGGACAACAACATGGATCCCACCAGCCTCCTCTTCACTACAACAACCTTGTGATTACATTTTATGCTGTTTAACGCATGTGCTGATGACATACGTCTATCCCACTTTTGAAGGATGTATGCCTTAAAAAAAACAAAAACGGTAACAATGCATCCACAAGCCAAGCAAGTAGTGACATTACTTGGAAATCTGCACAAATCTGCAGCTTTTGATCATAACGTCTTATTTAAAGCTTTTCTTCCTGTAAGTTTCGACCTCAAGATGTAAAAGCAAGTGGATCTGTGGGAGGCAAAAAGTTAGTATGTGACAGATTAACAATATCACTTTTCACTGGTGGAGTTAAATGAACTTCCCCAAATTAAACAGCACCCTCCTCCCACATACACCTCCCCTCCTCACCAACACTGGGAGAATGGGAATTTCCCAGCATGTGGGCCCATACGATTCTCTGCAGTGAATGACATGCATTCTAATTTTGGTGGCGAAATGGGGGGATGGAGGGGAGAGAGGTTGGAGAACGGAATGAACGCAAAAAAAGGAGAGAAGGGGTGGGGGGGTGTACACACACTTTTAACAGCTTTCAGCGAGCTAACAGATATGTTTCATCCACAGAACCATCACACACTCTGGCTTTTCTTTCTGTGGTGCTAAAAAAAACCCCCCAAACAAACAAGAAAAATAGGAAAATAAATCACCTGAGCTCCAAGACAAGAAGAATAAATAAAACGTAACAAAAAGAAAAAAGTCGTGTAACAATCTCTGAAATAAAAGCAGACAACTTTGATCGCTGAAAACAGAGTTACACAACCCACAGAGTGGATAGCATGGCACACTGGAGGGGACACTGGAAATCTCCAGAACACCATGGCTCTTCCACACGTTGCAGAAAGCCCCTCCAGGTGTTGTTGTTTTGTATTTTACCTGCGTGAGGAGGCTTTTAAAAAAATCCGCTATCCATTTGTGTGAGCGGCCTATCCGCCTCTCCTTCCCTCCAGCGCAGGACCTGAGCTTACAACACATTACAGGCGACTTGTTAGATTGCACAACAGCATATATGGCCGCACACGCGTACCCCGCTTTCTCCGGAGAGCCATTACAATGCGATAAGAGCCTAACAAGCTCTGTCCACGAATCCCGATCAAGTTTTTTTTCTGATATATATATATATATATATATACATTTTTTTTTTTTTTAAAGACACGAGCTTCCAGATGCGCAGCGCAACGTGGATCGACTCAACTCTCGTCGCTGTTTCTGATCCCCCTCCCTCTTAAAGGTCGCATATTAGAAAAAACAACAACTTCCAAGTTTCTGCGCCGAGCTCCTGACATTTTTACGCAAAAACGGCTACAACTCACAGTGGACACCCTCTCCCTCCTGTCCTCTCCCCTCCTCCTCCGCCTCCAAAATCATGAATAGTATCTGGTCAAAGGGAGGGACGATCCGTTATGGGCAGAAGAGAGCAGGAGGAGGAAAAAAAAGTTGTCCATAAAAAAAGAGGAAAAGAAAAGCAACCCTTCTCCGAAAGCCACACTGCGCGGTGCGCTCCTTTGAGGATTGAAGCTGTCATCCCGGGGGAAAGCTGCGAGCGGACGGGGATCTGCGGAGGTGGGAAAGAGAGAAAGAGACGGGGGGAAAAATCCTCCCTGCACAAGCACACGGCCTCCCAGATCCGGACTCCATCTTTGACTACTTGACATTCAGAGCCTGCCGGAGCAAATTCTTCGTTTGCATGCCTTCCGCTGATTGGCCGTTCCTTGCGCTAGTCTTTGCTCCACGGCGCGCCATTGGCTCTCTTTCGGCGTGTTCGACACTTCCAGCGGACCGCGTGATTGGCTGCAGGAGGAACGCGTCACACAGGACGACGAATACCTTGCTTAACGTGTCCCATTCACAAATTTCCCATCATGGAATCGCAACTGTGTGTCTGGATAACTATCTGAAATCCTCTGCGGCGCAAACATCTTTTGCGCTCTCACTAAGGCGGAGGATAACTAGCGCCAAAAACTGGAGTCTTTAAATGCGCCAATTAAAATGAAAATTGTGTCAGTTTGAAGAAATGGCTTGTAAACCGAATAATTTAAAAATAATTAAAATGCAGTAGCTAATTCTACAGGGGCGAATCTAGAAGGTTTCTGAAGGGCTGCCCTGACTGGGACCCGCTGATAATCTTGGAGTGAAACTAAGAAAGATTGCAGAAAAGTCTGAATTGCCTTAACGTGTAGTATTCAAAAGTGACGTGATAAAATGGAAAGAAAAGTGTTTATAAAAAGGGGAAAGTTACAGGAGATATAACAAAAATAAATAAATAAACATCCTAACATTTACTGAGTTTGTTTTTTGGAAAAACTTTAATTAAAAGGTTGAAAGTGAGCTTCTGAAAATTGTGCTGTTAGATCAGAAAAAAAGAAGAAAAAAAAAACAGCATATGCCTCCTCTCTACGCCCCCGAAAAATTAAATAAGCAACTAAATAAAAATAAATAAATAAATACAATTAATTTAACAAGCATCCAAAAAGTTTTTAAAAGTGCTTCCTTGACAAAGGTGGTGGATTGTCTTGGGGAGTTACATCAAATCCTTTAGAAGCATTTTAGGATTAGTGTCACCCCATCACAAAGGGAAGGGCTTTTAAAAGTGGAGTACTATCAAGGACATAAAATAAGACAGGCGTAAATCAGTCAACCAGTCAATCAATTAATGAATAAATTAATCAGATTTCTCAAATTTAATGATTGTTGTACCAAATGTGGTTTCTGAAAAACATTTCTTAAAATAAACTCTGAGCGATTGGGGGTCAGGGTGTCGCTGGAAATGCCAGTTGTTAGTCACCACCAACTCCAATTATAGTTTTACAGCAAATAAATGATAAACTAACAAATAAACAAACAACTCACATCAACATGTCAACATGAACGGCTATCAATGATCACCAGTGTATTTATTAGAGAAATATGATTTCATCTCATATAAAACTCAAAGAACGACTAAAATAGATAATTCCATTTCAAGATATAGTACTGGCTGACATTTTCCCCAGTTGGTTAAATGTGATGTAATTATTAATTACAGTAGCTAATAATTTTTTACAGTCAGATAAAATAAAGTACAGACAGAAGCTAGACGAGAACAAAGTGGTTTTTCTGTGAAAAAAAGCTGCAGTAACTGGGATGTTAAATAAAAAAAAAATAAAGAAAATGTCTGCAAGGCATAATACGGATTTAGGAGCTTTATTTATATTGTTATGCAGGGATGGGAATTCAAAAACAGAGCACTTTAAAAAAAAAACCTGTATTGCAGATTATTTAAAATTGCTGCAATTAGTTGACAACTTACTTTCTCTTCTCCTAAATGCATATTTCAAAAAATATACTTATATAATATGCATGAAAAGAGCTTTGCTGGGTGTGTCCTCCCCCTGGCCTCCCTGGGTGGCGCCACTGTATTTATAGAGTCCTCTGGTTTTTAAATACATCTTCCTGCGTTGAATTAGAAATTGTAAAGTGATTTAAAGAGACATAATAATTTTTTTTTTGTGCCATTTTTGCTTCTTTTTCGTCCACGCAGGAGGAGCAACGCTGCGAGCATGTCGTGGTGGGGGATCAATCGATGGTTGCATCGGACCACACGGTGCTGGAGGAGGCGGACCCTCTGTCCACCCCCCTCTTTTTTTCTTTCTTTCTTTCTTTTTTTTTTTTTTTTTAGCGCAGTCTTGATTGACGCAGAGAGAAGAGTAGCGGGCTGTGAAATTTGGCATTCCTGGCCAGAGGAGCTGAAATAATGGCATTATCTAGTGGGAGAGGGCCCACTCTTTACTCCCCACACACACACACACCCACACACACACACACACCCACCCGACTCCGGCCCACTCAGAAGGGATCTGATTGTGCAGCCAGTCGGATATAAAAAAAAATGTTTGATGTAAGGCGGGGCAGGATGGATCCGGTGTAGGTTTGGCCCCCCTCTCACCAGAGAGGCCGTTTCCACAAACTGCACTGTAACCTGGAAATGGTTTTTTTTTACCACAAAGGGGGGGATCTAATTAGATCTTCGGGTTCCCTGCTGACACAAAAACAAACAATCGTCCCTAAATCAAAAAGCAAAGGAAAGTGTGTTTTTAAAAGGTTGCTTGGCAAATTAAAACGACTCGATGAAGTTTTAAATGCACCATCTGCTAAATTTGCGGGAGCTTCTTGTTTCACGCAAGTCTTTTAAATCGGTTTCCAATTCAGCAAAACAATTTTAGAAAGAACTGGAGGAAGTTAAAGGGTTGATTAAAATGTAGAAATTTGGTTTAGTAGAGAATAAATAGTTGCATTTACAGAAATAAAAATCCACTTAAATATTTTCCCCAAAAGATTGAAAAATGTAAAATACATTTTTACAGATCCAAAACAATTTCTCCTTACCTTCACTTGACGCACAACTTAGCTGTGAATTTCAACCTGTTTAAACAAATTGCTGGTAATTTATTTTAGTGTCTTTAAAGCTGAATGCATTTACAAACTTTGTTTTTTCCCCCTGTTAATTTAAAAGAAGTTATGTAGAAGAAGAGATCAGTAAGTTTAATCAGCAAAACCAGATATTTGCTTTCCAAATGATACCTCTTCTTTTATTCAGCCAGGTTTATTGCTGCTCCCTTTCAATAAATTATTTCTATTAAGAATCATTTCAAACATTGACAATAAAAGGATAAAAACTAATAATGCTTGGGAAAAAGAGATTAAATAATTAAACATGGATGGTGTTCTAATGAATTATTTAATTCTCTAAAAAACTGCAATAAAAAACACAAACAAAAGATCCTAAAATCTCTTACTTTAATGTCAACTTTACTTGATTTGAACAAACATTTATGCTCATCGACAAGTTTTAGACCAGAATTATTTTACTTATGTAAACGTGTGAAAATGTGGGCACAGCAATTTTAAGAAAAAAACCCCTCATAATCTGAATAACAGTTTATGTAAAATGTGCTAATCTTCCAACTACGAAGCGCCTTTTTCTCATCACAGTAAACGAGAATCATACCAAGAAGCATTTCTGTGTTTTACTTATAATTTCTTTTGACACGTTTAAAGAATAAACCGATCTAAAACACCAAAGATTCCAGTTTAAATTGTTATACTCAGGTTGTTGTTTTTGCCTTTATTCTCCTTTTCAAATTGTTCTTTTATAAAGTATAAATCTCATACTTTTCTTTTTGTTGTTGTTGTGTTTCACATTTGTTGTTCATATTTGTTCTGTCTTCTGTTGTGCATATTTTCTCACCCATTTTTTTTTTTTTTTGGCCCCAAATCACAACAATAGACTGTGATTAATGAATTATCTGGCTTACAATAACACATCCTGATTTGATGTAGGGTAAAATCAAAGCCTAAATTATTTCCTTAAATATACCTAAAGGTTCATGAAGAAAATAGAGTAAAAAAAGAGCTTCATGCTTTGCTGAATATTTCTGCTGGTTGTGTGCCTGAGGGGGGGAAACAGCCACAAACTCGGCACCACTCCCTCCTGAAAGGCCTGACTCCAAACTGCTGCCTGTGTGAGGTGTCATGGGGCTGAGAAAAGCCTTTTAAACATGGGAGTCATTGTTCCCTCTCCTTTTTTTTTCTCTCTCCCCCTTCCAACCACCCATCCTCCGAAAATGTACCTCCTTTCTTCCTCTGCCCTTTAACCTCTCCCAACCCCCATCCCTCCGTCTCACATCTCCCCTCCGCGTTTCCTCTCGGCGGCCCGAAGACCAAACAGCCTTGATGGATCGTCATTGATAATTTCCCACCAAGGAAAAGAGGGGAAAAAAATGTTAATTGAGAACCTTTTGGCGGGTGAGAAGAGGTTTTTCCTTCTCCATCGTTTTTTTTTTTTTTGTTTCAACAGAGCAGCAGCAGCAGCAGCAGTAGTAGCTGCAGCAGACCCCACCTCATGGACCCACGGTCTCCTCCAAAGTGGGTTCCTTACCTCACCTTCCCCCTCCTTCCACCTTCCTCTTGAAATAGACTCTATGGACTGCATGCATGACATTCCAGCTGTGTGGGTGGCACAGCGTTTTTATGGCTTCTCCACCAGAGTACAGTGATCCAGAAGCACAACAGCATGAGGAGCCCTGCCTCCATCCTCCCAGTCTCTACGCAGGGCTTGGCCTCACCTGGGAACAGAGATAAGGCTCTCTGCTGGCTCTTTACCTGACAACCTGGAGGTTCAAAGGGCACGTTGTGTAAAGCAATAAGTCACTAAGCAGCACGTTTCTTTGCTTTTTCTACTTCCAAATTTAATGATCAGAGTTGAGAGACATTTCCAACCATCAGGCATTTCAGTCGAGTAACACAGGACGATTTTTAGATTCTTTAAATCATTTAAAAAAGAAGACAAATTTTATCTTTCACTTGAAGCTCAGAAGTTTTAAACTAACATTTAAAATGTAAAAAAAAATTAAATTCTGTTCTTATTTTACCCATTTAAAGATCTTTGATGCCTCCAAAATAACTTCTAAAACCATGAAATAGTTTGTATTTTCCCTAAAACAGACACACATCAGCTTCAATTGTATTCAGCAACTGTACTCAAAAAGTTCAGAATATTGTTTTTACCACACTTTACACTTATGCTATAAAATAACACTTGTATTAGACATTCAGCAAACAAAACCGTGTTCATTTACAGCCTGTAAAATCTTAACATTTTTCTCCATTCTGATTTGCGAAGCAATGGCTAAGAAGAAGCAAGCACATTTTCTTTAATTTTTATATAAACCTTACAATTTATGTGTGCATTTTGTGATTTATAGGCATGGTTAAAATGTTACAACTATGTCTAAAGTTCCTCATTTGAAGCAACATATTATCATATGAAACTTTAAACAGGAATATTAAACTGAAATTTTTCTGATACCAATGTGCTTCAAAATGCAACTAAACAGAAAACCAGAAAAACACAAAATAATCCCAGAACAAGAAATATGGAATAAAATAAGAAGAAAGAACCACAAAACAGACAATGTCAGTGTTAGTGTGAATATCAAAAGAAAATCAAGTTAAGCAAGGTGCTTCATAATTTAGCTAAACAAACAACAAGATTCACAACTACAATAAAAAGCGGACAAAAATCTCTTCAAAGCCACATTTAAGAAAAGTTTTACATTCTCAATTGAATGTTTTAAAGTTGCTTTAAATATAGATTTTATGACTTGTAACCTTTCCCTTTGTTAATCTATACAGCTCTGGAAAAAAGGAGAAGACCACTGCTAAACGTCTCTAAAATCATCGTCTATAGCAACCATCGCAACCCAGTGTCTTTTGGAGTCTCACACTTCCTGCTGTTTAAAGAGGTGCTGCTCAGGTGATTGACTGAACCCAAACAGCAGCAAGAACGAGACGCCAAGGCGCGTGAAAGCTTGGACTGGAAACCAGGTTTATTCTGCCAATTCAGTTAAAACATCAACACAAGGCTGTTTGAAAATTAATCTGAATGTGTGCGTTTTTGTGCTACCTTTGAGATCAGAAAACGCTGCGTCTTTGCTGTTTTAAACATTTCTCCTTTCCTGAAAATAATTGCTTGATATAACAAGATTTTCTTAATGCAGTTTTTTTTTTTTTTTTTTAGAAATGTTGCAAGTAGTTTTTGAAATAACAAAAAAAAAGAGTTTATTTCACTCAAACAGATACCTTTAAATTGTAAACACAGAGAAATTTCCTTTATTTTACTATAGCTTTCTTTTGACATATTTTATCAAATTAGGGTAATTTTTTTTTGTCTTTGTGGAGTAATATTACTTTTTCCATTTTGAAAGTTTATATTGTTATCCTAAAACCAAAATCATTGTATTTTTGAAGCTTCTAAATACAATAATAATATCCTAAAATCATCAAAATTTCAGGATATTATTATTTCTAAACATACAACAAGAGTACTCTCACTTGCATTTTTGATAAGTTAATTTTAGAGAGCTTAATTTCATCATTTAACCTCCTTTTGCCAATGAAAACATTTGTTTTCACACTGGTAAGTTTGTTCAATGATCAGTTTGATCCAAACGTGAGCGAAATGGAGTTCACATTTGGCTCCAAATGGGTTTGTTATTGCCACCCTACGAAGGTTTTTCTGAGGCCAAGAACAACCAAACAACTTCTCTGCTCTCAAACCTGAACACTTCCACTCCACGACCCCCTCCATTAAACCCAACTCTCATCATTCGCGCTGGAAAACATTTTTTTTTTTTTCTGGTGGAGTCTCATCAATTTCTAACCACCAGCAAGCGGTAACAAACCTCATCCATAACTCATTCCTATAAGGCTGTACGTCAAGCTAGCTCTTTCCCTTCCACCGGGCAGATCCCAAAGATGAAAAAACAACTCAACCCCATTAACTGAACTTCAGAGGAATTCCTCACTTTACATACGGAATGCACATTGGGTCAAAGGGCAAAGGGCCAGAGGGGAATCCACCCGCGCCCAGGCAGGCAGGCCTTATTTAAACAAGCCAGGAATGCCTGGCTGGATGTGAGAAGAAGAAGAAGAAGAAGAAGAAAAGGGGATGGGGGTGGAACCTCTGTGCCATTAAAAATGTGAAGGAGCCATCTCCAGTAAATACCAACACATTTTAAATTACCTGCATTGACTGACTTCATGTGCTGCTGAAATTTATTACTGGCTCTTTTTCGATCTATATGTTCACTATTTGGAGCAGGAATAAATGCCAGCTGCTGTAACGTGCTTGAACGTATCATCGTGCGTGTTGTGGAAGTGCAGTCAGCCTTTTAAATGTACACTTCTTACGTTCTGTTTTTATACCGCTGACATAAATCAACCTTTTACAGTCGGAACAAGCTGGACTGGTTTGTTGCAGCTGGTCTCTTTCCAAGAATTCAATAAAAAAACGAAACCTTTTCTCTGTTTTGAAACACTTTTCTACACACATTCAAAAGTTAGGAAATTATATAAATTTGTTGAAAAGAACCACGTGCCCAGTGTTAAATACAGTAGAGGATGTGTGATGATGTGGGCTGGTTTCTCTGCCAAAAAGCATGCCAAACATTTGTTTGGGAGAAATGCCAGAATAAAAAAAAAAGCTGAACATTACGACTTTAACTAAAACATTTTTGCTTTAAGCACTTCAGCAATAAAAAGTTCATATTTAAAAGTTAGGAAGATGAGATGAATATGTGGAAAAGATACTCATGCACCTTGTTTAATCCAGAGGAGGATTTTTGATTCTGTGGGATTTTTCTTTCTCCATGGGAATTCTGCTATAATATGAGCTCTTCAATACATGGACTTTTAAAAATAAAATTAAAGACTGAAAATGGATTTGCACGGACTCTTAAGAAGATTATGACCCAAAACATAAAGTGAAATCAACAAATGTCATGACAGAAGATTGAAAAGATATCCGATGACTTGGAAAAGCACAGCATGCTCTATGTTAAGTATGGCAGAGGATCTGTGATGCTGCGGGACCTTTCTGAACCAATAGGACATTTAAATCAGGAAGACTCTTCTGGTCATTGGGTTTCATTCAAGGACGATGATTAACAAAATATGGAATTGCTTCACCACACAGATATTTGAACCTCCGTCTCAGTCTCCAGACTCCTGCAGAAAATCTGTGAAATCAAGAGAAGAGAGCCTATAGGAGAGGCTCAGGAATCAGGACATGTGTGAGAAATTAAATCTTTTCAAAATGCTCATTCCCTTAAAAAAAAAAGTCTAAACTTCCTCTTACATAATTTATAATCCACAGCTACTGGCTAACTGTGGATGACCTTTCCCTAAATTTAGGGATCAATCAGCCTCGGTCATTCCTAGAAGAAAAAACAGCAGCCAAGCTCAGATTTAGGACCACCTCGGCAAAAATTTCTCACAAATGACCTGCTACAATCCCCATGGCCGTGGTGGAATTCTGTCCACTTCAAGGCTTCAAAGCTGAACGGGAATCATCAAGCTTTCCGGCCAATAGGTGCAGAGGGGTGGACTCTGCCCGCCTTGACCTCACCGACCTTCCCCAACCTTCCCCTCACCCACCCTATCCTCCTCCTCCTCCTTCTCTTCATCCCCCACATCAGCTTCTTCATCCCGCCATCTGTGTGCTGGTCACTCACCAGGTCAAGCTGCCCATTTGTCTGACAGTTTGATGATTGTCTCTAATCAATCGGGACCCATTGAATGGTGAAATCGGAACCGGGACCGGCAGAGTTCCTGTAAAACTGAGGCATGTTTTCATGAAACTGATTGGTTGATGCAGCGAGAATCTTGCGCACAAAAAAAAAAAAAAAAAAGACACATTTCTTCATTCACTGCAAACACGTCTAAACTCCTGACTCAGCGTCTTGGTTCTGCTATTGAGGTGCACATTTTCCAATCAAGGCTCATGAAATATCAACCCGATGCCCTGCAGGAACCAATTACCTGACTGTGATGAACGCACGCCTTTCATTTCAGCTAAACTGCTCCATGAAGGGCTGATTTCCTTTCTCTAATTCCCCCTGATTCTGCAGTTTTGCTTATCTTACAAGGGGGCTAACGATAAGCAGTCCACTTCTTTAGCTTTTAGGTACATGTTAGTTTTGAAAGCAACGAAATGTCCCCAAGATAGTCAGGAAGGAAAATGAACTGTAAAGTCTTGTCTGAAAATCTAAAGTAACATCGATCCCTGCGAAATCCTGGATAGAGTCCACGGTTTAATGATTCTTATAAGTTTATGTTTTGCTGCCATCTGGTGATAGAAGCTGGTATTGCATCCTCCCTCCGCTACAGTTAGAGAAAACACTGCAGCCATATTAAGAGATGAAAGGCAATTTTAAGGTACGGTAAGGTAATTTCATTTAGATAGCACATTTTCAGCAACAAGGCATTTCGAAGTGCTTAACATTAATTAGAGGAAATTTAAGCAAAAAAAACCCCCAAAAACTGAAAAAAGTAAAAACTAGAGAAGATAATACATTTTGTTTAAAAAAAATAGCAGAGCTGACACATATATGTGTAAACTAAAAGTACAATTTACATTTAAAATAAGGTGAAATTCTAAAATATGAATGTTCATATCTTAATGTTTTTAAATGAATAATTAATAACTGTACTGCAAAAGCCATTTTACCAAATTATATTGAATCGAAAACAACACATTTCTCAAGGATTTGCATCGTCTCCACAGGGATATTAGAGTCAACCACTGGAGATTTAAATCTCTTTCATAAACTCAAAGAAAGAGACACACTGCTTTTACAGTTAAGTGTCGGGTTTATTTACAGCAGAATCCTGAATGAGGAGGACATGGACTCATGGTACACTATACAGTTCTTCATTTAGTTTATTCGCCTTTCTTCTACACAGAATCCACTCCTTAAAATTCAGGTGAAAATAGAGATCAAGTCCTCGGCTGCAGGGCGGAAAGAAACTCAACTCAAGTCTTAAAGGGAAACAAATACAAACAAGGGGCTAAACAAAACAAAACCTCTATAAAAAACATTATCAACATGATCATCATCTGGTATTTATATATGTATACACACACACACGCAAATACACAAACATATGTATATATGCATATAAATCTATGTATTTTCTCACCATGTCCATAAGTGGTGAGGCAGAGCTTTGCACAGTGTCCAAAGCGCGACGCCTTCATCTTCAGGATCAGTGGAAGTCACAGCTGACTGGTAAAAAGTTTCTCCCACCTGCAGCGTCTGTTCCTCCACTGATGAACGCCCACCGGTTCAGTACCGGGGCTCACATCTGCTGTAGTGGGGAAATAATACACTGTACAGCTGCACACTTAACATGCACAGAGAGCTAGCTTCTAAAAATAAGATAAAAATGAAGACAGGTTTATCTACTCAGGCCCAACCACATTTATTGGGAACACTGGTAAAGATTTATGGAAAACCTCTAGGTAAACCTTTAAAAAAAGTCAAAATTTTGAGTGCACCAGTTCAGTAGGGAAGTAATCCAGTGTTGCGATTTGTTTTCTGATGTCACATTAAGTCATTAAAAATGGAACTGAATCAATTTAACAAATTAGAAAGAAAAAAAACCCATTCATTTTTTAACTGTAATCAGCATCTCTAGGAACTTTGTTTCCCTTTAGAATAAATATGATGCGACACAGAGGCTTATTTCTTTCAGGTAAGTAAAATAAAACCTCTAAAGTTTTATGCGAGAGAAATGTAGCCGAGGGTCCCTTCTTGGGGTCTCCATAGCAACAAGTTATTACACAAGCTAGCCGTTTGGGAGTGATTCCAGAACATCACAAAAATAATTGTTGACTTATGGTTTGATAAGATGGGTTTGGGGTGAATTAAGTGATAGTTGGAAGATCACTTCATGCTCACTTATAGGCATGTTAGTGGATCTGTGACGCTGTGGGTCCACTTCTGTAGCAAAAATCCTGGGGATCCTTGTTAAGAGCGCACATCATAACTCCTCATAAAGAATCAGATGGGTCTCTGGCTGAGAAACATTATCAAATCAACAAAGTTATGGTTCATAAATTGAATGTACCCTTTTCTTTTATTATTGCCAATATTTCCAAGATCTGGATGATGTAGAGAAACGATGCTTCTGAACGGTGAGAGAAAACTGGAATACTGTTTGCATAAAATAGTATTAGCAGAGACAATGCCAATAATTGTGCAAGAGGTGATTGGGTATTATCTACCCCTTGATATTAAATTAGTCAAATTAGAGGTTTATCTGCAGTAAATGTTAAATATTACAGCAATAGAAAGATTTACCTTAAACTTTGTAAAACATCTTTACCAGAGACTGCAAAGATTGCAGCCAGCACAGCAGACTTCTGCCTTTAATTCGGTTTCCAGTGCAAAGATATTTAATCAAAAGCAAGACTGAAGGTGGTTTATAAACAAAAAGATACCAAATAAAAGCAGGAAAATATCCAGGGTTAATTATGTTTGATCTCTGAGGGGCATGGCTGATTCATAACTGTCTTCCACAGGTCCAGACAAACTTTATGATTAAATCAAGCGAACACAAACACACCCTTCAACAATTCCCCAGATAGCATTATTTGGACCAAAACATCCATCTGCTCAATGCATATCTTCCAAACCCGTTTATCTTCATGAAAAAAAGCTTAGTTTAAACTCTGACAATAGTCGGGTCTTCATCGGCTGAGGTTAAACACTGACATTTACAAAATTCAGATGAGTTTTCCGATCTGCACCTGCAAAACCCCAGCAATTATAGAGAAGTTAAAGCTGCAGTGCCGACAGTCCTAACACCCAGAGCGATGCGTGAGGCGGTATAGAAGACTGGAAAACTTATTTAACATTCATTTATTTGGAAGAAAAAAATAAACAAAACAAAACAAAAACACTGTTTACATTTCTGCTGTCTGCAGAAAACTGAAAAGAAAAATGACCTCTGGAGTTTCTACATTTTTTTCTCATATGTTTTTTTTTCCTGTTTTTACAAGATAAACCGTTTACATGTTTCATGTGCTTGACACCCTTTGATTCAAAACACACAGCTCAATGCAAACCTGACTATTGTCGTCATTTTAAACATGATTTCAAATTAAAACAGAGTAAAAGAACCGCTTGCTCATGTGTTTCTGCACACACACACGCACGCACGCACGCACGCACGCACGCACTTTTAAGATCAGAGCGGGAAACTGTCGTCCAGTGAGAGATGCTCAGAAGTTCTCCGGGGTTTCTCTATTGCACAAAGTTGGATCCACGCGTCGCCAATCTGAGTGAAGTCAGGCTTGCTGCTCGACATCAGTTTACCGCCCTCTTCAACATGCTCTCAAACACAAATACAAACTCATGATACCGCAAATACATGTGTACACATATATACAAATAAAAGCAACCCCGTCCGACTCCCGACACTGGTGGAGAGCGGAGGCAGCTCAACAATTTTAATGCATCATTTCTGTATATGCAAAGAATAAAACTTTTCTAAATAAAATACATAGTTATCTGTTGGGTAAGGACAGCAGATGAACAGAAGACGGAAGGGTAAAGGTGAGGAAAGGGGGGGCCGGGCGCACAGGGAGTGTAGCAAGAGGGCAGGAGCACCAGGGGGAGCCATTGGGGGGAAGGGGTGATGAAACAGGGAGACTGAAGAAGAGGGATGACTCTGGGCTGTGTTGCTGCTCCTGTGCAACACCTCAACTCTTCTCCGCTTGTTAAAGTTCTTTGATAATATTAACATTAATTATAATGATCACAACAATGCTAAAAAAATACATATAAACCCCAGCCATGTCTCACAACTGCAAGTCCACAAAAAAAGGAGGTGGGAGGGGGGAGAGGCCTGGTCCATTTAGTTCATCACAGAGAAAGGAATCCAGAATAAAAATAAAAGAAAAGACAGAAGAGAGAGGAGGTGGAAAATTTGAGAATGGCCATGTAGAGGGAGGCTGAGTGGAGGGTTGGGCGGAGGAGGGGAATAAAGGAAAGGAGACAAAGACGAGGGCAGCACAAAAACAGCACAGGCAGGATGTGCCGTAATGGACAGGAAAGAAACGGCTAAGAGGAAGCGGAGATGAAACAGGGAAGGATGTACAGAGCAAAGATGAGTTGTGTCTGGGCGTTGTGATCCACACTCTGGTGTCCTTTCTGAGGGATTTTTTTTTCTCTTCACAGATCGGTGGAAAGCATGAAGTGATGACAACATGGCCTCATGGTGAGTGTGCCCTCTTTCCTTTCCTCTGATTAAGAAGAAAAGATCAGCAGTCGTCCCCGCGCTGGTTGTTCGTTCCCCGGGTTGCATCATACCTCCAGGAAGCGAGAGCTGCTGGCCTTGGCGTGGAAAGGCTCGGACCACATTCGCCGCAAATCCCCCTGGAAAGACACACACACACACGCACACGCACGCACACAAACACAACAGTCTGGAGTCAAAAACTACTATGACTTTTCAGAATCAGAGAAAGTTATAGGGATTTTATGTGACAGACCAACACAAAGTAGTGAAATGAAAATGGAATGAAAATGAAAAGGATAAACGTTTCCTTTTTATGAATACACATAAAATCTGAAACATGCGGTGTGTTTTTATAGTCAGCCCCTTATGTGGTTTTCACTGCAATTATAGTCGCCAGACTGCTGGAGCATCATTCTTTGGGCTTTGCATGTAGAGACTGAATTAGTTGCTCATTTGTTTTTGCAAAAGAGTTCAAGCTCAGTCAGGTGGGATAGAGAGCAAATGTGAAAAATAATTCTTAAATCTTGGTCTGAGGGTAACTGATGTTTGAAAGTGTAACTACTGGTTCTCATTCCTAGTGTCTGGCAAGTTCCAGGTGTTTCCCAGCTGCATGAATGGGCGACTTCTGCAGAACTTGTGTTAAGTTGCACAAAATTCGAGACCAAACTTCAGCTTTAGGAGAGAACAAACACAGCTTGGCCTCCTTCTGAGGTAAAGCAATCGTCTGAACCAGGTGTGTTGGGGCAGAGGTGCAGGTCATCAAATGGACTCTGAGGAGCTAAACCAGCACTCTGCTGTTTAAGGTTGTTTTCCTGATGTTAGATGAGCCCACCTCAAGTTGTTTTGCAGCTTCTGATGTATTTTCCTCGTAGTTTGATTTTATTTATCTCAATCACCTATGAGAACCTTCCATGTTGCTCAGTCATTATTCTGATGACTGATTGATTAATTGGATAAAAATTTGTTACATTCTGCAGGTTTTTTATGAGACAACTTGCACCTTTTTTTTCACAACATTAGATACTCATTAAGCGATGCAAATAATTCAAATAAGAAAAAAATTCCTATATTATTACCTAAAATGTAACATAGCCTTCCTTTAGAGTACGCTTCATCATTTGTAGCAAAGGACGCATCTGCAGCTAAAAAATACTGTCTACCAAAATCTTGATTGATTTTTCAATTAACAGATTATAATTAGACAGCAAAAGATGTCTAATAGGACTTTTTTTAAAAAGTTTTTAAACTTCAATGAAAAATGTATACATGTTTTATACAGTTTTGCCGTAATTGCCGCTTTGATTGAGTTGTTACTAAAGCAAATGGCCTCTTTTAGAGTCTATGTAGTCCAGCTAACGATTGATTACTAAAAAAGTTGATGATTATTTCAATGATAGATTAATCACAATTAATTCAATTAATCGTTTCACCTGTAGATCTCTTTAGTTCCTCCACAGTTATCTTGGGTCTTCTGATTGCTTCAGTGATTATTGCTCTTATTATCGCTATTATTTTTATTTGTGAAAATGATTGATTTGAAAACCCTTGTATCGTTTTTCTTTTACTACAATTATTTATTATGTAGATATTGTGTTTCGGTTTGTCACATAAAAACAACAATAAAATGTATTTAAATTTATCGCTGTAACGTGATTTATGAAGTACCAAAATATTTGCAAGGTACTATAAGTAAGCCATTTAAAACTACAAGTTTTATGTAGATTTAGTTTTGACATTATGCAAGAAGATTTTTTTTTTTAACAAAATCTAGATGAATGTAGCTGACACCTTTCTGTAGGGAACAAATGGGGCTGTAAAAGTACCTTCAGGTAAGCCATAGTGAGCAGAGGCAGCAGGGTGAAGGGAACCAAGTAGAGCAGAGCGGGCTGAGCAGCACGATGGATCCTCGAGGCCACAGTGGCAGTCAGCAGGCCTGAGGAGAAAACATGCTCAAAATCCCGAAAGGAAATAAACAAAATAGAGCAAACCAGTCCTGCGAGGAGAATGCCGAACTTATAAAAAGATCTTATAAAAACTTGACCTCTTCCATCCATCTGTGCATTGATCGGCTGCTTACCCACAAAGTATCCGATGAGAGTGCAGTGGAAATACGAGACGCGCTGCATGCGTCCGGACATGTTACCGGGCCCCGGGACCTCCCCTGTTGCTTGCTTCTTGTAGTTATCGTAGCGCAGGACGAAGCACAGAAGCAGCCCCGGCATCACGATGTCTCCGATTCCCAACATGGAGAAGTGGCTTCCTGTGGAGCTGCATGGAGGCAAAGAGCGGCAATGAAGGTGAAACTCTAGAACGGACAAATCGGAGAATAACTGTGACTTGGCAGTGGAGATTACACTAATCTACACGTCACTGCTTCATCTTCTCTTCCTGAAACCGAGATGTTTCTATACAGACTTGCTTTAAGAAAGGTTTAAGCCAGGAGACATGATTTCATCAGCTGATAATTTAGGCTATAAACATCTTAGGAATTTCAAAAGGTCAAATATTTGCAGTACCTGAAGATGTACAAATTAAAATCTTATAGCGTTCCAGAAATAATTGCTTAATAACTAAAATAGCTTTTTTCAGGGCACTGTTATCACAAATCATTACAAACGTCATAAACTTGTTGGCATGTTATGCACTACATTATTACATTTACTATGTTAGAATAACAAAAATCTAACACTACAATATTTTATCAATAGTGTGCAACAGTCTTAAGATCTTTCAAAGTTGTCAGACTTTCTCAAACTTTTGACATTTTCAAAACTAAAGGAATTTTGAATAAAAGGTATTTTAGTCTAGATTTTTTAAAACAGTTTTATAATACCCATTTGTCTAGTGTAGATATTTTCTTAGCTCTAGTTTATCAAGGACAAATTTAACCACAAATCTATTTTATGCTTTGAGACAGAGCAGGACCAAAGAGCAAAGAGAGGAGAATGAAGTTCAAATCGTCTCTTTCATCGATCATAAAGGGAAAGGATCATTTCCCTGACTCCAAAGTCTCTCTGCCCGGCTTTCTAACCACACAGAGTAGACTAAGGTAGACTAAGAGTAGATTTAAAGAGGAACAGCAAAAACAAATGAGGTGGATTAGCAGTGCTTGCTAACAACCAATGATCTCATCCAGGACATCTTACTGTGAAATGTTGCCTCTACTGCCCAGATATGGAGCTGTTAGCATCTCCTGGCAGTCCTGGATGATAAAGTATTTCTCAATTGAATTGAATATTATTGTTTCTTTAATTTTTAAGTGAAAAGCAGAAACAAACTATGGTGTTGTGATTGGTATCCATACATTAATTTACATTTCGCCCTCTTTTCTTTAGTGAAAACCAAAGATGGTCTGAAAAGTTGATTTGAAATTGAAACAAATGAAGTAAAAATCTGAAGAAGTGCTGGGTGGCTCAAACAGTTGTTTTCAGCTCTGCATGTTAAGATGTTGACCACTGCCACATCTAATCGCCGTCTCCGTCCTGGGAGAGGACTCAGAGCATTCTGCATTGTAAGGCTTTGATGAGGGACCGCTTGAGCGCTGGAGAACTCTGTCACGAGAGCAGCTACCTCACTACAGACACTTAGACAAGGTGCTGAAGTTCCTGCACGCAAACGTGATCTGATCATTTCCAGACAATACTGCCTCGAAAATCTCTCCAGTCTATAAATACCCTTAGATGGTTCCTCTGTACCAGGAAGTGCATTTCTAGCAGAAGTTGCTCTGGGAAGAACTGCATGAAGGCATTTGTTCTGAGAGTATTTAGCTACAAATCACCAGCAAAGGTTCAACTTTATGACATATCATGAGTGAAATTCAACAAATCCCTCCCTTACTACCCCTGTGATTACAGTGGTGCTGGAAAGTTTGTCAACTCTTCAGAATTGTTGATATATGGCAAATAGCTACAAACATCAGCAGAGTTGCATTAAACTCCAAAATGTAGATGGAGGCAAAGTCCCAATTAGCTCTTGTATCATTTAAATAATCTCTTATTTCATTTGTTAATTTGGTTTGCCTTCATCTACTTTTAAGACTTCCATGAAAACCTGGTGATGTTTTTGTCTGAAATATATAAAATTCTGGTTAAAATTCCCAAACTTTCCAGCACCACTCAGATGTGAGTGTTACCTTGGGAAGACCAGTTTGCCAGGTAAGGAAAGTCTGGGAACGTCGCGGCCCATTCCGGGCCCCAGGTGTAGCTTCCTGGAGAGAACATCTATGGGATTTTCAGCAGGCTGAGTGGCAACTTTGACCATCACATTACTGTTGAAGATGTACGCTGAGAAGAACACCTTAAGGAAGAGAGAAGGAGAGAGAAAAACCATCAAAAATGACTTTCATTCAGCCTTTTCATTGCATGACGAGCAAAAAAATATTTTTTTTTCTGTGGAAGCTTTGAGAAGCTAGTTAGCTTAGAGCAGTTGGGTAAACGGTAAATGTAAAAGATGTTGTGTTGGAAAAACTCGACTGGCTCAGATCTATGGGGAAATTAGTGCAAAACAACAATTACTCCTTGAGAGAAATGAGTTTCTAGACACACATTTACTCCTAAAGACTGAGATTATATTTTAATCCCTTCTGTGGGGCGGGGAACTGAGTAATAACAGTTCTCGTGATTTAGACACACAAGGTCTTTGATGCTTTAATTGAACAGCTTTAAATGAAAAATAAAGTCAGTTTGAGTATGGCACATGTATCATTATATTAATTATTCTAGAATAAATAGTTCAGATCAATTAAGTCAACCAAAAAAAAAAAAAATGTAAGCAAAAGCTGAAAATATGGAAGTTTTTTTTTAAAGATATTATGCAATCCCACTCTCAGTGTTAAAAAAAACAAAAATGATTCAAATCTGTAGCATTTTCTTAATCAATAAAATACAAAACACCCTAAACAATGCATGATCCTCTGCATAACTTGTAATAATAATAATTTTTACTTTATTCATCCCAGCAGGGAAATTATTTCGCAGTTACAGCACACGACAGGAGCTGTGTCTGCAGGCAGCCAGCTGAGCCGGCGCCATTTTTTTTGAAGGAGGACATGCGGCAAAGGTCGTCGGGACCGGGAGTCGAACCCGCGACATCCGCGGGTCTAAGGCCTCCAAACGTGGGGCGTGCTAACCCGCTGTGCCACCACAGCACAGCACAAAATTGTAGCACACAATTTTGTTTTGAACATAATGTAGTTAGCGATGAAACAATGTAACCAGCAACAATTTAGAGTCATCTTCCTTGTCTCTGCTCGACAGCCAATCAGTGCCAAGAAAAACCAATGGTGCTCTTGGATTGGCTGCTTTTCAAACACCAGGCAATATCATGTCAAGTAGCACTGCGTCTAAGTATTTCAGCTTCCCAAGATGCATTTTTTTTTAAAGATTTAAAAACAAAACAAAAAATAACTCAGCAAATAGGTGAATTTGTCTCTGGTAAATCTCAGTGAACAGGTGAATCTATAAATAATGAAGAGCAACCGGGTGGAGGTTCACTGTGCAGTAGTTTTTGTTGTTTGTGGTGGAGCAGCATTCCAAGGAGGTCAGGCAGAAATTCCTTCTTAACCCTAAATGCTGTCATTACTGAGGAGTGAGTGAATTGACAGACAATCATCACACCAATGTAAAGTATGAAACATGGCTGATATGTGATGTGCTGCCACTTCAATTTCAACCATTTACATGACACTAATTTTGGTGACGTTACTGTAGTACCTGATTACGTATTAGCAACCTGAAGTGATTCAGATCAGCATCTTGGAAGAAAAATAAATGCTAATTTGACCAGATTGAATCAGGAAAAAACAGAAACAAATCAGCAAATAATTTTTAAATGTATTGTTAACAGTTTTCCTTAGTAGTTAGACCACTACTGTGTCATTGATGCTTTTTCTCTGCGTTATTAAAGTTGAGGCTTACCTCCAGCTGTGCTTATAACTTCCATAGTTAGCAATTGTTCCTTGAGGACTGACTAGCCATTCTTTAAACTGAGGATGACTGCATTCACAGATTACATCCCCTTCTGAGAAGTAGCAAGTGCCGCCACAAAGACAAGCAAAGGCTTTCATAAACCCGAATCGCTCTCATTTTCTGAAAACCCCCTGGAGTCGACATCTTTTTATGGCTGTGCTTCCTTTTAGTGATGCAGGTAGAGCTCATGGTGGGGTGACTTCTTACCCAGAACACATCATAAATGAGCAGTCCTGACAGCAGCAGGCAGGAGACCTTCAGACTGGGAAGCCGAACAAAAGCGATCATGGCGACGCACAAGCCCATGGCTAAAGCTGCAGCGAGGGAAAAGAAAGTGGCATTTAAAAACATATTTCCACATTTTAGTAAAAACGAGCAGACATATTGAGGTCAAAGCAGATTCACTATATTTTATTTATCCTAATTATATTTTATGTTTCTTGAAACAACACATATGTAGCAGAAAATTATATTTTGAATTCAATTCCTATATAAACTTTATGTGTTTATGTTTAACCTTTGCCAATATATAACTCTTAACTTTTCCAAGATTGCATTCATATAAGTGAAAACAAAATGCCCAGCAATCTGTATTAAATTCTGTTTTTAAATACAGAACTACATGTAGCTTTTTATACATTTCAGGAAGACAATGAGTTGCCTGAAGAGCATTTAGCTGACTAACAAAGCTAAATGTTGTTAGTCATTTTAGTTATCATATTTATTCCTTTTAGAATAAATATGATAACTAAATAAACCTCCTTAGTGAGAGCCAGGCCAAGGTTCTTCTTCATGTGATGATAGAAAATTAGATTCTATTAAGCTATTTAATAAGCATAAAGTTACATCTAACATGGTAAGGAATTCCTGGAAATATATTTTGAATATTCTAAGGTCAGTCTATGCTGAGACTCAAATTCTTTAATTGCTACAGGATACGATTTTATTAACGTATAACGCACATTATTAATGTGCGTTGGTCTTATGTGCTGGTTCTCATGTTGAAGCTACAAGCCTAAATATTTCTAACACGTTGATGTTCCCACATGAGGAAAGCTCTGAGTGACGCACCGTCCATGAGGAGCCAGTGTCCGGTCAACACCCAGATGAGGACCAACATCACGGAGAGCGAGAATGACAAGAGTTCAGCCAGGGTGAAGCGTCCACAGCAACCAAATGAAATCCTGCAAAGTAGAAAGAAGAAAATCCTTAGAGCAGGTGTTCTTAGGATTAAGAAATGTAGAAGTGGAAACTGAGGGAGAGGAGAAGAAAATATTTCGCATGCCACATAATATTTAATTTCCTTTTTGTTAGAATATTTGTAGATTAAACTGTGAGAAAAAAGAACCGAACACAAAATTAATTTTTAAATCGCAACAAATTAAAAAGTATTTGTTCCCTTAGATTTATTTTGTCCTTTTTTAAAAATCACACTTTGATGTTTGAGCTCAAACTAATTTTAACTTGTGTAGATTCAATATGATGATTTCATGAATCAGGAGGAAGACCTCTATTCAAACTGAACAAATCCTTTAAAAGCAGCGGGTGAAAAGAAATTGTCCTTCAAATCTCTTAACTGGTTATGACACATTTGGCATAAAGAAACAATTTTGGTTCATTCTTTGCAGAATAGTTTTACCCAACCATAATGGAGAGATTTTAAGCATGAATAACCTGTTTGATGTTATTCCACAGCAGCTTAATTGGATCAAAGTACAGACTTTGACTAGGCCACTCCAAAACCTTTGTTTTTTAAAAACTGGCTGCTGCATAAACAAAAGATCAAAATTGATGGGCTGACATTCTGCCTTCAGCCTGCCTTGTGTATGTGCTGCTCACGCCCTCCATGCTGGTAAACATGGCTGCAGATGACAGCGGATAAACGATTTTCCAGTAACGTTAGGTTGTTTCTCCTCTATTAGCAGAGCTTGTACACGCTGTGTATTTTTACAAAAGTCACCAACTGCATCTTTGACAAATGTAATTAATGCCTATGATGTTTCAGATGTTAATATGTTGCTTTTTGTTCAGTTTGCTTTATGTGTATATTATGCACTGCCTTTTGTTTTTCTCAGGTTCTTTTTTATCTAATATAAAAAATGTTTGATGATCCGAAGCATTTAAGTGCAACAGAAAATTGAAGAAATCTATAAGAGGTAGTCAAAGTATAAAGAAAGGATCGGTTTAATTACAAAATCAAAATTTCTTTTATACTCTCAGTTACATTAGGTTTTAGACTCTCTTCCAGTTTTACAATTGGAGAAAAGATTTAAATGCCGATGCTACAAATCTGCCTTGACAAAGATATGGTAATACGCAGATTCACGGAGCGCTCTGAAAGTTTGTGAGCGGCGCAAAACAGCAAGGAGATTTCAAGACACAAAAAGCCACAAGATTTCCTTACTTGTTCTGCGGGGAGCAGGGTCTAGTCAGATACTGGCACATAGGTAACAACAGGAATGCAAATGCAATTGTAGCAAGAACTGAGGAGAGGAAGAAAAGCACAGCAGTTAGAGCTTCAGCCTAATACACCTTGACAGCTTGTAGCAGTCATTTCTGTGTGTTAAATGGGGCAGCTAATGGTCTTCAGTTTCAAGACATTCTCCCGGGTGTAACTACTGAACAGCGATGAGAAAGCCTTATAATGATTCTACATGTGTGGTGCTATTATGTTGCCCTCCAGAGTCACATAGTTACCTGCAGTGCAGATAGTGAAGACCACTTGAACCGAATCGAAAAAGAAGAACATGACTAGCAGAGACACAGACGCTCCTATTGGCAGAAACAGGGCCTGCGTCGAGTCTATAGTCTGAATGCCTGGAAAACAACAGATCAGAAACACATGAGCTTCGGAACATCAAAGCAGACAATCACACAACTGCAGGACTTGTAAAGGCCTTGGCTTTTTGACACTTACTGTTGTTTGTGTTGCTGTTATTAAAAGACCCTGTTGCTGTGGGGTTACCGTCTTTATCCTTCTCCTGGTTCTCACAATCCATGTTTAATGACCTGCAAAAGCAGCAGAGAACCGTGTGATTTTTTCCATTTTTTCTAAAAATGAAAAAGCCATCTCCCTTTGAAGACTTGCCGTCAGAGTAGGACTTCATTTAGGCAGCATGAAGTGTATTATGTGCATACAACACCAAAAATTCAAGTAAAAAGATATCAAATCGATGCAATCTTCTGTAGTTTAACAATCCCAATCAAAGTTTTGCAGTTATAACACTAGCAAATTTAGTCAGAAATGTTGACTCCTAGATTATTACACTTGCTTTATCACACTAGAAACTGTTTTTTCTGCCCCAATTTAGTCAGCAATTAATTAAACTGAGTACTCTTAATTACTTTTACTCCAAACATTTTTAAAAATGTTTAATATGTTTAACCAAACATGTTTACAGGTTATTGCAAGTCACAAACACAATTTAATGAAGAAAGAATAAAGCACAAAAAAAGATAACACTCCACACAAAAAGAAGTAAAATAGAGTTCTTGTTCTATTTATTCGAACTTTAAGCTTATATTATTGGGGTTATTTTCAGTCACAAGTGCATCTCCAAAGGCGAAAATGTATCAATTTCTCTTAAACCCTTTAAAAGTATGAATGAAAGTTTAAAAATACTTTAGTAGTATTTTAAGTATGTTTTATTTATGAGTAATCTGGTTTAAAATATGTTTCCTAAAATATCATCTTCATTAGCTCAAATGAATGTGCTAAAAGCAGCCAGAGGCAACAGACACAGAGGACCAGATAAAGTCTGCAGATCAGTGAGCAGACATGGCGATAATAAAATCAGATGAGCGTCCAGATTCCTGTCCAGAGATCTGCAACCTGCGGCTCCAGAGCTGCAAGTGACTCTTTGGACCTCCCACGACGGCTCTTAATGATTTTGGATTTGTATTTTTCTTTTTCAAACTTAAGCATAATAATACTGAACTTCAGTTATATAACTGAAGTTATAAAGACAAGTAATATTTTTAGATGTCTTTTTTATTAGTTTGAAGACTGTGCTTTTTTTTTAAAAAAAATACATTTTCCACAAATATCAAAATCGCATTGAAAATATGTCATTTTTTCAAAATGTCATGCAGCATTCATATTTCTAAGTGTGTTTTATTTAGCTGGGATTGAAGCAAAAAAATTTAGATTGTGAAGTTTGCAGAACCTATTCTAAGCTAGAATATATCAATGTGTGCAATATCACAACTGCAACAAACTTCTGCAACGGAATGAAACTCTGCTTTCAATAATATATTTGTCCACCAAGATAATATTTTACTGTTCTTTAGCACCACAAACAATATAAATATTAGTAACCAAGATCAGAAGGTTTGGGGAGAATGGTGGGGAAATCGTGATGATGAAAAAGGAAGACGGTAAGAGGAAAATGGGGGTTAATGGTAACTCATTATTAACATATTAGATATTGTTACAATGATACATTTTTCTACAACTGTGCAACCCTATTCTAAATGTTTCCTCAAAGATAAAGTCCAAGGAAGATGCAACAGAAAATATTCTTTTAGGAATCTTGTCAGCCGCCTCAACAGCAGCGTTCGACAGATAGTCACTCTAATCATAGCAGCCTAATTTCAGCCAGAATTGTGTAAATGACCAAAGTTTAAGCATTTTTAACACTTCTTTTTTTTTTTATTAATCTTGCCTCTTTCTTTTAGTTGTAGCTTTCTGAGACCTCAGATATCAGAGGCAATGCCAGATGTATTAGTATCATTTGGTTATCTTGTTATGACTAGTTAAGTGTGGGCCACAGGAAGTGTGTAACATGCTTCCTCTCAAGAACAGTTTTAGTTCAGTACATCAGGAGCATATGCATTAACATTTATTTTCAGACATGTACACGCTTCTCTTTTTTCTTTTTATACCCGGTCTACAGCGGTGTCCTTGGTAACAAGATAACAGAAAACTGCCTCCGAAAGTTGTAGGTAAACGACAACATCGGTCTAAATAAGTTTCAAACTGAGAATAGATTCATGCTCAACTGGTGGTTAAAGTGATCATTTACTCACCTGAAGCTGCCATAAACGATAAGAAGGATGGAGATCAGAAAGGTGGACACCTGACTGGAGTCAACTAGGGAGTATGCCCTAAAAACAAGAGAGAGACGTAAAAACAGGGTTATAATTCTAAGCAAAACAAGTAGGTATAAAAAAGGTAAAAAAGAGGAAAGAAAAAAGCTTGGAAGACCTTTTGAGAATAGTTTTTATACACGCAATTTACGCAAAATATTGCATTTAATTATCAATAATTCAATATTATAGCACAGACATTACTGTGTTTTAATAAGTGATAATATTTAACAATCTCACAGCTTGTTTTTTACCCTTATAAATACAGATAAATGTTAAAAACAAATGGGTCAACAAACAGCACCTTATTAGATTTGTACAGACATATTGCAATCCTCTCACTTTTTCGACTCAAAACTACTTCCTCCATCAGTGAACATGGTCTTTTGTAGTCTATAAATAAAATTTACTCAAACTGCAGTATTTTTAAACTATATATTCCTATGAACACAAATTTGTAGGAAAGAGCAAATAAATCATCAATTCATCTGCTAAACCCTTCAACTGAAACCCCTCAGTAAAGAATAATTCATTTAAGAACCGGAAATAAAGTTTAACAGATGAACTCGTATTGTGGTGAAACATAACAGACAACTTAAACATGACAAACCTAAAATAATATTTTTACATAAAGGAGATTATTCCCAAAGCCACGGGTGTAGTTAGAGCACATAGGGGAATTATAGGTGCCAACATGCATGCTGCAGAGACAGCAAGCGTAGCTTGTTGCTGACTTTTGTTATTGCTCAGACTTCATTTGTGGGTCATTTGAGCTGCACTGAAATCTGTCAATAAATGTTCTCACAGCTGAAATGCAACTAGCACGCCCAAACAATGAACCTTCTTAGTTGTGATTTCAAAGCCTGGTTTTCGTTACCCCTGGTTATTATTTATGCCGAGTTGAGTTGTTTAACAAATGCATCTCTAAACATATTTCATTCATTAGTTTTCCTTGATTAAATCTGCATTTTCATTTCATTACAGTTTTCCTTTAGGCAATTCCAGGAAAAAACAACAACAACAAATTCTTAGAAAACAGTAAGCGGGTGATTGTCCTTCCAGGAATTAGCAGTATGCAGTACTGTAAGTGTAAACTAACCTAGCTGCATAGTATTTCAGACAAAAGTTGTGTTATTCATTTTAATGGAACCAGGTCAGCAACCACAGACTTATTACGGAAGTAGGTTGGGTTATTACTCAAAAATAAATGCTAGATATATGTTTTTATACTAAAGCATAGTTCTGAATCTCCTCAAAATGTTTATTTCAAAAACTGAACACATTTCGGTTTCCAGTAATCATTGCATCCAACATACAGAATTGAGTCAACAGGATACAAGTGAAAAACAACGTGATAAAAATAGAAACGCAAACCTGTCTGCATTTTCTTAAAAGAATGTGATCCAGCAGGTTTAGAAATATAATGTGACACAATAAAACAATCTGAGGACACTCATCTTGGCTTTTAAAGGCTGCAAATTTCCTTTAACAAGCTTTGATGTGTATTTTGTACATTAGTGCAACTCGGAGCAAATGACTCAACAGTTGGGAAACAAGTGGAGAAATACTTTCATCATGGCAAGCTGAGGCTACTTAGAAAGAGATCTGGATGAGTTTGTAAAAATTTATTTCACGAAGTTCATTAGAATTTGTTCCATCCGGTTTAAACGATTCATTTATTAACTTAAAAATGTCTGCCTGCAAATCCTTTGATGATGCGGTTAGCCTACTCGTTTATGCAATTGGTTTAGTAATAAATGGGTTTAAAATGGACAATTATTTCAGTGATTTGCAAATATATCTGACAAAATTAAGACATTGTACATATTAAGGTTGCACCGATTGCAGTTTTTTGGCCGATCGTCGATTACCAATCTTGAAAAAGCCTGAGCTTAAAGTGTTCATGCCCCTTTGGACAACTACAAACTTTAGTTGAAATTTTATGATAGATCAGGCAAAAAGACATTATTAGAAAAGGGAAGGTAGTGATTTTAACAATTTTCCTTTACAATACAGAAAAAGAAAACCCAGGACAAGCAAATAGCGTTAGATGGCTCAGACTTGGGAAACAGACCATCTGTTCCCTATACTCATGGAGACCAAGGCAAACATGCAACAGGTCAGGGATGAAGCTGTGGATGAGTTTAAGGTAGGAATAAGTTATAAAACTATCAAAACTCTTAAAAAACTTCAAGCTTTGGATGTATTGAACAGGAGGTCTGTTCAAGACATCTGAAAATGGAAGTATAATACAGCAGCAAACCTGCCATGAGACATTTGTCCACACAAACTGAGTGGACAGATGTCCTGGCTTATTCAGAGAAGAAGCCAGGAGGGCTATGGTATCACTGGAGGAGCTACAGAGATCCACAGCACAAATGGCAGGATATGTTGATACAACAACCTAATTGCAGATGTGGAAGTGTGGCAACAAGGAAGCAAGAAGCCCCCTTTGCAATTTTATAACCATGAAGGGTTTCCTCCAGCAAACATGAGGAAAGTGGTTTTATGCTCATATGAGGCAAATCAGCTAAACAAAACACTGTGGTAGATACGGGGCAATTCTGAAATAAAACCTGTTGGAGGCTGCAAAAGATTGAAGAGGTGTTTGTACCACAAAAACATTGACAAATAATTTAGATCATAGCAACCATATTGTTGCTGTTACTGGAGTTAGAATCACTCCAGTAGCTCAAGCTCTGACTGAGCTTGAGCTACTTCGCTAAGAACAGCGGGCAACAAAATGCCAGACTTTCCAGATTTTAATTTCTAAAGAATATTGAAAGCCATTAATCATTTTTCCCATAATTCACAATTGTGCACTACCTTGTGTCAACATAACTTCCGTAACATGCTGCTTCATTGAAAAAATATACAGGCTGACATCATCTCAGGAAAATAAACAACCTCATAAGGTCACAATTTGCATATTGCACATAATACAGCCTACAATATATATTATCTGGTGCTGCATCAAAGGCTAGACAATAAAATAATATATATCACGATAGACAAGTGATCAATTTCAATAGATAATGCATCTGACTATAATTTCTAATAATATCAAGGAACTCCGATTCAGAACCGCACAGCATTCAAGGGAATGTAGGCATAGGAAAAACTTTAGCCGCTCTACCTCTGACGACCAGCTAAGCAAAGTTGGTGGCATCAACCAACTCACTCGCTCTGTGGTTACCTAGCAACAACCTGCTGAGTAACTTGCGCAGCGGCAGTTTCCGGTTTTGCCACCATGATTTATGACTACTTAAAAATAAACAATGGTGTGGAGAGGAAAGATCATGTCACTTTTCTTGCAGTTTTTCAGATATTTGAAACAAAAAAAAACTAATCATAATTATCAATATCAACCAATATGAAACACTTCTATTGCGATACGTTTTTCATATGTATTGTCCAGCCCTAGTTGCATCAAAGCTTTGACTCAACCTCAAAATGCGTACCATTTTCTAGGGCAAATTTACTATGGTACCTTGACATGTTTGAATTTAGCTACAAGGCACAAACTTGACTTCATTAGGCCAGATTCCTGCCCATGTAATTTGTAGTAGCTAAAAAAAAAAAAGAGTAGGTCTTAATTAAAAAAGTACTAACTTTCTCCCAAAGTTGACATTGGCACTAAAAGCTAAAAGAATAAATCTGATTTAAATAAATTCTTTCACCAAATGTATGTTTTGGTTCATCAGGGAGTATTTCTCTTGTCAGACGGTGAGCCAGACCAGTTCTAGCTTGAAAAACCGGTTATATGAAAATAAAATTGTTCACAAGCCACCAGAACAATGTAGCATCACAAATCCATTTGTCCAATACAGTGTATACTAGATTTAGGTAAATATCTGACAATACATAAAATCCTTTCATGCCAATGTGCATAATCATTTGTGTCTTCTTACCTAAAACTATTCCATGTCTTCCAAGCATTAAAACAGTGATTAAGAAAGTGACCTTGCTCTCCTGCATGCCGACATTAATTATGTCACAGACTCCCCGTCAACACAGCGGGCTGCTAGACAGCTAGTTTAATCCACCACAAGCCTCATTCATATTCTGGTACCGAACTGGTTTGTCTGAATTCTGTGCACAGAAGCCTGGAGAACATGAGTGAGATAGATGAATGGAACATTTAAAAACAAAATACAATCCGGGACTGTTGAGAGCTGGCCGACGGCCTAAAGTGCCATAAGACGGCCTTGTTCGCTGACGGACTAGGTTTTCAATAACAATTCCAAAACCGTCCTTCATCAAACCAGTTGCATGCATTACTCTTTAGCACTGAGGCACAGGTCAACATGCCACAAAGATGATTAAGTGGCATTCTCGGATCTGTTCTGATCCAGTTAGAAAATTCTGGATGAAAAATGATCAACCTTACAAACAAAAGTTGAATTTTATTCAACAGATTTCGGTTTAGTTTTGAAACCTTGAACTTTAAAGCATGAACATACATTTACTAATCAAATCTATCTTCATATTAGTAGACAGCCACTGAGCGAAAGTATGATCAAACTAAAAATAAATGGCAGGGTGTTAAAATAAAACTTGCAGCTTTGAACTAAACATAGTGTCATAATATTTAGACCTCATTATTCTCATCATGCATAACAACTTTTGCTTCTTCTCCTGTTTCTGTAGTGTTTTTTTAAACGCATCTCATCCGCCAATGTAATAGCAATTGCAAATTTTGTGTGTTAAGAGTGACGGGTGCCAGCTGCTGCTTTTTAAATCACATGACATAAACTATACTAAAGTTCAAGATTGGGAACAGCAGAAACATTTTAGATGACCTGGCCTATCATTGGTCAGTCACTTATATTGGCAAAAGTTGGCTATCAATTGAAACAACTAATAAAAATACAATTATTTTTGGTTCCATTACTTGGAGCATCCCAGGTAATCCTCCACTAATGCAGCAGCATTCAATTTTAAAACTAGTTAAAGATACACAACTATCAGTGGATAATAATTGTTTTTTTTTAGTCTTGGAACATGGTTTAAATTCTTAAAAGCGGCTCGACATGAGTGTTTATTCGTCCAAAAATGGATAAAAATGGAAGTCTGCTTTTCACTTCACTAGTTTAAATAACTACATTTAAATAACACATCCAAATGTTATTTGGTTACTTAAAACTTAAAAAACATAGTTGTTATTTAGGGTAGATTTCTACCTTAGTAACATATTTTGGCTCTGCTCCCTGCAATGGAAACAACAGGCGTAGAAAAACACCCCCAGCAAAGGTTCTTGAAGTGGAAACATACCTTTAACGACTGACATATATGTTTATTTTCTGATCCATGTATAACTTGTAATAAGTTCAATATGTCAAAATTATCAACTGTGGCTGTTGTTGCTCCTTGTGTAACTTGTGTTTTTTATTATAGTTTATTTAACTAGATTATTTGTGGTAAAACAATGTGTTCTCTATTGCAGAAGGGCAGAAACATTCTCAAGAATTAAAGCTCCTCCATAAAATTGAGCATGTCCTTATTAACATTAGTGAGCCAACATGAATGCATCTCTTTTGTAAGACTCATGAAAGACATGTGGAATGAAATCCTTGTAGAGTAGAAACACATCCACCCCCAAAATCTATAAATGTATTAGGAACATTTTGAAGAAAAAAAAAAAAACTCCATCTTGTAAGTAAGCTTTGTAAGTAAGATTTGAAACTGAATAATCTTCTTTTTAAGTAAAACAAAAACAGCATCTCCAAGCATTTTTAAACCAAAACTGTTGAGCAACACTGGAATCTTTCAAAATGTCCTCTTGGGGAAACTTCTGCAATTATGTTAATTTATTGCCAATTTAGCAAAAGCAAACCTCTGAAGTAGCCTGTACTGGGACGATGAGTGTCAACAGTGTCTACAGATCAAACAATTTTGCTTGGTGTCCCTAGATAAGTGGACATATTTAGTGACGCAACCCTAGCTTCCTCTTTAAAATTGCACTTGTTCATGTGAACCCACACACACAAAAAAAACAAAACAGAAATAGCTCCTCATTGCAGAAGGACCTAAAAATCTGTCCTTTTTTAACCATATTTAGAACTGTTATTTCAGCTCCAACATATAGTCTATATTAATAGAAAACATATTCAGTACCATTTCACCCTTGTTACTACGGGTTGTAGTAACAAGTAGGGTTGTTACAATACTAAAAATTCAAATATCAAAAAACACTCCATACTCAACACAATTTTTTTATATTGGAGCAACATTTTTTAAAGGTGCAAGGTTGTTTTTAGTTAAGAGCAAAATGTATGATTAATAACAATATGACAAAATTGTTAAATTCCTTATTTAGGGCAAAGCCAATAAGTCAGGGAGAATTCATTTAAAATTGTCACTTCCATGCTTGGCAAAACAGCAAACATGACTAACTTTAAGAGTTAATTACCTTTAAATATGTACTTCTGATTTAGTTGTGAAATTATTTTATTTCATCTGCTTGTCTTTGGTGCCACTGCGTGTCTTAATTTTTCTGCCAATTTGTTGCTAAAACGTTGAGGGATAAAGTAACACTCTACTAACATAAATTGTGTTTTTTAAAAAAACATGGATCTGCTGCATACAAGATATATTATTACAGCATAAACTGTAGCTATCTAATCTTTTTTAGATAACTAGTGTTATCTTTAAAAAAAAAAAAAAAAAAAGAGTACCTTTCAAAGTTCTTGTAATATTTTAAAGCAGCCTTTTGTGCTATTAGAACAAGATAATAGAGCACATTCTTTCTCGCAATACTTTCAGAACAAACTGAAGTCACAAACTTTTTATTTCATTTCATTGAGCACCACCTTCATCATCAGTCAAAACCCTTTTAAGCAAATGGCCAAGGGCCAGGAAAGACCAGGGTAGAAGTACATACACAATTCATACAAGGCTTAAATTGTGTCCAAATTAATATTTCAAACATAACTCATCTTAAGATTAGATACATTACTTGAGTGAAAACAAAATGCAATTTTTAAATCAAAATTTTTCAACTAACTTTATTGATTTAGGTTATATCCTATAAAATCCAGAAATCACCTAAAAAGAACCTGACTGGTGACAACATGTGACACAAAGTCAGAAGCATCTACCAACTTAGGAAAGGGTCTTAAAAAAAAAAAATCAAAATAACTATCAAGTTGAAGTAGAAAAAACATTAAACCATTTTAAACCTTTTCAGGAGTAATCAGCATCCAAAGAACTCAATTGTCTAAATTGTGACGAGCCCAAAAAAACCTTTGGGAAGATATCTTGGTGACTGGAAAAACAGAAATCAAGCTTTTGTAAAAAGGCGTTTGTCCACTTATTTTTACTCCAGAAAAAGGTCACAATAACAATAAAAAATGGCGGCAGTAGTGGGACTGTCTAGGGGAGCTTTGCTCTTCAGGATCTCTTGCATCTATTATTAATTTCCTGGCACCTGATTCTAGTTGTTACAGTTACTAGAATGGGTGGTAGGATACCAGGAAGTTAGTAAAGTAGCACAAAGAAACTGAAGGAGGACACTGTCTCTTGTACTGCTGGTGAATTGTTGTTTATTATGGCAATAAATTCCAACTTATGTCTAAAACCCCATAAACTGACAATATTGTAAGGATTGCTATTTAGTTTTCTCCACTGTTGACTGCATGAGATATTATTTGTTCAAATATGTGATTAAATCCAGTTGCTTTGTGCAGTTTAGTGATAAAAAAGGAAATCACACTTCTTTATGTAACTAGTGTTATGAAGAAGCCTACTTTAAAGTGTTTTGAGACCAGTATTTGTGTTTGTGGTGAATTGCCATCCAAGACTATAAAAGATGCTGTAAATACCCATTTATCATTACTTTTATCATTCTCACAATAAGTACCGTAAATATATAAATAAAAATATCAGATTTTAAGTTCATATAGCCAATCCCTATGAACTGGCAAACAACGAGAGGCAGCTTTAAATTAAAACATTAATGGTTATCAAAAAACTAAATACATTGTCAAGAAAAAAAGCTGTCATAAACCATTTCTTAGCTAAAATTGTCCAATTAAGTGGAGCAGAGTAGGTGACAATTGCCAGGCCCAACTTTGTTGCACTTGTTGAAATTTGCTTTGTGCCATTTTTCTGAACATAATGGCACAAATGTTGCTAAAGATAAATAATAATAAACTAATGTTCGTACTAGTTTTGCCTGGACAAAAGTATATTTACATCTTCACTGATGAGTTGGTTCATGTCAGCGCACTTTAAAAAATGTGAAATAAAAAACAACCAAAGAAACTGTTAGAACCAGACACAAACAGAGCTATAATAGTTTATAGTAAATTTGAAGTGTGTGAATAAATACTAACGTCGAAGCATGTTGCAGAACTAACTCTACGGCAATTGCCCTTTGTCATGTGCACACAGATGCATCAAAACTGATCAAGGAAAAATATTACAACCTCCTCTGTCACTGAAAGTGCTCTTTGCACACTGATACGATGTGAGCTTGATTCAGGAAAATTACTCTATTAAAAAATATGAGAAACAGTTTGGGCAGAGTTTTCAGGCCAAGTGCAAAATACAAAGTGTGCAGATATCTGTTTTTCCTTCACATGCTCTTGTGTTTACCATCTACAACATGAGGAAGTGCCACTCTCTAAATGTTACCTAAAATGTGATGGGTAAGAAGTCTAAGCTCTCAGAGTATGCAGTTTTGACAGCTGCAGAGACAAAGGAGAGGAAGAGAAACTAGATGAGGTTTAATGCAAAAAGCTGTAATGCAAAAGGCTTGGGAGTTTTATACTTTTTGCTATAAAAAGCTGCTGAAAGTTATTCACTGTACCTGACCTTGTTTTGAATAAAACAGCTTTAAATGTTAAGTACAGCTCTTTAACATGGGAATAAAATTGACTGTTTCTCACATATATAGCAGCTATATTCCCAGGAAGCCTAAATGTACTCCAACATAAAAAATATTTCACAGTTGTAAAAAAATTTTTGCAATTCATCCGTTTCTGTTCTTTCAAACCAATAATGGCATCCCATCATTGTGCTCAATTTAAAGAATTTAGTACGCAACATTAACATTTTCTTCAGTCTGTAAGAAGAGGCATGCCACAGCATAAAGTGTGTACAAGTATTTTTTTTAAGACATCAGAAGCACAAGGTTACAATTATTAGCCAAATATCTGGCACAGGCAGACATTAGCTGCTCCGTTTTTAGGAAGTGAGAAGAGAGAAAATGCAGGAGTTGAAATAAAAAATGCATCAGACCGTTTAATTGGGGGGAAAGTATTCAGTTGATGATTTATGTATAATCAAAACACCACCTACTGACCAACTAATAGATCTGTCACCAACATGAACATTTATAAAGGATTATTTTGCATACAAGTTATTTTCCTCAATATCAGATTGGGATTTGAAGCATTATTGTATTTAACTGTGACTATTCAGCTATTACTCTGACAAATTACCTCCTTCAAGTAATTGGACACTCAATCATTTTTCATGTGGCTTAAAAATAAAAATGCTTGGAGCAAATTTATGGTGTTTAGTTCAGCAACTGAATCAGTGATGCTGAAATATCAGTAAATGCTTAGCGGCCTGATACTGGAAATTAATTTCCAGTATTGAAAATTGATACTGGAAATTAATTTCCAGTATCAGGAAAGTTAACTTATTACTACTTTTAAAATGTGTAACAAGAAAGGTGTGCTAATTTTTTTTAAAAACTAAATGGAACTAGAGGTTTGACAGATTCATTCACAATTGTTTTGAGTTGTTTTTCTACGAAGAGATTGAGACTGGTTAATGTTTTATTCTGTCTATATTGTAGAATTATTATAAAATTGCTGATGGATGTTTAACAACAATGCACAAAGGATTTTATGACACTGAAATAAAAGTAGCATACTGTCAGACTGATAGTTACACCCACCCCAACTTGTAGTTGGAAATCTCTTTTTATAATTTAAGCAACAGATGGATTAGTTTATGATCCTCTCACAGCACATAAGCCACTGCACAATAAAACAACATTTAGAATTTATTTTTTTGAAAATGAGGGGTGAAAAATAGTTATTTGAATTGAGTGCAGTTTTTGTTTTATTTATCTGAAACCAGATAATGTTTTAGCACATTTGTGTGTCAGTTCTGACCCCTGTGCATCTTTTTGTGAAACCTTCTCGAAAATGACATCTACAAAATGAATTTAATAAATCTCGGAAGCTTTCAGGTTTATTCAAATAGTTCTAGTATGAAATAAAAATGTATGACTCCAGAGAATACTCTAGAGGTCTAAAAAGTGACACTTATGTTAATGAATGACAACACATCAAGATGTCACAAAATTAAAAATGGGAGTATAAAACATTTCCACCTATAAAAAAAGGCAATTTATGATGTGAATAATCCTTTAAAAGTAGAAATCTAACTTTTCCCAGAGACCACCGGTCAAATCGGATGAGTGACACGTCCATCCACCATCATAGCAAATAGAATCCAAAAATTACCTAGCCTAGACAACTCCACAATAACAACAGGGCTTTACGCATTTTCCGGAAAGCAAGGGAATGAGTCAGAGTTTTCTACACGGTTATCCAACATGGATCAAGATCATAAAATAGCAAAGGAAAGATTGAGTTTGTTTTTGTCTTTGTGAAATAAGCCTATTTCTTTCTGTTCTTCAGCTGCTGATTCACTGAGTTTTTTTATGTAGGGTGGTGATGCCTATTCCGTTAGAAAGAGCAGAGCTTGAGCTTTAATTTAAGAAGTAGTTTGTGTGTTCTTCTGGGTATGAGTCTGTAGCTCCCGTTAGCATTTCTTTCATTTAGCTACTTAGTATTGGAAGTAGGTCTTGTTGAGGTTGAAAATGTTGTTTCTGTCATTTAGATGAGCCTCTTCCCATAACAAGGATATGCAATATGAAAATATTGGTCGATGTATAACATGTGTTTGCATTGGTTTTGTTGGTGGAAACGCTGCTGCCCACAAGTACCAGGGGCGCTCGGGACGTAGAAGTTAATACTGAAAGTAGAGCGAAACACACATCCTGACCTGGAGCCACAATCAATCTGACACTATGTATATTTTCAGAATACAGCCCAACTGCAATGAGGATAAGAGTATCGCAATGGAGATCAATCCCACTCATATGAGTTAGCAGTAGATTTCTGTGTGATGTAGAAGATACATCTTTTTACGTTCAAAGCTTAACTCACAATGTTAAATAAGTTCAGCAGCTCAAATGGAGATTTTGGTCAATACTATTAGAAAAATCATTGTCAAGTATTTGAATTAGATTAGAATATTTGCTTAAGATTTTCTTACATTTTTTTTTTACCAGGCCAATGGATCAAAACAAGAGAAGTGAATAGGTATTCTTGCAGCAAATGTGTATATTAGAATTAACAATTCTTTCCAAATAAGACCATAATGGCAGAATATTGCTGACCTACTATAAATTATTCATAATAGCTAAACCAGCAGTCTGAAATTCATCCTCCACTGTCACTGCCCTGCAACTTTTGGATGCATCTTTGCTCTAACACACCTGAATCAAATGAATCATTAATGACAAGGCCTTTGCAAAATTTGCTGACATGAGAAGGAGATAATTCTGCGTTTTAAATTAGGTTTGTTGGAGTCAGGAGGCATCCCAAAGTTGCAGACCCTGATCTAAAGCACGACAAAGTACACATCAAAACGTGTGTTTTGGCATCTATGTCACATCTCAGGCCCTAGTTACTGTGATGCTAATTAGAAGATGACAGCTAATATTGTATTAGAGACCTCTGTTTGAAAATGTAAAGCCAAAGAGAAGGATGTTGATATGCATAGGTGTTAAGACATTCATGAAAAGATAACTTGTTGTTATCATATTGACGTTTAGTTCCTTTCCTTTTTAAACAGGACACATTCTAGAAGATCAAGCATTAAAATAAAATAAAATAGTTTCAACAAACTTGTTGAATGAGAAGACCAATGTACTGATGGAAATACGCATTTTAGACAAACTAAATGAGAGGTCAGTGGACTGTGCTAACAGTGGAAGTTGTATTTGTTATTCAATCAAGCTAGCTTCAAATTAACAAATTATCCCTCAATCAGATTTGACTGATGATCAGCAGAACAAACACTGAATAACAAGATGGATTTTCTGTGGGCTCTGTTCATTCCATGCATCCAAACTTAGAAGTTTGAACTTTTTTACTGTATTTATACACATGTTCAATACAAATAACACAGTCTAACTGCTTTCACAACAAAATGCAGCAATTATTCCTACAGCTCCTAAAATACTGATTATTATTCATTTCCATTTTGATACACATACTTGGACAAATAATAAAAACAAACAAACAAAAAAAACCTCACTGTAAATTAGGACTTTTTTTTAAGCGCTTAATGTACAAAATATGATCCTGTTTCCTTTAGGTAACTGTAGAATTACACAATAATTCAAAATATATCATCATCCCAAATTTGGTAAGTGCTTTACTGATATCACAAAGGACTGTTTGCAATATTTATTGGCAAATAAATCCCAGGAACTGAGTCTAACAAGTTGATCATTAAGGCTGTCTGACCGGGCAACTAATCAGTAACAGGATGCTCAACATACATGTCAAATGTATTTATAAAACAATATTGCCAAAGTATGACCGATAGGTAATACTCCTGTTACCACAATACCTGTGTTTTTTGCAGCCAGAAATATTTTAAGTTGGTTAAATGCGTATTTTTTGTGAGTGAAGAAACTGTGTTGCACCCTTTCAGCCATCTGACTGGCAGTTTTCAGCTAGAGATAGGAGTGGGTAGGATTCCTACAGCATTCCTCTATGCTAGCCAGATACACTTTCTCCGGCATGTTTTTAAAATACTGTTAACCCATACATAAATACAGTAGGGTGGACGAACATTGTGGATTTAGAAACGGCAACTTTTTAAAACCCTGGTTTATTTGCTACTTTGAATGGCCTGAAACATAGGGTCAACTGATGCAGTCCACCTAGTCTGTGTGCAAGTATTTTTTAAAGTAAGGAAGTTATTGTTGTTAATTTAGTCTATTTTTAACGGTATTTGATGGTCACACCAAGAAAAAGTATACCGACATTCCGTGAGAGGCTATGGCAAAACAAGTCCTGTCTGGTAAAGACATGTCTCTTTCTCCCTTGTTTACTGGAAGGGATGATACTAAGACTTAACCCTTGTAACAATTAAATCGACAATCGACTACGCCTTTACAAAGCAGTCATTTTCATTCATGGAGACCAACGCTCTCTTTTGCTCAAGTCACTAAATCTACACTTCCCATAACATTGGCAGTCATTACAACAAACAACTGACTGAGGACGTATTTTGTTAAAAAGCTGAATAATAGACTATTTATTATGAGCAGGGGTGTGACATAATAGAGAAACTGGTATTTTTCTGTTACGACTGCGATGCTAGTTTAGCATAACCTTTGTTATTGTGAGCTGTGGCTCGACGACAAAATGCTACCCAGCTAATATGCTAGTATGTTGGCACGGCTAGCCTAAACTGTGTCGCTGGAGAGCCTCCATTTATTGAACGGAAATGCGATTTTCGTGCAGCGATTTGTTCTGTAATGAAATAAAAAGCCACACATAAAACTATCAAACCCTAACATTATACAACATAGCTAGCTCTTCAATTCGCTTTCAATAGCATCACTCGATTTGACCGCAGCTGAATAAAGTTAGCATAGCATTAGCCACCACTAGCTAGCCAGATGTAGATAAATGTGTCTATATATGTATGAATTTGGTTTCTACGCTTTCACAAAGGCTACTAAAACAGCTGAAGTGGCAAAACAAGTATTTATGCAGAATGACAGGAGTTTGGTTCGTTTGCTTTTTGACACAGTGTTGTCAGAGTTGGCAGTAGCAGCAGCTAATGTTAGGCAGCCGCTACTAATCGGTAGCGCAACGCCTGTGCGCACTCACCAGGATGAGTAGCCTTGCTCCGCCATATCGCCGAAAACAGTGGGTTCCGTGGCTGTGGCTAACACAGATTCAGGTCCCGGTGTCAGCCCGCTGGGACCGGGGAGCGAGGGGTCTCTGCTTTTCCTTCACAATCCGACGTCTTAGTAGTTACTTTTAGGTGACAACATGATGATACATCCCGGCGGCAGCTAGTAATTACTAGCTGAATTTCATGCAATTGAGATGAAAATGATGGTTTGCTATCGTTAGGTGAACAAGACAAAGCACCCCGAGGAAAAAAAAAACACACACACAGATGTTATTTTCGTCGGTCTCGCTAGGGTCCTGCCGTCACCTCAGCCGAGATGGCTCGGTCTGCAACGATGTTACACCCACTGTAGATCCATATTCTGCGCGATGTATCCAGAACAAATTCGGATATTCCTTGAGTCTGCAGCCCGAGCTGATATGGAAGACGCTCAGCTTTGTTTTCTATAGCGAGTCCGCGGGAACGCGCACTGTCGCCCTGCTGTAGAGGTTTACCAGTGGGACGAGCACTGAAACGCTCTCATGCACTGAAAACGATTGCAATTATTTCCTTTCATCTGACAGCATTGCAGCCTGTCATGCACACCTCCCACTGAATCCTGAACATTGCCTCAATAGTAAAAATGAATTAATGCATGAATGAATTTAATAATTAATCATTCCTTTCTAAGATATTGTGACGTATACAAAAATACCAAACATAATTTGGCTATTAAAAATTGGTTATATTTTTAAAATGTACATCTAAAAGTTAAAATGTTAAATCCACTTGGTCCATTTTGTGACAACAGTGAAGAGAGACAGACCACTAGTGTTATTTTTATAGCCTGTTGATTAGGGTTCATCACTCTGTTCAGTGAGGCAGGGATTTCCCTGGTCAAAACAAACATGAAAAAACACAAGACTACAAAGCATAGTTAATATTTCTCAATTTTCTGACATTAAATCAGGATAAAATTGTGCTTTTTAGGTTAGTTAGGATTACCAAGATTATCCCCAAGTTCTATGCCACAACAATAAAAGATTTATTTTTAGGACATGTTTTGTAATTTGTTTTACTTTCCTTAAAGTCAGCACTTTAGATTCACTAAGATTACTACATCTTAAACTATTTGGAGACGTCCAGATGATGATGTCCTGGTTCTTATGTTCTTTTATGACATTGAATAGAAATTGGGAATGATTTTATAGTCTGGTTCTTCGCGTGGGCACAGTTTCCAGATGTTTGAAGATGATCTGATCATCTGCTGAAACAATTATACACACACTCAACAGCATCAGGCAAACACAACATATGGGAGTGCTTTGCTGCTGAAGGTACAAAAGATGATAACAGAACATTATGTGAAAATATTGATGCAACATTTTAACTCATCAGCCAGAAAATTAAAGTGTGTAGCTCCGATACTTATAAGAGATGTCTTTAAATTTGTTTTACATTCCCCCTTACAATAAGTATTTTATCTTTATAGATCAATGAACATAAATTATGTCTTTACTTAGGAATTCTAACCACTTTTTTTAATAAAACAAAATGAAGTTTATTGGTTTTGGATAAAAAAAGGGGCAGTGCTGCATCAAATATCCAAATTAGCAGATTAAGATATAATGGATAAAGGTGTTGAAAAAAGGTTAATGGGACTTTTATTTTCTTTTCAATAGCTTTGATGGCAACCTTATCATTATTTTTTAATTTCATTGTGTGATAAATTGAGCTAATTGTTTAAAATTAAAATATGCCAGAAGATAACTAAAAAGACACTTTAAATATTGGGTATACGGTCAATAATAAAAAAAAAAATACTAGGGCATATTTATCAACATTTCAGTGTGGAAGAAAAAATGTAAATTGTCCGATTACTTAATTTATTGCTTTGTGGTGGACGCAATTGAGAAAAAAAATCAAAGCTATTGATTTTATAAGAATATGTTCCCCCTTTGCATTAGACAAAATTATTCATGCAACACATTAAGCTAATTTACATCAGTAATTAGACCAGGCAAAGGGAGGATACTTATCCTTTAACCTTCTGATGGAGTTTCCTGTTTTGGTCTACACAAACGTTTCGTGTTAAAAATGTTACAATGTAAAAATGACAAAGTAGAGATTCAGGTAGAGATCTGCGCACTATGATGTTTGAAGGGTTTATACATTGTACATCATCAATTGAGAATTGCACAGAGGCCATTCTCAATGATGAATGGAAACATTTGTAACTTACTTTCATGATCAACCAATTGTGTAGCTTAATGTTGCAACTTTAAAACAAAAAATGTTGAAGTTTCCTTGATCTTGTTAAACAATAATATACTATTTTCAAATGAGCTCCCATCCCTGGCACTTTGAAGGTATGAACCAGTTAATCTGTAAACTCCACCAAAGTTAATTAAAGTAGTATATTTATTAAATTAAGTACATGATCAGTTATATTTATTTGCCATTTTGTTGTACACACAAAGCATACTGACTGCACAGTGGTGCAGTTGGTAGCACTGTTGCCTTGCAGCAAGAAGGTCCTGGGTTCGATTCCCGGCCGGGGTCTTTCTGCATGGAGTTTGCATGTTCTCCCTGTGCATGCGTGGGTTCTCTCCGGGTACTCCGGCTTCCTCCCACAGTCCAAAAACATGACTGTTAGGTTAATTGGTCTATCTAAATTCTCCCTAGGGGTGTGTGTGTGTGTGTGCATGGTTGTTTGTCCTGTATGTCTTTGTGTTGCCCTGCGACAGACTGGCGACCTGTCCAGGGCGTACCCCGCCTCCCGCCTGGAACATGGCTGGAGATGGGCACCAGCAACCCTCCCGACCCCATTAGGGACAAGGGTGAACAGAAAATGGATGGATGGATGGATGGACACAAAGCATACTTCAACCAACCATATCTTTTTATCTTCTTTGTTTACATGTTTTTAATTAACTTTATCCTTCCAGTGTGTGCTTATATTCTGCTATGGCTACAGCAGAACCTCTGAGCTGTTTAAGGGAAAAATTGTTTTTATGGACATGTAATTTCTAGCAATTCATGACGAGACTAGACTAGAACTGCCATAATCTTCTGCCATTTTATAAAAAATAAAATAAATAAATAAAAGAAATGGTTTTGTCGATGAATTCTGTTTTCAAGTCCCACTGATGTTTTCTTGTGAACAGCTGCATTCCCAGTTTTTTCCACCTAATTTTTTCACGAGCTGGAGAGACATATGAGCCCAGTGAAGTCTCTACAACTGGTAAAAAAAAAAAATGTAGCAAACAGAATTCATTTTTTACAGTTCACCCCAGTTACTTTGTCTAATTTCTCTGATCAGCATTAAAATTCTCAACACTTTTAGTTCATCTTCCACAACATTTACTTCTTTGTACACATCAAAATAGCAGTTTCTCATTTCTTCCACCCATTTGCAAATGTTTGTGGATATGCATCAATTGATTCCACACAAAGCTCTGCTGTTTTATAACATTGTCATTTGCTTATGTCATGTTAATCAAACTTAACTAAATGCTGAACAGTCAGTCCCAATAAAACTAATTGTCCCCATTTCATTGCTGGAGTCACGAAGAACAAATCTGTTCAACTAGTTGTCAAAATGTCAATTTTACGCCTTTCTTCATCATAGTTTCGGGAAAATGTCTCACACAGTAAAGAGTTTATCTCAGGTGAACCTAAGCTTTCACTGCTGAGGAGTGTGTGAAGCATTAGTTGCAACAGTTCCAATGTGTACTGCAATGTCGTTTACATTTTTGCACAGCTTTTCCCAAGTTGTACTTCACATTTGCACAATGCTTTGAAGAATTAAAAGTGCAAATAGCATATATACTAAAAAAAAGTAAAACAAACATTCACTGTCTGGTATTCCTCTTCTTCACTAAAGTGTAGATTTCTGCTATGCAGAGCGAAATGTCATAATGAAAACATGACAGAGCTATTTCACTATTTTTGTCATAAACAACAGTGTCAGGACTTTTTATTTTGTTGACACTGACACTTCATTGACATGCTTTTGAGGAAAGAATTGTTCTCCATCTGGTTTATAACTTTGCAGGCTAACCACCAGGTTTTGCAGTGTGTATGACTAGTTTACAGAAATATACAAAGTGTTGTGGAAATGCTAATGGTCAGATATTTCCCAGAACCACCTGAAAAACAAAACAAACAAAAAACCGTAGCTTTGGAAACGATTTTGTGAAACTTTGCAGTGAAAGCCTATACTTTATTACCCTACAGGGTTTTTATTGTCAGTGTATATTTTTTAAAGACAAAAAAGGGCCCAAGTGGGTCATATCTTTAATGTCCAACATTTCAGCAGCCTGTAAAGACTCAAAAATGTGCTACAGGGAGAATAAGGATGTTCACGAAAATGAATGTTTCTGTTAAGGTTCTGCTGAGGCCTGCTAAACCGCTGCCTTCAAAGTAGACAAAGAGACCAATAGCGTTTACTAAGAGGTCAGTGGGATTCCCTCAGGCCAAAGAGTGTAGGGATTAGCAAAGTGTGCAAAGAACTGATTTTCTAGCAGATTATGTACAATCTGTTCACCGTAAAGAAGACCCATCATCTCAGCACTCTGAAACTGCAGCAACTTAGAACCTATTTAATTCAATGACAAATTGGATCATTTTTGCAGCTTCGCCTCGCCTTTACTCAGCTTCAGTATGGAAAAAAAAAAACAGTTTTGCTGAACATTGGGGAGAGTTAAACCTTCTGCTTTTGGACATAATGACCAACTTTTATTGTTTGGGTTGCCAGTTTGAAGAAAAATACACATGTCAACACATCTTGAAAAACACCAACTCCAAAGGTACTTTTTACCAATCAAAAGATGGAAAGCAATTCATAAAAAGAAATTTAAACTGAAATGCCAACTAGCTTGTAAACACTCAGAGCAGATGATCTTATGTTATGCGATATCCAAGAGGTTCTTTGTAATCACGAGTCCCATAATTGTCACAATCATTTTAGATGTGACAGAAGTGCCTAAATGACCATATGCAATTTGGTGCACATGATTACTATGCTTACTCTGTTGTTGTTCATGTGTAAATGAGGTAGAACCTTTAAGAAAAATGATGGTCTTTAAGATTAAAAGTTAAAATCTTTGAAGTCTTAATTTAGTAAAACAAAAAATGTAAGATGTTAGGAACAAGTACCTACTTATTACAGATTTAACCAAAAGACCAATTTTAAGTAGAGAATATAAAAGAAAAAAATCAGATGTAAAAAGCTAAGCTGTAAAAATTATGCAATTGTGTTTATTAATTTATTTTTGATTTTTTTTTTTTGCCTGTAAATAGTTTCAAATAGTTTCAAAACAATTTAAGCTGCAAATCTTTTGGGGTATGTCTCTACTGATCTTGCACATGCAGACAAATATTTGTGTCCTCTCTTAATGGTAAAATTGCTCTAAAACAGTCAGATTGGATGGAAGATGTTTATGAACATTAGTTCAGAAATCTTGCCACAAATTTCCAAAATATCATCCATACAGCACCCATCATGCAGCCACTTGCTCCAAAGGCCAGTTTGGAGAGCTGAAATAATCTAGCAGCCATTTTGTTATATTTCTGGAAGGAAACTGGAGTATCAGAAAGAACGAATGCTACAATAGGAAAACATGCACACTCTATGAAAAACGATTCCAGGGTCGGATTCAAACACAGAACCTTCTTGCCAGTAAGAGATGAGAGGCAGAGTGCTTGGAGGTGGATGTGACAACAGTGGAGGGCGATGAGGATTCCAGCGGATCCCATGTATAGTGTGAGCTTGATTTGAAGGAGGAAGAAGCAGCCCATAAGGCAGTCCCTCGAGATGGTTTGGTCAGGTAAGTTTTCATACTGAACCGTTGTGGGAAAGTGCAAAGAGATAATAACTCACAAGAACATTTGATTAGGCTTATCTCACTAGCCAGATGGCTCCTTAAATACATCAAGGAAAACGAGCAGATGGCATTCAGGTCTGCTTGCAGCATTCTGACGCAGCCACACCTCCATGAGGAAGACATGCAGTTCTGGAGACACAAACACACCTAACACATTCCAAAACAATGACACTCAGACTTTTGTTTGCTACAAATGTTGAAAGATTATTCAGCCTTTTGTCTCTACATTTAAGACACAATACATTCCAAAATGTCATTAAAGTCCCAATAAAATGCAACTTCAAAAGTTTTGCAGGGCCCTGTATGTTAGTAGCAAAACCAGAAAGCCCTGGGTTTACGTTCTTTCTTTAAGCTTGAGCAAAGTTCTTCCTCTGCTCAAACTTGAACTCTACATAAGTATGAACAACTTTATGTCGCTTAGCTCTGTAATAGATTGCAAATTTTAAAACCATCAACAAGCAAATGTCAGCAATAATCCAATAGTTTAAAAAAATATGGTTTGGGTCATCACCATGTATCACAACCACATAAGATAAAATGTTACTCTATGTAAAAATATGTCTGATGTAGCAATCAAATCCTTGGACGTCCATTTTTAAAATGGACATGGCATGTCCACATTTTGACTCTTTTAATAGGATCCCATTTTCTGCATCCATGAGAAAAAATAAATGTGAATAATATTCAAAAGTTGATTTAAGTTAATTCACTAAATGAAGTCCATTTTATAGATTACACACAGTTATGTTGTCAAGCTGTTTATTTAGAGATAGAGATAGAGATAAATCTTTATTGTCATTGTCACAAGGACAACGAAATTTAAAAGGTGCCATCAGTCAGTGCATATGCTTAAAAACAAAAAATAACTGTCTCACAATTCACACACAATGTAAGAATTAACAAATAACTGGTAAAAAAAAATAATAAAAAAAATTGTGTATTTCTGATGATTATAGTTTCTTCTTCAAATAAGTTAAGTCAAAGTCAAAGTTTATTTATGCAGCACATTTACAACAGCTTCACCTGACCAAAGTGCTTCACAACAAACCAAACATTAGATAACTGATAAAATAAGAAATAAAATTATTTTTTGTAAAAATTCTAAAACAACACAAACAATGAGACAGGGTGGCAGATAGTTGAAAAAAAGCCCTTTCATAGCTTCATATATATATATATATATATATATATATATATATATATATATATATATATATATATATATATATATATATATATATATATATATATGTTTTGATGCTATAGTATTAATTTTTGCTTCATTTTGAGATTATTTTGGATCTTGGAAAAAAAATACTTCTGCTTTGTTATGATCTGTTCATTCAATAGTTGTTTTTCCCCCATCCAGGCGTTTCTTTTTTACTTGCTTAATATTGTATTCCTCTTTGTGGGAAGGAGAAGGGCTGCACACTGATACAGTGGCACCAGTGGAGTTTCATGCTTTCACCAAGCATGCAGGGATTCTTTCCAGGTTCTCCTCCCATAGTCCATAGACAAAACTGTCAGGTTATCCTGTCAGGTTGTCTGAAGTCCCAACCTTCAGCCATAAAGAATGTTTGGTTTTAGGTAAATTGGTGCCCCATATGGAGAAGAGGTAGATTACAGGAGAAGGACAGTTATGCTGATTCAGTGTTGAGACAAATCCAGCATGTTGATTCAATTAATATCCATTATCACCTTCTGTGGGCATTAAATGAAAGAATAAAACTGCTGCTTGGATGACCTTCCCCTGAAGGTTTCTTTTTTCCCATTTACCTGGAATGAAATGCAGGCTAAACCACCTGGTTTGGATTCCTTCCTGGAATCTCCCCCAGGATTTGTTTAGGGCACATCTCACCCGGAGGAGGCCTTAGGGCAAACCCAGGACTTAGTGAGAAATTTTAATGTCTCAGTTTGCATGAAGACACACTAATCTTACCCTGAAAAGCAAAACGAGTTGGTTGAAATGAAGAACAAAGGCTACAATTTCTCAGATCCTTGAAAGCAAGTCCCTGAAAAGAGGTAGGTAATTTATACAGGGATAAAACTGGGATATGATAGCAATAAATTCAGAGTTATATCGTTGTCATGATAAGAAATGTGATCATGGGAACCAATAGCAACGCTGTTAACTCATCCCAATAATCCCCTCTGTCTACCTCCCTGAACGGACTTTGTAGCACTAAAACATTGCCTCACGTTTTTCCTTGTATTTAATATGGCTCACAGGGAACACTGATTCAATAAAACTTAACAGCAGGTTGTAAAAAGCTGCTTACCTAGCCAGTGTTTCATGTGAATAATTCTGTTTACTTTCATAAAGAAAATCCAAGTCTCTCTTTTCCCCCTTTTAAATGTTACGCTTAATGAATTAATGTTGCATGATAACAGAAGCTCTTACTAAACAATTTTACCCTGCAATATAGATTTTTTTTTTCTTGTGCAAAACTAACATACTGTTTAATCAAGAAGCAAATACATCGTGTGTTATATCAGTTTGGCCACTAGGGGTCACCATTGTCTGTGATTTAATTAGAGTCCGCACTCAAAAAGAACAAAGAGGGCTGTGCCTGCAGATATTTATATTCGTTGAAAATAGTTCACTTTGTTCCTCTATCCTATCATAACTTTTGCATTCCCTTCTGCGTGCCTTGCTCCATCATAATAAATTACCGTAAAATTGTGACTGACAAAAAACAAAAAGAAACCAATCTGGCAAGTTTTTGAAACAGGTGGCCCAAGTTTCAGTAGTGAGATGCGACGCTACATCCTGCTCGCAGATGGGTCATATGGGCTGCTTCCTTCCTTTGACGGGCTGATAAAAAGCACCTGTTTACACTTCTGAACTGATCAGACAGGAAGTGAGAGTACATTGTCAGCACTGTTGTGGGTCTGCTGAGAGCTTCAACCTGCTAGCCATGTAGTTTTGAGAAGAGTTCAGCTTTATGTATTGCTTACACTTCTACAGAAATGTTTTGTGAATTAAGTACATCATGCCCTGCAAAACTATTCACACCATTTGAACATTTTCATATTGTGTCATGTCACATTAACCTCCTTTCATGTATTTTATTGGGATCTTACATGATGCATCAACTCAAAGCAGTGAATATATCCCATGGAGAAAAAAAATAACACACAATTTTCAGCTTTTTATAAATACAAATCTAAAATTGCTGGAGTGCATTTTGAATACACCCCCACTCTGAGGCACCAAAATGAAATAAAGTGGAAACAAATACCTCCAGAAGTGACCGAATTAATAAACCGAGTGTGACCAGAATGGCTTAACATCAAACATGCTCATCATAAAACTGATAGGCAGAAGAAGGACAACATTAATAAATCAAACAGCCACAATTCAGGAGGAGATGCAGATCCACAACTTAAGTGGGAGAATCAGTTGACAGAATATTTCCTAGTTTTGTCCTCGGAAAACAAAGTCTGGCAAGAAAAGATAGCAAGAAGATAGAAAGAAAGCCTGAAGAAGCACTTTTTAAAGTCTGCCACATGCAATACAGGAGAGATAAAACCAGTACAGGACTGGTTGGCCCACACTGTTTGGCATAAAATCAACACTATATGTACGTACCTGAAAACCTCCCATTATACTAGAATCCCACTGAAATAAGGTGATGACAGCATCATGCTCTGGGAACGTTTTTTTCTCCAGTAGGGATGACAGGATCACAGGATTTGAACGACCCAGTCAAAGTTCTGACCTAAATCTACCCCAGTCTGTGGTAGAATTTCAAAAAAATATGTTCACAGTTGGTCTTTATTCAATTTAAATGTTTTTGGACTGTTCTGAAAATATGAATGGGTGTAAATTTTGATCATCACATGTGCAGAGTCAGTACAGGCAAACCTCAAAAGACTTCCAGCTTTAAGTGGAATGGAAGCTAGTTCTACCCAAACAAAAATAAATGCATGCTGCTCTTTGAATTGTTATTTGTAAAATAAATTAAACTCATGTAATGTTTCCCTTCCACATCCTAATAATAATCAACTTTATTATTGTCTATCACATAAGACCCCATTAAAACACATTGAATTTTGTAGTTGTAACATGACAAAATGTAAAAAGGTGAAGGGGCTTGACCTTTTTACAAGCTCTGGAGAGAAGGAACAACTCCATGTATGTAAAACCTGCATGTTGCTTCAAGTTAATGAGTTGTAGTTTTAAAACATGCTCTTTAAAATAATGTCTATTGACTTTGGCACTCTTTGAAAGGGCGATCCTAAAAGAGGGAAGAAGTAATTTTAATGAGATTTCAGATTAACAGGAATTACTGACCCAGAAGTTGATCTTATGGGAAAAAAACAAAAATGTAATTTCACATCTCTATTCTCAGCTGCAGGTTTCTGATCTAATTTCCCACTTCTGGCTTCTTAGTTCACCAAGACAGGTGTTAGCAGTGGAAAAAAAAAGAGTTGGGTTACAATAGTTTCCTTTGTTGAATGAAAAACAACCAGACAGAGCCTGTAGCCATCAGTTGTGGCAAAAACTGTTTAGCCTCTGGCTCCCAAGCAGAGTACAGGGGAGGAAACGACTGTTTGAACCTCTTCCCCTGGGCTCCGGGCTCTGTCTGTGAGATCCGGGTGAGCTGACAATATTAGCACGCGTGATCTGAGAGTCTGATCAAAGCTGGCTCGTTCTGCCCGACCGATTTCTAAAGGATTAAGGATTAGGGAGCTGGGATGCTGGGAGAGACACAGAAGCAACCCTGAAGAGACAAAAGAGGATGGTGAAGGTAAGGAATGAGTTAGAAAGGGATAAGGAGATGTTGAGGAGGACATAGGGGTCAAAAGAGACACACAGAGGCCATTTTGAGACAGAAGTTCAGGCCAAAATGAATGGTGCCTTATTATATCCTTAGGTTACACGGCAGACAAGGCTGCGCTGCTGCTAAAGTCTGACGCATACCTAGAGGAAACCCCCTGCTGTGCTTTAATAATGAAATAAGTTCCACAACTCACAGGTACTCTGTGTTTAGCAGCTTAATAAGATTATTTTTGTTCTTCATTTACAAGCTGATTCAGTTTTCAGTGGAAAGGACGAGCCAAACAACAAGGCATTTTGACTCCATTGTTTCCAGTGATTTCACGTATATTAGAAGGTTTGAGTGGTTCTCACACTCTTTTGGTAGTCTTAGGCGTTGTTCAGTGAAGGGTGGATAAGTGACCTTTAACATAAGGAGGCCAAAAATAAAAGTCAGAGGTTGTTTACCAAACACCAGAGAAAGTTTGGTGTTTCCAGTTTTTTTAAGAGGAAAACTGGTTTCTTAAAGGGCACACATCATAATTTTCACAGCTTTTCCTTTTCAGTTGTATTCGGCTTGTAGCTTCTAATAGTTGTACTCATTTCCATGTATAAAATCAAAAGATATGTAAAATGGCATAAAAATATATACATTGTTAAAAAACAATATAGATATTATATATATGTTTATTTATATAAATATATATATAAAATTGCTGAATGAATGGATGGAGAAATTGATAGATTGATGGTTAGCAATTGACTGAGTAGTCTGTCATAGCTGTAGCATGAATTGTGTTCTCACCCTCAACCTCATGTTGTTCTTTACCTCAGAGCTGAGGTATTTCATACCTCACCATATATTTCATATTCCTGGGGCAAAACGTTTCCAACATACAGACTGTAGCTGGTTGTGAATGCATTCTCATTATTTACTTCTTCAAGGTGCATCCTTTTCTGTGTTGCCACCAAACAGCCACACAACCATTACATTTAGTAATAGATATGCCTTGTCAAGAAAATAATCAGTTTTCTATTTATAGAAATAGGCAGCCCCCTCCGGTGTTTCAGACAAAATCCTTTAGTGTGAGTTTTGAGTTTTTGTTTTACAGAAGTGTGGCTCCAACTGTTCCTTTAGTGTCAGAAAAGTGTGTTTCAAAATCACTTATGTGTTTTGAAAAAGAATAGAAATTCTGGTTGAGATTTATCCTCGTGATGCTTTTTTTTAAATACGATATCTGCCTTTTAGAAAATAAACATGGCCTAACGTGTGCTTGTTAAGTACATCTTTTTTCCTTTTATTTACTCATAGCTCAACAGGTAACTGAATTAATAACTAGTTAAATAAAATGGCAGCTCCCACCTCCATTCATGTAGTGACATAAAGCAAAACATATCAGTGTTATACTACATATGCCATAGTCACAAGTTAGAAATTGTACAGAAAGGCTACATGTTATACCCAAATGCAAATTCCAACTTAATGATTTCTTTCCCTGTCTTTGAAGCACCTTATCAAAAGTTTGACATTTCAAAAGGAGATATGAACAACTAAAGACCCTAAGTTGACAAAACTAAGTTTTACAGGGTCAAGGCTACTCAAATGTTATCTTATTTGGATAAAATAATGTTCAAATAATGTTTGAATGGACGCTTTGAACTGAGCATAATTAAAGTAACTGTTCTCACACTCTTCAAGTTGAGGATGTGTTCGGTTTGTATTTGCTACATGAAACACTGCAGTTTCAGTCACTCACTGTCTTCTCAGATGTTCCTGCTTCATTCACATTGAAACCAAATGTTGTTCTGCAGTACTAAATGGTTATTAAAGCAGAAGTGAGATGATTTTAACCCACTGAAAATAACAAAAAGGAATAAGACCCAAAGCAACCATGTAGCAGTGAGCAAATAATTCAACACCTGCTTGCCAAATATCCAAAAGAGACCCAGATGAAAGGTCAGTGTGAGGCAAGTTGTTCACCCCCCACCAGATGTGTACTTGCTCTGGCCTTTAGCTGATTAATTATCTCATAGTTTATGACACCAGGGTCGGTGTTCAGGCAATTGCATTACACCACACACTCCGAGCAATCTGGGAATTTGTTCCTGCTGGACAGTCTGTTTGAGCATGTGTGTAAAATAAATAAGGGAGGAGACTCTTTACACATGTAAAGGGAAAGAGGAACTGCTTCTTATGTTCCAGCAGTTTCGTCATTTAGGTAGATTTATTTAATTTGAGAAGATCTACAACAGTAAAGCACACTGAACAGGGAACCACCCGTGGCATGCTGCCCTATTTGCCTGAGCCTCTATCATTTCCCGGGTATAGCCAATAGCAATAAAGGAAGTGGTCTCACTGTCACAGAAACAGTTGGCACGGAAACAGCACATTACACCATCATCCAATCCCCCTCCCATTCCTTTGTCGTCATGTTTGTCCTCCCTCCCTGTACCCTCCTCCTCCCTCCTCTCCCTGTCCTGCATGTTTTTTCACTCATCAATGAAATCACAACCAAACCTACTGCTGGCCCTGTCATGAAGAATATTACACCCTCAAAGAACAGATGATGATTCGTTTTCAACAAAGCCGTCAGGGTGCGCAGCCTCCCCCCACAGCCAGAACAAGAATCGAAACAAAGATGCTGAAACCATCAACGTGTGTTTTCCCTCTTTTCTCTGTCACTCTCATGATTTAATCCTTACCTCTTCTCCCTCTCTCTCTCTCTCCCTCTCTCTCTTTATCTCCACTGACTCCTCCCTCTGTTTCTGTCCTGCACTCCCTCTCTCTGCCTCTCCGTCTCCGACACACTCAAACACACACCCTCCACCCCCATCGCTGCAGTGTCTCAACTGCCTTGGAGCAAGCAAGAGAGGATACAGAACACAGACGGTTAGAAGACAGAGGAAGAGGGCCGCTGAAAGAGACACACAAACAGAGAGAGAGAAAGAGTGAGAGGCGTACTTTGTGTGTGCAGTGAAAATGGGGACAGCATGAAGATGAAGCAGAGGCACTGAAGGTGGATTGCTCTGAGCCTTCTCTTTCCCTGCAAGGGCTTGTCTGCAGTATCCTTTTGTAAACGGATGCTGGCTTGAGATCACGGTAAGCCACTCTTACTGTGCCTTTTTTCTCTTATCTGCACAATGGTGGCCATTCTGTTGAAGCAGAGTGATAAAATGGGGAAAGAGATGTTCAGAGATGGCACTAAGGCAGCCAGTCAGGCTGTCCAATCCCCTCCTCCACCCTCTTAGCTCAGTGCCAATGGACGCTGCTATCTTACATTTGCAATTTGACTCATCATCTCCCTAGAGCATCTTTGATTCTTATAGAATGCTTTTATGTGAATACAGCGCTTAGTTTATGTAATATTGTATGTAGGACAAGTGGAGGATGCAGCAAAGATGTGTGCATGTGTGTGCGCGTGTGTGGATGTGATCAGTCCAGGCCATAAGCTGTACAAACAGGGAGGGGAACAGGAGCAAAAAACCCGCCATCACACAATCAGGTGCTGAGCACAACTGGGCTTTACCAGACAGCCAATGTGCACAGATCCCAAGGAATTTTGGATAAGACGGCAAAATCGAGGCTTGGAATCACCAGGAGATTTTGCGAGTGAAGCTTCCCGTTTTCCGTTGCAGGGAGCCAAATTACATCGATTAATAACAATCTCCTTCTAGAACCATAATCCATTTGGTTTACTTGTGTCCAGCTGTTCATAGATCTACTGTAAATCTTGATGTGGGGAAGAGGACGGGAGGGAGCAGAAGGGAAGAGCGGCGCATGTTCGTTACCCCAGTGGGAGAGAAAAAGCAGGACTGTTGTGACATTTTGTATCTCCACAGTCTTTCCTATTTACAAGAGCTTTACTGTATTTTATTTTCAGTGGGGGTTGGGATTTATTGTGTGGCACCAGAAGAACATGTGTGTTTGTGTACACTCTCTGTGTGTGTGTTTGCCTTACACACTCAAGAGAAAGAGAGAGAGGGTGAAAAAAAGAGAAAGCTTGTGCAAGGGAGCGGTTGAGGGGCTGGAGGGAGGGGGGTTAACAGTAGGGAGGCAGATGGGGCAGAGGGGCGGAGGTTGATGCAGCAGAGAGCAAGAGGGAGAAAAGAAGGAATGGAAGATTTGGTACAGATTGGATGGATGAGCAGGCGGGGTCGGAGGGTGTGGAGAGGGGGATAAAGGTGGAGGGGGCAGAGGGTGGTGGTGATAATTTCAAGGTGGTGGGAAGGCAGCGCGTTGCTGAGCATGTGACACAGAACGCTAGATGAGTTGGCGAGAGATCCATCCAACCGAGGCCCTGAGACATCGATGAATCAAGACAAAGATAGTGGAAAACACAACCTCCTTCAATGAGTCCATCAAATCTGACATACTGGATACCTTTACCGAACCTCTGGGATATTGGTGATTAGGGAACATTGGGACTTGACAGGAACATTAATCTTCTAGGCTAAATTTGTAATGTAGCTCTAATTAGAAACTAGGCTTGGGATAGTTACTGACACTGACAAGGTATTTCAAGGTGCAATAAATGAAAGGTTTCACAAGTGCAAACATTATCTGTCAATGTTCCAACAGTTTTATTGATGAGATGCAAACGAAAGTGGCAAAGAGACTAGAGTTTTTAATGTAGTGCTGCCCGCCTCTTAACTGCTGTCGGACAATATATCAAATTTCAAAAGTCATCATAACATTGTGTGCAATATTGCAACTGAAAATGATTTTTTGAATGCAACAACTGGTAGGATATTATATTATAAATGCCATGCTACTACATTCTGCATGTAAATAATGTTTTGGGCCTGCTGGGTGTAGTTTTACTGCCCTTGATGCCAACACTTGAGGAATATCTTTATGATGAAGGAAAAGAGAAGTAAAGTTATAAAAAAAGTGGGTTAATTATAATCTATGTTGTTGCAGGAGCAGTATCTTAATTAAATGTTTTCCTGATATTGCATATGGCCCTAGTATAGTATTATCTACTCACAGAGAAAAAAATTTTTTTTAAATATTTCTAGCCACTAAAACACAGATAATCAAGAATTGAACACTAAAAGAGCCACGCCTTTCATTCTTACCACTTCATTTGGTAACCCACAGGTTTTATTGTGTTTGATAAAAGCACTTGGAGTGACTATCCACTTATTGTCCATAAATGCTTATTCTTTGTCAGCGGTGGTAAGAGTTCGATCCATAATCAATAGGTTGCCAGTTTGAGTTCCCGCTCTGCATGTCTCAGTTGTTGCGTCCTCCACCCGCCTTGTCTGCTGGTGGTATTCAGACAGCCTGGTGGTGCTGGAGCATGGCAACTGTGGCTACTATCCAGTACCTTTCCACTATTAACATGTGAATGGGTGAATGACTGAATGTAGTGTAAAGTGCAGTGGCCTATGCAAGTACAGGCCATTTGTGGAAGGGTTGACTCCGATCTCCTGCAGTCATTGGACAGGATGCAGGTACACCTTGGACAGTTTGTTGGTGCATGAAACGGCAACACACAGGCATGTAGGGCAAACAACCATACACCCCCACCCCCACACACGCCCTCACGCCTATTTGTAATTTAGAAAGACCATGTAACTGACCATAAACATTTGGGACTATGGGAAGTTAAGGTTCCTATTGAGCAGTGTTTCCCAGTTCTGACCGCCATGCACACTGCTGTGCAAGTTTTAGATGTTCCTTTGCTTTTGCACACTTGTTTCAGATGATTGTAGTTCAATAAAAGCCTGTTAATCAGCTATAGATTGAAATAAGGTGTGCTTAGGCAGACAAACACCTAAAACATGCAGGGCAGTGTGCCTGGAGGACCAGTGTTAGGAAACACTTCTATAACGAACCTTTGCATGCAGAACATGCAGAAATGACCTGACCGCGATTTGAACCCGTGACCTTCATCTTCCAAGTCAACAGTGCAAACAACTGAACCACTGTGCATTGTACTACGCCTGAAACCTTTGTGGTATTGATACCTATGGTGCTTCTACTCAAAGTTATTATACCATGAGAATGTTATACCAGCTAATGCCTGTTAGAAACTGTTTACTTTTACCTCTTTATAGAGGAAATGTGCCCAGACAAGGCCCAATTCTGTTTGCTTAAGCTACAAGGAGATAATACAATAAGAGAGCTTTTACCTTAACTATATAATATTGGATACAGTTATATAAATTGATTTTCCCCCCAAAAAATACACAACTGAGATGAACTGCAATAATGTTAGCACTTTCTTGGAAGTATTTGTGTAATTAATTTAGCAGATCCTTCCTAGTGCCATCATGTGAATATGTTGTGGCAACATCAGTTACTGGAATACATACAAAATCTGTGGGCTGAAACGCAGCAGCTGGAAGACAAAGTGGTAGCACAACGTTAGCTGTTTAACATGCAAACAACTTTTGTGTTCTTGGTGTTTATATCTGGTGAAGATCTTGCTTTGTATTTCAGCTTCCATGTAGCTCAAATGCTGTTTCAGAGATAGGTTGGTAAACATTCAACGGAAGAACAAAGAAGAACATATCTTAAAGTGATAGTTTAGATAATTTGAAGTGAGTCTCTGTTAATTTATTATCAGTGACAGTTTCCTTACCTGTAGAAACATTTCATATTTGTGTGAGTTTGTAGTCAAATAAACTCACAGTTGTTAGCCTTCCACTGTTAGCATATTTCTTCAACTTTGTGCTATTTTCTTATAGAACAATATATGTGTTACTACAGACCAGCATTAATTGTCAGTCTGCTTTAATGGTGAATTTACTTTGTCACAGAAGTTTGAGGTCGGATTTGGAAATTACATCACACTTGAGTTTAAGGCATTTCCAACCCTACCCTGCCATACTCTACCCCACCTAACCATTACTCCTTAACTAAGAGTGAAGTAACCTTCTGAATTATGTTATAGTGTAACTTGTGTAACAGCATCAAATATGACACATTCTTGTGCATTTACAGTCCTCATAAGTATTTGTAAATTCAGGCACATGATGCTGTCAAGAGTTTAATGCAGCACAATTTTGTGCACATTGACGGACAAACCCCCCCGCCAGCAACAAATATGACAGTTATCTTTTGTAAAAGATCATCAGTCTTTGACTCCTCTACAAACTCAGTCATATCAGATCTTTCTACTACAGGCCAGTGAACAATAAACAATATCAACTTCAAGGAGCCTCATGTGAAAAGATGCAAACTTTCAGTTTTTAAAAAGACCAGCACAACCAGGTTGCCTAATTTGCGACAAATACTAGCTGAAAAATGGGAGGCCACCCTTTAGCAATGTTTGACCTGGCTGGTGACCAGCATGACGAGGAGGTGTCTGGCTCGTGTGGTTCTTCCAAATGCTTCTAAGGCTTGTGCTTGTAATTGTCAGCCTGTCTTGTTTTTCAAATTTGAATAATCTATCAACAAAAAACAACAACAAAAAAACCCCAACACCTTTCAAGAGAAAGTAAGGCGTTGAAATAGAGGGTTTGGCAAGCTTTTCATTAGTGCAGTCCTCATACTAGATTGCATTTTTGTTAAAAAATATGGCACCACTCAAAGCTAAATCAACAGACTCCAGAGTAGTAAATGATTTACTAAGAAGAAGAATTGTTGCAACAAAGGAATGATAAAATAAAATCAAACAAGCATGACCTTATTTGCTTTAATAAGCATAACACAGAAGTCCAGAGTAACACTGAATTTAAAGTGATCACAACATTCAACAACATGTCTGCGCTTCTGAAGGGTCATGAAACCTGTCACCACACCCTGGTAGCTTCTATCTAAAACTTTTGCGAGCAGAAGTACTCTGACATAGATTCAACCGGCCTAACCACCAAGACAAGAAAACCCTGCACAGCACATAAACGAACCATTCCTCCAACTAAATCAGTCAAATTATTGTTCTTTTTGCTGAACTGGTGCTAGACTGCATGCTGCAATTTAAGGAGTTTCTTCTGGTGTGGCAAACCATATGCTGACTTGACCTCCTTTCACCTCTTTTGTTACTTGCAACCTCCATTAAACTGTGTGACATAATCACAAGAGACAGACTTGGGTTTTTAAAAGAGGCAGTGGCTTGTTGAGGAAGCAATTCTTGCACAGAGGAGTTTAATGTCACAGACCAGTGCACTTTAGGCCGGTTTTTTTCACCTCGTAGGTGAGCACACCAGCAGCTTGGACAATTAAACTTAGCTCTATTACAGTAAAGTACCAAGGGGCCCAGGCTTAGTTCCCTCTGCTACCTACTTAATAAAATGATTAATCTGAGATGTCATTCATTTCCTCAAGAGGGAACAACAGAATTATCTAAGAAATCTTTGACATTTTTGGAGGAATAGAGCTGTGTTAAAGTTTATTTTTATAACCATATAAAATGTGTCAAACCACAGAGAAACTTGTTATTATTCAAAGTGGAATGACAGCCCCTTGCTCTGATTTAGCTGGCACAGCATCTCTGTTTGTTTTGGGTCTTCAATCCCAGTCAGGTATTAGGACAAAGTGTCATCGCCATAAAAACTTGTTTTGGCAGCCTTTTCTTTTAGATGGACATCAGCACAGAGATAGGACTTTAAACTACTTACCTGAACCTTATTTATCTTACAAAGGTATTCATGCCCTTGCAGTATCACACATTTTATCAAGTTACAACAACATGAAATCAAGTTACAAACTTTTATATACTCCACTGTTATTTTGTGTGATAGACCAGCAAAAAACAGCACAAAACTCTGACAACCTCAAATGAGATCCAGTGCATCCAAGCAATCAGCTTCAGAAGTCATCTAAGTATCAAATAGGGCCCACCTGGGTGTAATCTGGGAAGGTTGACAGGTTATTGAAGAACAGCGGCGAAAAAAACGACTTGTTGAAGAAGTGATAATTTTGCGAACCATCTTAATTCAGGGTCAGGTAATAAAACAAACAAACAATAACACAACCTTTAAACATTTTTAATTTGAACCATTCAACTCATCAGCTGAAAATGGAAAGAAGTTTTCACAGAAGCAAATCTACCAAAACATGGCAGTTCATGGCAGTTCACCTCAACTGCCATGGAGAAAATTAGTAAAAGAAGGACCCAAGAGGCCCTTTGGTCTCTGGAGGATCTCCAGAAATCCTCAGCTCTGGTGGGATAATCTGTTAACAAAACTATTACATGTTGGGCTAACATGTGGAAGAAGGATCTTAGGTCAAGTGGAACTTATATGGAAAATGAAATGTTTGGTTGAAAACTGAGAGCCATCCTGAACACACCGTCCTTATGAGGAATTGGCAAAAGCAAGTTGGTGACGGGATTCTTATGCAGGGACAGAAAAGCTGGTTAAAGCTAATAAGAAAACCAGTTATAGACAGCAAAAGATTTCAGTCTGAACCAGATGTTAAACTTTCTGCATGACAACAACCCTAAACATATTGTCAGAACTACAATGGAACAGTTTGGATTAAAGCTTATTGATGTGTCAGAATAAACCAGTCAAAGTCCAGGCCAAAATCCTGTTTTGAGAATTTTGGCTTGAGAACTGATGTTGATACTAGAGATGAAGTCTCTATGTCAGTGGTCCTCAAATCCAGGCCTTCAACTTTTAGATGTGTCCCTGGTCCAACATTCCTGAATTAAATGGCTGAACTACATCATTAGCAAGCAGTCAAGTTCTCCAAAGTTTTGCTAATGACCCAATCATTTAACTCAGGTGTGTTGAAGAAGGGACAAATCTAAAACCTGCAAGATTGGTCCTTGAGGACTGGATTTGAAGAACTCTGCTCTATCCAATGAGATTTTGAACTGACTTATTTGGGCTATTTTGCAATGAAGTATGATCATTTCATTTATATTCCTAGGTTGAAGGTTAGTAGACATCCCCCAAAAGACTGCAATTGCATTGAAAGAAGGTTCTACAAAGCACTGACTCAGGGAATACAAATGGAGAGCAAAATTTAGATTTTTATTGGACAAACTCTTAAAAAGTTCAAGAGTCATAAACACTTTTACAAGGCAGTACAACAGCTAAAGATCCACATGGATGGCCACCTATTGAATTGAACTAAATCTTAGGACTGGCAGTGGGTGGGATCTGTGTGAACAAACAAGGATTAGGTTATCTTTTGGTGTTACATAAAAACAACATGGGCTCAATTCATCCCTCCCTGTCTCTTTGCCCTCCTTTCTAATCATTGCTGGTACTTGCACACAGGGGCCTGTCTGTTTTCCCATAGCTGCTGAGCGAGACGGCCTTACTTCCAGCTCTCAAATCTGAGTGATGAGAGGACAGAGCAGAGGGGACTAACAGAGAAACTTTGTGTTCCATTGCACACACATAACAGCGGTCATATGACAACAAGGAGGTAGAGAGGGAGGGGGAAGATGAGGCTGAGCTGTGGGGGTGCACTGGCAAGGGTTGGTGTTAAAGAAAAATCAAAGTGGTCCACATTTGTGTGGGGTTACTTTGGGTGAGTGGGCGTGGGGTGGGAATGTGTACACATGAGGGTGGGAATGTGTTGTTGTATTTGAGTGTGGTTGTTTATCTATTAGTTTGGGTCTTACACTGCCCCCTTTCCTGGATCATCTTGGGTGTTTAAATATTAAACACCCCTTTACATATGGGGTTCACCGCCCCCCATTCAGGGGCTGTTGCCACTCCTTGTGTTCATGAGTCTCAGTGTTCAAGGTTTGGGGCATGGGTATGTGAGTTCTCGGTCTACTGGGGTGTGGTGGGTCTCTGTGCCCATGGACGGATCTTCTCTAGCATAGTTGGTTGCCAGTGGAGCCTGGGGGCTTGTCACTGTGGCCCCTGAGGCATCTGCATTTTGGCTGCTGGGGGGTTCCTCCAGGGCTCTCCTCTGCTCCGCTCTGGAAGGTGGGATGCGGTTATCTCTGTGATGATGCTCCCAGGGCTTCATGCTCAGGGGCCCTCTGGATGTCTGTGGCTTTGGTCTCTCTCATGTCTGCTTCAGGTCCTGGAGGGCAGGTCTGTGGTTCCCCACACCTGGTATTGAACATTGTTATAGAGAAACCAAATATAGACAAACACGCTCACAACCAACATGCACATACATGCACGAATGTTTAGAATCAAGTGTTTTTAGATACACTCTCAGTTGGGCTACAGTTGGTATGTACATATGGTATTATTTACTTGTACCATGTACGTTTTAGCAACGTTATCATTGTTACCACAAAGTAATTTTAAGTACTGCCCTTTAACATTTTCTTATTTCTCTTCATTATCATGTTAATATCAATCCCGAAAAGCTTGATGTTTAACAACTCAAACTGTCTTTGCACAAACACAGAGATATATGCTCAGTGTTGTGAAAAATCTAGATTCTAGAGTTTTTACTTTTCTCTCACAATCAAATGTTTCAAATCCTCAAACTAATTTTAATATCAGGATAACTAGACCTAATAAAAATATTTACAAAAGATTTCATTTATGAAAAAATAACAACTTGGCCCTATTTTAAACAAGTACTTAATGGAAGTAAGTGTTTGCTGTAGAAGGAGAGATTTTGAGTATGAAAGGCCTCTTTACAGATCATGCTGCAACATCTTATCAGATTGAAACCTAAACTTTAAGTAGGCCACTCTACAGTCATTTTTTCTAGCTATTTCAGTTTGACAAACTGTGCTTCGGATCATTGCATTGTTGCATTTTCCAAGAATGGCTGAACTTAAGGCCTTTAACTGATAGCCAAATATTCTCAAGGTAGCTCAACATATCGGACTACTACACTGAATGGGTTAATGACAGTTATATTACTGGATCTGTCTCGGCGTTTGAAGTTTGTCCTTTTCTCTGTTCTATTTATCAAAATCATGAAAACATCTAAGTTTGTAGTTCGGAGAAATCAGCAAGTGTCTGGGAACCACAGTTTCTTTCTGCTGCAGGAAGCATTTATCTTATCTGTCAAGACACAAATTAATAACTCACTGAAGAGAGTTTGACTAAAGAATAGGTACATGTAATGTGAGCTGTTCTGTTCTACATGATGCAGTTTGCAGTGGGAAAACAGATACGTTTATTCACTTGTCTACCATGAACAATCTCATGTCTTCACATTAGACGGGCTGCCCGTAGCTCAGTCTGCACACAAGCATGCCATTGTCATCACTGGTCAGCCTTGTGACTCAGTGTGACCCACTGGATTGTAGAAAAGGGTACACAGCCATTGAGATCAGGAGCGTTAAATGGAGCATTATCATGAAAAGCATCTAGCATACAGAGAACCCCTCCACCCCTCAACCAGTCCCCACCCTGTAAACAGCTCACTGTTTTTAGGGGGGAGTAGAAGGAATAAAACACAGCCTGTCATTGTCTGGCATATAGGGAACGAGTGGTGTTCTTGCATGTGTACAGTATATGGCAATCTTGCTCTAAAGGCCCCACACAGGGCACCATGTAAGAAAAACACTCAGAAAATATTCAATAAACTATCTGTCCAACAATATGAGTAGAACACAACACATAATATCGGGTTAAGAAGAACGGGATGATAGAACATTTTAGCAATATTGTTGGGATAAATAAATTGATTGGAGCATATGTAACGGGTACCAGGGTTCCGGACCCGTCAGCAGCAGATAAAGCTGAAAAATGTATGAAAATGAGCACATGGGAGACGCAGTCTGTGTTGCTCCAATTTCTCTCAGCTTATTTATTTAACAAACCATCTCATTTAACTGTCAATACAGCCCAATTTATAGATCAGTAATTTACTGTACATATTAAACATATTCTATCATTGACATAAACATCAACATTAGCATTCCTTAAACCAGAAATAATCAAATAACCTCGTTATTTTGTCCCAATTCCCTCAGGTAACAAGTACCGTCAACCCACTGCACTTAAAATGCATATTTAATCACACACGGTGACATTTTAATGGGCATGTATCTAAAGTTATTGTAAACCGGCATAACTATACTAGAATTCAAACTACTTTAATTAGTGAATGTATTACGTCACAATTGAACCTTTCACCATTGCTTATAACACAAATAAACCCTGGAGCCCGATCTACATACCCCGCTATCATCTGCCGCTAGTGTGCTAACCACTAGCATCACGGCATGTTAGCTACTCCCTCTAGCCACTGCTGGCTTCGAAATACAATAAACTATTTCAATATCTTTACACTTTGACACATTTGCTTAAACATTTCTCGAACGGTACCGAATAATAAAAAAAAAGTACTTTATTAAAACGAACTTGCAGGTTATTCTCACCTGAAAAATGTATGAAAATGAGCACATGGGAGACGCAGTCTGTGTTGCTCCAATTTCTCTCAGCTTATGAGAAAAACGGCACAGCAACAGGCAGCTCAGAGTCTCCATGCGCCACCTACTGGTGAAACACCATTACTACACCCATCGTAAAAGAAATGCATGCTCCTTTTTTTTCTATTGTGAGCACACACCCGTGGGCATCACACATAGCTCCGATTTCATGTCCATAATCTGTTCCATCACATCCCAATTTTCTCTATTGGATTGCTATCTGGCAACATCTGGAGTACAAGAAACCAATTTGAAAGGATATGACCTTTGTGAGAGGGTGCATTATTGTGCTGAAAGTAGCCATTAGAAGATGGGGACACTGTGGTCGTAAAGGGATGGATCAACAAAAAAGCTCAGGTAGAAAGTGATGTTCAAATGACTCTTGATTGTTTCTAAAGGGCCCAAATTTTGGCAAGAAAATCTCACTCACATCATCACACCACCACCAGCCAAAACTGTTACTTCTACTTTAAAGGTGGCCAGTGACAGTTTTTATGCTCGTCTAATGTGTTTAAACTGTGGACTCCTGAATATTAGAAATTAAGTTCTCAGTGTTGCTTTACCTACCTGTACCGCTTTTATTTCTGGATACACCTTTCAGGAAATGTGCAATACTCTTAACTGTGCAATATTTTCAATATAACCACCCTGTTGCAGTTGCTGAGCATTTGTTCTTAAATTTGTGTTCATATTCCTCCTCTTGTCAAGAGCTTCTATATATTTTAGATATTTATATACTCTGGACAACAATTCTAATGGGCCTGGACTCTAGGTTTTATGAACAAATGGCAAATAATGAAATACTGAGTTTATATCCACTGTCTCTGTTTAGCTTCTCCTCCTGAAGGAGTGTTGCTGCAATCTGGGAACACAGATCACCAGCAAAAGCATTAAAAAAATAGATGAATCAGCTCAACACAGATCAAACTTTGACTGTTTGATGATTATTATACGTACCAATCCTGACTCTCTACTATGACAGAAAGGAAAGAAGAGTTCTATTTGAGATTATAATTATTTATCTAAATAGATAAGTTAAGACAGTTTTATCATGGATAAGCTCTGAAACTGACTTTAGACCAGTTTTAGGTCAGAAGAAGTTTGTAATAAATCTTAGATCTTTTTTAATTAAAACATGCAAATGATGTCTTGTAGGATCAGTAACCATTCAGCATGTCTGTGCCATTCAAGCTCAAAATCTGTGAATGATCAGCATTTTATGTGTCCAATAAAATATGTCTCAGAGCAAAAATACTGTAAAATATTTCAATTTTCCCAATTAAAATCTCTTAAAAAGGTATTGATGAGACTGTTACTATCTTCTTTCTTCTCCATGGATGTCCTGGAAGAATGTCTGCACTTTCTTTACTTAAAAATTTCCACTAAGGTTGGCAGATTTAATCAATGTGATAATAAAACATTGTGACAATTGCCATGGGTGGCTGAGTTTACATGTTGTGTTTGCAAACATAAATGCAGAACTGTTGCCTCTCTTGACTTAGAGTTAACAGAAAATATGAGTCATCTCACAGTTTATATGAGTACAAACTGAAAAATGATTGAATTAAAGTGCTTCAAATAATAAAATAGTAAAACATTTTTTAACATCCTCCCACAATAAGAATATTGGTCTTATTCATCCAATAAGACCTCCCTTCCTCCTGGGGCCAATTTGTGGTATGTTTTTGCTCACATTTTTCAAATTTGGGGAAGAATGGTTCCTGTTGTGAAAATACAAGGAAGACAATAAAATCTTCCTGAAAAGATTTCTGCATCGGAAATGTCAAAAACTGGGTTTGTCAAATGCAGAAAAGTTTCTTAAATCTCCAACAGTTTTAAAAAAATTGCTGCACTGTGTAAAATTATCAATTTGAGGTTTGATTGGAGGCTAACATTTAGCTACTAGAGGTATTTTTACAGTGCTTGCAAGATGTTTGTGTCTGACTTGTTACTCTGTTTTAGCGTACTTTTCCTACTTGGTATAAATAACTGAATAAGTTGGGACTTTTTTATTGATCCTCTTAGTTAGTGGTTTTGGCTATGTGGATGAGCAGTCCTTAAAATATCAGGATAAAAATGGAAAGCCTAACTGAGACCATCATAGTGGATCTTTAAGACTTGCAGAGGTGTGGACAGTTAAAGTTAAATATCTCGTTTTATCTAACTTATTTGTAATATTTATTTTTTAGAATTAAACTGCCTCATATATTTTCATTAGTAGTTTACAAGTAATAATGCTGGCCGATATCTTGATTTTATCATATGGCTACATTGATTCTCTATTTGGGCTGACTTGATACTTATTTTTACTGCAAACAGAGAAGGTCCAGAGTCATATTTCATTGGATCAAATGCCAAATATAAGCCGCTGAATGGAGCTGAATATCGCTCTTGCCGCGACCTATATCTCATAAAATTGTGACGTAAAGTAGAGAGAACACAAAGCTCTGACTCATCACTCAGACTCCGGCCTTCTGGCTTGGACAGCTTGCTCTCCTAAACTCAAATATGAACAGCAGCGGGTTGGTTAGGGGGATTTTTCAGCATCAATGTGATCCGTTTAAGTTTACAGGCAGTTTCACATGATGCAGCTCTGTGTGTAAGACCTCTGTTAATTGGTGCTGAGGTGAGATCGATCTATTGGTCTGATGCTCACAGCATGAAATTGACAGTCTGCAATTTGTCTCACATTCCAGAGCGTTTCAGCTTTAGAAGATCTGGTCTACAAATTGCATCACGCCCTGCTGACTGCCTACCTTATAATTTACAACTTCCTTCTCTTTCATTGCAAAACTCAGTGAACCTATCCATGCTCATGATTTGTGTTATCTTGTCCATTTCTGCCATGCGTGTACTTTGATTCACATGACTCTGCTTATCACAGGAAGGGGCCAGTTGTCAATTCTAGACTCTCTGTGTTTGCTTGTGACTTTTTGAGGCAAACTAATATTGAAGAGTATGAAGCAGATTATAAGGCTTGGTGCAAATACTCTAGTTTATGCCTTCAAAAGGTGTGTGACATATCAAGATTTTGTTTGCTAAGAATTTCCAACCCTCTATGGTAATCATAAGGGTAATGGAAAAAAAATGTTTGGGATGTTTTTTTTGTTTTTTTTTACATAAAATAAACCAAGTAAACAAAATTAAGACAAATTTTAAAAAAATATTATTTTTTCATTTATTTTTTGTTGACGTTGCCATTTGGCAACACTGTACCATAGTGGAAATTAATGAAAACAAGAGAGTTTAGCTAATTATTGTAAAAACCTTCATTTAAATCTAAATAGTCTTCAGTAGCAATAATAGTCAACAATGAAACTCATTTGAAAGCTAAAACCAATTTAATTTATTGGCATATTTCATTGATATAATGGTTTTGATTTGATTTGAGTTTCTTGATCCTGCCGTCTTTGCCTTACTGCCTGCGGAAGCTGATGAAGCAGTTTTTCTCAGTTTCCAGTGGAAGAGGTGGACCTAGAAAACAAATAAATATCCTTAGTACGTTATAAACATGCCAGTTTAATACAACACACAATAAATAATTGCACGTTCACCCTCATTGTTGGCTCATAATCTTCATCATCATCAGTGTCTCATTGCAAAGTTGTGAGCTGCTCATTTTCTTCAACACTAAATCCTAATGCATCTTCACTACCATAAAAAGGAACAGCTAGTTTGGTTTTCTTCCTAAGAAACTATAAAACATTGTTGCATTAATGATGTAAATGGAAGGAAGTATCAAATATAGTCATATGCAATATGGAAAGGACTCACAAAATGCATGATTATAGCAGACTCTAGAAGATCAATATGCCGGGCTAGCAATACAATGGCAACCTTAACAGTACAGTGTTGCCTTGTGGCAACATCAACATTTTAACAGTTTATCATTATTAAATTATCAAATACAGCACAATGAATGACAGAATAGTGAACTTACCTTATTTATTTATTGTATTTTTTTTTCCCGGTCAAAAAATGTCATAAAAAAACTTTTTGTCATGATTTCTGAGGAGTCAAATGGTGAACTCCCTCCCTGTGAAGAGGTCTGTAGAAAAGGCTGTCAAACTTCCCTCCAGAAAATTATATGACAAATTTAAACACTGCTACTGCTTTTCTCAGGGTCTCATTTCTCTTTCAATGCACTACATAGTAAAATTGGAGGTACTGTATGTGTGGAAGGGCTTCAAGTGATTTGTTGCAAAATGGCAACATTATTCCATTAGGATTAACAGAAGGTCTTAAAAAACAAAACTAGTTGCATCTCCACTACTCTCTCTGGTAGAAAATGGATCTAAAAATTCCCTTCAGCATCACTCTTGGGCTTTAGACATTAGTGGAATGCAGCTGGAATGAATGCCAGCAAACAAACTGACTGAATAACAAACAAAAAAGTAAAGTTAAGGTTTATATAACTGCCTGAGTCACGTCAAACAAATTCTTTCCTGGTTTTGCCTGAAAGAAAGATTATTTATTTAAGGTCAGTTTCAGTAGCCTACAGTAATTCCACAATTTATGGTTACTTGGACTTGGTTTAGATGAAAATGATAATTACTTCAGCAATAAATTTAAGCATGTCCTTTATAACAAAAACATGCAAGAAAAATAAATAAAATGAGAAAAATGTAGAATTTTTTAATATCTTTGAGTAATTTTCCAAGTGTACATATAGCCTCTTTTTAGGTATTTAAAATACATTTAAACAGTTAGAAAATGTGTTCACCAAAATTATTTTATTTTCATCTGACATGCAAGTAATTTACAGTAATTCTGACCACCAATACAATTATTATATAAGTAAAACTGGTAAATTTGGCAGTGAGTTGAGCAGTCAACATTTTTTAGGATTGTCTTTGAAACACTCCAAAGTTAGTGCTCTGAAATAGTAGCTTTTATGAGAAGCCTGTCTTCTTCTCTTGTGCTGATTTCCAAACACTTTCAGATTTATTTATGCAACACTATAAATGACAACCAGAAATATAAAATATGATACTGGCAAAAAGCTCGATTACAGTTTCACTCTCTCACAGTTTCCTCTTTTCACAAACAGCAGATCTGGTGATTAGCTACTGTTTCACTCCTGGGGTTTCTGATATCGTTGTGCCAGATAAGATGAAGTACCCATGCATTTCAAGATCCTGTTTTTAGTAGTTTTGTTGTTCATAAGGCAGGTCAGCTTTTTCTTGTGTATGCGGATATTGTATACCTAATTTGCTAGAAGGACTCGACATGCTTGAATGCTTCTTTAAATAATGGCAAAATCTATCAATACGACAGACCTGAAACAGTCTCTTCCGTCATTTATTATGTTTTTGACACTCCAAGGCCAACTAAGCAGGAACAATAAGTGATGGCGACAAACTGGCTAAAACCCTTAGGGGCTCACTTCTCTGCTTTTATCAAAGACTCACATTTCCTCATCACCAAGCTGTTCCGAAGAGATTACATTTCCGCACACGTGCCTTTGAGTGTAATTTTTATGTGAACAGTGAACATGATGGTGGTCCTTTTTGTCCCAAACACAGGTGCCAGCCTCAATGCTGCTTACTTTAACATCCTGTCTGCTTATCTGCAATGAACAGGCATTTTTTCCTCCCCCTTTGGTTTTTGTAATATAGAGAACATCAGACATAAAATAATGACCATTTAGTGCTATTGTCATGCAGGGTGTGAGATTGGTTGGAAAATCTTTGGACTAGTGGGAGCTGCCAGAAAGTTCCTCCAGCAGAAAAAAAAGGAAAGTAGAATTAGTCACTTTTCCTGTCTAAGAGCTATGGTCGATCAGTGTAAATGGATACTGGTTAAGTGTTTCATAAGTGGGAGATGTGATTACATTCTGGTCAATCACATGAGACAGCAGTTGTTGTTGACAGGCAGATGCAGCCGAGCCCATTATTTTTCCTTCTGCTCCTCATCTGAATCCTGCTGAAATGCGAACTGGTTGGTTAAAATGGGGAAACACATTCACACATACCTGCACCTCCACTACAATTGACTAATTCTTGCTTTCCCCCCCCCAAAATTTAGAATGGTTGGCTTTTGTCTGTGAAGATAAAATAAATATTTTCTGTTTTCACAAAAACTCTGAACAATCTACAGTTAAAGCGATCATTAACAACTTTAAAACTACTCGAGCTGTGACACAAAAGGCTGAATGAAGAGCAAATTTCTCATGACTCCACACACAGTGGGGAGTATTGTAAAGCTGCTTTCTCACAGTTTTTTCATTTTGCCACTCGTGTAAAAATAGAATCAAAGTGGAAATTCAGGTGTAAAAGCAGTATTGTGTAGGTTCACACTCAAATGAAGTTCTTAGTATTAAAAGCAAAATAAAAAAAACAATGTTTCAAATAACAATCACAATAGTGATAATAATAACAACAACATACTGTACAAGATTGTAACAGAAAATACTGTGCAGTTATTAGAAAAAAAAAATCAGACTTGCAATTCAAGGAATGTGCAACTGAGTCAAAACTCATTTTTCAAAATGTATGTGCATGTGTATTGAACATTAAAGAAGATGGACTGGTTACAATAAAGTATAACTGTGCAGAAAAACAGATGTGCAATAACAGCAGAAATGTAATCTAAAAATAAATAAGAACAAAGTAGGTGATTGTGCATTGTATTGTAAATGTATTGTCCTTGTGCTGCCGAGATACGATGAATGAAGGGTTTTTGTGACATATCAAATTCTGTTACATCTAGGAAGTCTTTTACACACAGTCATATTTAATAACTTACACTAGGTGTTTTTAAAAAGGTTCATTTTGTCATCCTTTAAGCAAGTACTAAACATGAATGTTCAATGTTAATGTACATATTCTATAAATACTCCTACATGGTTAGATAGTTGAATTAATTAATAAAGAATCTAATCTCAGCCACTAAAACCATTTGGTTTTGATGCCGTCCATTCCTCACTCGTCACTCTGTCTCCTTCCTGGCATGCACCATCTTACACAATGACTGTCTTTTCTTTTCAGCTAGCAGGACATACGGGAACAAAAAAAGGATGGCTGTTTTATCAATTTGTTAACACATTGTGAAACTGTTGGGTGCATAATTGGATATTCATTAACTCAAACTGTCAAGTATTTCTCTTTAAAATACAATAAAAACAATCAGTGAGAGAAGGGTCATATCTTAGAGAAACATTATCTTATACTGGCACTTCTATCACAAAATGTATATAAGTGGTACAGGAATGCTTAACAATGACACTAAATTAACAGGATTTATTTTTATGATACAGTATGCATACACTCTGTCTGTACTGATGAATAATCCCTCACACCAACATATCAAACACTTAAGTTTATCTGGGTGGGCAGATTGACTTATTCTCTGTTCTGATTAATTTAGCTCATAATTACCTGACTTTTATACATATATGGACCGTGTATAAGGGGTTTTATTTTCAGCCCAAGATCATCAGAAATCTTGGGCTTTTTTGCCTAAAAAGGCAAAAAAAGTCATCATGGGACATCCTGACATAAACAATTCTTACTTTATTCTCTGTTCTGATTAACAGATTAGTAACTGAATTTTCATCAGTGCTGACAGAGCGTCGGCATGAGAAAGAAAGGCAATTTGTGGCTTATCCTTGAGACATTTGCATAGCACTTGTATAACTTAAACAGCGATTATATCTTATATAGCATCTCTGTTGCAAGAGTGCGACAGAATTTTCCAAACTTGTCTTTGTTCGAGATCAAATTATGCAATCTATTGCATCGAATTCGTGGAAAGACAGGCAATCGTACTTGGTACTTAGCGATACATCATAGGTTTATAGGTATAAAACAGATTTCTCAAGCTTGGTGGAAGAGTGCTGCTAAATAAAAAAAAGAATTATGCTACTAATAAAACAAAAAAAAATACAATAGATGTATTGCATTATTATGAAATATAAAAATCTGATCATTTCAGTTGCTGCATGGTCTCTGCAGACAATGTCTAGTGCATTTTAGCAGTTCACAATACAGTGTTGTGTTTTAGCCATAACATTTCACCTCTAATGGATTAAAATCACCATTCAATCTAAAGTGATTGACCCCATTATTAATAAATCTTCTGGCAACCAAACAACAGCAGCATGAAAGAAGAGGATGTTACACAACGCAGGCACGCTGCTTGTACTAAGTTCTAAAGGAGGGTGTGATTGTAATTATATGCAGCACGTAAATTAATAACAGCGAGTAAGCACCAGAGAGAGAGAGAGAGATGGAGAGAAAAGCTGATAGGATGTGTGGAGCTGGAGGTGTGAAGATAAAAGTTACCAGCCTCCACCTCATGTGCCTCTCACATTTCCACTACTCCGATAATGGATTGAGATGCCTCCTTGCTTGATGTCGTCCATTCCTCTGTCTTCACTCGTCACTCTGTCTCCTTCCTGGCATGCACCATCTTACACAATGACTGTCTTTTCTTTTCAGCTAGCAGGACATACGGGAACAAAAAAAGGATGGCTGTTTTATCAATTTGTTAACACATTGGGAAACTGTTGGGTGCATAATTTGATATTCATTAACTCAAACTGTCAAGTATTTCTCTTTAAAATTCAATAAAAACAATCAGTGAGAGAAGGGTCATATCTTAGAGAAACACTATCTTATACTGGTACTTCCATCATGAAATGTATATAAGTGGTACAGGAATGCTTAACAATGACACTAAATTAACAGGATTTATTTTTATGTTACGGTATGCATACACTCTGTCTGTACTGATGAATAATTCCTCACACCAACATATCAAACACTTAGTTTATCTGGGAGGGCAGATTGACTTATTCTCTGGTCTGATTAATTTAGCTCATAATTACCTGACTTTTACACATATATGGATCGTGTATAAGGGGTTATATTTTCAGCCCAAGATCATCAGAAAGAACTGAAAAGTTAAAAAATTCATCATTTGACATCCTGACATAAACAATTCTTACTTTAAGCACTGGAACATATAATTTTATTCCTTTCATTTCAATGCAAATGTACTAGCCAAAAACAGAAATGTATCATAAATGACACGTTACAGGACTTGATGTTTCATTTCTTTAAGTATAGACACATAAAATGGGTTTTTAAATATGCCAGCTAACATGGCAAGATAAAAATCAATGTGACAGCAGACAAACTCCAAAACAGATTACCATTTCACAGTATTAAGTATTGTAAACCAGTTATCTGTCAAAATGTTCTTCAAATACATTATGTTGATGTCAGTTCAATATAAACTTTGTGCTGTATAGGTCTTTATACCATCCAGCAACGGTACTTAAGAACCTAACATACTTCTCCATTGCGGTATTAAGTAACAACAAGAAACAAATACTTTTTGCAAATGCTTTTTAAAAATTTATATCTGCATCTGTAGATTGTGCCAACTAAGACTGAATAATATTTTACTCAGTTTGGTGACAAATCGCGATTATTCTCGGTAGTTCTGGGAAGACTGTCTTCGCATGCAAAATTTAGATTAAATACTCTTTGTTAATTAGATAATTACATTGGTATAATGTAATTACCAGTATGTAGATGTGTGTAAAACTAGAAGTATTAGGTTAGATGACTGAACCCTTGGCTATTAATTAAACAATTTGGCTCTGTAGCCAGATTAATTATCCTGGGTAACCGCTCCCGCTGAATTAAAAAGCATTACCAATGTAATGCTGATGTTTCATAACCACCATCATATTTTTAAAATTAATCTGTTGATGGTGCATTTAATGTACTCTGTTTCATAAAAAAATGTTCTTTGGCCTCACATGAACATATCAACCATTAATGCAGTTTTTATTTGGCGTGACTGAATGCAAGTCAAGATTAGACAACCACTGAGAAGCCATTTGATTTAATCTCTAAATTGTCACTTGCTATGTTAGAACTTCACTGTTCAGTGGTGAAATCATCAAGCAAGGCAATATACTAGGTTATTGTTTTCCATTTATGTGTTTTGTTTTAATTAGATCTGAAGTCAGAACCCAGATCTGGAAATAATACCCCACCCTAATTAACTAAAGTAGCTGCGGATTACTCAATAGTTGTCTTGCTATTAAAATAACAGTGGGCTGCATAATGGAAAGTTAATACTGATGTTAAACGTTGCCCAACAGTAATTTCATACACAAACCAACAAATCATCAAATGAATGCAGAGATTAATGCAAACAATAGAGCTTGAACAGAGGAGGGCATCATTATTTATGCTTATGTACAAGTTTGGTTGCATGAAGTAAGAGAAGTAGGAGTTTTATTTTGCTGACCAACAGGATGGCTCCAGACTTTTTTGTCTCTATGCAAAAATTCTGATCCTACCTCACAAATGTTGCAGCTGAAATCAAGAATTGTTAGACCAAGAAATGTTTATCCAATGTGAAAACTCCGATTTTAGGGAGGCTGTGACTTCCTAAAACTGGTTCCTAATGGACAATACTTATTTGGTCTTCTGGTGCTGAAGGCCATTTGTTATAGGGATGAACATGCTGTGTCTTTAGAAATGGTATTCTGAATACCTTGGTTGTAAAGAGTAAGATTATTTCTTCTGTCATGTCAGACTAGTCTACCAGTCGTTCCATGACCTCTGAAGCAACAAATCTTGTTCACTGCATATTTTCTCTTTCTCTGAACATTCACCTTAAACCAAGGAGATGGTTCTCCTTGAAACTGCCAGCAGATTAGCAGTTTTTGTAAACTTCATGTAAATGCTCTGTCCTTCCCATTGTGATGCTCAGTGTGAACTAACACTCCTTCACCTCATCTAAAGACCTAAATCCATTGAGTTGCTACCTTCAGATTAATGGATTCACAATCTGTCTAAGAAACTGAATGAGTGTACCAAATTAAGTGGCCAAAGAGTGCATGCTTTCAATTATTTGTTACAAATATTAAAGGACCAGTCTTTTTTCCCCCTAATTTTTCATCATGTTATTTTCCTGCTTGCTGTGTCACACACAGAGCATGCAGATATTCATCTAAATTCATTGTGATGCTAAAAAATCTTGACAGAGTGCTGCTTGCAAAATACCTCCAATGCTATTACTGAGGTTAGGGTAAAGAGTCAAAACAGAGCAGAACCACAAGTGCTTTAGAATTTAGAAACATAAAATGATATATACTTGGAGCTTCAATGTGTTTATAAAGCTCTCTGAATCAATAATGAGCATTAACTGGTTTGGGTGGATATGGCATTTTGAAAGGGTGGTCGAGTGTCCGAAGCTACAAAATAATGTCCCTGCTTTGTTTGTGTAGTGATGCTTGGTTATAGTTTGGTTCTGCTCCATTTGGCCTCTCAGGTTTTTTTGGGTTTTTTTTATCAGCAGACCCCTATCACTGTTTTTTTCCAGGGAATTAGGAAATTGAGCTTCACTGCTGGTAAAACAAAAACAACAACAACAAAAAACTCATTTAGGCTGCTGAATAATATCATATCAGTGTGTTTATTACTGAATAACTTGGAATCTGCAGCAGAGAGAATTCCGTTTTATTGAAATTAAATTCATACAAATATTTTTATTCATCTTGGCATTATAGGGTAGGATAACAAACAGATGTCCGGGCAAGCAGAGAGAGGCTTAAAGCTGTATAAAAGCAAAAACGATACCTGCCAACTTTGGCTTGTTATTTTCCATGGTGATAGTGAGAATGTATTCCAGTTTTGCTGTCAATGAAAAAAAAAAGAGTGAGACATCAACTTATATAATGCTGCAAGGAAATATGCTTCTTTAATCCAAACTGCATCACCTGTCTTGTATGTTTGATCTTGATTAAACATGCAAGACTTCATAAGATTGTATGTTGATACTGAATGAGTCGACATAGTTAGCTAATCTCTTCTCTGGTTTAGATATGTGAAGGCAGAATTGCAGCTGAAGGGACCAGGTAAATCAGATGAAGAATTCAGAAGAGCTAATAGCATTAGAGGAATGAGCACAAGTCAGAAAGCACCTGACTAGTAAGCACCTCTTTTATAATCTCATCACTAACATTCAATTAGAGGAAGAGCTTTTTATTTTATGGTGCTTATTTGGATTTAATTAAATCATCCTTGAAATTATTTCATAATTTTAGAACTACAACAAAAATAAACACACACTTGGTCAACAAAATGGTTTCATTTACTACTGATAAAAGGTTAGCTTTTTGGGTTGTGGCTGCATGTTTGCATGTTTGTTTTTCCTATTTTTTCTGAAGACCGAGTAGATAAGTCTTACTAAAATTAATATGACTTTTGCAAAATGAACTAACAAGAAAAAATAACTACACTTGTTTATTTTGTGCAAGTGCATAGGCCTAATGCTTACTCTTACATGATAAATCTGACTGACAACAATATTATTGCTAATTTAAGACTTTTGGCTATAACAATTCTGTTACTATTGAGCAATTTAAATAAATATTATGTTAGTTATTGATAAAAAAAAACCCTTTTAAAAGTAAAACTATAAGTTAAATAAAAGGAAAGCAAGACTTGGCATTCAAATTTTTAAACCCCTCTAGCACTTGTTAGTATTTAATACTTGATGGCTGCAAAACTGTTTCTAAGTAGCTGCGTGCAACAACCCCTAAAGGTTGGCATGCATTTCCAGCTTTGCAACCAATGTTCCTCTGTGGTGAGTTTTCACCCACCAGTAAACAGAGCATCTGGCCACAGAATAAGTTTCAGACATCAGATTGCAACTCACTCATTTCTAAAAGGAACCATTTTTGAGAAAGAAATGTCTCAATATGTAGGTCAAGTTGTTGATTAATATTTAAGGCACAAAGTTCACAGCAGTGTAGACAACAATACAGGATGGACAACAAAAAGTAATATTAAACTTAATATCCAGTTAACTTAAATCCTGTAGTAAGAAGACATTTTTATTCAATATAGTTAAATATGCTGAAAAGTATTTCCAGATTAATTAACCCATATTGTGTACAATTGCAGAATGTTTTATTATACAAACTGATTGTGTTGTCCATGTTATAAATAAAATAATGTCTTAACTGACCATACTCGTGCACAGTGACTCTTAAGTGTAAGTATAATTTGGATTCATTATTTTATGAGAAACATCAATGTAGAGGTTCTCGTTTTTCATGATAAAATACTCTGAAAAAATTAGGTCATTAATGTTAATGATCTATTGTGAAAAGAGAGCTTAAGAAACATGTTGTATGTTGACTCCTGTGCAAAACCAGCAACAATGTGTGACTTCAATAAATAAATACAGTATAACTAAATGAAAGTGGGATTATAGTTTCATGCGGAATGTTTTTATTGTAAGATGACAAAATCACTGGTCAGTAGTGTGAAGCACAAACTCTAGCCACAGATGTGTTTCCACTGGAGGAACTTTGCATGGTACTGGCATAGTTTTTCCAATACAGGAAGCGAGGCCAAATGTACTCATGTCATGGAGCTTTTTGAATAAACCACAAACTGAATGGCAAGTTTTCTGATCAGTAACTCTCCTACTAGTTAGTATATCTCAATTTAAACTCCTCAGATTTTCTGTTAATGTTAAATCTTGGAATATGACAACAAAATAATCTAACCTAACGGACTGAATAATTTAAACAAAGCATAAATATTCATTTTCTGGGTCTCTAGAAGTGGGGAGAGGAAATGATTTTAATCGGGTAATGTTACAGAGTTCAAGAGCATTAATGGTCTGATATAAAATGAATATAATCACAACACCATAGGATTTGTTTCATGGTTTCCACATTTTTACTTTGTAATAAATTAGGCAACTGGTAATTGTTGCTGTTGCAGAAGGATTAAATCTATTAGTGTCAGTAGGCATAATTTGCTTTAGCAACCTGGTTTTCATCTTGTGTTTTTTTAGGATTGGCCTTCATTCTTCCTCCAGCTTATCCCAGCCAGACACAACTAATCTGTGGTTTGTTTAGTACTAGTGGGTTTTTTAGATAAGCGGGGAGGTTTTTTCATTCTGTTTATTCTATTTTCAATAGGTACGTTTAGTTAATATTCCAAACAGTTTCCTTTTCTTTACAATCTCTCTGAAGTTACAGGCAGCTCTTTTTCAGAGTAAATCAGAATAGAAATGATCCAGTAATGGATCACCTTTCGTATTATAGCCTGGCCTTCCCGATACAGGCTACAACATATATATAAGGTTCTTACTGTGAAGGTATAAAATAAACTCTCCTCCAATAGTTCCAGACAAAAAGCACAATTTTATATGTTGGCTTTAAGTACATGACCAGATACAATGCTCAGAGTTAAAAGAATCTGGCAAGCTAGTAACAAGGTAAACAAACCAGACCAAGAGTGCAAACATCTGACTGAATTTTTAGTTAGTATTTGACGTTGGAAGAGAGGAGTGCTTCTGTGTTTTCTCCTACATGAAGCGAGGGCAAAACCATTTTTAAGAGCTTCCCTTGTGCAGGTAAAACATCCAAAAAGCAGCTACTTTTGATGCTTTGTGATCTTTGGGGGTTGAAGAATTGTTGCTATACAATCTTTCACAACTGCTGTCTTATTTTTTTTGTGTGTTGGAGGGACAGAGATAACAATTCGGAATTTTCTAATAGCACCGTCACTGCATATAGTTTTAATGGTAATCTTAAGTTGAATATGTGCAAAATACTGTATGTAATGTAGAAACAATTTTATCCTTACGACAGAGTGTTCTACAGAGAGTTTAAACAGACAGAGTTTGGAGCAATAAAAGTATAAAGCATGACAAAAATAAATTTATGGCTTTTTTAGGTGCTTGGATGCCATGACAGACAAGTTGCAAAATTTTATGATTTTGCTTCTGTTTATTGATTTTTCTATTAAAAACATTGAGGTAAAGTCACTATGTCCTACGTCTATGACAAGCCACATTCATTTAAAGTTTTACTTAGCAAATTAGTGACTTGAAGCTATGTCATATTCAAACACAACTTATAAAACTCAACTGTTTGATACTTTAAAACTTTTATTGTACTAAAAACTCAATTATTTTCATTGGCTCCTATTCAGCTGCATTATTTACTCTTCCCCCAACAGAAGTGTCTTTTTGTAAGAGAAGGAAATGACATCACATTGAGTCTATCCAGTTTTGTGTCTTATTTTTAAAACCTAAAGAAAAAGTAGGAAAATGAAACAGATATGCCTGAACACAAGCATAAAATTGCAAATAGAAAATATCTTGCATGTGATTCTGTGACATTTCTGTTTTGGCAGATTGTCAAAACTTTCTATGTTTTAGTATTAGTTTCACAAATGTAAATTTGAAATCAGGGCATTTTAAAGTACGATACACATGGTTAGTCAAGTTTTAGGATGAAACTCAGATTTCCTGAAGTGTTTGACTATACGCCTAATTTACTAATTAGAAAAGTGCTTGAAACTGAAAGTATAAAATCGTTTTCTCCATGTTCTGTGTTGACAGGCTTCCCATCCTCTGGGAGAAATCTAACAGAAGAAGAGGAGGAAAAGTTTTTATCATCTGGATCAAACAAAACTGGCTAAATATTGAACGGAGGTGCATGGTTAGAACACAGCACAAGAGCCATGTGGGAGGAGAGTGACTGGGATTTCATATTCACAAGCATCAAGTCCAAGTCTTTTCTCTGCTGACATACAGTAACCTTTCCCCAGCCTTTCACCAGTGCTTTTCCTCTGGGGGAGCCCCTGCTATGAACCCCAGCTCTGTTGGCTTCAGCAGGCAGTCCAACCTCAGTGCCAGGGACTGTGTGGGCATCCCACAAGTCTGGGTTCTGCCTACACAGAACTCACAGACTGCCCCTGAAGAAAAAGAATGAAATACTCCTGAGTCACTCCTGTGTGTGGTCCTTTTTGCTGTCTCGTGTTATCGCTGATTTCTTGTCTGGATCCTTCCCTGAATCCTTGCGCTCTACAGAAATAGTCTGCAGCTCCTCCACCACCACCACCTCCTATTGATCCACTTCTTCATCATAATTTGCTTTCCCATCCAGAGGCAGCACGAGTTCCTTTGTGCTAACGACGTGGTGGAGGACCATGGGATGCCGTCAGAGCTCGGAGGAGAAGGAAGCGGCTCGGCGCTCGAGGCGGATCGACCGCCACCTGCGCTCAGAGAGTCAGCGGCAACGGCGTGAGATCAAGCTTCTCCTGCTGGGCACCAGCAACTCCGGAAAGAGCACCATTGTTAAGCAGATGAAAATCATTCACAGTGGTGGCTTTAACCTGGAAGCCTGCAAGGAGTACAAGCCTCTCATCCTCTATAACGCCATCGACTCTCTCACCCGCATAATCCGAGCCCTCACCACCCTTAAGATTGACTTTCACAATCCTGATCGCGCCTATGACGCCGTTCAACTCTTTGCCCTCACAGGGCCGGCTGAGAGCAAAGGGGAGATTACTCCAGAGCTGCTGGGGGTGATGAAACGTCTGTGGGCAGACGCAGGGGTCCAGGAGTGCTTTCAGCGCTCCAACGAGTACCACTTAGAGGACAACACCGCCTACTACCTAAACGACCTGGACCGCATCTCTGCACCTGAGTACATCCCCACTGTAGAGGACATCTTGCGCTCCCGTGACATGACCACAGGCATTGTAGAGAACAAGTTCACCTTCAAGGAGCTCACTTTTAAGATGGTGGATGTGGGTGGACAGCGTTCGGAGAGAAAGAAGTGGATTCACTGTTTTGAGGGCGTGACTGCAATCATATTCTGTGTTGAGCTGAGTGGCTATGATCTAAAACTCTACGAGGACAACCAGACGGTAAGAAAGATTTCTGTTTGGGACCCATTTTTACAATTACTAGATCGTAGTCAGATGTTTGTCATTCACGCCTCACATGTTGAAAGTTGCTGTCGATTTTCTCTAATCCACACCTGCTCAAAATTACATATAGAGGTTCAAACCATAATACATGCACTCCAACTAACATTTGGCTACATGTGTCTTAGCACATTACACTGCAGCTATATGTTTTTGTAGTCATCAATAAGCCTCTGGGCCTATTAGTTAGATTTTTGCCCACCATTTGTGGCAACATTGGTAGAATCAATCTAAATGGGTTGTTCTGGCACAGACAAGACATTTGAACATTGTCCACAAATCTATAGTTTTTGCAAAGAAGCTTGATCTTAGCCTGGTTTTTAGATTCAAAAAGCAATTTTAATGTGTTTTTCCTATTGGAACATTTTTCTCTCTCCAAGTTTCAACCACCTAGCAGTCGAGTTTATAAACTTTATATTCTTTGACTAATGCCTCTTTATCTCCAGTTGTAAAAGAAGCTCAAACCAAGATGTTACAAATGCCCAAGACTTAATAAAATGTTCCTAAAATAAAAAGGTCCATCTTGACTCTTTTCTCTAGAAGGCATTTGTCTAGTGACACATTATAAAACTAAGTAATTTATATCTCTTGATTTAATTTCCACTTTTTCTAATGTCCTTAAATCACCGAAACTCACTAGAAAATTGTTATTTTACACTTTGAAAAGAACTAAAAGTTCTCAGTGGCAAACAACTACAGTAATATGTGGAACAAATTATTTCATATTTCTGAGAAGAAAGCAGAGCACACATGCATTTGGCTTTGTCACTTCCTCTCTGTAGATCCCCTTTCATAATACGAGCAGCCCTGCTGTGGTCACGTTGATACACAGGGACACACAGACTTTGTTTTTTTGTTCAGTGCTATTTTCTGCTTCTTGTAGGATTTTTAAAGTAGTTATATTGCATATTTAAAGCTAATTTGCTTTATTTTCAAAATGACTTTCAGATTTTACATAGACTCTTAGATAATTGTGTTCAAAATTTGATTATCTTTGCTTTAAGTTTAATTTTTAGGTGTAATAACTTCACATAAAAATCAGTTCATAAATTTCTTTACAATTAAATGAGTATATTAATTTGCTAAGCCTTAACAATTTGTTACTTGTGTTTAAACTGCTACAGCAAACAATCATCGCATTAAACATAATGGATCTCTAAGTTTCTGTGTTCAAAGATGTTTGTTTTCTGTATTATCATAACGATTCACTTAAAAATGTACATCCAACTCAGTAAATTATGGATATGTAAGTTAAAGCAACAAGAAAAGCATGACAGTCAAGCTCTTTTATATACTGCAGTCATGTGAAGAGAAACACTTGGAGCATTGTGCCTCAGTGTCAATAGGCAGCAACACATTTCCCAGAAGAAAATTCCCTGCCCTGTGAAACAGGGCACCCAAAAATAGAGTAAATAATGTTAGCTGTGGCTACAGGATTAGGATGAGACAACCAATCTTTATGAGGAATTTGACAAGTAATGCTAAACAAGTTCAGTAAAGGTACTGCATGGTAGAAATAAACCCATTAAAACAACTATTTCTAAGGTTCTTTTGACAAAAAAAATCCTCACAGAAACAGAAGCAAACAAATAAGGCAAAAAAAACTTTTAATAGAGAAGTTTGGTATAAAAAGTACAATTTATCCACTTGTGACTTAACTTTAAAATTATTCAACATTTAAACATTTTGCCAATATGAGTCAAAGGAACCATGCAATACATATGGTGACATATGTCTCCATGTTATGAAAAAATACCATATGCAGTGTTTGACCCACTTTTTAATTGATTTAATTTAATGTTAAATGCAAACCAATCTTACCAAGCTTTAATAACATAAGGCTACATAATTTTTAAAGTTTAATCAGTAATACTTTTATAACAAATTTATGCCAGATCATGATTTCTTGGTTAATGTCAATTTGTCATAACGAAGACATTTTGAATAATGTCAACTTTGTATTAAAAGTGTCATGATTTACCGAATGGCACTTTATGACAGCAGTCATAAATATTCATGAAGACTTACTCATGTTCATGGCAGGTGTTATGTCATGTTTATGATGGTGTCATGACAGTCTTATTCACAACCTGTCAAATAAAGTGTTACCGAAAAATGATTATTGGATATTTAAGCTAATGGATTATTTGCCCATTCTCCTCAGACATTAGCAAGTCATTTCCATCCAAACATTTACCACTCACTGGGCATTTCCTCTTTGTCTTCATAAATCTACCTACGAGAGTGCTTTTGTGTAAAACTCCGAGTAAATTGGCAATTTCTGAAATACTCAGACTAATTTGTTTGGTACCACAAACTCTGCTGATTCTGAAGCTTTGAACTACAAATCATCGTCACCATGTCTAAACCCTTAAATGCATTCAGTTGCTCACCATTTGATTGGTTGATTTATTTTTCTTATTGAGGAACTTTTAATTGGTACTACAATGTTCTTGCCTCAGGCACTAAAGCAAGTTTTGTACTGCAGATTTTTCAAAAAATTGGTTTTACAAATTTATGAAATGCATCACTCTGTTTGACATTAATTTCAGTTCAGTAGACACACAGCAGTTTTTACATTTTCCAAAAACAGACCTGCAGAATATACAAAACCATCTCATTCTTTTCCTTAAAAATACACTCCTGTACAATCCATTCAGGCACTCTGTTGTAGTTCAATAAACAACCTAGATACTTTTATCCAACTCTATTGTCCTTATCAAAAGTTTTTTTTAGTAGGAATGTATCGGGGCTGTTTTTCATGATTGTAAAATGCATATAAATTATTAAATGCTTTTGCTTTAGCTTGTTATCTTAGCAGTGGATGCTATTTTAAAACATTTGTGGAATCTAAATAATTTCCCATTCATAACCATTCTACTCTTCTTATCCGGGTGTTTAAGAATAGCTGGACAGATATTGCATCCCAGTAAAATTTAAAGACTAACACCACTTTTTCATTTTCCAGTGTCACAATTACAGTTCAGTCCTTATAAGCAACTGTAACATCTAGGCTTTACCCTGATGTCATCGAGTTGACTCTGGAAATAGCTAGAAGTGCAGCTGAAACGTGGTCCTTGCTGAATACCAAACTGGCCTGATAATTTACGGGTTACTGAGATAAAGTAAAATGTGCACTGGCTGCGCCAGGCTGGAACATGAAATCAATTAGTTTTATAGGTTAAAAATAAAGTCTGAGGAGAAAATGCAGGATGGTGTTAATTGAGTTCACAGAACAAAGTGTGAGGTTGTACCTGTGAGAATTAGCAGATTGTACAGGCGGCGTGTAGCAACGGGAGTTAACTAGCGCGAGACGAGAAAAAACAACTTTTACACAAAGGCGAATGACAAAAAGACGGAGCTTCTAAGTACAAGGACAATTCTTACACTGCCTGTTAGCTAAAACCCAAGAGTCTCTTATTTGTTTGCAGAGGTCTTGTTGATATTCATGCTACCATTTGCTTTCAGGTTGAGCACAACTTCTTACAGAACCCACTTAGGCGAATCAGCTGCATTAAGCAACACCTCAGTAATCAGATGTATTTTGGTGAGAGAGCTAAGCTTCATCTTGTAAATTATGCAGGTTTATCAGCTTAAGTATGTCACCTAGCTCAATTGTTGTTAGGTGAATGTGTCAATTAACACAATTACTGATGAAAAAAATGGATCTATCAGAGAGAATCTACTTATTGGTTAATTATGTTTCAAAGATAGTTAACTTTCATGGATACAGTGGGGACTAAGTAGGGTTACTGTTGTTGGCTGACAAGTAAAATGCTTTCCTCAGAAACATATTTCGAAAAAGATGACCCATATTTTCCTTCAGCTCATTTAAGAATGAGACATACAGATATGAACACCCAGCAGATTTGTTGATAAGGACCATAGATGCACCCGCAACCGTTTCTCTAATCGTTTGCAGGATGAGTTTAAATAAAACACAACAGCAACTACATAACACAAAAGTGTACCATTTTAATAAATTCAAATGTTTTTGAATATTTTATTGCAGTGAAAAAGAATTGGTGTTGGTAAAACGGAACTTGTGCATAATAAAAATAACTGTTAGAAAAAAAATCAAAATTGTGTAACTTTCTCCAATTTTTCATTCTTTGATTTTTAATGTTTAACACAATCAAATTGCAGACACCAGATGGTCAACGATTATCCTTAAGTAATGTAGAAAGGACAATACTGTGATTTTTATTTTTTTCAAATTACTGGTACAAACAGTTAGGGGTAGATATACAAGGCTATTAGCGTGTGCTAGAAGTTTGTAAGAATCAATCTGCACATGCTATTAACCTGAACCTAACACAAACAGTGACAGACAGATGTACAAGGCTAGTGGCACTAATGCAACTAATGCATTAATGCAACATTATTTCTTCAGTCATTTGTCTTTTCTAAAGTTTGGAGGGATGTTTCATCATGTTGGGGCCTGAGGTTCTCTGCCTTCTTCTCACCTATTAAAGTGGAGCAGAGATGTATTATATTTTCTACACTTTTCAACAAGTGTCATTTTTTTCAATCCATTACATGCAAAATGGTAAATTTAAGCCATAATCAAATATCTTTACTTTGCAACAAACAACTGGAGCATAACATTTTCAGGGGCTTTCAACACTAAAAGTATGGACACAAAATTAAAAGTAGAAGTACATTTGCAGTAGTGGTGTGATCAAACATTGCATATTAAATTCTGGTCAATATTGACACATATTCCAAAGAAACACAGATTGCTCTACTTTGGTTAAAACTTACTTGAAGTATTCACTAAAAGCAAAGATTTACTTCAAAGTACACAACTTGGCTTAATTTTATCACATTTGCACATTTTTAACACATTAGTCGTAGTTATGAAAAAACAGGCATTTAATAACACCCCAAAATGTAAAGAAGAGCTCTCACCAATTCGTGAAAAATCCCCCTTTATTCATGTGAAGTCAACTTTCATAAAAAACAAAACAAAATCAAATGTGTATCAAAGTCACAGGTCTCATTCCAGATCAGACGTGACTCATCGGCTTTTGCTGGAAATGATGCTGACTAGTTTCCTTCTTTCTTTCTTTCAAATTTCAAGTTAAATCAGCCTTTGAACCCAACATGCTTTGAAGTTAATATCTATGAACAAAACAGAAGATATGCTGAGTCTAATAGAAAAAATAACCACATTAATTCCACCCTTTAACTGTTGCTTATTAAACATAATAGATATCATCTTTATTGGCTTACCACCGTAATGCCTCAAACGTGACTATTTCTTGTGTTTGCACATTTTTTGTACTAAATGAAGCCACACTAACAAAAGCCAATTTTAAGCCCTACTATGAACAAATAGGTCTTCTACATCCTGTTTTAACCTGGATTTGTTGCTCCAATCATAGTATTAATGCCCATCTTGAGTAGTCAGCAATCAGAAATCCCTGTTTTTACTTTGTTAAAGTGATCACAAACACTGACTGATGCTTAAAATTGTTTTTGTAATTCTGATAAGTGATATTAACACATCTGTTTGTTGGCATAGCATAAAAATAATCATATTTGTGCAGCTTTTTCTTGCACCTTGATTCTCTACAGAAATGTTGGTTGTGATAAGAAAGGGAGAATCAAAGATTTACTGGAAGAGACATTTTAGGTCACAGGATGAAATGGCAAAACTCTGGTTCTCAAAGAGGTGTGAATTGAGTCATTTCACTTGAACTGAGTCAGATTTAAGGACTTTAGATTCAACTGGGTAAAATCACAAAGGACTTGGGACTTGTCTTGAACATTCACACCAATGACTTCACTTGGACTTGGACCATTTAATTTGAAAACACTTACACCAAACAGAAAGTCTGTTACAATGTAGCTGTACCGAATGTATAAACCATCCCGCTGCACGCTCCTGGCAAGTTGCAAATATTTATCAATCTGTTGCTGCAACATACACGATGAATCTCTGGCATGTTGCTTGAATGCTTTTCTTAGGCATACTCAAAAAAGTGAATATTGTGAATAAGCTAAATATATGTTGTCACTCTTAAAAAGGGGAAACTCATAGCTTCATCATAGAGTGAAATGTTTCCATCCTGTATTTGCTGTAGTTTCGGTGATCATCACTTAAAAATAATGAAAAACACAAATCCAGTCAAAGAATATGGAAATATTACATAAAATTGATAAAAAGGGATGCTTTAAACAGAAATGTCAAGTTACTGAAAAGCATGTTCATTTCTATGCTCTTAATTTTGCATGAAATACTGCATTAATATGGCGTAAGATGGAAATGAACATCCCATGGCACTGCTGAGGCACAATGGAAGCCCAGGTTCTAATATTGATGCAATATTCACAATATTCTAATTATTTTAGCTGGAAGAAAGATGCTCTGCCAGACCTATCAAATAGGTGTACACAAAGTTGGATGAAAATAAAGGGAGGCAGAGAGGAGTAGGAGCTGCATCACCCAGTTAACTCTGCACAGAGATGCTGAGGCAGATTCATTGACATTTTAATTCCAGACAGTAGCAGGTGCATTGGAACGGATTCTTAATTGCAAGCATGTAGACAGTAATGTGAGTTGCTTGTAGCTGTTGTATGGTCATTTGAACATGAAGCCCGAGCCGCAGAAAATGTGCAGGCCTTGTGTTTGTTGGACCCACCGCACAGCGCTCTAACATAAAGTGCACTCTGTTAAAATTAAGTAATTAAATTAAGTTTAAAAATTATCACATTTCCATCATGTCAAATGTGGGTTACCAACAGAAAGATGTTTTCTTAAAATTGTATAAATCAAGAGGTTCTATCAATGTTACAGTTGAAGTTTATTCACACTAATATGCTAAAAAAACAATTTGGGGTGAGGCAAAAAACAAAACAAAACATAAAAATTATTTATATATGTAATATTGTAATAATTGTGATAATCTCCAAATCTAACACAAGTAAGAAAAAATACAACTTAGTTTACAAACTCTGGATATTTTTGAATATCCAGAGTTTGTTATGCTGAAGATTTGATACGATATTGCAGAAGCAGGTTTGTTTCTTTTTATTTTGCTCACTACTTCTTTGTAATTAAATTACATATTTGGACAAATGACTTACTTAAAACTTGAAATTCAAAGTTTCCTAATTTGACTTGACTCTGAACTGTGTCCCTTAATTTTGGACTTCACTTGGAACATTCATGTCTTCACTTGACTTGAGACTAGGATGGAGAGACTTGAGACGTACTTGTGCCCTGCAGACCAATCACCACTAGGTTCTCTGACTCTGGAAAACCAAACTGGTTCTCAATTGTTTTTGCTTTTTTCCATACCATTACTATTAACCAACCCTGGTCTAGCACTGGAGCAATTTTGATAAAAAAATAAAAAAACAAAAAAAACCCTTTTGTCATTTAACATCAATGCCTTGCTTTGGCCAGCAGTCATTGTAATGGCCACATCCTTCAAAGCTGGAGACATGGAGACGCGTGGAGAGACACGGAAAATAGCGTCCCTCCGTCTGTAAACGACACCAGTTCAGTTGAAACGCACAAAATCACACAAGAAAGAAAACGCTCCATAATAATTATAGTACATTTACCCATCAGCTCATTCCCTGATGCATTTTCCCTGTCCCATCCTTGTCTTCATAATGAATCGGATGCCATGGTTACTGTTGCTAAGAAACAGGCCAGTCAAATGCTCCTAATCCTAGCGCTGTTGACAGTGAGCTGCGATGAGGTAGGGGAGGATGAAAAAGGGAAAAAACATGGATGAAGACTGCATGTGCGTGCATGAATCTATGAAAGTGATTCATGGGCGTGGTATCATGAATGTGGAGCGCAGGTTTATATGCAACAGCTGATTCTGCAAACCTGCTGTGAATTTAGTGTCTGGGAAATAAAAATAAAAGAACGAAGGTTGTGATTTTCTGTTTGGCTAATATGACACCCCTGGCTGCAGGATCAATTCTCTATCGCTAATGTTTTGCTTATTTTGACAATTCTTCCTTCATATTAGACAATGACATCTTTTAAGATGTTTTCATGATGACAGGTTAAAATAATGGATTTTTTTTTTTTCAATCCTCATTGAAGAAAAAGGAAATCACCACCATGTGCGCTTTAGAGGCGTGTCTGAGAAGTGATCAGTAATAATATCTTCTAATGAATTTAGAAAAAAATACTAAGAATAAATATAATAAATACAATCCAGAATCTAGCCTTGAGTTTTTCATGCCAATCCTTCAAAAAAGTTGGTTTCATTCAGAATCTTAAATATTGATAAAATGCACCTGGACGTTTATTTGTTATACAGAAGCTAAAACAGCATTACAGGTTTCATGTCATTGCTTTCACCTACAAAGCTATCTCAGTACATTTTGTCTGTCATCCTCCATAATCTTTTATTAGTTTGTCCTTTAGAGGAGATGGCATGACCTTCCTCTTATGCAATCCCAAATCAAGGTAAGGCACATGCATGGCTCAGAGGATTATTGTCTGTAAGTCTCAGCGAAACCATAAACATGCAAATGTCAGACAAAATGATTAGATTTTATAAAAAATACTTTGAAAATAATTCTGATTTAAAAATGCATGGAATTTCAGCTCTGAGTTCTGCAGTGTGGCTACCGCATGTTGAGACATTACTAATTTAAAAAAAGGGGCAGAACAAAGACGGAAAATCCTAAATAATGCAGCTCTCAGGTACAATGAGTTTGCTGCTAAATGCAAAGAGGCCTGGCCTCATAAGGCTGCATGAAAATGAACCTTGATGAATAATGCAGGTGTGGCTACATATTTAAAAAAGAATTTTTATTTATGTAAACAAAGCAGGGACACTGTGGTGGACCTTCTCATTAATACTTAGACTTAATTTAAGCCACTGCATTTGTCTATGCTTTTGTACATGAGCCAATCTGCATCAGTTGTTGGTGTTTGAAGCAAAGAAAGGAGGAGCTGCATGCATTAGAGTTCCTATCTCCCCCCAGCTAACCTTTTCCTTGCGCTCCCCATTAAGAAATCTTTCAGCACAAGTGTGAAGTGGCCAGCAGAAGAGAGGAGAGCCTCCCTGGGCTCAGCTGGCTGTCTCCTGCTGTACTCTCAAAGCAGTCGCAGTCATGTTTTGACACCCAGGAAAGAGGAAGAGCGAGGTCAAACAGCCCAACAGCATTGTGTGCTGAATACAATGTTTAGGGCCCAGTCTGCAGTTTCCACAGTTTTGAAAGAAGACCAGTCTGTCTCAACTTTAACAACAAGCTGTCTAGTATTAGTTGTCCTCTAATTTCCATTTGAACTAAGATTATCTAAAATGTCCTAGAAAAATTCAAGCTATTAAAAATTTTCCTTACATGGGAAAAATATATTTCTGAATAGATGAAAAAGCAAATGTATCACACAAAGATGAAGAATATGACGTTTTTTGTCCTGGCCTTTAAAATATTCATTGTGGACTGCAAGAATGTCATTATAAACATCTGAGATGTTAATAATCACAAGAAGCAACTGATCATTGGATATTTAGGTTGAAGATCCTCCCTGTGTAATAAACGTCCACTTTCTTTCCTGGCAACAATCTATCAGCATGTTGCTCAGTAGACACGAAACAGATTCAATGTTAGAAACAAAGAGACTGAGATGGGTTACACAGGCAAACAAATATTTAGAGTTTTCAGGTGACACCTATAGTATGTGCAGCTTAGTGAATACGTCTTTAGCTTGGAAGCATTTTGAGTGATCAGTATGAGCAAAAGTATGCAATCTAGATTCAACCCTTGTATCTATTTTAAATGCTTTAAGGTTTCAGAAAATCATTTGCATAAACCACAACTACATCTTGAGACTAGATTTGATTTAAAGTCATATGTATTCACTTTGTACAGGGGTATACAGTATCACATTAGCTGTTAGTCGCTAAAGCTAAAAATCTGGATTATGCTACAGGAGTTATTAGATTACTCCTGTAGCAGGTGAGATAATCCCAATCCTCTGAGAGGCCATTATAAAGTTGTGTTTTCATTACATTTGTCTTCTCAGCCTTCAGCATCTTCTGTAATTTAGTTTTCTGATATGTATGTAAATGTATCGCTCACCTGTTTTCTCAAAACTGTAACATTTTCCTTCAGTCCAAAAATATTGCGCTTACGCCATTGAATAATCAGCATCTCTCTTTTTTTCCACTTTTTTTTCCAAGCAGTGGAGATCTTGTGATTTGCTTAGAGCATGTTGTTTCTGTAACCTTTCAAAACAGCAGTCCTCCATCCGACATCTTCCCAGTCACAAGCTGCTGGCTAGTCGCCACATGCCAGCAGCTGCCATGACCAGATCAACTTTCTATTCTTCTGTTTTCTCTTATACATTCAACATCACATGAGTGCAGGGTGCACAGATTCTCCCCAAGGCATGCATATATGCATGCTCCCACACAACCAACAGATCATAGGGTTAAAATACTCCACATTAGATGTGGGAATCTATCTGTCTCTGCAAACTATTTGGTTGGTTATTGAATCAAATGAGAGAGACATGAAAATGCGTCAAGGTTGTTTAGAGCTAATAGCTCACATAGCAAACACAGAGCATACAGAAAAAGAAAACTTAGTGGGTTCCAGTCAAGTTGGGTGTGTCTCCATTGGCAGTGTGTTCCTCTCTATATGTGGGAATGTGTGTGCTCGGGGTGGTTGACGCACCAATGATGTCACTTTGCATGTTGTTCAGCCAGTTTCTCAGAAATCTCTTGATATTTTTGACCTTTGTGAGTTGTTCCATCCAGCTGATGCTGTATGTGCTCTTCTGCCACAATTGATAAAAAGGTTTTGATCTCAAGATTTGACGGTGGAATTATCAATTTGGTGGTTAAGATGTTGTTGTTTGAGGAGTTTGTAATGACCGTCCTCACTCATCCAGTGACGTAGATCCACTGGCCAATCAACGAATGCAGTCTACTAACAATCAAATCACAAATGGGGAAGAGCTGCAGAGGATCTGAAAATGGAGATGAATTTGGCTGGGGTTGACTGGGATAGAACCAATTACAACCTTATATGCAGGAAATCATCCAATCACACAGCCCAAGTAAATAGCTAATAGCCCATCTTAACTATTTTGCTACATGTAACTCGTTTTGGCGATGCTTCGCTCTCTGCATTGTGATCCTCCACAAATATGTAGAATAACAGATGGAGAATCAAATATTTACAGAATGAGATGCTTGTAAAACACGATAATGAGATACTTAGCTGTCTCCTTGGCTGTAACAAAACAAACTACTAATTTTATATATATAATAGTTTATAGCTGCACATCGTTAATGCCTGGAACTGCTTGGTTGTAAAAACCCAAGCAGAAAGCCGCTATTGGTTATAACTAGTGTTATATCAGTAATTCTCATAATGGTATAAAATAAAATCAAAGAATGGCAAAAAATCTGAAGTGATATCAGGTATTTTTTACTACCATTTGAGAATGACTGAACCTAGTTCTTATGTAAACCCAGAATAAAAGCATGTTTTACTTTTTAACTTATATGCTCAACCACATTCTTATGGTGTTTAGACTGAAAACAAAAGTTAATTCAAAAACTTTCAATGTAATTTTTAGTTTGTCCTAAAACAAAGTTGTTTAATAATGCAGAGATGAGCTGTGGTCACCTAAAGTTCCTTAGATAAAAAAAAACAAACACTGTTGTTAATTTTAAAGCTCCTAAGTAATTTTAGCAGGTGTCATGAACATGTACATTCAAACTTATTTTTTGCAAAAAATAAAACTGCACACAGGCTATAAATGTGTGTTTCTCTTTTTATCTTTTGTTCACACAATCCATTCAGGTTATCTGCTTCACAGCATCAGTTGTAAAAGTAGTAAATGACACGTCCTCTTTAGCTGATCATTTCACAATACCGGACATGTAGAAAGTGGTTAAAGATGTAATTGACTGTTTCACAGGAGAGAATGAGAGTTCAAACTGAGGTCTTCGTTTATCTTAGTCTTAAATCTCTGTTGACACAACAGACGATTTGTACATTCGGTTGGTCAAGCAGATGTCTCTGACGTACAATACTGTTTTCCTTTTGTTTTCATCCTGACAGGTTGTTGAAACCTTTTGTGTCTGATTTTCATACGTGAAGGTCAAAACCCACTGAAGATTACAAACTGTGTTGATTAGATCAGAAACTTGCATTAGCTATGAAACTTGCCTTTTCCTTGTTCTTAAGTTTTGTGTTTCTGTGCCCACACAGAGCCGCATGGCTGAGAGCTTGCGTCTGTTCGACTCCATCTGCAACAACAACTGGTTCACCAACACATCGCTCATTCTCTTCCTCAACAAGAAGGACTTGCTGGCTGAGAAGATTAAACGCATTCCCTTGACAGTGTGCTTCCCAGACTACAAAGGCCAGAACACCTACGAAGAGGCTGCCGTCTACGTGCAGCGGCAGTTCGAGGACCTCAACCGCAACAAGGAGACCAAGGAGATCTATTCGCACTTCACCTGTGCCACCGACACCAGCAACATCCAGTTTGTGTTCGATGCTGTCACGGACGTGATCATCCAGAACAATCTTAAGTATATTGGGCTATGCTAGGACCTGACACTGGATGGGAGGTGGGTTCAGGTGGGTTTTTGCAGCGGGAGAAGTGCAGGCAGCTCAGAGGCAGTTGGCCCCCACCAGTGGGCAATGTGTTAGTCTGTCTGCTTTCGAGGATTTGCAGGAAAGAACTGGAGATAAAAATCTGTGTTACGTCGGTCGGGTTGGACAATGCTGTTGAGTCAACAGAGCTGCCGGGCCGTGGTTGAGGTGGGAATTTTTACCCTATGTGTTTGCACTGAATTTAAGTATGCAGAGATACCACACATAAACACACACATACATCTTTATGGTTTGTTCACACACAAGGTATTTGGGTCAACTCTCCTTTGACAGAGCGACACTGGAAAATTCAAGACTACTCTTGTCAAACCTAAGAGTGAGATCCAAGTGTGTACTGGCAGTTTTTCCCCCTTTCTATTATTTGCCTGAGTCAATTAATGCTGCGTTATGATATATAATCTTGACAAATCAATGCTGTTTTTTTGAGGGGGAGAGAGGAGAGTCTTCACATATAGGATACAGCGAGTGTACCTGATGAGCTGTTCCCCTTCGATCTCTGTTTCTGAAGGGGAGAAAAGGTCAGTTCATATGATGTCACGGGGTTGCTGTCAAAAAGGAAACTGCCACGACCTAAAAGAAAAAAAAAAAATAGGTGAAACTTGTTTTCAGCACACAGCAGTGCCTTGCAAAAGTTCAGCTGCCTCTTGAACTTTTCAACTTTTTTGTCACATTGTAACCACAAATTCAAATGTATGTTATTATGTTTTTGATTGATGGATCAGCACAAAGCAGTGCATAATTGAGACTTGAAAGAAAAATTATGCTTGGTTTTCAACTTGATGTGTTCGACCCCATTATCTGGGATACCTCCAAGTTAAATAAAGTAAGATAAGAAGTCATTCAAGTAATGAATGCAATACACAGTTGTTTAATTTAATCCCATTGGTGAGACATTTCTTATTCTACTAATCAGTTCAGCTAATAATGATCAGACAGCCATTGCCATTTCATTCTCACATAATCAGCTGGTCCTAAAATATTAAACATTTTATACGTAAGTTAAATTAGAACACACCAGCAGAACACTGTGAATTACACATTATTGATCCCTGTATAGATGCACTATTCACAACTCAACTGCACCAAAAGCAACACATACTTTAGATGTGACATGATTTGATGTTCCACTGTAACCCCCATAATTTTGAAGACATAGCAAGCATAGAAAAAAAGGAAACAGTGTGACCTAGCTTTAAAGAACATTGGTGAACAAACGACACCACAAAGACCAAAGAACAAATTAGACAGATTAGGCACAAAGTTAAAAGGACAATATCTCAGGCTTCTAACATCTTATGGAGTTCAGTCTGTCTTCTTAGCATACAAAGAGTTTGGCAAACCTAACAAAAGACTTTCCCCATGGTTGGCACATGGTGGTCTCAAAAAATGCTATTCAGACCTGATGGAGAAAATTAATAAAACTGAATACTGAAAGAACATTTGTCAGAGGATGCAAAGGATCTGGTAACAACATCTAGAGATAGAGCTCCAATACAACAGCTTACATCAAAGCATAATTGTCTTTCATAAATTCCCAAAGTCCAGACCAAAATCCAATTAAGATTCTCTACCACAGCTTGACAATTGAGAGACACTTTTCATCCTGTCGAATGAAGCTTAAGTTATTTTGCAAAGAATTGGCAAAAAAAAAAAAAGATTATGGGAAGATCAGAAAGTGACTTTAGATTCAAAATACAACAGATGAAACTGGTTCTAAAAGTAATGGCCTAAGAAGTTAAATTACTTTTGCAATTGTTTGCACCCAATTTTATTTAGAATGTCAGAGTAAATGGGGTGAATATAAATTCAAATCACACTTTTCAGAAGTTGGTTTGTAAAATTTGAGAACCTCCAACATTATTAGGCACTACTTTGTCTTGTTTTGTCAAACAAAATCCTAATAAAACACACAACTGTGGCTGTAAGTGAAAAAAATGTGAAACGCAGGAGGTAAAAACACATTTTGCAAGGCACCTTATTTCTGTTCTTTCCTCTGGTTGACCCTCTTATGTCCTTCTTTTTCCTCCCTCATCTTTCTCCAATATTTATGTGCTTTAAAAATAAAAAAAGTCTTTCATACTTGCTTTTAATAGCAAGTCACTGACTTAAAATACCTGAGGTATGTTACACTCAGAAAAGTAAAAATCGTGTTTATAACCATTCCAAGAGTCCAGCAAGAGACAACAAAAACCGTGCCAAGATCAGTTTGTAAATAAAACCAGATCCCATACTTTTCTTTTTTTTTTTTTCGTTTTGTTTTTATGGGAAATACATTAAAACATGCATGCATGATTTTGTTACTTTGGGATACTAATATATATTTTCTTTGGGATTATGTTTCTTTTTTTCCTCGGGTTTAAATAATATATTCCCAAAAAATATATATAAAAGTCAAACACTGTGTACGATTGTACAGTTCTCAGAGAGGAATCTATTGAAAAAGAGATATATGAATATAAAAATGCTAAGAAAAATGTTTTGTTGATGACCAAGAAGATTACAATGATGTAATGACAAGGAAACACTCTCTTTAAGGTCATTATGTGAGTAGAAAGTGGATCAAAGAAGAACAAGAATTTAAAACATCATAAAAGAAATCTTGAAAGTTCAACCTTCCTTACGTTATCTAAGTGGAAATTGTCAGTGGCTATGATGTAAATATACTGTAAGGTACACTCTTTGTTCAAACAAGTGAAAATAAAGGTTGAGTTGGGATACTGTCAGTGACATAAAGAGAGAGCGAGAGACAGAAGAGGAAGATCCCTCTCCACTCTTCCCTCTGTCTTTTCAGCTCAGAGAACAACTCAGCCAAGGGCTTCGAGCTTGGCTTTACAGGATGTCCACTTCAATAAAAATCTAAAAAAAAAAAAAAATTAACAAAAAAAAACAAACAAAAACAATGAGATACAAAATATAAAAGGACAATAACTATGAATAAAACAACTTATGCAAATTTCCATGGTGTAGTGAATGTGTTTCTTGGGTGATTTTTGTCTAAGTATTCTTGTTTCACTGTAATTATGCATAAAAACAATTTGCAACCTCCAAGGTCGTCGTATAAAAGGTGGTGGCGAGGGGGTCCTCTGCGTACAATGTAGCAATTGGAGCAAGAAAACTTTGGGTATGAAGTATGCAATTAAATTACTCCTGAATGAACTTGGCCTCTGTGTGGTGGGATGACAGGATTCCGCTCTAATTAGTGTATAAACTCTCGCTGACCCAACAGGTCTGCCTGTTCACAGACCACTCTTTTTCTAAACCTCACAAGACATAAATTAGAGTTTATTTAGAACATCTACAAACCTCTGCATTAAAAGAAGAACTAAATGTGCAAATTGGTAGTAAGTTAATCTTACACTGGAAATAAATTTAAAAAAATCCGACTTTCAATCTGCGTACATTCATTCAGTGGAGGAAAATAATACTGAGGAATCATTATTTTTATGTATTGCATCCTTCTTCCCTGGAAGATGGATGTTGTGTGTGTGACAGAGGCACATTTCTCTTAGCCACTCTTTGACATGGGAAAGACAAGAGAAAATCTCATTCAAGTAAGATCTTTAGAAACCAGTAAATAGGTTCAAGAAACATTGTCTATAGCAGTACTTCGGCAAGAGACGGGGTGCAGCCTGGACAGGTCAACATACAGGACAAACAACCAAGCATGTACACACACACACGGTAAAACATTTGAAGGTGGTTTAACTTGAAGATGAAAATCCACCTGCTGCCTTAAAAATGCAAAGTCAACAATAAAACTGTATTGGTTTTAAGTCAGAAATTAAAGTTTGTGAAGTTGATTTAACTACAAAAGACAAGTTGTCTAAACATTGTTTTTTAAATTAATTAATCTTGAATTGTGAGTTTTAACTTAATGCTGCAATTTAAACCAAATAATTATGTGCAAGAAAATAAAACTGCCCTGACCTTGTTAAAAGCACACATTTCTGTATTATTTTCACTCACATTATTAAATTAAAATAACTACTTATTTTACTTTAAAATCTTTAGATTTCTGATCTGATGACTGATTGTATTAAACATTGCAATGAATTCTGCTCAAAAACATTTAGTGTCAACAGGACATTAATCTCAAGTTGCACTAAAATATACAGTTGCCTTAGTAACGCACAAGAGTCAAATCAATGTAACACATTTCCATCTCACTCACGTTGCAACACACGATACAAAAACATGCTGCTAAGCACACTGGGAAATAGTTCCCACCCCGGTCTTTTTCTTTTTTCAGTGTTTTTAAGAGCTGACCTAAAAACTCTGGTTTATTCAGTGCTTGGATGTTTGATAAAATTAACAAACAGTTAACACAATTATCTTTCACAAACTCACGCATTTAGGTTCAAAATCTAAAACTCGTTAAATTTATTTGACTTAAAGAATAGAAGATAGTAGGCACAACTAAATGCGGTTCAAATGTTTTACAGTGCACACATGCATACCTAATTTCAATTAAGAGAGGCTAACTAACCTACTAGTCATATTTTTGGGCTGGAATACCCAATGAGAAACCCACTGCATGCAGAGAGAGCAGGATTTTAACCCAGCTCCTTCTTCATGCAAGGTAATGGTGCCATCAGCTTCCCTATCTTCCAGCCCCAAAAGAAGAATTATAAAGTTTAAAACAACTGGAATTGGTACAAGCTGTGCAGCGCGAGGTTTCAAGTTTATTCTATGAAGGATGTTGAGAAAATGAAAGAAGACTCATTTATTTAAAGACGTTTTGCCATTTTCCTTTTTAACCGTGGGGTCTAATAATTGTAGAGTGTGTGTAAATAGTCTACTTTGATCAAAGCATGGTTCACATTCGTGACTAATCTGGTGCTCTTCATTAATGTCCATGTGACAATTTTCATGCTTAAACACGGTTTACTGCAGACACGCACACAGATGACAGCACAGATCACAAAAGCCGTCACAAAATTCTCTTATCCCTTTAATTTGGATATTATCTGTTGGCAAGTTGCTCAACTTTTGAATGTCAAGAGCAACTATTGATCCCAAGTGTTCTTTCTGGGATTGATTCAAGAGAGTGGGAATTTTTCTGAGGAGTGAGCATAAATATAGCTTGCTGATGAGAAAATAAGAGTACGAGAATGTTTTTGGGTTTTTTTTCTGCAGAAATTGTGCCTTGTGACCATCATGTGGTCAGGGCCGGGGGCGGCTATAAAAGCCACAAAGCTACAAAATGAATGCAAAAAAAGAAACTCAAAGGATAATGTTTTTAATTTATAAGTTCAAAGAAATTAGGAGTAAACTCCATAAAACAATGGCGTATAGTCAACAGTTTTCTGTCACAAGAGGTTGCTGTGTAGACAGCATGGTGTTTATATAATACGCCAGCAGGGTTAATGTAAGCCTTGTTCAAATAATAAAATAATCAACTGCCTGACCAATGCTGAAGAAAAAAACACAAAGAATTGTATGCTGAAATTTATCCTTTTATCTGCCAAAAAATAAATAAAGTACCACAAAAATAGATTTTATTACTTATATTTGAATTTATAGCAGTTTGGGACCAGTATGTTTTCCCAGTACAGGTTTGTTGCTCTTGATGGCGGCGGGACATTTTTCTTACAGCGCTGTAAATCAGAAGAATTATTAGACTGTGTGTGCGATCCGGGCAGCTGTGGCGGTCTGAAGAATTTAATAATGTTGCCCTCTCATAATGCTTTATCACTCTATCACACTATTATATGCCATGCTCAACCCATGGGAGCAGCAAGCTATATTTAAGATGGAAAAGGCTTATAATATTGTTTTTATGAATACAGTTTTACATTAAATACTTAATAAATGTCTTCTAATAGTCACAGCTATTGATTTGTTGATAGCTGTGGCGCATTCAGCACATTGTTGAACCAATTCTCAGATAATATTGGAAAGAATAAAAATTAGTATACAAACCTGTGAAAAAAAACTTGAACTGTGTTTTGTCACACTTCTATTTTTCTAGATTATCAGTTTTTAACATCCGTGAAACCAAAGTGGATTTTCTAAAGGATGACTTTATTTATTCAAGGGAAATGCTCAGAATCAGCTTGGCCCTATGTGAAAAAGTATCTGCTCCCTAAATCTAATAACTGACAGTAATGAGTCTTTAAACTGTGGGAGTTCTCTCCCTGTCTTTGCAGAACTATTTTTAATTAAATAACTAAATCACACTGGAGAGTTTTTGAGCATAGGTGGCCTATTTGAGGACATTAAATAGGATTTTAATTGGATTTGAATCCAGACTTTTACTAGGCCACCCCAAAGCCTTGTCTCTGTTTTTCGACACACTCAGAGGTGAACCTGCCAGTGTGTTTTAGATCACTGTCATGGCACATGAGCCAAGTCTCCTTGAGCTCAAGTCAAGGGCAGATAGCTGGATTTTCTCCTTCAAGATTTTATTAAGTATGGGGCAAAATTTATGGCTCCATCTATTATGGTAAGTTGTTTAGATCCTGAAGCAGCAACTCAGGATTAGACTGTTGTTCTGCCGCCACCAATTATATTTGCACATTGGGCCAGTCTGGTTTAGATAACTTATTCCCATAATTAGTAAAATAATGATATAAAAAATACTTTTTATATTTTATCTTATCCTAAAATTTGTTTAATGATCTGAAATATCTAAGTGTGACTGAAAAGATAAAACAGAGGAAAAGTGAAAGAAGATTCCCCTGCTACTCTTTATGTAAAAAATATCATTTAAAATACATAAACTTTGGACTTGTTAGATATAAAAAATACAAATTAAAGGTTTGTTGATGAAGGTTAGAGTGTCACTCTCATGGATAGATGGATGTATGATTAACATTAAGACATCCAAACAGGAGAAGAATGGAATGTATTTCTAAAATCGCAGCGTCCAACCTACTGGCACCAAGAGAAGTTCTTGGCTTTGAAACAGTGCATACCTGGAATCCCTGGAAGCCCTGTGCAGGCCTCCTGGATGTTCCAGACATTTTTCGTTTTAGAAAACAGAGAAATGTGGGGATTTTTTAAAACGCCTTACTGCTGCAGCTTCACCTGCTTCTTTCCATTTTCCTCAGCAGCTCTTTTTCAGACTTTTTCTGGACAGCTTTCGCACTGCTTCATATTCCCCCTGCTTGCTTCTGTCCTCAGCTCAACTCTATCCTGTTCATTCACATCCCTTTCTGTGCTCTTTATCCCTCCCTCCTGCAAATTGTCTCCCCTATGTGCCCCCACCTGCTCTCTCGGTTTAAAACTTTCACGTGAATCGAACAGACGGCCCTTCAGGCTGCTGGATAAAAATTCCACATCTAGCTTTCTTATAAGCAGTTTAGTACCTCATCTCTTCCTATCTCTACTCCTATCTGCTGGCAAATCTCCCATGAATCCAGTCTTCTGCTTCTGACTCACAGAGACTGATCTTACCACTCTGCCCTCCTCTGTTCGTGTCACAGAAAGAGTGATGACGGCCGAGGCTCATCCTCCAGGCCTTTCAGCCTGAACTTGACTTGCTTTTCCCTCCACTGACCCCTGCAGTGTGAGCTTACTATCTGCTCCTGAACTATTTTTAAATTACGTCTTTGAAAATAAAATGAAAAGACTTAAGATCTGCCCTCTTGAACCAACTCCATGTCTGGGACCAATGCAGTCGATTTGATACTTTTCCAGATCAGTGACATCTGACTCTACACCATCTGTTCAACCTGAGAGAGTCTCTGTTCCCTCTCAAAACCATTTTTTGACCAGTTCAGAAAACTTCCCCTGGCAGTACCATACACAGTCAAGACAAGTAACTTTTACAGAATTCACATTAGATACATTTTCTAATTCTAATACTTTGATTAGTTTCAATTAGGCAATAAAGCAATAAGGTCTCTAACTTACTTCAAAATAAAAAAGTCTAAAAACACAGTAGAGTGCAAGCAGTTGTTCAAGAAAATGAATAGATACACATAATACAGTTTCTGTCCTTTTTTGGTAAAACATATACTTAGGCCTGTCACGATAGCAAATTTTGCTGAGCGATTAATTGTCTCAAAAATTATTGCGATAAACGATAATATTGTTTGAAGACCTTTTTACACTGATTTAATGGAAATGACATAATAATCCATGCGATTTCTTGCCAAAGATAGATACACTTTATTTTCAAAAGAACACTAAACACTGGAACTGATAAACAAAATAAACAAAACAACCAAAACGAAAATAAAATGGTCTCCATTAACAAAAAACGCACTTGAAAAAAACCAACTAAACAACATAAAGTAAAAGTGGAAATAAACACTGCATTCAACCCAAAGAGTGCAGATGATGAAGTCTGTATACTATGTTGCCCTTCAGTAATAATTAGATTTAAATAGAGAAGATGGGCACATTGACTACCTGATGCAATAGTTCACACTACATGATTTTTTGCTCCTATTTTTCCCCTTACAACAATCTTAGATCGTTGGTCTTTCTAAGATTGTGTTTGTGTTCCGGTAGATCGTCCTCCGATCTAAATCAGGGATTTTCCCCGACTGGGATCTTAACGCAGCCTGTTGAATGTGACAGGTAGCCAATCAGAAAGCGCAGATTCTCCTCCGCACTTTCTGAGGGGAAATTACGTCGGGGAATCCCAAACAGCTGACACGGCGCAACCCGAAGTCCAGCGGACATTGGAGATGATATGTGGAAACAACATTAATGTTAATTCAACATGCAAAGAATATAGAAATGACAAGAGGAGGAGTTGGAGCGAAATTGCTACCGCAGTTGATAAACCCGGTAACTTTTCAGCTGTTCTTCGTTAACGTGACGTAAATAGGTTATAATGATTTTCATTCAGTCAGGACTGACATTAGCCACATGCATTGCAGGTAGATTGTAGTAAAGCATTGATTAATGCCTGGTTTTAAAATTAGTTAACTTAACTTGTAGCCATTATTCTGTGCCCATTGTTGGACACCACACGGCAGGAACGAATCGGATCGAACCTGTCGGCTAATGTGTGGTCTGTCAGGTTTTGGAAATCGGCCGCCAGCTCTAAGATCGTGTTGTGTGCGCTGGGCTTTACACTAAGGAAATGAGGAAGGGAGGGTCAGTGGAGAGCACCGGAGTTGAACCTTTTTTTCATTCAGTCTCATTAACAGAAAGAGAAAAAGGCCGGAAGAGACGATAATGCCGATAATTAAAATGACGTCGATAGTTTTAATTTATCGTACGATTAATCGATTTATCGTTTATCGCGACAGGCCTACGTATACTTAAGCTGTTATGTTAAAATACATTTTAAAGGCAACATTTTTTGAAATGTTAATGTTGTTGCCTTGTTTTAGGGTTATTTTTTGAATTGAAAACGGTCATTGCTAAAGTTCAGAAAGCAGTATGGTTTGAGTTAAAAGAAAATATAATAAACATGAAAATATCCTTTAGTCAAATTCACAAATTGACGGAACTGGCCAAAAGTCACTCAATCACACTATTATGGATCTGTCCTACATTTAAAATTTAAAGCTGAGGGCATAAAAGTCTTAATACAGAGATATACAGTTAAAACATTCACTATAAAAGACACAACCATTTTTCCCTTACTTTCACATTAAAGGGACAGTAGTTTGTATTTTCCAGGCACATAGTGCCATTTTACAGCATAATCAAGTAACTATGTTAAAATCAACTGTTATATAAATTATGTTTCTTTATGTCAAATATGACTTAAAAGAAATTTGACTTAGTAAATTAACGCTTTAAAACTGTCTACTTAAAACTTTTCAGACGCTCAGGAAGTCATCACAACGTCACTCCCCTATTAATCTTTCAACAACATTTTTTTTCTGTCATTGCACTAAGAAGTAGCTTGTATAACAAACTCGGCAGGTGCACAGTTCCACCAGGTGTTTGCTAACTGCTGCTGGCTAGTCTGAAGGAGCTGAGTGGGGCAGGTGCTGCTCTGTGAGGTGGAAGCTGGGAAACTGCAGCTCCGATTCGCATGAAAGAATCAAGGCAACAATCCAGGTATGTTTTTGATAGAGGAATAAAAACATTTTACATAATACTGTGCCTTTAATTCAGTCTAAGGTTCTTTCTGTTATAGGTCAGGTAGGATAGTTAAATTATATCTGTTTCTTAAATGTTCAAAATAGTGAGAGATATATTTTGTTAATTTCTTGAAATATTGAAATTTACAGGAACTTACAGGCTTATGACTTCTATATGAGCGGTTGGAACAAATACAGGCTGCATTTCTCATTGTCTTTATATCCTCAGTGTTAGTCTCACAGGTTGCATCTAAATGCATTTCCACCTTTTGATATTGTAAGTAGATTTAAAAGTCATATGTAGAGCTTTTGCTGTTTTTGGCAGTAATAGACAGCAAAGTGCAAATGCTGCTCAAGCAATCTTCTCTGGAAAAAGAAAGCAAGAAGTATGCTTTCAGCTAGCACTCAACTTCTTGAGGAATGTTGATCTTTTGAAAACCAGAAGGTGCCACAAAGACACTTCTTGTGTTCAAGATTTTTTTAAGAAGTCCATGATCCACCATGAAGTGTTGTTAATATTCTACCTGAATATGTGATCACATTCTAAGTCGCTGAAATTAAAGCAACCCTGCAGAGTCTGGACAGTTTTTGCTCCTGGGCTTCAGGAGCATTGTGGGATACGAAACCACTTTAAAAACAAATCTTCATCTTAGCTCTGCTGTTGGAAAAGCATTCTGCTGTCAAGCATAACACGCCAACGAAGACCTCAGCCAAAAGGGTGAGTGATCTGGAGCGATAGTCTCCTGGAAGAAGATGAGAAGATGCTAAATGTCACACAGCGCTCACTACTGTCAGATTTTCATCATAAATAGAACTAAGGCATGCTTTCTACATTTTTTTCTTACTTTTTAGATTCTGAAGGAATCCAAAAAGATTCCTTCTAAAAGTGCCTGTTAGTAATTTCTAACAGCCACTCCTTGTCTTCCTCCACAAATACAACGTAACACAGAGGCGCTTTTCTTTTAACCACAAGTCTAGACGATGACACATTTAATCCACAATAAATTCAAACCCTAGCAACTATTTTTTTTACAACCATTGCCGTTGTCTATTGCATGATCATTTCTTGAAGATAAATATTTCAAATATCATTAAATACTTAAGACTAACATTCATAACCACCTAAGTCAAATATGGCAAATTGATTTTGAATGTGTTTCATCAGAAGAGAAGTTCTAACGTTGTATTTTACTATAGCTTGCAAACACACTTTAAAAAAATGCAATGTCCACACTTGTTCCACCACATTATTTTTTTTTAGGTAAACACTTACAAGGTCCCATGTCACCGTGGTTTCCTAAGACATACTCTGTACTGAATTGCAATACTTACCCTAAGTGCTGTTTGGGAACATGCAGTCTGTTTCCTTTTTCTTAATTTGGCCGTCTATAAGAGAAGTAATTTGTGTCTAGACTGTAGCAATTACTGTATCCCATAACACATTTTAGGTGCTTAGAGGTTGACAGAACGGCCTGCTGGGAATATTAGGCTGAGTAAGCAGACTTGCATTTGTGTACTGCCACTTTTTCGTGCTGCTTCAGTTGAAAAATATACTGAGAATAACTGACAGACAAAAACGAGCAGTGCACTTTTTCCAGAATATTTTCAAAGTTAGAACCCAAAGCAAATGATTATAAATGGTTTTCTTCTAATTCATAGTCATGATTAATGGGCATATAAGTATGCTTCTATAAGGAATCAAATCACAGGTCTGACCTTGTTATTCTGATGTAGTACCGACATTTATGATGTTAAGTTAAAAGTGACTGAGAAATAAACTTAAAATGAGCTGCAAAGAGCTGCAAGCAACACTTAAAATGTTTATTTGTAAAAACATGTGAAGATAATTTATTACTTGTTCTCTACTTCTCAATCGAGGATGACTGTGTTGATCAATCAAATAAAATCAGAGAAAAGTACATTGAAGTTTGCAGTTCTAACTTAAAATCTGAAGTTATGAGTTATCAAATCATTACAAGAGAGTATGAGTCCTTACTTAGCAATCTTAATTTCTACATATATAGAGAGTTACTTTGCTGATAATGGCTTGTCAGGATGATAATCTCAGATTTATCTTTATGAACCTTCCCTAATTTCACTTAAAACATGATTCCTTCCTCCTTAATATCCATTTGACACAATTTCTTCAATTACATAAGAAATATATGGATCCAGAAAGAAAATTCAACTCCAGTCCACAGGCTTTTAAACTCTTGGCCCTCTGCAATCTTGTCACAATTCGTTATCCTGACAGAAAACATCTTTAATATTTTACCACTGACCTCGTCTAAACAATCCTTTCAAATATGTAAGTAAAACTTTATTTATATCACACTTTTCAAGATAAAAATCTCAAAGTGCTTCAACAAACAGACAATAACAACTATGGTACACGATGCTCAGCTCTCACCTTGGGGTTTTCAATTGAAAGGTCTCCAGAGTTATTCTTCTTAATATCATCCTGTCAACAAAGATGGGGCTGACATGCACCCTACATTTTTCATAGTTTAAGAATGTTAAAAAAAAACATCCTTTTTTTTCATTTCACATATTTGTACAATTTTGTGCTGGTCTGTCACATAAAGACAGACCATCACACTTTAATCTGACATAATGTGAGAAGGTTTAAGAATTAAAAGTCTTGCAAGACTAGACTATTCTTCTTTGCCCAGCCCGACTCCAGTATGAGCCATATATTTAATTTATGAAAACTTGACTTCTATGTTCAGAAAATGTTCATGTCCAGCCTAAGGCCGTGTAAACATGAAGATACTATTTGATTTATTTATACAAGAGCTACTGAAAGATTAAATAGCTATGAAGTTCTTTTATCATGCAGTTTGAGCCCCTGTGATACATTTTTAGCTGCACATTGCAATGTATTAGTCTCTGACCTCTCATTAAAAAAATCACAGAAATATAAACATCTGGGGATGGACTGAGGTCACTGGTAGTTTGAATTTAAAAGTGTATTCCTTTCAACCACCATAACAAAAGTAATCAAACCACTGTCTGTAAGATTACTAGAGTATTTGGTTTGTGTATGTGAGGTTTGAGCATAATCAAATCACAGACAGGAGTTCTCATTATTAAAACTAGCATAGTAAGTTTTAATAATGAAGAACAAAATATGGAATATTTTACTCACAATGTTAGAAAAACATCGCAAAAACTTAAAACATCTTTAAGTTCTTTCTGAGCTTTTAGCAGCAGGTGTTATTGTTTTTCTGAAACTAAAAAAAATACCTGCAGGATGTTACGCTGAATTAATCAACTTAGGTGTTTTCTTTATATCTAAGTTTGCCGTGACTGAAACAAAAGGTCATGACCTTTGTTTCTGAAAACAACTCACAACAATGCACTTAAGTAAATATCACATTCGCCGAAATGGTGTGATGACTGGTAATCATATTGTAATATCAAAATATCAACAAAAAGTCTATGTCTGTTCTTTTCATTTGGTAATTTATTATAAATCTGATATAGCCTTGCTATTTTAGCTTACATATCGCATTTTAGCACATCTGCTGCAAAGACACAAATACAATGCTAGAATGCTAGAATGTTATTAGCAAAGTTAATAACATGGATCAGACATTTGCTGCAGGTCTTCCCATATTTTCTTCCTGCCTGTTTACTGTCCACCAGTATCAGAAAAACCTAAAAAGTAACAAAACAAACTTGCCCAGACCTCTTCAGTACAATCGTCTTCCTTCAGTGGGCTACATGATATGCAAGCGGTACAGATGACCTATGTGAATATTAAGAATCACCAAACCAAACATGCAGCATATCAAAATGGCAGCAAAAGACTGAGCTAAAAGCCTCCACAACACCTTTGCTTCCAAACTAAACACAACTCAAAACCAAAGTAATCACATGGATATGTAGTAAAACATTTTAAGCAGCGCATGTTCACTTTTCTACTTCTGCTAACGTCACCACTTTGAACAAACCCCTCAGGCAAGATATCATTTGAAAGCAGAGAGTCTCTTCTTTACAGAGATGCTTCCAGCTCTAAAAATAAACTTTGTACACCTCTGCAGTAATCTCATATGTAAGACCAAAGCGATTTGTTCAGCCCTCATTGTTATGAATATAGCAGGGGACCAAGGGGGATGACACTACAAGGAAAACAATAGAAAAATTTAACAAGGAGTGATCAAGAACAGGGAGGATAAATGCAGAGAGGAGTGATTACTAGAACAATTGTGAATCTGATTACATGAAAATGGAACAGCTGATGGGGGTATTAAATGAGGCATTGAGGGAGAGTGGCAGGACATGACAGAAACTGTGTGAACACTTTAAGGAAGCATATTAGATATAATCAAACAAGTTAAAAATAAAATGCTAATTGAAAAAAATTATATTTAAATTAATGACAAAACCAAAGTTCGGCATTTGTGACATCTGTAGGACTTTACGTTATGTTAGATATTATTAGGAAATTGTTTTTCTTTCATTCAACTCAAGTGCATAGATAAAGCAATATAAACCTGAATAGTCACAAAATGGCTCCCTCCTGTCAGTCTGTCTTAGAAGACTCCACTATTGTTTCCTTTCATTGTACCAGGTCTTCTGCACAATTTATTTTATCTTACAAATATGAGACACAGAAAGATGCTCAAAGGATACCCAAAAATTTTCCTTCAATACCATACGGACCAAACAATAGGACTTGTATGTGCTATCTTTGGTGTCCCACTACTGGAAAATGATCAGCTCTGTGATGTGCTTTTTGTGCCTCTTTTGCTTGGATTTGAAACTTTAACAAAGTAGAATAAAAAAACAAAAAACAAAACAAAAGCAAACCATTGGCAGCATATTTTACCATTAGCACTCACTGGAAGATTTTGCTTGGTTGGAAATCAGGATTAAATCCAACAAATTAATCCAAGCACTAATCCTCAAAGAGTATGGCCTCATTCCAGTGATTGATTCTCATTCAGCTGCATATTGATTGTCCCCATTTAGAGATTTTAAGCGGCCATTTGTAACAAGAACAGTCAGATAGCTCCCCAGTCTGAGTCTTCCTGTCCACATAGCTCTGGCTGATGTATTGTGGCATTTATTTTGTTTTTCTTCGGTGTTGCAGACCTTGGAAATATAAAAAAGCAACCTTTGGCTCTACTTGACTTGAAGCATTTGTTGTTTGTTTAAAATTACATCATATAGCAGGGTTTTTCTCAATTAAAATTTGATTTAGAAATAGCTTTAGTTTCACCCGATTTCTGCTTGAATTTTAGTAGATCTCAGTGAAGTTAAGTATTTCTGAAGTGATATTATATAAATTATATTAATATACTTCAGTTGTTTATTGTTGGTCATTTTGATGATCATGACTTTAAGCAAATGAGTCTAAGAAAAAAAATGCATATTACTTAAACCAATAAAAAAATATTTTTAATTCAGAAATCATCTTACAGCCGACACAAAGACTGCTACCCTGACTGCAGTCACTCCGTAGGAAAGGTAATCCACCAATTATTGAGGAAGCTGGTTGTTCATAAAGTGCTGTATCAGAAAATATTAAGGAAAGGTTGAGGATTTGCTTTAGGTTTGATGGAGAAGGGATGAGTACCTCCCAAAGACTGGACATGGGCACGCCTGGTTTAGAGTCAGAGTGGGTTTGTGGTACTGCAGAGACATCTAGTGGCTGTTTTATGCAACATCTACAAAATAAATTTACATGACAAAAATACAGTTTTATAAGTTCTGCTCACTGCTGTAAGCTTTATTAACATGAACAGAAAATACGAGTCTGTTTTGCTGCTTACTTTAATGTTGTTTTTATGTTATTCCATATATGTATTTCAACTGATTTTTAAGGTTAAATAAACAACTGCCTTGAAATAATCCAGGGTCTCCAACTGTCTCACAATTCACATGAATTATTGCTGACAAGGGTTGCTATTCCAGTTTTTGGCCCTACCTCATTCTCCCTAAGGGTAATTATTAACAAGCTGATAAGAAACACATTATTATTAGGAACAAAAACAGTTTGTGAAGCGGAGTGAAAATTAATTTAAGTGATTTTTGTTTGTCTAACAGTTTGAGATAAATTTAAGTCTTCTTTTGGCAAACATGTAGATTAAAAACAGTATTAACCAAAATATGAATGTTATTCAGTTATGTTATGCAATTCAATAAGTCAAATTTCACAAACATGACAAACTTCAAGAAAAAATCTTGACGTGGCTATTTTTGATTGAGAAATTGTGAGAATCTCACTACAAATGAAATACAATCCTGGAACAAGTAAAATAATGAAACATGAGTAATGACAGAAACCATGCAACTTTGTGTTAATTACGCTGCAAAAATGTTTAAAACATTTTAAGCATTTTTCAGTACATTATCTCTAAGGTTTTAGGAGATGGACAGTGAAAGTCTCAGTTCAATAAATTGTTAGATTTATTCTCCATCTCGGTTTGTCAAGATCAAAGTAATTATTTACTATACCTCCTTATAATTTCATTTGATATAAAGACAATTTATATTTAATCAAGGTCAGGTAATTTAACTGCTTTTGATTGGGCATTATAGCTGCAGCCAAGCTAGTTTCTAACAGAAAAAATTATACTTATCAATCAACAGATTAATTAAATTCATAGATAAAATTTTATACATTCAACAACACAGAGAGCTTTACAAGTGTAACACAAAAGAACAAGCATGCAAACAGGAATCAATAACAAAACAGACAAAAAAAAGAAATAGAATAATAACCATAAGTCAACTAGAATAAAAGGTCATAGAAAATCTGAGCAAATCGAATCTGAGTTGTGAATGACAAAACAGTAACAGAATAAATCTGAAATTACATACAACAATAGAAAATTGTTAACCACGAGGCACATAAAAATAAAAAATAAAATTAAAAAAATGTCTCAGTGGTGGATCACCTCATACAGAGGCTATCGTTTCTCTGCACTGCTTCCTGTCAAGCTACTTGTAAATAAAGGCTACAAATGCTACCAACTCTTTAAAAAAAAGTTCTGTAATATTTAAGGCACCCGAAACAATATGAAAATATAATTATTCAAGGACAGACAAACAGAGTTAAAATTTTATAGAGAGTTAGACTAAAACAAAAACTTGAATTCCTGAGCTGCAAAAACTCAATCAATAAAAAAGAAGAAAACATGCTTCAAAGCTTTGGTTTCTAGTTGGCTTTCAGAAACATCAACGCTCTAAGCTGCCCTCAGGTGCTCAGACAGACTACTACAAAGGAGAGAGTCGTAATTAATTAATGATGCCTCCGCATCTGTTTTAGTTTTCACCACATGTACGAACAGATTACTTTTCTCTGAAGACCTCAGAAGTCCAGACAGATTGTAAAGTAATCAGATCAATAGTTTGTATTAAAACTAGCAACAAAAAAAAAATCTATTTAAAGAGTACAAGTAGTCAGTGAAGCAACTTCATAGTCAGAGTAATATGAAATTTCTTACTTGCCCCTGTCAACATTCTTGCAGTTGAATTTTGCAGGATCTATAGTGGAGCAATTGATTTTCATAGAAAGACCAGAAAGTGGAGCATTATGCAAATCTGTTTAATCGATTAATCTGTTTGATAAATAACAATAAAAAAACATTAAAAGTTATTAACTTGTTATGAATTTAATCTAAAAGCCCAACTAAATACATAGAATATGTCATGTTTTATGTATTTTCCTTATATTTATATTAAAACTGCACCAAACAAACTTATGAAAGACTCAACAGCAAAAAGATGAAAAACTGGAGCTTCACTTTTAGGTGACATTCATTGTTTGTGCAGAACAGAATACACACATAAACCCATTATCAATTATCCCTCCCTCTTTGTGTCACACACACAAACACAAAAGATATAAAGGTAAGTGTTGTGCACGTGTTGCAGTCACTGAGGACAGACTCCAGTAGCTCTCCTTTATTGCACACCCACGCTGAGCAAAATGTCTTGGGATTATTTTGGATTTTCCCGCATCATAAGAAACACGGAAAATCAATCACCTGCATCGGCTCTCAATAATGCAGCAGACATCTCCGTTATTGTTGCTTACTTTGTGGTTGTCCTGGCTGTGGGAGTATGGGTGAGTTTTATAAAGTATTCATGCCTGGGTTTTTGTTATAATTTTATGTGGCTTTTCTACAATTTTATTTAAGTTCAAAGAAACCTTTAGAGTTATTCTTGTCTACACCTTAACTACATTAATGAGTGTTACATATCAGACTTACTTTATCTATCTTAGAGAGATTAGTATAACAAATCTCTCTAAGCAGTGGACAGATGTTTTGTAAACTCAGAATCTAACTTAGCATCCTGATACAGTAAAAGTGTTTGTCAGATCAGAGAATTTTTACATGCTTTCATCTGGAGGCAAAGAACTTGAGATACGTAGAGTTTTGTGAAGCCATTTGATTTTAACTAGAGCTTAGGCATCTCTTGCTCAGATTTATGGATTGCCTAAGATATACTGCTTTCTTGCTGCAGGCTATGGTGCGTACCAATCGATCCACTGTGGGTGGCTTCTTCCTTGCAGGGAGGAGTATGGTGTGGTGGCCGGTGGGTATCTTAACACATGATAAGATTAAAATTAGATCTGTACAGACAAAGTGCTTTTTTTATTATGCCTACCAATGGTATAGTTAGTTAGTATCTGATCCTTACTGGGTTGTTTATTTAGTAATCTGCAGCCTGAGATGAACAGAACAACACCCTAAACCACTCTGTTTACTCTTACTGGATAAAATCCCAGTCAGATTATTTTACATAGTCAGGAAACTAAAGGAATCCATGTTCTTGTAAAGTTAAGGCTAATACAAAATAGGAATATGTTCTCGTTGGCAATATTCAGTCTGTGGTTTCACTGTTTGGTAAAAACAGATATGATGCAAAATTAGCTTTTTAACAGGTAAATATGAATGTAAATGTTGATATATATTTTTTTCCAAACTCAGTAAAGGGAAATGATGAACCCTACTTTTTCTTTTTCTGTGTAAACAGCATGAACTTTACTGAAGAATAATAATTTTCTTTGTCAATCAGATTGCAACATTCTCATAAATCAGTTTATATATATCAGCTTTTAAAGGTACTATATGTTGTCAGGCAACCAGGCTGTATGGGCAGTTGCACAGGGAGGTAGGAGAAAGAGAGGCCTTCAAGCACAAGATAATAAAGTATAACCTACCAATCAGTTTTGCCTAAAAATTTTGTCATGCAGTTAATTGATAAATGCCACCGCCTTGTGTTGGTTCAGAATATTGGGATTAGATTATGTTCTTTCCAGTGGGACTTTGTATCATGCTCCAAAATCTTGCATTTTAGTTGTTAGTGAACCAGCAGAATGAGTCTCTTACCCAAGAGTCATTCATGCAGAAACCACTACTGCATACACTTGTCGGATTTCCAACACAGATTTTAAAATGGATTTAATGTTTCCACCGTTCCCAAAGAAAGGTTTTTACTCTCTTTACTCAGTGGTAAGAAGGATGATTATCCTGAAAACTTACTACATCATCATCAAACCTACTTTTAACTGTTGCAATGAGAAAAGTGCTTTTAAAATCTGTTCTTCTGCTTCTATTCTCACCTAACTGTAAGAATTAGATCTTTGTTACGATTCATAAAGTCAGTACAGAAAACTATTTGAGTTCTACTACTGTGCACATTGATAACAATAAGATGCAGCATGCTGCAATATCTAATTCTAAAAATGTAATTTATTTTTGTGTTGTGTGCATTAAAAATAAATGTTTGTCTATTTAGTTATTGTTAGTTCCTTTTATAGATGTATAATACATTGTTCTCTCCAATTTATCTCACACTTCCTCTTCAGTACATTGTTTCTCAATGTATTTTTTCTTTGATGTTCTCCACAGATCGGGGCCTCACTCTTTGCAAGCAACATTGGCAGCGTCCACTTTGTAGGGATTGCTGGTACTGCCGCTGCCGCTGGCATTGCCATTTGTGGATTTGAATGGAACGTGAGTAATCCTTCTTTGTCACTAACACAAGCACAGAAGTTCACCCTCAGTGGGGACCTTAAAGTTTACAGGTTTCGATTTATAAAAGTAAAGTAAAAAAAATCTTGTTCTAATTTATTCAATGTTTCTTCTATTTCTGTGTGTTGCAGGCTCTTGTTCTTATGGTCATTCTAGGATGGCTGTTTGTACCAATCTACATCAAAGCAGGGGTAAGCTATGAACACATTGTTTGGTAAGCCTTGATAATTATGGGTTAGAGCAACATTTGCCTTCATGATTTTTGTTTTGGCATAGATCAAAAAGGTTGTCTGAAGTATTCCTCCTTGATGTTGGTCTAAAGTGATATAGTTCCATCATGCAGTTTATGTGAATCTGAAACCAGCTTAACTTCATTTGAGCTGTGTAACATTTTGCACTATCCTGCTGGAAGTAGCCTTCAGAAGACGGTTATATTGTAGTCATAAAGGCCACAATGCTCAGATAAACTGTGGCATTTAAGGGGACCAATAGTCTACCAAGAAAATATCCTCCACAGCTAGTCCAATAGAAGTCATAAGGGACCCATACTATCTGAATGTTCATGTTGAATATCAAGATTAGTCAGACAAGGCAGCATTTTTCCAAAGTATTATTTTCATATTTTGGTGTCTGTGTGTAAAATGTAGTCTCAATATCTAGTAATTAACAGTCAGCAGTGGTGCTCAGGGTGTTCCAATGTTGTTGTAGCCCATGTGCTTCAAGAACTGACATTTTGTGTGTTCAAAGAACGTATTCTGGATACCTTGTTATATCTAGAATCTCTACATATATCTGTTGTATCTACAAGTTGGTTTTTGAGTTACTGTTGCATAGATGCATACCTAATACATTGGCACGTGAGTGTATTTTCTATTTACATTAAAAGTGCCATGATTACCAAACTTTGAGCCTTTAAGAAGCAAAGTATCATCACTATCTGTGTATCTAGGTGGTCACCATGCCCGAGTATCTGAAGAAGAGGTTTGGAGGACAGCGTATTCGTATTTATCTCTCCGTGCTCTCCCTCTTGCTGTACGCTTTCACTAAGATCTCTGTAAGTTTGTGTAGCTGTTGACTAAAACCTTCCTGTTTTCAACAATGAAATACAATCAAAGTCAAATGTTGTGTCTGTCTCCTCCCAGGCCGACATGTTCTCTGGTGCCATTTTCATCCAGCTGGCTCTTGGACTGAACATCTATGTTGCTGTTATCGCTCTACTGGCAATTACTGCGCTATACACCGTCACAGGTGCATCCTCAGGAAGAAATTCACTTTCTTTTTATGGATCATCATCTTTCTCATAAACTTAGCCAACAAAGAAGTCTTATCGAAGCAAAATTGCACATGAAGGAGGGGAAAGTCTTCCCAGGGCCACATGAACTGCAGAGATCTAAAAACAATCACATTAACCTAACTCCCTTGTCTTACCTGTCTAGTTTATGCTTATCTCTCTAAATGTGTCTGTGAGACATTAATAGACTACAGTAAGTACTAAATTGGTTCTCAGTTGCTGATTTGAACTACGTAATGCAACTGAATCTATCTTTTAAAAGACAAGCGGTTAAAGAACATCGCCATAAAAATAAAATCTCTCAAATAGTACTCTGAAAAACATTACAGGTTTCTAACGTCATGTTTTATCTCAGGTGGACTGGCTGCAGTGATGTACACAGACACCTTACAGACCATCATCATGCTTATTGGATCCTTCATTCTCATGGGTTTTGGTAATAAATACTAATCATTATTTAAAATTTTACTTTGTCCCCACATTTATTTTATTGTCATATTATTGAGAACCTGAAGTATAAACCTCAGTCTAACTTTCACACATCCTCAGCTTTCAACGAAGTGGGAGGCTATGAAAATATGATGGACAGGTACATGACTTCAGTTCCCTTAATCACCGGTAACATCAGCGCAGAGTGCTACCAGCCTCGGGAAGACGCCTTCCACCTTTTCAGGGATCCAATAAATGGAGACCTGCCCTGGCCTGCCCTGATATTTGGACTCACCGTTCAGACAATCTGGTACTGGTGCACTGATCAGGTTGGTAATGATCACCATTTGACTGTATGAAAGTTTTACTTCCTCTGACTCAGTAACTGGTTTTACTGCATACCACAAACTATAAAAGGCCATAAAATCTGAAAGTTCATTTGTTCACACTCTTTTTATCTTACCTTTTTAAGACAGAATTACTGAGCTGGTCAGAGGTTGCCAGCTGATAGTCAAGAAAATCCTCCACACATATTTTGCAAACTTGATTTGATAATGTAAAGTTGGCTTAACTTTGCATCCTATTTTTACTTTGAACTGATTGTAAAAGTTAAAGTGAGGGATTGTGATTTATAACCACCAATATGTTGGTCGGTCCCCTCATTCATTCATTGCAGAGCCACAATATATTACTTAAAATGGGTTTTGATATCTTATTTCAAAGGTATTTGAAATAAGATATGATGCTTTAGTTGCAGCACTAAGGACATTTATTGTAAATGCATTTGATGCTTGTAATCTTTTGCACTTACGACAAAAGCTGGATCTTTTTCTCTAGGTGATTGTCCAGCGTTGCCTCTCAGCCAAGAATCTCTCTCATGTTAAAGCAGGTTGCATTTTGTGTGGTTACCTGAAGCTGTTGCCCATGTTTCTCATGGTCTTTCCTGGGATGATAAGCAGGATCCTCTATCCAGGTCTGTGAGGTTTTGAAGTCTCTTAACTTGTTTGGAATAATGCAAACCTGCTGTCAGAAATGCCCTCTACAGGGTACACATACCTAACTAACGTCTCTTTAATTTTAACTTAATCCAGATGTGGTGGCATGTGTGGACCCAGAAGAATGTCAGAAATACTGTGGCTCTAGCGTGGCATGCACAAACATTGCTTATCCCAAATTGGTCATGGATCTTATGCCAAACGGTGAGCGGATTTAAATTTTAACTTTGTCTATTAATTTTATTTTTGCATGACCTACTAACTCTGTTGCAGGTCTGAGGGGTTTGATGCTGGCTGTGATGTTGGCCTCTTTGATGAGCTCCCTCACTTCAATATTTAACAGTGCTAGTACTCTCTTCACCATGGACATTTACACTAAGGTCCGTTCTCGTGCCAAAGAGAGGGAACTGATGATTGCTGGCAGGTAAAACTGTTTTAGTTTGTGTTTAATTTGAATACTGTTTGTATTTGTGACATCTATGATAACTGTGTGTTTGTTCTCAACTGTGCAGGGTGTTTATTGTGTTCCTCATTGGTGTGAGCATAGCTTGGATCCCAGTGGTGCAGTCAGCCCAGAGTGGTCAGCTCTTTGACTACATCCAATCAATCATCAGCTATCTAGCTCCACCTATTTCTGCTGTCTTCCTTCTCGCCATCTTTTGCAAGAGGGTCAATGAAGCTGTGAGTTTACTTCTGATTTAGAAAAGTTATTGTTCATAATAAATTTTGTCTTGGGAATTTTGAGACTTATTTGGAACCAGCTTACAATATTTTTGCTAAATCAGAGAACAAATGCTATTCTATGCCATTATGATAAATAGATGTGGAATAATCTAAACCAGGGGTCCCCAAATCCAGTCATCAAAGGCTACCATCCTGCAACTTTTAGATGCATCTCTGCTCCAAAATGTCTGAATTCCCTCACTTTCATTCAGCTCTGCAATAGGCTGGTAACAAGCAGTTTATTTAATCCAAGTGTGTTTGATATTCACAATACCTTTTAGCAGAATATTGAATGAAACAATATTCGATGCAAATAAAATCAACCAAATTTTATGGAAATTCACTGAGCAACTACAATTTATCATTCCCAAACAACAGCAATATTTATTTTTTCATGTCAAACCTCAAACAGAAGCTTGTATTATTTCTTGTCTTATTTCCCAAGTGTGATCCTCCTAACTTTATTTTTTCTCTATTTTTCTTGGAAGGGTGCCTTTTATGGACTCATCGTTGGTCTGATTGTAGGTCTGACCAGGATGATCACTGAGTTTGCCTATGGGACAGGGAACTGTGTTAGCCCTAGTGATTGTCCTGCTATCATATGCGGAGTGCACTACCTGTACTTTGGGCTCATCCTGTTTACTATCACCTGCATCGTTATAGTTGGAGTTTCTCTCATAACCAAACCCATCGACGATAAGCATGTAAGTGACCGAAGCAAGATAAAGCCGGTTTTGATCTATCGCTGATTGCTGACTTGAAAAATAACTCCCATAGCCATATTATTTAATGAAAAATTTACAATTTATTATAATTTTAGACATATACTGTCTAATTATAATTCAAGAAATTATATTTCCTTGAATATTTATATTGTTTTTGGAGTAATGTCTTGTCATAGGACTTGTCATCAATTTCGAGCAGCATCTTCACAATGTCTTTTGCTTTTGTTTTGTGGTTGATACTGATATCTTGGCTTATGTCACACAGATAACATATCTATCATTATTATTCAATCTGATCAAAAACAGGAGACAAATGGAGTATATAGTACAGACCAAAATTTTGGACACACCTTCTCATTGAATTCAATGAGAAAGTGTGTCCAAACGTTTGGTCTGTACTGTATGCAGTTATAAAATTTCTACATATAATGTATTTTATTTTTTTTTCAGTTGCATAGACTGTGTTGGAGTCTGAGGGACAGCACTGAGGAGAGAGTCGACCTCGAACAGGATGACTGGGTTAACGATGAGGAGGATGAAAAGAAAATGGAAGGTGATGATAAGTTAAATTTATGTATAAAATATTGTTGGTTTTTAAATCGCAGGGTTTTTAAGCTCTGGAAATAATGTCTTTCCTGAATTTTGTTTAGACATGTTTGAAAAATGTAAATAGTCTATTCCTTTATTTTTTTTCTTTTCTGATTTAAAACAACAAACAAACAAACAAAAAAAAACGTTTCAACCTTTATTCCAGAACCTGAGGAGGAATCAGGATTCTGCAAGAAAGCAGTAATGTGCTTCTGTGGATTGGAGAAGACAAAAGCACCAAAAATGACTGAAGAGGAGAAGGCAGAGATGAAGAGGAAGCTCACAGATACAACAGAAGAACCTCTCTGGAGGAACGTTGTTAATGCAAACGCCATCATTCTCCTGGCTGTGGCTGTGTTCTTTCATGGATACTTTGGTTAGACAAACTCAGCATTAAATACTACTAAATATAATATATTTTTTTAGTAACAGCAGTAAGCATGGTATAAAATATGACCAAAATATCAATTTGCCTGTAACTCTCTGATACAACCTAGGGTACTTTCAAATCTCTGAACTCTGTATATTTTAGCCTGCATTGTAAGGTGAGTACTGATGCCACACAAGACAAAATAGCATTTTTACTGTATTTGTCATCTTCAGTAAACCAGTGAATCAAGTTATATCATACACATAAAACTTGTTAAAAGGATATAGTTGTAATACTCAAACATTTGTTATAACATCCTTCCCGTTCCTGTTTGATGTGCTTGAAAGACCTGCAAGGAAGACTCTTGATCAGATGGTTGAATAATTTCAGTTGTCTACTTTTGACAAGTAATTATCTCTGGAGACAGAGCTTGTTTTTTATTTCAGAGAGTGACTTTGACAATCTAAGGTACCCAAATTCTGTTGTTCTTTCTGTCATAATTTGTACATGTGGGTCATAGATGAGGGCTCAAATGTAGGCTGACTGGTAAATCAAGAACTTTTTAGGCTCAGCCCTTTCTTTGGCATCACAGACCAGAGGAACATTTGAGTATGAACCAGGAGAGCACCTCAAGCAAGCTACATATCTTTAGATCATCGACCGCAAAGGGTTTGAAATTGTGTGTTTGAGGTTTCTTCACCTTAAAAATTCAGTCCACCTTGTCCAGTGTAAAACAACAGTCTTAGATTAAGAAAAGAGGCTGCCTAACACTCGACTGACAACCACTCCAGTCCACAATGAAGGCCATGGCTTGAAGACACCAACAGTCCCACATCATCTGCAAAAAGGATGTTGGGACGTTGGAAAGGAGACGTTGTCTGATGTTGTCCTTTCCAACATCATACAGTAAACTTTCACAGGAGACTGACAAGTGTTACCCCTCATTGCTTGGAACTTTTTTTCTTAAAAGAAATAGGACCAACCCAGTCTGGCGGTGTGTGTGTGTGTGTGTGGTCCTGATCTCCATAAGGCACATAGAGGCCAGCATAAAGTCTTTCTCAATTGCCTTCTCTATTTACATATTATATAAAATTATTGTAAATTTGTAGATATTCCCAGATGACTGCACATCTTAATGTGTGTTTTTGTTGTTGGTTTTGTTCAAAAGAGTTGGACTGTACTTGAGAAAAGCTCATAAATTATAATGAGCTCCAAGTTGGCTCCTGTTTATTTTCTTAAAAAGAGAGCATTTACACCGTTTTTGTTCAACATTGCACTGAGATTAAAATTTTGTTTAAAAAATGCACATGTACTCTTAATTGTCATTATTTTTAAAAAAGTGCTCAAGATGTTTATCAATGAATATATAAATGCTTTTTTATTGTCGAGAACGCTGAAGGTTATATATGATCGGATTATGTAACACTGGACGCTGCATGAAGGTTTAATAAAATACAAACAGCATAACACAAAAAAAAATCAGGAAAAAAACTGTAATATTTAACCAGTGAAGGACGAACAAAATGTGCTCAGGAAGTACCGCTGTGTGCTGCCTCAATAAATCCCAGCTGTTTTGTCGATTTATTTGTTCAAAGTCCATGAATGCAATCGCTTCTTTTGTATGCACTATGCATGTGTTTATGAAATAAAAATAATTCAGTTAGAAAGGGTTAGGAAATACTCAAAGCAATAAAACGCTTACTTTGCTTCCACCTAGTGCTCTGAAAAGTAAATTACTGTCCGTGGGGAACTTTAAATGGTTTAAATCTAATCATAAAAGGGCAAGATATATTTCCACTCACTTTAGAAAAATTAAACTTAAAGTATAAATTCAACACTTTGTATTTTTTCTCATTTTCATATTCACATAGTGATCTTGGTTCTATAACTTAATCTCTGATTAACTGAATGACACCAGTATCTGTACTATTAATAAATGTTTTATTATAGATGGAGAATTTTTTTAAAAACATTATATAATGTAAAAAGGAACTGTTACAACAATTATTATTTTAAAAAAAATTAATGTCAATATTTGATCATATACAGTTGAAACATAGACAATCCACAACTGCCTCAATGTGTACTTTTTCCAGGTATTTATCTACACCTAATCCTCTAGTAGCTACAAATTATTTTAATTGATCATATGATGGTTATCTGCTGTGCTGATGTGTGTTATGACAAATTATGAACATGTTAGAGGTTAAGAAAAAATATGTCATTTCCAGTTATCTCGAGATTTGCAGAAAACATTTGGAAGAAGCTAATAAATTCAAAAGAGAAATAAACGTGAGGTGTACAAACGTAAAAAAAAATCCATTTTTTATAGTCAAGTTTATATTTATTTAGTTGCCTTTGACTCTTCTATTAATAACGTTATCTGAAACGTCATTGATTACAGTCTGTTTAGTCCAACTTATCTTTACTTTCTTTTATTTTATTATGCACCTACTACATACTCCTGTTTTATGTTTCTATCAGGTAAAACACTCCTAATTGTCTTATTTTTTGAAATATGCTACACAAATAAACTCACCTTAACTTGATTTTTATTTTATATGCCATGGATCTGCAACTCCACTCCTCAAGGGTTGGTGTTCTCCAACTTTCAGATGTGTCCCTGAATCACATGGCTGGATCACCTCCTCAATATGTACTAAATTTCTCCAGAATCATAACTTCAGTACTTCACTGAGGTTTGTTGTTGCACCAGTGTGACAAGGGTGTGGAAGAGTATGGTGGAAGCAAGAAAGCGTTATTTGTTTGCTGTTAGCACAGTTTAGGACAATGCCTGAGAAGTCTAACAGCATCAAGAACACACAAACGCGCAATGGGAGCCTTAAATAATCTCTGCTGTTGAGGACTAAACCATTATTACTTCACACGGGAATTTACCAATTTACAACTTTATTTACAATTTACAACTATATTTGTACATCTATACTATATACGACTTTTACTATATAAAAGTACATTCTACTAAATGAAAATATATGCTTTACCATTTACTATTTAGAAATATTTTACTCTTACGCCGACGCACCATGAAATGCTACAAAAACGTGCAAACAATATCAGTTTCATGTAAACCTCAATCTACCTCCATCCTGCATTTGGGCTTTCAACAATTACCAATTATGACAACAAAACGATGTATCATGGGCTTTCTTTTCATCTCAGTCGTCCATGTCGGTAAACAATCTATAATCTGCATTGCTGGTCGTATGATTTAGTCTCATATGTGGAAATTTTCCAGCATCTCCTGTCTGCATAAGATACGTGGATTAGAAGCTATAAAAGGACTTGCATTTCTTTTATTGCTCTCTGTCCCCGATCATCCCAGAAGCTAATTATTAACAGACAGCTAAAAATAGTTGTTTATCTAGAGCGTTAAATCCCATTATAATAGGGTGAAGGAAAGGTTAAAAGCTATTTGCCTATTTTACACTATTGTACCACAATCTTTTTAGACAATGTTCAGAGTAAAACACAACCAATAAACATGTTTTATATTGGTAAAAACTCAGGACTCAAGATGGCAAAGAAAAGTTAACCCTTCGACTTCCTTTGAGAAGAGATTGTAAAAAGCAAGGTGACTCAAGTTACTCCACTGTACTGCTCATCAGCAGTGTTTCCTTAAATAACAATCTATGGTGTTAAATGAAATTTTCAGTTATTGTAAAATATAAAATTTTTCTAAACTGTCTATAGATTGGAACCTCCCCTCTTTGCCAGCAACATCGGCAGCGTCCACTTTGTAGGCCTTGCCAGAACCGCAGCAGCTTCTGGGATAGCTATTGCTGGATTTGAATGGAATGTGAGTAATTGTTTAAGTGTGTTAGCATAAAAAATAAACTCATAGCCTGTGAGTTAATAGTAGATGTGGTTTGCAGAAGCTAAAATTAAAGCTGGAAACTTGTTTTGTGTGTTTCAGGCACTTATTCTTGTTGTAATTCTGGGATGGGTCTTTGTACCAATCTGCATCAAGGCAGGTGTAAAGAAGAAGACGGAGACCAGATCTCACTAACTATCAATTATTGAGCCTTGAAAAGGCAAAGTATCATTTTTATATTTGTCTAGGTGATTACCATGCCTGAATACCTGAAGAAGAGGTTCGGAGGAAAGAGCATTCGCATCTATCATTCTGTGCTCTCCCTCTTGTATGTCTTCACTCAGATCTCTGTAAGATTATGTGACTGCCTCAAAAAACCTTCAGTTTGAAGAAAAGGAAAAACTTCTTCACCTACCATTTTGTTTCTGTTTGTTTCAGGCCGATATTTTCTCTGGTGCCATTTTCATCCAGCAGGCTCTTGGGCTGAATATCTATGTTGTCGTTATTGCTCTACTGGCGATAACTGTCTGTCACAGGTCTGTCCTAAGGAGGATTTCCACTTCCTTCTCTGATATAAATGTTTCTGTCATAAAATAAGAATCAAATAGTTCTTATCTATGTAAATAACACCATAACAGTTTGTATTCCTTTCAAGGCTGTACGTAAGCCACAACATGTTCAGCAATCATGAATTCACAGCTGAATATACGTTTTGCAAGATAAGTGATAAAAGAACAGTTACATAAAAATACATCAGCTTGTTATCTTTATTGGGAATATTTGAATTTGAATCAGATTTCGTTTCCACTTTGTACCTCAGGTGGACTGGCTGCAGTGACACTTTACAGACCGTCATAATGCTCACTGGATCCTTTATTCTCATGGGTTTTGGTAATATAATGTTTTCTTTGTTCATCATTTCACTTGCAGCTCTTGGCTTTAGTACTACATTTCTGATAAAAAGTAAAAGTGCAAACTAGTTAAAATTTCAACACACCTTCAGCTTTCGCTGAAGTGGGGGGCTATGAAAGGTTCCAGGACCTCTACTGGACTGCAATCCCCTCAGTCACTGGAAACATCAGCGCAGAGTGCTATCAGCCTCGGTCAGACGCCTTCCATCTTTTCAGAGATCCAGTAACAGGAGACCTGCCTTGGCCTGGCATGGTGTTTGGACTCACCATCCAGGCCACCTGGTTCTGGTGCACTGATCAGGTTGCCAAGAAACATGATCATCTGCTTTGAGCATGGAGACCTTCCTTCACTAACTCAGTAACAGGTTTTACAACATAACAGAAACAATGAAAAGTCATAAACTCATTTAGTTGATTTTACATAACTGTGCTTTAAGCCTGCCAGTTTTTAAACTACTTTCATAAGAACCCTTTAAAGGATCATAATCATTGATCTGAAATGCAACTCCCTTGGAAATAATCTCCAATTTAATAATAGTAAAGTTGTCTGCATGCAAATTCTTCACTTAAAATTTTTTTTTTTCTTTTACTTTGATGGTTTTGTTCCTGGGAAAATGGGAAACTGCAGTTTGAGCTCATGCTTGGTATATTTGTTTATGCAAAATTCAATCTGACAAACATAAAAAAAACTCACAAAAACAGATGAAAAATCTGGTTTTATCCTTTTGGTACAAAAATATAGTAACCTCAGCAAAAGGTCACATTGAGGCTAGGTTACTTATTACTTATGGTTATTTAACGCACATGGTAAGCATGCTGTGAAGTGTGCATGTTGTGTAACACAAAAGACTTGAAATAGCCACATCGACCATGCTGCATTAATTAACAGAGCACATAATCAATGTAGTATTCCAACAAGGAATTTTAAAATTTTCATTTAGTCATATTTACCCAAATGAAACATTCAATAAAATTTCACTTTCAGGTCAGACTTTAAATCTATCACTCACAAATGTGCTGTAAGCCTTGCAGTCAGCTTAAAGTTTTCAGTGATTGAAGCTGACCCATTGCTAATAGACCTCTGATCCATCCTATCAAGCTGTTAGAGTCATAACTCCCATAAGATAAAAGTGCAAGACCTGATTGTCGGATAAGTGAGATGTAGTTGTATACAGGCACAGCAGGAAAACAGAGCACAAGTGTAAAAAGACATGCATGTAAGTGACAGCTATGAAGAGATCTGTTTTAGTTCTCAAAAATAGAAATTTAGGCTTCGTTCTATGATTATCACACATTTATTTCTAAATTGTCAATCATTTTTAGCATGTTGTGTTGTAGCTGCATAGATTGTGTTGGAGCTTGAGAAACAGTACAGAGGAGAGAGTGGAAATTGAAACAGATGACTGGATTAATAATGAGGAGAATTAAATGGAAGTAGAAGGTAATAAGCATATTATTACATATATATATATACAGTATATATATACAGTATATATATATATATATTTCAGTAACGGCAACTTCGTAGTGACATATTTACAGTACTTAAATTAGGAGGGTTTTTGAAGTTTTATTAAAAGTTTTAAAATAAAATCTTCCATGATTTGTAGAACCTAAGGAGGAATCTGACTTCTGTAAGAAAGCACTCATGTGTTTTTGCAGATTGGAGCAGAAGAAAGCTGTGAAACCAACTCCAGAGCTGGAAGCAGAGCTAAAGAAGAAGCTCAGTGATACAACAAAGGTCCTTTTTGGAAGAAGGTTGTCAACACAAACGCCGTCATTCTCCTTTGAGTTGCTGTGTTCTTACACGGATACTTCGGTTAGACAAATGGAGAATCAATTATTTCTGGATAACTTAATTTATGAATAAGTGACAAGGTGGAACATGTACATGACTGATCTTCAAAATGCCAGTAAACTTACAACTAAACGCATCTTCATAATAGGGTGCTCAGTATTTCTTTTTATGAAATATGATTATATATTTGGTTCTTCATACCAAGAAGGACAAAGCACAAAAGAAACAAAATAAAAACAAGCTAAATAAAAAATGTTTCGTAAAAGCTTGTATCCAGGAATAAATCAGTACCGTAAGCTTTAATGTAAAACCAAATTAACTAGTCAAAACGATGCATGAATCCTCTTACATTATATGTGCGTAGAAGGTTCTAAGTGAAATTTTCTCTTTGTGTCTTTTGTTGATGTCTTTTTTAAAGGAAAGTAGCACTGCGGAGTAAAACATCTCACAAATATAACGCTAAGTTGACTCTTTTTTATTGCAATTTAAAGAAAACGAATTTGTTTATTTTTTCAACTGAAGGTACAATATAATTTTGATAATTTCACATGCAATTATGTTGAGCTGCACTGATTAACTTGGCTTATCAGCAACTTAAATGGTTATAAATTTACTGGAAATCTATTTATGATGTGCCTCTTTCTTCTTTATCAGTGATTTCTCAGTGATGTGTTCAAAGGCCAGGAATACAATTTCTTCTTATACTTGCATTTTAATGCACGTGTTTGGTGTGGTTGTTTTTTTGTTGTTTTGTTTGGGGGGAGGGGGGTGAAAGGAGAGAAGGGGGGCTAATTTTCTTTAGACTGTTCTCCATGTTGGTGTTTATTAATTTGTAAAGAAAATGTCAAATAAACATGTTTTTTCTGCATTGTATACTTGGGATTTCTGGTTAAAAGTAATCACATTAAAGCAAAGCAATGTGTTAATTAAAAAACAATGATGAAAGCTGGACAGTTTTGGCATGGCCTAATCAAACTCCAAGTTTATAACCCACTGGAATACAGTGGCATATTAAAGATTTTTATGCTAAAAAATCCTCCAATTTGGCTGAATCAAAGGAATTTTACCAACAAGAGAGACACAAAATCAACCCAGAGCAGTACAAATTACCCACTGACCAATATAATTTTACTAGTTATGATGCACAAAGTGTTTCTTTTTTATTCTCATACCATTAGGAATTATGATAGTATATTTGCCCAAAATACCTGTAATAATTTTATATATAATCTGGTACATTTTTAACTTTGATACTTTTTTGTGATTAAGATGAAACTAGAATAGGAAAATAGATAAACATGGACTGGATGTGCTGACCATGTTTGCTGCAGAATGTACTGGAGGCTGAGTAGAAATTTGCAACGTACAAGGGATTAATATTTTTGTATTTATCTTTATTCTTCAAAGATATTGCTCAAGTCTATAATTTATGATTTTCTACAAGATTATGTTTAACCAAGGTATTCATACTTTGCAAACCAATGGATATCTTCTTGAGCTTGACCACCAGATGTCACTAGTTGACATTTTATCGCATCTTTTCAAAAGCTGTTATTTTAAAGTCCTCATCTGACCCCCAAATATCCACTAATTTGTCTAAAAATAACTCAAGAGTACTTTGAATAAGAAATTTATTTCTGCACACAAATATTGGCCTTTTATTATATAAAAAGACATATTATTTTAGGTCTAATATCACAAACAAGACAATGACTACAATAAAATAATGTTTAAAGCAATATTGAACTTAATTTCATGACAAATTTCTACATATTTTTTTTTTCACTTTTATGGTGAACGGCTGTGCTTTAAGGGCATATTTTACTAATACATTTGCATAATCTGAGATCTGCACACAAGTATAAGCTAATCAAGATGGTAAAGAAGAGATGGGGGTTAAAAGTAAGCCTTACTTCCTAGATAACATCCTCTGAACAACAGTAAATTTAGTATTTATCTCCTAAATTATAGGAGAGACATCCTGATATAACCAGGCAACCTTTAATCCTTATGTATATTTAGCATATTTTATCTCCAGCTTGATTCGTGTTGACCTACTAAGACAATTTTAAAGTTAAAGAAAATATCTATCCATAGTCTGCAACTATTTGGGCAAGATGCGAGCTAAATCAAAGCAGTCACACATTCATTTATAAGGGAAATAAGATTAACATACGTATTTTTGACAGTGGAAAGAACCCCGAGTGAACACGGGCATGGAACATGGAAGCTCAATTCAAAAACACCCTAGTCAGGATTCAAAGCCAGGACCTTCTTGCGTCAATGCACAGAGACAACAAAAGGTGCACCACCGAGCAGCCCTACGGTCTCAACTAAGATCTGGCAACGAATTATGTTTCACACTTGTCTTGTTTTGTTAATGAGATAGGCTATAGCTAATATTTATGAGAGTTCCACATTCCAGAGTTTGCATAAATAACCAGCAATCACAATGACAAGTTGAGTTAGGCCTTTAAGGGAATACAAAGGACAAACACAAAATCATGCTCAAGTTCTTTATTTGTTTAAAAACCAAATCATTTTCTTGGCTGAGAATAAGATGAGAGAGACAAAACCTTTGGCTCATTCCTTTATTTCTGGGTTCTTCAGGGAACTCTGACCATCCCTACACCTGAAACATGTTACACTGAATTATTTACTGCATGCAGTCCCTCTACGTCTGAGGCCACAGTCACTAAAACCTCTCATAAGAGCTAATCTGAGCAAAGCACCCAAAAATTGAACCATGACTTGGACCAATTTGTAATTTTGAAATGTAAACAAAAACATATATATCATTATGACAAGAGTTCTGAAATGGTCCCAGAACTTTAAGATAGTACTTTGCTGGTAGACATGGTACTTCATCGTATTTGTTGCACACTCGAACAAAAGTGATGTCGAGACAAGCGGTGGTTGTAAATTTCCTTTACTTTCCTTTTACTATGAAAATACAAACAACATTCATAAATCCGACGTGCGTCACACTATGGCTGCTATGTTCTGCTGAGCTTCTTCAACACAGAGATTTAGGACCCAAGGCTGCCCTAAGCGCCTGTTCAAAACTGATGCCTTTCTAAACTCATTTCACTCTCAGCCAGAATAGTTACCAACATATATATATATATGAATATTCAGCTTAACATGGACAATGAAACACATTGCTTTTTAATAACAAAACAAAATATTAATAGGAAAGAGAATAGAATCATATTTTAATGGAAGGGGTCGGAGGGGGGGTTCTTGATCTAAAGTCCCCAGCAACTGGTCCCCCACATATTACAACAAATATTCTGGTAATTTATTGAGATTTTATGTGATGGACCAACACAAAGTTATGTATAACTCTAAAAGTGTAAGGAAAAACATATTTGGATCAGAAAAATCTGAAAAATGTGGCATGCATATTTATTCAGTTCTTCTCGCAAAATTAAAATCCAGCACAATCTTACAAAGTCAACAGTGAAGTATTTGAGTCAGTTAATAAATCTGGAGTAATTATTTACTGTTATTAGAAAATATTGCTAAAAAGTTAGACAAGAACCTGAAAAGCAGCTTGAAATGCACTTTAGTTGATGATTAAATACATCAAGAATAACAGACGAAGTTGATAAGATTGTTCTGATATAACCTTTGATTTTTAAAAATTAATTTAATGAAACAATAAAATAGCTTCAGAGAAAGAGGGAGCAAAAAAAGTTTTATAAGAAAGGATGCCTACAAGAAGCAAGGGATTTAAATGCTTTTGTCATGAGTTGCATAAACACTTCACTTTATATGTCAAGGCTTTGAGACAGTCCCATAGAATTGGTTTACATGTCTTATTGTCTTTAGCATTGTCTATAAAAAGATGAGGATCATAATGGCCATTTAAGGACCATAATGTCTGTTTATGAGAATCTGCTTTTTTAAACTGAAAATTTTCAAATTGTAATTATTTACAGATTGAGCAAATAAAAGGGTGATATTCAATTTATTCTCATTATACAAAATCAAACAAATATTTTAATTGCTGTTTTACTTTAATTAAAAGTATTAAAAGTCTCAATACTTTTAATTAAAATAAAACAGCAATATAAATGTAATATTTAGCATCTCATTATGCTAAATATTACTGGCTGGAAGGGTTTTTCTCTTTCTTTTTGTATCTTAGCTATCTCGTCTTTTCCACGAGCTAATTATTAACACACAGATAAAATTAAATGATTATCAAGAACAGTTAATGTTCATACGATGGGTTGAAGGTGATACAAGGTGCTATTTGTTTGTGATATACTTCCAAAGTAAAATCCACAATCTTTTTTGGCAGAGCCGAGAGGTATCAGGGAGTAGGCCTGTCACCATAACAAATTTTGCTGAACGATTAATTGTCTCAAAAAATTATTGCGATAAACAACAATATTTTTTGAAGCCCTTTTTACACTGATTTAATGGAAATGATGTAATAATGCATGTGATTTCTTGCCAAAGATAGATACACTTTATTTTCAAAAGAACACTTAGCACTGGGGCTGATAAATAAAATAAACAAAACAACCAAAAACAAAAATAAAATGGATTCTCAGTCTCCATTAACAAAAAATGCACTTGGAAAAAAAACTAAATAACATAAACCCAAAGTGGAAATAAATACTGCATTCAACCAAGAGAGTGCAGATGATGAAGTCTGTATACTATATTGCCCTTGGGCACATCGACTACCTGATGCAATAGTTCACACTACGGTTTTTTTGCCCCTATTTTTCCCTTACGATTTTGTAACCGATCCTCCTGTAGTGTTTGGTGTGTTACGGAAGATCAGGATGCTCAATACGTGGATCGCGGGAAGGTTTTGAGTTGATCTCGGCAGTAGGTGACAAACTGATGAGACCAGCACTTCCTCTACTGACGCGCTTCTCAAAATATTCACTAAGATCCTAAACCTTTGTAGCTTCATTAAAGAAATTTTTTTTTTAAATCAACAAAACCTGTTAAAATTTATATTCTCAGTAATTATTGTTTCAACAAGGTGTTGCGCAATTCAGTGCGTTTCAGTTCCATTAACAAAAAAAAAACAAGGCAACTCAAAGACCGACTGACTAGCAGAGCAGGAGTTTACATTAGCTAATCAACCAATAATGAGAAATAAATATCAAGCCTGGAAACTTGACATCGTAATGGACTGAATGTTACGTTTTTGACGTCGCTGCTCCGTTGCGGGGCGCAGGTGGTTGCCACGGCAACAGGTATGCTTAACGACAAAGAGAGAGAGAGAGAGAGAGAGTAAAACGGTAGGAGAATCTCACAGAGGAAGAAATATACAGCATTAGGTTTTCTATCACTTTATTATTTCTGCTATAACTGATGTATATTCGCATATAAAATAAGTCAATAGAGTTTAATTTACAATTTTTATGTCTTTGTGTCATGAGGTAGATCTCAGCCGGCTGGTGAGAGAAAAAGTAGATCTTTGTCTCAAAAGGTTTGAGCACCCCTGCAGTAGATCGTCGTTGCCGCTCCGATCTAAATCAGGGTTTTTTCCCGACTGGGAGCCCATTGAATGTGACAGGGAGCCAATCAGAAAGCGCGGATTCTCCTCAATGTTTTCTGAGGGGAAATTACGGAGGGGAATCCCAAACAGCTGACACGGCGCAACCCGAAGTCCAGCAGATATTGATATGTGGAAACAACATTAATGTTTATTCAACATTTTGTGCAAAGAATATAGAAATGACAAGGAGAGCAGTTGGAGCGAAATTGCTATAAACCCTGTAACTTTTCAGCTGTTCTTCCTTAAGGTGACATAAATAGGTTATAATGATTTTTATTCAGTCAGGACTGACACTAGCCACATGCAAAACAGGTAGATTGTAGTAAAGCATTGACTAATGCCTTGTTTTAAAATTAGTTCACTGAACTTGTAGCTATTATTTTGTTCCCATTGTTGGACACCACATGGCAGGAACGAACCGATCGAACAGTTATACCAAGGATTTCTGTCGGCTAATGTGTGGTCTGTCAGGTTTTGAAAATGGGCCGACATTCGACAACTCTAAAATCCTGTTGTGTGCGCTGGGCATTTAACTAGGGAAACGAGGAAGGGAGAGTCAGTAGAGAGCACCGGAGTTAAGCCTTTTTTATCATTTAGTGTCATTAACAGAAAGAGAAAAAGACCGGAAGAGACAATAATGCCGATAATTAAAATGACGTCGATAGTTGTAATTTATCGTACGATTAATTGATTTATCGTTTATCCCGACAGGCCTATTGATGATTAACCTTATCTTTTCCAAAAGGTTTACACATTTTGCTGCATTACCATAATGTTTATAACAAAACAGCCTGAAAGTAAAGCTCTGTTTTCACATGCTGTACAACCCCTTTCCTTCCACCTTTCTCTCTTTCTCCACGTACACTATTAACCAGCCCTCTCCCCTCCCTCTTTCTGCCCCACACACAAACAGAAGATATAAAGCTAAGTGTTGATAGTGTGCTTCAGTCACAGTGGACTCATTGCTACAGCTTTCCTATCCAACACTTCCACTCTGAGCAAAATGGCCTGGGAATATTTTGGATTCTCCCGCTCCTTAGAAAACCAAAGGAGTCAATCTCCCACCACCCGCATCAACAATGCAGCTGACATCTCTGTTATTGTCATCTACTTTCTGGTTGTCTTGGCTGTGGGAATTATTGTAAGTGTTGCAAACTGTCAACTTGTTGAAAGTCTGTTTACATGATTTATTTACAATTGTGTAGCTATGAGTTGTAAATTACTTAAGCAAACTGCTACAAAAATGTAATGCTTTTTTTGTTGCTGCTTTAGGTAAAACAAACAGATTAAACAATTTTTTTGCACAATAATGGATCATAAAGGAGTGTCATGGCTAACCTGTATACCACTCCTGGTGTTCTGTGCTGCTCAGTGTATAGAACACTAACTTAGAGCTAAAATATATAAGCTTGTTTTGCAAAAGTTTATGTATTTCCTTGTCCTGTTGCAGGCTATGGTCCGCACCAATCGATCCACTGTGGGTGGCTATTTCCTCGCAGGGAGGAGTATGGTGTGGTGGCCAGTGGGTATCTGACAACAAATGAGAAACATGTTTTGTTCTTTTGCTATTTTTTTTTTGTTTTGTTATTTTGCTACTTCTCAGCCTTGAGAACTATTACAGTTGTGATGAAAAATAGGTATGATTAAAAAGAAGTTCACTCTTCTTACCAGGGGTGACATGTTGGTCACATACACGTTAGATTGGATTGAATGGAAAAGAAGCAGCAAAAATCCAATTTTTTGTTTTTGTTCAAAATAGGCTGGAAACTTTTGAAATGAAGCTGAATCTGTAGCTTCACAGGCCCCAGCATGGCAAATATGAATTGAGGCCTTTAATAGAAGAATTAGTCAGAAGAAATAATGAAAAAAGAAAGATATAAAAAAACAAAAAACAACTACTGAAGCTTGGCTTGTTAGGATGGGCTTGCAGGAGAATGCTGAACACTGAAAAACCAGGTTTGCAAAGTGGTAACAAGAGTGGAACCATGAGACTTTTGTAAAAACTAACAGATGAGACCAAAGACATCAGAAAAAAGAATACATTCCTGTAAACATGACCAAATTAAACAACGCTGTAAATGAGGTGGTTTAGTCGATCTTGTCTACTCCCGAGTTAACTTTTAACCTCATAAGAAAGACAATGATCTCCCATCTATAAAACATAATGAGGTGAAGTTTTTTATTGTCACAGTTTAGAGGAGTTGAATATTGCAACATAATCAAAAAGTTAATTGTATTCAATAATCAAATTAAAAAACTTACTGCATACTATGTATATATGTTAGTGAATAGGGTTCATTATGATGATTTTAGCAATGATAAATGAACTACCCATGCCTCCCACAAAATAAGAAAGAAATAACACCAATAAGAAATGGTTTGGCAAAGTTAAGGCCTACACAATCTTATGGAGGATTGCTGATTTGACAGATGTCTAGCACAATATCAGTCAGGGAAGTCACAAAAAGTTAATGCTAAAGAAGCTGAGTGTTTACAAAGGATTGTATCCAAACAGGTTAATAGAAAATTGACTAGAAGGAAAAAGTGACATAGAAAACAATTTTCCCACAACTGTAAAATCCACAACAACAGGACTGACAAGCAGAGCCTTTTCAATCTTTTTTATTCGGAGATTCATAAGATGTGGGCTGTGGTCAGAGTTAGAGTCTCAAGAGCCTCCACACACAGTCTCATCCAGGACATGAGCTACAACTTTTGCATTCCTTGCATTAAACCTGTCCTGAATGAGATGTCATATCATCTTTTCTGGGCCTTAAAGACAGAAAATGTTCCAAATGTGTTTATCAGCAGAGCAAATCATCTGGTATTTATTGATTGTTTTGGGACCCCTTTGTAAATTAAACAGATATTTCTTTTTTATAGATCGGAGCATCGCTCTTTGCCAGCAACATTGGCAGCGGCCACTTTGTAGGGATCGCTGGTACTGCTGCAGCTGCTGGAATTGCCATTGGTGGATTTGAGTGGAACGTGAGTATTTGTGGTCTGTTTTCCAAATAGGAAATTCAAGATCTCATGATGCAAAAAAATTGAAAATTAAAAATTCTTTTAATGTTTAATATTTTCTTGATTGTTTCAATGTTTTGCCATGTTTTGTTTGTTCCAGGCTCTTATTGTTGTCGTTATTCTGGGATGGCTCTTTGTGCCGATCTACATCAAAGCTGGGGTAAGGAGCATGTGTATTTTCTGTTGAAAAATGCACCCATTACAGTCATTGTGCCTTGATAACGCAAAATATCATCAAATTTGTCAAGGTGGTCACTATGCCTGAGTACCTGAAGAAGAGGTTCGGAGGACAGCGCATTCGTATTTATCTCTCTGTGCTCTCCCTCTTCCTCTACGTCTTCACAAAGATCTCTGTATGTTTTTTTTCTTTTTCTAATCTTTGAAACTTTCAACAACGCATTTAACAAATTAAAGTAAAAGATCCTTTCTGTCTCCTCCCAGGCCGACATGTTCTCTGGTGGCATTTTCATCCAGCAGGCTCTTGGACTGAACATCTACGTTGCTGTTATCGCTCTATTGGCGATTACTGCGCTGTACACCGTCACAGGTGCATCCTGAGGAAGAAATTCACTTCCTGTTTGGAGATCAACATTTTCCTCATAAACCTAGCCTACAAATAGTCTTATCTATGACACCCTGAGTGAGGGTAAAGTCTTCTCAAGGCTGAATGCACTGGGTAGATCAAAAAACACATGTAAAAAGAAAACTCCTCCTTTCCTGGCTTGTATATTTGTGGTGAGTTTGTGGTTAATTGCCCATGGACTACAATAAGACTCAAATAGCCCTCTAATAATTGCTGCTCTGCAATAATCCACACATACCTTCACATAACTTTTACAACACAAGCGGGAAAGGAACACTTACATAAAAACAAGATAATCCTATTCTCTCTAGTGCACATGTTACTGTCTACGCTTCTGAATAAAAAATGTTACATATTGCTAACGCCATGTTTTATCTCAGGTGGACTGGCTGCAGTGATATATACAGACACCTTACAAACAATCATCATGGTTATTGGATCCTTCATTCTCATGGGTTTTGGTAATAAGCAATAATCCTTATTTATCATTTTATCTTGCACTATTGATTTGTTTTATTGTTTTATAGTCTAACCATCTCTTCCTGTCTACCCTCAGCTTTCAATGAAGTGGGGGGCTATGAAAATTTCGAGACACACTACATGACTGCAGTTCCCACAAACACCACTAACATCAGTGCAGAGTGCTACGAGCCTCGGAAAGACGCCTTCCATCTTTTTAGAGATCCAGTAAAAGGAGACCTGCCTTGGCCTGGCCTGGTGTTTGGACTCACCATCCAGGCCACCTGGTACTGGTGCACTGATCAGGTTGGTAAAAATACAATCAGTACATTTGACTGTGTGGATGCTTTACTTCCACTGACTCAGTAACTCAGTTTTACTGCATACCAGAAACAATCTAAGGCCATAAACTCATCCAGTTGATTTTTACATAACCGTATGCGCATTCACGCTCTTTTATCTCGCCTGTTTTGGACAGAATCACTGAGGCGGTCTAAGGTTGCCAGCTGATAGTGAAGAGCCATGTCATATAACAGCCCTTTGGAGTAAAAGAGTGATCTATGAGCTGAATTGCAATTACTTTACAAATATTTTGCTAACCTCCTGAGATTTCTTGGACCTGTAGTTGCCTAGACACAAATTCTTCAGTTCACAAATGAATACTGGCATCTTTTTTTTAACTTTAACACCAACAGTAAATGTAAAACAGAGCAAATTTGACCGATTTTCAGATGAGAGAAAGTACTTGTGTGTGTCTCTGTTGGTTAGCTGTTATTGAAATAATGTTAGTCATAGTGAATGATGTTTATGTTCTGTTGCTATGTAATGTGCACGACAAGCTATGCTAAATGTGTCTAAAGTGTAGGTAAATGGACATACTGTATGATCTAATCTAAAGACTGTCAACAGTCACGTCTGCCATGTTGTTTTTTTTTAACAAAAGATAAGAAATGTCCAGTGCATGTAATTGCATGTAATAGTCGTTACCCTAATATTACTATGAGTCATACTTCTACTTAGCTTTTGTTTTCCAACATTGCCATTTATTAATATATGGCTCAGTTAAAATGATTCATCTCAAAAGCCCCATTTGCCTTAAATTGAAATCACCAATATGTTTGTGCTTTATCTGCTCACATAAAGTTGCATGCACCGAAATAGTTATTCATTTTCAGGCACATCCACCACAACCATTTTCAATTTATTGAAATTACTTTAGAGATTTTCTGAGTGAGGAAATTTAAATGACATAAAGCAGCAACAGCTCTGCTAAGACATTCTAATATTTTTCTTGATACAGTAGAAGTATTAAGTATTTAACACCTCTATGTTCAATATTTTGTCCATCTTTTTGTGCAGGTGATTGTCCAGCGTTGTCTCTCAGCCAAGAATCTCTCTCATGTGAAAGCAGGTTGCATTTTGTGTGGTTACTTGAAGCTGCTGCCCATGTTTCTCATGGTTTTTCCTGGAATGATAAGCAGGATCTTGTATCCTGGTGCGTGTTTTGATGTTTCCAAGTTCTGTTGTCTTGAGGAAAAAATCTGTTGTAAAACAACAATAAAGTCTAAACAATTTCTTAAAACATTCAGATGTGGTGGCATGTGTGGTCCCAGAAGAATGTAATAAATACTGTGGAGCTAGCGTTGGATGCAGCAACATTGCCTATCCCAAACTGGTTGTGGATCTTATGCCAAATGGTGAGCGAATCAACATTGTCTTAAAATTTGAATCAACACATTTGTGTCTTTATGTCTTCTTTAACCTTTGTCTATCTCTCTTCAGGTCTGAGGGGTTTGATGCTGTCAGTGATGATGGCCTCTCTAATGAGCTCCCTCACTTCAATATTTAACAGTGCTAGTACTCTCTTCACCATGGACATTTACACTAAGGTCCGTCCTCGTGCCAAAGAAAGGGAACTGATGATTGCTGGCAGGTAAAACCGTTTTCGCTTGATTCTAATATGATTATTTTTTGTATGCTTGACTTTAGCCATGACTCTTTGTCTATTCTACCTTTCAGGGTGTTTATTGTAATCCTTATTGGAATAAGCATTGCCTGGATTCCTATAGTGCAGTCAGCCCAGAGTGGTCAGCTCTTTGACTACATCCAGTCAATCACCAGCTATCTCACTCCACCTGTGGCCGCTGTCTTCATGCTGGGCATGTTCTGTAAACGAGTTAATGAAACTGTGAGTTTCCTTTTAGTTTACAGTTGATCTTATAGTTGCATGAACTGAGGATATTACCACTTGATAGAAAAAGCACTTTATTGATCCCTTGAATTTAGTCATCTGGACAAAGAAGGCAGCCTCTTGAGACATGAAGAACAGTCAGTCACCATGACTGAGGTTGTTAAAAAGCTTCTTATTGGAAAGGCTCTGCACATCATGGACCTGCAATAGTTGAAATGCCTGTTTAATGCTGTGAGAAGAATTGTAGCTGTGGAGTAACAGAGCTGGATAGTGGTTCTAGTCTTTAAGAGAGAAAACCAATGAATCACTTTTTTAGCCTCCTCATAAAGAAAAAATAAGAAGATATGGTAGTTTTCGTTCCAAAGTGGCCATCAGGTAACAAACTATGGGTCCTATTGGGTTTGTTATTTACTCAGTTTTAAGGCTGTGGACCCACACCAGTCATCCAGAAGTGACTATTTCCTAACGAAACACAACACAAATATACTTTATTGATACTGTAATTTATAGCCACAAAAAAATCTCTGTTTTGTTATAAAGAAAAGGTATTTTTAGTTTCTGTCACATCAACCAAAGATGATGTAACGTTATTTGGGAGGGTTATGTTGAAGGAGGATTTTTGTTATCTTTTGACAGAATTAGATGTCTTACCTGTTTTAGCTTCTGTGTCAAGCCAAATTTATTGATGCAGCATACCATTACAGAGTTGTATTGATTTAAGCTAGACATCAGTAGGTGGATTATTGTTTTAATAGTGTGTCTTCTTTCCTTCTTTCTTTCTTCTTTTTACAGGGTGCCTTTTTCGGACTCACAATTGGCCTAGTAATAGGATTATCCAGGATGATCACAGAGTTTATCTATGGGACAGGGAGCTGTGTTAACCCGAGTGACTGTCCTACCATCATCTGTGGAGTGCACTACCTCTACTTTGGGATGATCCTGTTCCTTGTCTCTTGCATCCTCATACTTGGAATCTCCCTAATGACCAAGCCCATCGATGACAAGCATGTACGGGACAGCTTTGTGATAAGAGTAGCTTAATCTGTAACTTTCCAAATCAGTAATTGTTCACAGGAAGACTATCCACTGTGAACCTCAATCAGCAGAAAGGGAATATGAACTTCCTGCACAAACTCTTTTACATTTTTTCTGCTTATGATTACATTATATCCAAATTCTTGTTAAAGTAAAATAATAGAGTAAAATAAAATGTTAGTATGCAGTTTCTAGGTGAAGTTCAAGATGGTGAAGAAGTTAGCAGCTAAGAATACTGTTCTTTTAAGACTTTTTTGCTAATTTATAGAGTCTCCATGAACTTCAAGATTTTCTTTATTACACCAATCAAAAAACAAAATGCATTTGCAGAAGAATTCATGTTTATATCAATTGCAGCAATCTCCAGTTGCTAAAACGCACTTCACTTACTTTGTTGACTTTGTTCACTGAAGGCTGCAGCATGTAACTTTTATAAAAGTATGTTTTTTACATTTGTTAAAACTGTCACCATGTTGTGACAGTATAATATGAGACAGGCAATCTGTGAAAAAGATAACTTCCTCTTGTCATCTGCAGAAATTCACCTCTTCCAGTCAGAAACAACCAATCAGAGCTAAGAGGAGGATCTAAGCACCGTCAATCACCTCATGTACATGATGCTCAATGTGCAACAGCTTCCTGTTTTATGAAAACCATTTATCTGCCATCATCGATGGCCATGCTAACTAGCCTGAGCATTCATGCAGTCTTTGTTGTGGTGAACCAGCTGTAGTGCATCAGAGAGAAAGGGGGAGTGTGTTAGGGGTGGGTACACAAGGTGTTTGACAGCACCAAGACCCTCCTCTTGGCTCTAAGTTCCTTCTGACAAAGCAGAGTATTTGTTCTTTTTTCACATATCATGTGTCTCGTTCCATACTGTCACAACATGGTGATAGTTTTAACAAATATGTAAAAAAAAAAAAAACATCCAACTTCCCATTAAACATATCATGGATAAACATATTATCCAATATGTCTATCCTTGTGGGGTCAAGAGGGGTGCTGGGGCCTCACTCTAGCAGTCAACAGGCAAGAGTATAAATCCGACTGTTTTATAAAAATTACATCCTGCTGCTTTAAACCTATACAACATACATGATTTGTGCTGCAATAGTTGGACATTTTTATGAGCTCTGAAAAGTTTGTCTCACATAATATGTTGTGTTATTTTCCCAGCTGTACCGATTGTGCTGGAGTCTGAGGAACCGTACAGAGGAAAGAGTGGACATTGATCCGGATGACTGGATTGGGGATCATGATGACGACGACGACAGTAAAATGGATGTAGAAGGTATAGAGAACACGTACAGTTTACACTTCATAAGATTGAAGTTGCTTTAAAGATAGCTGTATGTTTTACATGACTTTATTTTAATACAAAAATCTCTTTGCCTTTATTCCAGAACCTAAGAAAAAGCCAAATTTCTTCAAGAAAATGTTAATGTCCTTCTGTGGCCTGGAGGAGAACAAAAAGGCACCAAAACTTACTCCAGAGGAGGAAGCAGAACTGAAGAAGCAGCTAACAGATACAACAGAGAAGCCTCTCTGGAGGAACATTGTCAATGCAAATGCCGTCATTCTCCTGTGTGTCGCTGTGTTCTTTCACGGATACTTTGGTTAGTCAAACCCCATAAACATTAAGTGGTCCTGGATACTGTATTTTGCATGGATTTAAATTATAACAAAACCATTAACGCTGATCCTGTGTGCTATCATTCTTCCTGTATTGGCCAACTGATCTCACAAAGGACACAGTGTATTTTTCTCAAAGCATCTTCCTTTTCAGTTTACTTTTTCCTGGTATTTGTAACCTGGAGTGAACCAGTAAATAATGTTGTAACATATTAACACATCAAACTTGTTAGGATGTCCAAATTCTCACATATTTATTCTGACTTCCATATCATCTTATCATATTTGTACATATTACCGTTATGACCTGGATGGTGTCTTTTTGTTGTGGTGCAAAGAGAGAAGCTCTCTAATTGAGAACAGCTTGTATAAGTACCTTCAAACTTTCTTCTTTTTATTTTCCCATGAAGTTAGAAAATGTATTTTTTGGCAAATGTTCATTGTGATACTGCACACATTAGGCGATAATTTGTTTTATCTGCAGTTCCCTGTCTTTTGTGACTGAAAATATAAACGCCTTTTATTTTCTTAAGTTTACAGATAATTGCTGTTTATATCACCAGCTGCTACATTAAGTCATTATGAAAGAGGGACAACGTGACAAAAACTATGTACCTGGAAGAAGTTAGTAATATTTAACCAGTAAAGGACAAACAAGATGGTTGTAAATTCCCTCAGAATGTATGTCTGCTACCTCATTCATCGACTTCAGCTGGGTTTTCTCATATTGTGTGCTCAAAGTCCACAAGTGCTGCCACTTCTAACATCCATACACATAACAGTGTGTGTTGTTTTAGGTGTTAATGAATAAAGCCATCTCAGGGAGAGAGAGTTAGGAATTATTAGAAAGTACTCAGACTCTCTTTGCTTCCACCTAGTGGTGTAAAATGATTTGTAAGTAAAAGAAAAATGTAAAATAGATTTTCACTGTTGTCTGTTTTGCATATTTAATTTTTTGCCTAACTGTCATACCACAAATGCTTTTAGTCACCAAAGAAATGTGCATGCCTACGTGACTATTTTTTAATTGCATATATGATGTATCATGTTTCTTAAAAATATATTTTACGGACGTGCCGTGGTGGCGTAGGGGATAGCTCGACCCATATGTGGAGGCCTTGAGTCCTCCACACGGCCGTCGCGGGTTCGACTCCCGGACCCGATGATATTTCATGTCTTCCCCCCTCTCCTGTTTCCTGTCAGCTTACTTTCATATAAGGGACACTGGAGTCCGCAAAAGGCCCCCTTGAGGGGTAAAAAATATATATATATCATTTACAGCATTATCTTGTTCTTTTTTAGCTAACTCTGTACATTTATTCAATGCAACCAGCATGCTGTTACCAAATGCTTTATTACCATTGCCTTGACAGTGGTCACGTTCTTCCATAAGATTTCCTCAGTCATCACCTCCTGATCCAGGAACTGTACATGACTGCATAACTGATAAGACTATCAATCAGATTGTGTTATCTAAGAATTAGCAAGTCAAAGGTCATTAATTAGTATTTATTAGACAGAACATTTTGTCTTTTACCAATAAATCAAATGGTAATTATCAGCTCAAAAGATTTTCCAAATATAACTAATGAGACTTAAAGAGACCAAGTTTACATTTTGATTTTGTTTAACCTCGGAGCTTCCTCCTCACAGATCACCCCTTCCCCACACAGCTCCACCAGACTAGCGGCAGCAGAAATCAGCAAACATTCAGTTTATGGTTATAAACAGCATAACAGAAAGACATTGCTAAGTCTGCATAATGATATGAAGGCAGCGTTAGAAAGAGCAGTAGCTTCTTCAAGAAACGGGCCAATTTCCAGGTGTCATATTATGAAGTCAAATTACTTCTAAGTAATGTTTAATAATTATAGCATTTTTATAGCAATTCAAGGTAACCTAGTTACCAATGAAATGGAAATGTGCGATGAAATGGAAATGTGCCTGGAAAATACATAATACTGTCCCTTTAAAATAATATTAAAAAACTCTCTCTACTCAGCACACAACATTTCTGAGCATGTACAGTTTATGTATATGTTCAGGCACATCAAGATAACAACACTATTATCAGCTGAGTAGATTTGAAGACAAAATTTTTGCTGTGCAAGAATAATTACTAATAAAAATACATTTCCTGCTGTTACACTCAACACTAGACTCCTAGACAGGATTAGCTTTAACCTTGGCTGCCATCTTGATTGTAGGCACCACAAAGCAACTATTTAGGTGTAACAGGTGTACACATATTTGTATCCGTCCAAAACATCTGGTACTGTGCTGTCAGTTTGATAGTTTTTTACAGAAACAAACTTCTTGGTTGAATAAAAATACTTCTAGACCTAATTCTTTCCGGCAGAAGAATTATGTTTTTGGCCCAATTTCATGTGGTAACAAAGCTGGTGAGAATGTGTCTTTACAGACATTTAAAAGAGTCCTGAAACAATGTGGGGTGGAAGTCCAGATTATCCCAAAAATAATATAGAAAGCCAGATTACACTTTACAAATGCACTCAGCAGTAATGTGCTTTTTACTGGACACATATTTTGTGGCCTGATGACACAAAATGTGATGTTATACTTCAGGTAGTACTTGTGCAACTCATGTAATTTAGGAAGTTAAAGCCTTGGATGAATTTGGTCTGTTAAATGCACAATGTTTAGGAATGTCCATCAGAAAGCCCTGACTACAGCAATTTATCCAAGCAGGGTCAGTATATCCTATAAATACAATGCACAGTAAATTTCTTCCTACAAAACATTTAATGATTAATCTTTGTGGGTAAGAAAAGTGTTAACTGTTGCCCCACACTGAGAAGAAATGCTGTATCTGATGTGATGCTGATAATAATAATAAGAAGAACAACCACATTACTAAAAACAGAAAAAATGTGATACTAAAGAAATTCTCACTAAAAATCATTTGAGAAACCTTCAGCATGCTACAGCAATGATGAGTGTGTGCTGTGTCCCTTCCCCCATAACATCTGAGCAACTTATAGAACCAATTCATTGTACTGACTGCTGAAACTCTGAACTGATGCTCAGTTTTCCAGTCGCTCATGACATTATGCAACGGATGTTCATATGTTTTAATTCTGGTTTGTTTTTGTTGCGCTTTGATCTCGGGATTATTTGTTCTGTCGGTGTCAAAGCTTCTTGAGCGGATACAAAACGTAACAAAATCCTCGTTATGCAATGTTGTGGCCATTTATGCTAAAGTTTTGTAGTTTATAATTTCTACCAATTTTGTTTTGTTCTTTGGGTAGTTAGAATATATTTAAGTTAATTTAGAATCAAAATTTGTAATTTTTATATTTGGAATTGTTGAGATTACGTTGTTGATTGTTAGATCCTCCCATTAATTTGAGTAATTAAGAACACACTGGGTGCTTGGTGGAGGTGGATTGTTTGGTAAATGTCTGGTGTGGACGGGAGGTTTTGTAAAATGATTTTTTGACCACTTGTTTGCACTTGTTTACACCTTTTTATACCTTCAAACATTAAATTGAGATTATTTTTCGTTCCGACTAAGTTACAAGACCTTTTTTGGTAATTATTTTATCTCTACATTTACAATAAATGAATCAATTCGGAAGTGTGTACAAATCCAAAACCACTTGTTACCACCCACAGCCTTTATTGGAATTTTTGGCTTTTTTGGAACGAAAGGCTGAGACATGCAACATCCCTGCATGTTTGGATCTGTGAGAAGAGCTTAGGGTGCTGGTTTGAGGTTTTTGAGAAATTTTGTTTCAGGCTTTAGGAAAGATAAATGCTGTCTGTGATGGAGATGCTGGGTCTGTTTTTCAATGTGTCCAGTCTGATACAAACCCCATTAGGTGGTAAGCTTATGTGTCTCCTATCTAAGCCTCACAAGCTCTCCGTGTGCCTGGCTGGTGCTGCTTTACCATATGCCAGCATATAAAGTATGATTCATTGCTTTTGGTTTCTTTTTGCTTCTCAGAAAGGGTTTGTGTGTGTGTATGCATTTGTGTGTTTAGATGGGGGTGGGGAGTACCATCCTGATTGGCTGAAGTATTTTCTCTGGCAACGAGTAAACGTGATCCCGCCTGCAGAGGCACTGCAGTGAGTGCTGCAGTGAGAAAAAGAGAGAGGCAGGCAGGAGGGGGCGGGCAGGCAGAATAAACTACATGAATAAGGACTGAGCCAGAAGCACAGAGGAGACAGAGCACTGTGTGTGTGTGTGTGGGGGTGTGTGTGTGTGGGGGTGTGTGTGGGTGTGCGTGCGTGCGTGCGCATGTATGCATGTGTGAGAACACTGCGCATGTGTGACTGAGCGGACTGTGCAGGAGAAAGAGCAGTAATGAACGCCAGCTGAGGGATGACAGCAGGGGAGAGGGAGAGAAGGAGAAGACAGAGGCTCACCTGAAGAGGAGAAGAAGGAGGCAGTGAAAAGAAAGGAGGACATACTGGGGCGACATTTGAGACATAGAAGAAGCTTGGGTCTCTGCACAGAATAAGATAAATGATGTGTGAGTAGAAGCAGACAAACTGGGATGGAGAAAAGGACACGGGAAGAAAGATTTCAGCTCCAACTCGAAGGAAAAAGACTGGAAGAGTGAAGGAGAACGAGACCAGAGAGCCGATGATGCTGAGCTTGATGAAAGCAGACTGATGTGTCCACCTTGCAACAGCTTCCTCCATCTTAACATTTCCTCCATGTTGTTGATGCTCTGAGAACAGAGATGGACAGGAGAGAGGAAGACAGCATCCTCACCCAGGCAACAAAGAAGGCAAAGCAGTTTGTCATCCAACACAAGCAGCTTGTTGAGGCAGCAAACGAATGGACTATGACAACCACGTAAAGCGGACAGGTGAGAATGAGACAAAGCTTTACATCTCTTTCAATGTGAAGATTTGTACAAACATGGGAAAGAAGGAGGCTTGTGTTTTGTTTTGGTTTGTCATTGCCATGTTTTGCTCAGATGTTTCATCATGTCGATCTGGGTCAAAGGCATTATGTTCACACGCTGATGTAAAAGTGAAGACAAACCAATCACGCCCACCGAGCCACAGCTTCTTACCGGCAGAGATGAAAAGCCTATCAGACGGAAACGATGACTTGAGGTAGCTCATGTGTGAGTTTGGTTGGAGATAATGTAGAGGGTTTCCTGTGGGCTACTGTGACATTTTCCAGATGTCTGCCCAGGCAGATAGCAGAGTTGGGGGGGAAGCAATAGTCTCTTCTGTATTTGTCAGCAGGCACAGATGCATCTCCATAATGGCCAAGCATCGGCGCTGCAGTGAGAGCACCCTGTGCACCACGCTGCTATTGCATAACTGCTGCTTCATCCAAACTGCACCCCTCCCATTTGTGCAAAGCCGTGTGCGGCAGCAGCTGCTTCGTTGCCTAAAGACCCGAGCAGTTTGACTCTGCAAAGTCTCACAAATGCCGTCCACTTTAAAATTGCACGAGACATCCTTAATTATTTGCTCTCATCGATCGAGCCGCGGCCGTTATTGAAAAGCCTGGGCACTTTTCCTCATAAATCTTCAATGAGGTCTGTGTCAGGAAGAGGGATGCGTTGTTCGTGCTTTTATTTTTTTTAGCAGCATGTGCAGCTCTGCCATGTTGGCGTGGGAACAACACAGGCGAGAACAAAGAGCAATTGGCTTTAATGAATTGAGAGGCAAAATGGCCGATGTCTGCTGCCATGAATGACAGCAGACTGTTATTCAAATCAACACCTCGGCAAGATAAAAACATAAACATTGGACGGCATTATACAGTGGAAGTGTGAAAAATCGGCAAGAGGGCAAAGGGTTATACAACTTTAGCATAAAGTCAGTCCTGTTCATCATCGGAATTTAATTATATCCAGTGATGGAAAAACATAAAGTAAATCATGGGATTTATCCTGCTAAGGTGACCAGCAGGGGGGGTCTTTTTAAACAAGATGCACCAGAACATGGAATAGTCCACAATATTTTATTTAAACCATTTCATTAAAACATTTCTTTTTAAAAACATGGCTCCGGGCCTACTACTCTGTCCCTGAAAAGAAAGGGATCATGTGAAATAAGGGACAATTTGAATTATTCCAAAAAAATAAATGAACAAACAAAACATGCAATGCAAACAAAAACAAATTAGTAAATCAAAACAAAAGAAACCAAACTCATTAGTAATTTCAGTAATAAGCAAACAAACTGTAAAAGGAAAAAAAACACAAGTACTTCAGACGGTGGAACAAATTGTGTTGTCCAATTTCAATGCCTTTCGAATGGGGCCAGAGGAGTCCTGCCCCGCTCGCTCAGCCTGTCCGAGCAGCAACAGGTTTCCTTCAGAGCGGCCCAAACCAATACCGGCAAAACAAGACAGCAGAGCATCCAAGCGCTGCAACTCCAAGACAATCCTAAATCAAAAAACTCATTAGAAAACCTGTGGATTCAGGTAAAGTAAATTTAAATCTAAACAGGTAGCTTACCCAGGAGTGGTAGCACAGCCGACCCAGGGAGAGAGCGGATCAGCAGGCGAGGGCTAGATGGAAGCCGCACGCCGCAACAACCTCCAGCTGGAGCCGCTAACGCCAGCCAAGCAACGCTGCAGAAACGCACGGCAGGTATAGCACCAAAACCCAACCACAATCCCAGCCACAGATGGTACAAATGGCACTTACGATTCAGATGAAAGGATCAAGCACACCAGCCACTTGGGCAGCCGACATGTAGTAGGGGAAACAAAGACACATGCACCTTGCAGCGGCCTGCTCAGCTATAAAGCTATCTGACCCGCCCACCAATCAACTGCGCGCTTCTTGCTACACCTGGTGCACATAGTTGGGAGGGTGGAACACCATCCCACCACACTAAGGTCATTACATGTTACATAATGCCAACACGCAGCATTATAGCTCACATAGGTCAGAGAAGAGATTTGTTGACATTTTTGTCTTCCCCAGAAAACTGTTTGAGAACAAATTCAAATGTCCTCATAGCTAACAATCTTGGCATAATGCAGGCATCTTGCATCGGGGGCATAAATGCCCATATCCTCCGCTCCATCTAGGATGACACTGTGATAAAAAAAACAACAACAAACAAACAGTTTTCTGTGGATAATTGATTGACAGGGAGACGACATACTAATGCACACTCCTATCAATGACTCATTCAGAACATGGTGCCGACACAGGCTCCCATCCACACAGGTGGACTCCGTCTTGTGTGATAGAGCTGACCGGGGCAGAGCTGTGAATGTGAGTGAATGCGTGTGAAAGTCTCTAGGGAACATGTGTGGTGTTTTCTTTATCAAAAAGAATGCTGCTTCGTGTTTTTCCTCCGCTCCATCACATGCTGGGCGCCTTTAAAAATACTCATTTTTTATCGTCTCCCATCAGTTTGCTATCAGATTGTTTGTCTCTGGAGGAAAGTAAAAGGGTGGTGCTCTGTACATGATGGAGTTGTCTGAGGGTAAGAATGTTCTAGGATGGATGTGTGCATGTGTGTGTGAATGCAACTCTGTGTGTCTTTAATTGTAAAAGGAATCTGCAGCTGAGAGTGACTCCTCCGACATCTCTGTGGTCAGTTCCTCCTCCTTCTTGTCGAGGTCAAATGCCTGAAGTAATTTCATTAGTAATAATTCCTCTTGCTGGTAGATGACCCACCATGGTGTGGACACAGTAAAACACTGGGGAGCCATTTACACAATGTACAGAGATGAGCTCTTTATATAATCCTTCATCGACTAGGAGGAAGCAGCTCTGAAGCTGACCCATCAGCAAGCTGCCTCCATCAATCATCAGTCATTTTCATACCACCGTAACCAAATTATTGGGGAATTTTAGCTGCTTCGTCTCTCTCTGACTCAATGGGTTCCCAAGCTGTCTGGTGACTTTATTAACAAAATATTAGGCATAATCACAATCAATTTATTTTAACAAACTGTTTGTATTCATCTTCTTAACATATAGGCATACAAACATTTGATCCCTTCTGACCACAATAATAATAATAATAACAAAACACAAAAATCTGATATCCTTCCAGTCACTGTTGCGTAAGAAAACTCAACGATAGCTAATTTCAGCATTTGTGCGGTCTTTTGAAATCAAATCAGGAGACACAGAGATGTAAGAAGCTAATTAAGAGAAGATATTCTTTTCAGACTTCGAGATATTCCAAAGTGAGTAAGTAAACTTGTTTTTCTACACAGCAGCTTTTACAGGTCAAAAATCTCAAAGTGGTTCAAAATGAAAACAAATAAAAGATGACAACTCAAAACAAAGAATAGCTATCAGAATACATACGACGTTATACAGCAAAAAACTATTTAAAAGTCAGGATACTTACTTATGAATCTAATCAAAATTTGAAAAGGTTTCTGTCTCAAATTGAATCAAACCTCATAAAGGAGTCTTTAATGTCAAAATGGTTTAAATGTTATTAAATGCCAATAACAACATTGGCATTTGCTATTCCATGTTATTCAATCCAAACAAATGAAATGGAGCATGTATTATAAACACATATCTAACATTTTCTTTAGTCTAGTCCTGGATGCTACAATTTGTACTGACAAACAACAGCACTGCTGATTTTTTAAATGACTAAACCATAATATTATAATCTATCAATTTGTTCTCAACGCCCCCCCCCAAAAAGAAAAATGTTGTTTTTGTTATTTCTAGTTAATGACTCTAGTTAATGGAATAAATTATACATGGTTTTTCATCATGGGTTCCTAAAGAATCCAAACATTAATAGACCAAAATGTTTTCAAGAGAAAGAAAATCTCTGCAATCCAATTTATTTAAAAGTTTATTAAATCCATAAAAAACTAAAACTGAGAAATATTTTGTATATGTAGCTAAAGTATAAAAAGATTTTGTTTTCTGGTTAATTTGTGGGGTTGTATGCTGAGGTACCCAGGCATTCATCAGTTCTTTAATAGATATGTGACAAACTTTGTCTGTCTTGTGCAAGAAACCTCCTTCAGCCAGAAGGTGAAGCACTGCTTTATAATTTACCCTAGAGAGTCATATTAAATAGTAAAATTCTCAATTTTTTCTCACAAAGATTGCTATGCCTTGATGCACATGCTTAAGATGGTCAGTAGACATTTCATCGTAGAAAAATGTGTTTTGTTTTCACTCTACTTGTTTTCACTCTTGCATAATTTCATGACAAATTTCTAGATATGTTTTTAGAATTGTTCTCTTTTTTTTTTTTGCTTTTATGGTGAACGTCTTTACAGGCATATTTTACTCATACATTTGTATAATCTGAGTTCCACACACAAGTATAAGCTAATGAAGATGGTAAAGAAGAGATGGGGGTTAAAAGTAAGCCTTACTTCCTAGATAACATCCTCTGAACAACAGTAAATTTAGTATTTATCTCCTAAATTATAGGAGAGACATCCTGATATAACCAGACAACCTTTAATCTTTATGTATATTTAGCATATTTTATCCCTACACCTGAAACATGTTACACTGAATTATTTACTGCATGCAGTCCCTCTACGTCTGAGGCCACAGTCACTAAAACTTCTCATAAGAGCTAATCTGAGCAAAGCACCTAAAAATTGAACCATGACTTGGACCAATTTGTATTTTTGAAATATATACAAAAACGTATATATCATTATGACAAGAGTTCTGAAATGGTCCCAGAACTTTAAGATAGTACTTTGCTGGTAGACATGGTACTTCATCGTATTTGTTGCACACTCGAACAAAAGTGATGTCGAGACATGCGGTGGTTGTAAATTTCCTTTACTTTCCTTTTTCTATGAAAATATAAACATTCATAAATCCGACGTGCGTCACACTATGGCTGTTATGTTCTAATGAGCTTCTTCAACACAGAGATTTAGCTTAGCTGTCTCCACTGAGATAATCATATCTCCGTTATTAATACAGCGACATATTATGAAACTTTACTACTTCATGTTACAAACATACAATGCCTTTTGGTAACTTTTTCACTATTTCGGCGTACCTGAAAATACAAACAACATTCATAAATCCGACATGCGTCACACTATGGCTGCTATGTTCTACTGAGCTTCTTCAACACAGAAACTTAGGACCCAAGGCTGCCCTAAGCGCCTGTTCAAAACTGATGCCTTTCTAAACTCATTTCACTCTCAGCCAGAATAGTTACCAACATATATATATATGAATATTCAGCTTAACATGGACAATGAAACACAGTGCTTTTTAATAACAAAACAAAATATTAATAGGAAAGAGAATAGAATCATATTTTAATGGAAGGGGTCGGAGGGGGGGTCCTTGATCTAAAGTCCCCAGCAACTGGTCCCCCACATATTACAACAAATATTCTGGTAATTTATTGAGATTTTATGTGATGGATCAACACAAAGTTATGTATAACTCTAAAAGTGGAAGGAAAAACATACATGGATCAGAAAAATCTGAAAAATGTGGCATGCATATTTATTCAGTTCTTCTCGCAAAATTAAAATCCAGCACAATCTTACAAAGTCAACAGTGAAGTATTTGAGTCGGTTAATAAATCTGGAGTAATTATTTACTGTTATTAGAAAATATTGCTAAAAAGTTAGACAAGAACCTGAAAAGCAGCTTGAAATGCACTTTAGTTGATGATTAAATACATCAAGAATAACAGACGAAGTTGATAAGATTGTTCTGATATAACCTTTGATTTTTTTAAAGTTCAGATCATAAAACTTCTTTGAATGAAACAATAAAACAACTTCAGAGAAAGAGGGAGCAAAAAAAGTTTTATAAGAGAGGATGCCTACAAGAAGTAAGGGATTTAAAAACTTTTGTCATGAGTTGCATAAACACTTCACTTTATATGTCAAGGCTTTGAGACAGTCCCATAGAATTGGTTTACATGCCTTATTGTCTTTAGCATTGTCTATAAAAAGATGAGGATCATAATGGCCATTTAATGACCATAATGTCTGTTTGTGAGAATCCGCTTTTTTAAATTGAAAATTTTCAAATTGTAATTATTTACAGATTGAACAAATTAAAGGGTGAAATTCAATTTATTCTCATTACACAAAACCAAACAAATATTTGAATTGCTATTTAACTTTAATAAAAATTATTAAAAGTCTCAATACTTTAAATGTAATATTTAGCATCTCATTATGCATATCGGCTGGAAGGGTTTTCTCTTTCTTTTTGTATCTTAGCTATCTAGTCTTTTCCACGAGCTAATTATTAACACACAGATAAAAATAAATGATTATCAAGAACATTTAATGTTCACACTATGGTTTGAAGGTGATACTAGGTGCTATTTGTTTGTGATATACTTCTACAATAAAATCCACAATCTTTTTTGGCAGAGCCCAGAGGTGTCAGGGAGTAATAAATATTTTATATAACTGAGAATTTTTTAATTATGGACAAAATCTTTCTTTGAACCATAAATAAGAGTTATTAAATATTTTTATTTCAACATATTAGTTGGTCTTTGGCACATTTCTTCATTCACCTTTGTATACAGATGCAAAATTGTTACAGTGAATCAGTGAATTATGTCAATAGTGTTAATGTGCAACATTATATATTAAGTTAGATCATCAGTAGATTCCTTCCATAAATTTTCTGGAGAATTTTTTGCTGTTAAAAGAACTTACACAATCAGCTGAAAATCACAAAAAGACTGTCTCTACACTCAGCACTGTAAAAAATAATGTAATCATAAAGAAACATCTTATTAAAGTGAAAAATTTTACATCAGCATCTATCTGAGTAGAAAGTGACAAGATTTGTGGAATCACTGCTTCCTGCTCCTTTTTGTTTTACGTAGAAAAGTTAAAGTTAACATTTGCTGTATATTCATATAGTATATAACTAAACTTATACTATATATATGTTTTATGTTAAAGATGAACAACAGTGATTTGATAGCCAGACATCTGCAAGAATCATTGTTAGAGGAACAACAGTGGCTGTTCCTCCCTTGAAGATTGATGATTAGCCTTATCATTTCCAAAAGGTTTACACATTTTGCTGCATTAATATTTATAACAAAACGGCCTGAAAGTAAAGCTCTGTTTTCACATACATCCCCTTTCCTTCCACCTTTCTCCACATACACTATTAACCAGCCCTCTCCCCTCCCTCTTTCTGCCCCACACACAAACAGAAGATATAAAGCTAAGTGTTGATAGTGTGCTTCAGTCACAGTGGACTCATTGCTACAGCTTTCCTATCCAACACTTCCACTCTGAGCAAAATGGCCTGGGAATATTTTGGATTCTCCCGCTCCTTAGAAAACCAAAGGAGTCAATCTCCCACCACCCGCATCAACAATGCAGCTGACATCTCTGTTATTGTCATCTACTTTCTGGTTGTCTTGGCTGTGGGAATTATTGTAAGTGTTGCAAACTGTCAACTTGTTGAAAGTCTGTTTACATGATTTATTTACAATTGTGTAGCTATGAGTTGTAAATTACTTAAGCAAACTGCAACAAAAATGTAATGCTTTTTTTGTTGCTGCTTTAGGTAAAATAAACAGATTAAACAATTTTTTTGCACAATAATGGATCATAAAGGAGTGTCATGGCTAACCTGTATACCACTCCTGGTGTTCTGTGCTGCTCAGTGTATAGAACACTAACTTAGAGCTAAAATATATAAGCTTGTTTTGCAAAAGTTTATGTATTTCCTTGTCCTGTTGCAGGCTATGGTCCGCACCAATCGATCCACTGTGGGTGGCTTTTTCCTGGCAGGGAGGAGTATGGTGTGGTGGCCAGTGGGTATCTGACAACAAATGAGAAACATGTTTTGTTCTTTTGCTATTTTTTTTCTTGATTTGTTATTTTGCTAGTTCTCAGCCTTGAGAACTATTACAGTTGTGATGAAAAATAGGTATGATTAAAAAAAAGTTCACTCTCCTTACCAGGGGTGACATGTTGGTCACATACACGTTAGATTGGATTGAATGGGAAAGAAGCAGCAAAAATCCAATTTTTTGTTTTTGTTCAAAATAGGCTGGAAACTTTTGAAATGAAGCTGAATCTGTAGCTTCACAGGACCCAGCATGGCAAATATGAATTGAGGCCTTAAATAGAAGAATTAGTCAGAAGAAATAATAAAAAAGGAAAAATATAAAAAACAAAAAACAACTACTGAAGCTTGGCTTGTTAGGATGGGCTTGCAAGAGAATGCTGAACACTGAAAAACCAGGTTTGCAAAGTGGTAACAAGAGTGGAACCATGAGACTTTTGTAAAAACTAACAGATGAGACCAAAGACATCAGAAAAAAGAATACATTCCTGTAAACATGACCAAATTAAACAACGCTGTAAATGAGGTGGTTTAGTCGATCTTGTCTACTCCCGAGTTAACTTTTAACCTCATAAGAAAGACAATGATCTCCCATCTATAAAACATAATGAGGTGAAGTTTTTTATTGTCACAGTTTAGAGGAGTTGAATATTGCAACATAATCAAAAAGTTAATTGTATTCAATAATCAAATTAAAAAACTTACTGCATACTATCTATATATGTTAGTGAATAGGGTTCATTATGATGATTTTAGTAATGATAAATGAACTACCCATGCCTCCCACAAAATAAGAAAGAAAAAACACCAATAAGAAATGGTTTGGCCAAGTTAAGGCCTACACAATCTTATGGAGGATTGCTGATTTGACAGATGTCTAGCACAATATCAGTCAGGAAAGTCACAAAAAGTTAATGCTAAAGAAGCTGAGTGTTCACAAAGGACTGTATCCAAACAGGTTAATAGAAAATTGACTGGAAGGAAAAAGTGACATAGAAAACGATTTTTCCACAACAACAGGACTGACAAGCAGAGCCTTTTCAATCTTTTTTATTCGGAGATTCATAAGATGTGGGCTGTGGTCAGAGTTAGAGTCTCAAGAGCCTCCACACACAGTCTCATCCAGGACATGAGCTACAACTTTTGCATTCCTTGCATTAAACCTGTCCTGAATGAGATGTCATATCATCTTTTCTGGGCCTTAAAGACAGAAAATGTTCCAAATGTGTTTATCAGCAGAGCAAATCATCTGGTATTTATTGATTGTTTTGGGACCCCTTTGTAAATTAAACAGATATTTCTTTTTTATAGATCGGAGCATCGCTCTTTGCCAGCAACATTGGCAGCGGCCACTTTGTAGGGATCGCTGGTACTGCTGCAGCTGCTGGAATTGCCGTTGGTGGATTTGAGTGGAACGTCAGTATTTGTGGTCTGTTTTCCAAATAGGAAATTCAAGATCTCATGATGCAAAAAAATTGAAAATTAAAAATTCCTTTAATGTTTAATATTTTCTTGATTGTTTCAATGTTTTGCCATGTTTTGTTTGTTCCAGGCTATTATTGTTGTCGTTATTCTGGGATATCTCTTTGTGCCGATCTACATCAAAGCTGGGGTAAGCAGCATGTGTATTTTCTGTTGAAAAGTGCACCCATTACAGCCATTGTGCCTTAATAAAGCAAAATATCATCAAATTTGTCAAGGTGATCACCATGCCTGAGTACTTGAAGAAGAGGTTCGGAGGACAGCGCATTCGTATTTATCTCTCTGTGCTCTCCCTCTTCCTCTACGTCTTCACAAAGATCTCTGTATGTTTTTTTTTTCTTTTTCTAATCTTTGAAACTTTCAACAATGCATTTAACAAATTAAAGTAAAAGATCCTTTCTGTCTCCTCCCAGGCCGACATGTTCTCTGGTGGCATTTTCATCCAGCAGGCTCTTGGACTGAACATCTACGTTGCTGTTATCGCTCTATTGGCGATTACTGCGCTGTACACCGTCACAGGTGCATCCTCAGGAAGAAATTCACTTCCTGTTTGGAGATCAACATTTTCCTCATAAACCTAGCCTACAAAAAGTCTTATCTATGTAAAAGACACCCTGAGTGAGGGTAAAGTCTTCTCAAGGCTGAATGCACTGGGTAGATCAAAAAACACATGTAAAAAGAAAACTCCTCCTTTCCTGGCTTGTATATTTGTGGTGAGTTTGTGCTTAATTGCCCATGGACTACAATAAGACTCAAATAGCCCTCTAATAATTGCTGTTCTGCAATAATCCACACATACCTTCACATAACTTTTACAACACAAGCGGGAAAAGAACACTTACATAAAAACAAGATAATCCTATTCTCTCTAGTGCACATGTTACTGTCTACGCTTCTGAATAAAAAATGTTACATATTGCTAACGCCATGTTTTATCTTAGGTGGACTGGCTGCAGTTATATATACAGACGCCTTACAGACGATCATCATGCTTATTGGATCCTTCATTCTCATGGGTTTTGGTAATAAGCAATAATCCTTATTTATCATTTTATCTTGCACTATTGATTTGTTTTATTGTTTTATAGTCTAACCATCTCTCCCTGTTTACCCTCAGCTTTCAATGAAGTGGGGGGCTATGAAAATTTCGAGATACGCTACATGACTGCAGTTCCCACAAACACCACTAACATCAGTGCAGAGTGCTACGAGCCTCGGAAAGACGCCTTCCATCTTTTTAGAGATCCAATAACAGGAGACCTGCCTTGGCCTGGCATGGTGTTTGGACTCACCATCCAGGCCACCTGGTACTGGTGTGCTGATCAGGTCAGTAAAAATACAATCAGTACATTTGACTGTGTGGATGCTCTACTTCCACTGACTCAGCAAAAAGGTTTTACTGAATACCAGAAACAATCTAAGGCCATAAACTCATCCAGTTGATTTTTACATAACCGTATGCGCATTCACGCTCTTTTATCTCGCCTGTTTTGGACAGAATCACTGAGGCGGTCTAAGGTTGCCAGCTGATAGTGAAGAGCCATGTCATATAACAGCCCTTTGGAGTAAAAGAGTGATCTATGAGCTGAATTGCAATTACTTTACAAATATTTTGCTAAACTCCTGAGATTTCTTGGACCTGTAGTTGCCTAGACACAAATTCTTCAGTTCACAAATGAATACTGGCATCTTTTTTTTTTACTTTAACACCAACAGTAAATGTAAAACAGAGCAAATTTGACCGATTTTCAAATGAGAGAATGTACTTGTGTGTGTCTCTGTTGGTTAGCTGTTGTTGAAATAATGTTAGTCATAGTGAATGATGTTTATGTTCTGTTGCTATGTAATGTGCACGACAAGCTATGCTAAATGTGTCTAAAGTGTAGGTAAATGGACATACTGTATGATCTAATCTAAAGACTGTCAACAGTCACGTCTGCCATGTTTTTTTTAACAAAAGATGAGGAATGTCCAGTGTATGTAATTGCATGTAATAGTCGTTACCCTAATATTACTATGAGTCATACTTCTACTTAGCTTTTGTTTTCCAACATTGCCATTTATTAATATATGGCTCAGTTAAAATGATTCATCTCAAAAGCCCCATTTGCCTTAAATTGAAATCATCAATATGTTTGTGCTTTATCTGCTCACTTAAAGTTGCATGCACAGAAATAATTATTCATTTTCAGGCACATCCACCACAACCATTTTCAATTTATTGAAATTACTTCAGAGATTTTCTGAATGAGGAAATTTAAATGACATAAAGCAGCAACAGCTCTGCTAAGACATTCTAATATTTTTCTTGATACAGTAGAAGTATTAAGTATTTAACACCTATATGTTAAATATTTTGTCCATCTTTTTGTGCAGGTGATTGTCCAGCGTTGTCTCTCAGCCAAGAATCTCTCTCATGTGAAAGCAGGTTGCATTTTGTGTGGTTACTTGAAGCTGCTGCCCATGTTTCTCATGGTTTTTCCTGGAATGATAAGCAGGATCTTGTATCCTGGTGCGTGTTTTGATGTTTCCAAGTTCTGTTGTCTTGAGGAAAAAATCTGTTGTAAAACAACAATAAAGTCTAAACAATTTCTTAAAACATTCAGATGTGGTGGCATGTGTGATCCCGGAAGAGTGTAATGAATACTGTGGAGCTGAAGTTGGATGCACCAACATTGCCTATCCCAAACTGGTTGTGGATCTTATGCCAAAGGGTGAGCGAATCAACAACATTGTCTTAAAATTTGAATCAACACATTTGTGTCTTTATGTCTTCTTTAACCTTTGTCTATCTCTCTTCAGGTCTAAGGGGTTTGATGCTGTCAGTGATGATGGCCTCTCTAATGAGCTCCCTTACTTCAATATTTAACAGTGCTAGTACTCTCTTCACCATGGACATTTATACTAAGGTCCGTCCTCGTGCCAAAGAAAGGGAGCTGATGATTGCTGGCAGGTAAAACCGTTTTCGCTTGATTCTAATATGATTATTTTTTGTATGCTTGACTTTAGCCATGACTCTTTGTCTATTCTACCTTTCAGGGTGTTTATTGTAATCCTTATTGGAATAAGCATTGCCTGGATTCCTATAGTGCAGTCAGCCCAGAGTGGTCAGCTCTATGACTACATGCAGTCAATCACCAGCTATCTCACTCCACCTGTGGCCGCTGTCTTCATGCTGGGCATGTTCTGTAAACGAGTTAATGAAACTGTGAGTTTCCTTTTAGTTTACAGTTGATCTTATAGTTGCATGAACTGAGGATATTACCACTTGATAGAAAAAGCACTTTATTGATCCCTTGAATTTAGTCATCTGGACAAAGAAGGCAGCCTCTTGAGACTTGGAGAAGAACAGTCAGTCACCATGACTGAGGTTGTTAAAAAGCTTCTTATTGGAAAGGCTCTGCACATCATGGACCTGCAATGGTTGAAATGCCTGTTTAATGCTGTGAGAAGAATTGTAGCTGTGGTGTAACAGAGCTGGATAGTGGTTCTAGTCTTTAAGAGAGAAAACCAATGAATCACTCTTTTTAGCCTCCTCATATAGAAAAAATAAAAAGATATGGTAGTTTTTGTTTCAAAGTGACCATCAGGTAACAAACTATGGGTACTAATGAGTTTCTTATTTACTCAGTTTTAAGGCTGTGGACCCACACCAGTCATTCAGAAGTGACTATTTCCTAACGAAACACAACACAAATATACTTTATTGATACTGTAATTTATAGCCACAAAAAATCTCTGTTTTGTTATAAAGAAAAGGTATTTTTAGTTTCTGTCACATCAACCAAAGATGATGTAACGTTATTTGGGAGGGTTATGTTGAAGGAGGATTTTTGTTATCTTTTGACAGAATTAGATGTCTTACCTGTTTTAGCTTCTGTGTCAAGCCAAATTTATTGATGCAGCATACCATTACAGAGTTGTATTGATTTAAGCTAGACATCAGTAGGTGGATTATTGTTTTAATAGTGCGTCTTCTTTCTTTCTTCTTTTTACAGGGTGCCTTTTTCGGACTCACAATTGGCCTAGTAATAGGATTATCCAGGATGATCACAGAGTTTATCTATGGGACAGGGAGCTGTGTTAACCCGAGTGACTGTCCTACCATCATCTGTGGAGTGCACTACCTCTACTTTGGGATGATCCTGTTCCTTGTCTCTTGCATCCTCATACTTGGAATCTCCCTAATGACCAAGCCCATCGATGACAAGCATGTACGGGACAGCTTTGTGATAAGAGTAGCTTAATCTGTAACTTTCCAAATCAGTAATTGTTCACAGGAAGACTATCCACTGTGAACCTCAATCAGCAGAAAGGGAATATGAACTTCCTGCACAAACTCTTTTACATTTTTTTCTGCTTATGATTACATTATATCCAAATTCTTGTTAAAGTAAAATAATAGAGTAAAATAAAATCTTAGTATGCAGTTTCTGAGTGAAGTTTAAGATGGTGAAGAAGTTAGCAGCTAAGAATACTGTTCTTTGAAGACTTTTTTTGTAATTTATAGCGTCTCCATGAGCTTCAAGATTTTCTTTATTACACCAATCAAAAAACAAAATGCATTTGCAGAAGAATTCATGTTTATATCAATTGCAGCAATCTCCAGTTGCTAAAACGCACTTCACTTACTTTGTTGACTTTGTTCACTGAAGGCTGCAGTATGTAACTTTTATAAAAATATGTTTTTTACATTTGTTAAAACTGTCACCATGTTGTGACAGTATAATATGAGACAGGCAATCTGTGAAAAGATCAACTTCCTTTTGTCATCTGCAGAAATTCATCTCTTCCAGTCAGAAACAACCAATCAGAGCTAAGAGGAGGATCTAAGCACTGTCAATCATCCTCATGTACATGGTGCTCAATGTGCAACAGCATCCTGTTTTATGAAAACCATTTATCTGCCATCATCGATGGCCATGCTAACTAGCCTAAGCATTCATGGAGTCTTTGTTGTGGTGAACCAGCTGTAGTGCATCAGAGAGAAAGGGGGAGTGTGTTAGGGGCGGGTACAAGAGGTGATTGACAGCACTAAGACCCTCCTCTTGGCTCAAAGAAGTTCCTTCTGACAAAGCAGAGTATTTGTTCTTTTTTCACATATCATGTGTCTCGTACCATACTGTCACAACATAGTGATAGTTTTAACAAATAAAACAAATATTAAAAAAACCATCCATCTACCCATTAAACATATCATGAATAAACATATTATCCAATATGTCTATCCTTGTGGGATCAAGAGGGGTGCTGGGGCCTCACTCTAGCAGTCAACAGGCAAGAGTATAAATCCGACTGTTTTATAAAAATTACATCCTGCTGCTTTAAACCTATACAACATACACGATTTGTGCTCCACTAGTTGGACATTTTTATGAGCTCTGAAAAGTTTGTCTCACATAATATGTTGTGTTATTTTCCCAGCTGTACCGATTGTGCTGGAGTCTGAGGAACCGTACAGAGGAAAGGGTGGACATTGATCCGGATGACTGGATTGGGGATCATGATGACGACGACGACAGTAAAATTGATGTAAAAGGTATAGAGAACATATATAGTTTACACTTTATAAGATTGAAGTTGCTTTAAAGATAGCTGTATTTTTTTACATGACTTTATTTTAATACAAAAATCTATTTGCCTTTATTCCAGAACCTAAGAAAAAGCCAAATTTCTTCAAGAAAATGCTAATGTCCTTCTGTGGCCTGGAGGAGAACAAAAAGGCACCAAAACTTACTCCAGAGGAGGAAGCAGAACTGAAGAAGCAGCTAACAGATACAACAGAGAAGCCTCTCTGGAGGAACATTGTCAATGCAAATGCCGTCATTCTCCTGTGTGTCGCTGTGTTCTTTCACGGATACTTTGGTTAGTCAAACCCCATAAACATTAAGTGGTCCTGGATACTGTATTTTGCATGGATTTAAATTATAACAAAACCATTAACGCTGATCCTGTGTGCTATCATTCTTTCTGTATTGGCCAGCTGATCTCACGTAGGACACAAAGTGTATTTTTCTCAAAGCATCTTCCTTTTCAGTTTACTTTTTCCTGGTATTTGTAACCTGGAGTGAACCAGTAAATGAAGTTGTAACATATTAACGCATCAAACTTGTTAGGATGTCCAAATTCTCACATATTTGTTCTGACTTCAATATCATCTTATCATATTTGTACATATTCCCATTATGTACAAATATGGGACGGTGTCTTTTTGTCGTGGTGCAAAGAGAAAAGCTCTGTAATTCAGAACAGCTTATATAAGTAGCTTCAAACTTTGTTCTTTTTATTTTCCCATGAAGTTAGAAAATGTATTTTTTGGCAAATGTTCATTGTGATACTGCACACATTAGGTAATAATTTGTTTTATCTGCAGTTCCTTGTCTTTTGTGACTGAAAACATAAATGCCTTTTATTTTCTTAAGTTTACAGACAATTGCTGTTTATATCACCAGATGCTACATTAAGTCATTATGAAAGAGGGACAACATGACAAAAACTATGTACCTGGAAGAAGTTAGTAATATTTAACCACTAAAGGACAAACAAGATGGTTGTAAATTCCCTCAGAATGTATGTCTGCTACCTCATTCATCGACTTCAGCTGGGTTTTCTCATATTGTGTGCTCAAAGTCCACAAGTGCTGCCACTTCTAACATCCATACACATAACAGTGTGTGTTGTTTTAGGTGTTAATGAATAAAGCCATCTCAGGGAGAGAGAGTTAGGAATTATTAGAAAGTACTCAGACTCTCTTTGCTTCCACCTAGTGGTGTAAAATGATTTGTAAGTAAAATAAAAATGTAAAATAGATTTTCACTGTTGCCTGTTTTGCATATTTAATTTTTTGCCTAACTGTCATACCACAAATGCTTTTATTCTCCAAAGAAATGTAAATGCCTACTTTCCTCCTTTTTAATTGCCTAAATGATGTTTTATTTTTCTTAAAAATATCATTTACAGCATTATCTTGTTCTTTTTTAGCTAACTCTGTACATTTATTCAATGCAACCAGCATGCTGTTACCAAATGCTTTATTACCATTGCCTTGACAGTGGTCACGTTCTTCCATAAGATTTCCTCAGTCATCACCTCCTGATCCAGGAACTGTACATGACTGAATAACTGATAAGACTATCAATCAGATTGTGTTATCTAAGAATTAGCAAGTCAAAGGTCATTAATTAGTATTTATTAGACAGAACATTTTGTTTTTTTACCAATAAATCAAATTTTAATTATCAGCTCAAGAGATTTTATACATAAAACTAATGAGCCATAAAGAGACCAAGGTTACATTTTGATTTTGTTTAACCTTGGAGCTTCCTCCTCACAGATCACCGCTTCCCCACACAGCTCCACCAGACTAGCAGCAGCAGGAATCAGCAAACATTCAGTTTATGGTTATAAACAGCATAACAGAAAGGCATTGCTGAGTCTGCATAATGATATCAAGGCAGCGTTAGAAAGAGCAGTAGCTTCTTCAAGAAACAGGGGCCTATTTCCAGGTGTCATATTATGAAGTCAAATTACTTCTAAGTCATGTTTAATAATTACAGCATTTTTATAACAATTCAAGGTAACCTAGTTACCGATGAAATGGAAATGTGCGATGAAATGGAAATGTGCCTGGAAAATACATAATACTGTCCCTTTAAAATAATATTTAAAAAACTCTCTCTACTCAGCACACAACATTTCTGAGCATGTACAGTATATGTTCCAAAACATTGTAACAGAGACTAAGAAATTATCTTTAAATGTATTTTTACTAATCTGTATTACAGATCCTGCAATGCATTTCACAACCAAAGTATCAACCTCAATTTTGACTCAAATTAGAGAACTCTTGACTTAATGTAATTTGACTATCATCCACTAAAATAAGAAGCGTTGTGTAAAGAGGAGAAAAAGCCAATAATAAAACAAAGAATGGCAAAGAGATGAAGTTGATAAAAATGGTGACTTAACCAAAACTAACTGAATGACATCGCTTCAAAGCTCAGGGTAAGTATGAATCTAATAATCTTATTTAATGTCACTTTTTTAGTATAGTTACATTGCCAGAGGCTAAAAAAAATCAGAAGTTTTTATCAATTCAACAATTAACCATTTGACTTATTTATGCCCAGTTTCAGAGGAAGAAGATCTAAAACTTGACGGGAACCTTTTTGTGTTCCGCAATGCTTTTGTGAGTTGTGAGGAAGTTAAGAAACGCTTGCTTAACAGGAATCCAAACTATTTAGTCACTTTTCTTAATTTATAATCACTGTATAGAGAGAACAGACTGCACTCTCAAAATGGTAAGCAGAAAGGTGAGCTTTGAAAAGTATTCTTGACAGGTAATACTCTGTTTTTATTATGGTTAACTACATTAATTAACCAAAAACGCTTTGCTTTCTGGAACTCAATCATAAAAGAACAAATATATATATATATTTTTTCCTGTAAGAAAAATGTTGTCACGTCCACATAATTTGTAGCTGGTATTGCAGCCTATAATATGCTTGTTTTCATATTCAGCACATTTGATGAATATGAAGCATTTGCTAGACTTTAAAATGTTTATCAATTTAAAATACAGCCATAAATGTGCAAGGACATTTAGTTAAATTGTTCACAGTTGTTTATAAAAAGCCACAGTACACTGAACGCCTGAATGAAGCTACAGTAAAAATGTCGATAAACAGCCTACAGCAATTAAAGGTTTACATTACACGTACAGAAATACATGACAAAGGAACTGACACACCAGCACCTCCTACTGGTAACGAAATCTCACTACAGGACATCCATATTGCCCTCTTTGTAACATCCATCCACTGATCAGCATTATTCAGCATCATTTTGTGCCAGTTCAGGGGCTATTCTTACACTTCTGAGGCCATCACAGATTATATGTTCAGGCACATCAAGATAACAAAACTATTATCAGCTGAGTAGATTTGAAGACAAAATTTTTGCTGTGCAAGAATAATTACTAATAAAAATACATTCCCTGCTGTTACACCCAACACTAGACTCCTAGACAGGATTAGCTTTAACCTTGGCTGCCATCTTGATTGTAGGCACCACAAAGCAACTATTTAGGTGTAACGGGTGTACACATATTTGTATCCGTCCAAAACATCTGGTACTGTGCTGTCAGTTTGATTTTTTTTTTACAGAAACAAACTTCTTGGTTGAATAAAAATACTTCTAGACCTAATTCTTTCTGGCAGAAGAATTATGTTTTTGGCCCAATTTCATGTGGTAACAAAGCTGGTGAGAATGTGTCTTTACAGACATTTAAAAGAGTCCTGAAACAATGTGGGGTGGAAGTCCAGATTATCCCAAAACTAATATAGAAAGCCAGATTACACTTTACAAATGCACTCAGCAGTAACGTTCTTTATACTGGACACATATTTTGTGGCCTGATGACACAAAATGCGATGTTATACTTCAGGTAGTACTTGTGCAACTCATGTAATTTAGGAAGTTAAAGCCTTGGATGAATTTAGTCTGTTAAATGCACAATGTTTAGGAATGTCCATCAGAAAGCCCTGACTACAGCAATTTATCCAAGCAGGGTCAGTATATCCTATAAATACAATGCAGAGTAAATTTCTTCCTACAAAACATTTAATGATTAAGATTTGTGGGTAAGAAAAGTGTTAACTGCTGCCCCACACTGAGGAGAAATTATGTATCTGATGTGATGCTGATAATAATAATAAGAACAACCACATTACTAAAAACAGAAAAAATTTGATACTAAAAAAATTCTCACTAAAAATCATTTGAGAAACCTTCAGCATGCTACAGCAATGATGAGTGTGTGCTGTGTCCCTTCCCCCATAACATCTGAGCAACTTATAGAACCAATTCATTGTACTGACTGCTGAAACTCTGAACTGATGCTCAGTTTTCCAGTCGCTCATGACATTATGCAACGGATGTTCATATGTTTTAATTCTGGTTTGTTTTTATTGCGCTTTGATCTCGGGATTATTTGCTCTGTCGGTGTCAAAGCTTCTTGAGCGGATACAAAACGTAACAAAATCCTCGTTATGCAACATCCCTGCATGTTTGGATCTGCGAGAAGAGCTTAGGGTGCTGGTTTGAGGTTTTTGAGAAATTTTGTTTCAGGCTTTAGGAAAGATAAATGCTGTCTGTGATGGAGATGCTGGGTCTGTTTTTCAATGTATCCAGTCTGATACAAACCCCATTAGGTGGTAAGCTTATGTGTCTCCTATCTAAGCCTCACAAGCTCTCCGTGTGCCTGGCTGGTGCTGCTTTACCATATGCCAGCATATAAAGTATGATTCATTGCTATTGGTTTCTTTATGCATCTCAGAAAGGGTTTGTGTGTGTGTATGCATTTGTGTGTTTAGATGGGGGTGGGGAGTACCATCCTGATTGGCTGAAGTATTTTCTCTGGCAACGAGTAAACGTGATCCCGCCTGCAGAGGCACTGCAGTGAGTGCTGCAGTGAGAAAAAGAGAGAGCCAGGCAGGAGGGGGCGGGCAGGCAGAATAAACTACATGAATAAGGACTGAGCCAGAAGCACAGAGGAGACAGAGCACTGTGTGTGTCTGTGTGTGTGCGCATGTATGCATGTGTGAGAACACTGCGCATGTGTGACTGAGCGGACTGTGCAGGAGAAAGAGCAGTAATGAACGCCAGCTGAGGGATGACAGCAGGGGAGAGGGAGAGAAGGAGAAGACAGAGGCTCACCTGAAGAGGAGAAGAAGGAGGCAGTGAAAAGAAAGGAGGACATACTGGGGCGACATTTGAGACATAGAAGAAGCTTGGGTCTCTGCACAGAATAAGATAAATGATGTGTGAGTAGAAGCAGACAAACTGGGATGGAGAAAAGGACACGGGAAGAAAGATTTCAGCTCCAACTCGAAGGAAAAAGACTGGAAGAGTGAAGGAGAACGAGACCAGAGAGCCGATGATGCTGAGCTTGATGAAAGCAGACTGATGTGTCCACCTTGCAACAGCTTCCTCCATCTTAACATTTCCTCCATGTTGTTGATGCTCTGAGAACAGAGACGGACAGGAGAGAGGAAGACAGCATCCTCACCCAGGCAACAAAGAAGGCAAAGCAGTTTGTCATCCAACACAAGCAGCTCGTTGAGGCAGCAAACGACTGGACTATGACAACCACGTAAAGCGGACAGGTGAGAATGAGACAAAGCTTTACATCTCTTTCAATGTGAAGATCTGTACAAACATGGGAAAGAAGGAGGCTTGTGTTTTGTTTTGGTTTGTCATTGCCATGTTTTGCTCAGAAGTTTCATCATGTCGATCTGGGTCGACGGCATTATGTTCACACGCTGATGTAAAACTGAAGACAGACCAATCACGCCCACCGAGCCACAGCTACTTATCGGCAGAGATGAAAAACCTATCAGACGGAAACGATGACTTGAGGTAGCTCATGTGTGAGTTTGGTTGTAGATAATGGGTAGAGGGTTTCCTGTGGGCTACTGTGACATTTTCCAGATGTCTGCCCAGGCAGATAGCAGAGTTGGGGGGGAAGCAATAGTCTCTTCTGTATTTGTCAGCAGGCACAGATGCATCTCCATAATGGCCAAGCATCGGCGCTGCAGTGAGAGCACCCTGTGCACCACGCTGCTATTGCATAACTGCTGCTTCATCCAAACTGCACCCCTCCCATTTGTGCAAAGCCGTGTGCGGCAGCAGCTGCTTCGTTGCCTAAAGACCAGAGCAGTTTGCCTCTGCAAAGTCTCACAAATGCCGTCCACTTTAAAATTGAACGAGACATCCTTAATTATTTGCCCTCATCGATCGAGCCGCGGCCGTTATTGAAAAGCCTGGGCACTTTTCCTCATAAATCTTCAATGAGGTCTGTGTCAGGAAGAGGGATGCGTTGTTCGTGCTTTTATTTTTTTTAGCAGCATGTGCAGCTCTGCCATGTTGGCGTGGGAACAACACAGGCGAGAACAAAGAGCAATTGGCTTTAATGAATTGAGAGGCAAAATGGCCGATGTCTGCTGCCATGAATGACAGCAGACTGTTATTCAAATCAACACCTCGGCAAGATAAAAACATAAACATTGGACGGCATTATACAGTGGAAGTGCGAAAAATCAGCAAGAGGGCAAAGGGTTATACAACTTTAGCATAAAGTCAGTCCTGTTCATCATCGGAATTTAGTTATATCCAGTGATGGAAAAACATGAAGTAAATCATGGGATTTATCCTGCTAAGGTCATTACATGTTACATAATGCCAACACGCAGCATTATAGCTCACATAGGTCAGAGAAGAGATTTGTTGACATTTTTGTCTTCCCCAGAAAACTGAGAACAAATTCAAATGTCCTCAAAGCTAACAATCTTGGCATAATGCAGGCATCTTGCATCAGGGGCATAAATACCCATATCCTCCGCTCCATCCAGGATGACACTGTGATAAAAAACCCCAACAACAAACAAACAGTTTTCTGTGGATAATTGATTGACAGGGAGACGACATACTCATGCACACTCCTATCAATGACTCATTCAGAACATGGTGCCCTGACACAGGCTCCCATCCACACAGGTGGACTCCGTCTTGTGTGATAGAGCTGACCGGGGCAGAGCTGTGAATGTGAATGAATGCGTGTGAAAGTCTCTAGGGAACATGTGTGGTGTTTTCTTTATCAAAAAGAATGCTGCTTGGTGTTTTTCCTCTGCTCCATCACATGCTGGGCTTATTTTAAAATACTAATTTTTTATCGTCTCCCATCAGTTTGCTATCAGATTGTCTGTGGAGGAATGTAAAAGGGTGGTGCTCTGTACATGATGGAGTTGTCTCAGGGTAAGAATGTTCTAGGATGGATGTGTGCATGTGTGTGTGAATGCAACTCTGTGTGTCTTTAATTGTAAAAGGAATCTGCAGCTGAGAGTGACTCCTCCGACATCTCTGTGGTCAGTTCCTCCTCCTTCTTGTCGAGGTCAAATGCCTGAAGTGATTTCATTAGTAATAATTCCTCTTGCTGGAAGATGACCCACCATGGTGTGGACGCAGTAAAACACTAGGGAGAGCTTCAGCCATTTACAGGATGTACAGAGATGAGCTCTTTATATAATCCTTCATCGACTAGGAGGAAGCAGCTCTGAAGCTGACCCATCAGCAAGCTGCCTCCATCAATCATCAGTCATTTTCATACCACCGTAACCAAATTATTGGGGAATTTTAGCTGCTTCGTCTCTCTCTGACTCAGTGGGTTCCCAAGCTGTCTGGTGACTTTATTAACAAAATATTAGACATAATCACAATCAATTTATTTTAACAAACTATTTGTATTCATCCACTTAACATATAGACATACAACCATTTGATCCAATCTGACCTCAATAATAATAATAACAAAACACAAAAATCTGATATCCTTCCAGTCACTGATGGCTTCATATAACCAACAACACTCTTCAGTGTTGGCGCAGTTACTTAAGATTTTAAGTAACTGCGCCAACAGTTGTGAGGCATTTGTGAGGTCTTTTGAAGTCAAATCAGGAGATACAGAGATGAAAGAAGCTAATTAAGAGAAGATATTCTTTTCAGACTTTCGAGATATTCCAAAGTGAGTAAGTAAATTTGTTTTTCTACACAGCAGCTTTTACGGGTCAAAAACCTCAAAGTGGTTCAAAATGAAAACAAATAACAAAAGAACTCAAAATAAAGAATAGTAATCCAAATACCTATGACGTTATACAGCAAGAAACTATTTAAAAGTCAGGATAAATTAGTTTTCAAGTGCTTCTTAAAAGTCTCAACTGAATTAAGACATTGCAAAGATGAAAGCAAACCAAACCACAATCCAAGGGCCAGAACTCTAAAAGATTTATCACCTCTGTTCTTGAGATGTCTTTGAGGAATCAACAACAATTCTTCAGACTTGAAGATCTCAGACTGAGAAGAGATTGCAGATTCATTCAGGGTATAAGATAAAGCTAAGCCTTCAGCAGACAACAGGAAGGCTACATCAAATGCAGAAAATTTGTTTTATAACTTAGAATTTTGAGGTTTAATTCCTGATGAGAAACATGCTAGATTTGGAAGTTTTTTTTAATACTTTAGAGTTTAGTAGGAAAAAAAGGGGAAGACTGCCGTTTTAATAATACTATTGATTCTAATTGCTAATGTGAAATGGTGAAAGTTAAGTTGCATGGTTATGCTGTCTTTGTTCTAAATTAATCATTGTATTGCTGTTCTTATATTTTCTAATACAATTTTTAAAAAGTAGAAGTTCAAAACAGCTAAAATCAGTCAGATATAATGAAAACAGGAGGTCAGAAACATGGACAAAATCTGCCACAAAGTTTTGATTCCTGCAACTCAATTGAAATAAATCCCAATTCTTAATTTAGTACAGATTTCTGGGCGTTTTTCATTTTTACAAATTCTTTAATACTCATCAATAACATCAAAACTCATGTTTCAAATCCCTCTGAAGGTATGACAGACAGTAAACCTTTGCTTTTATGGGGTGCGGCAAACAATGTGAAAACAATGAATGTGAGGGCCTGTAACTCTCACTTGTATTTGTAAATCTGATCCTGAGTTTTTTTTTTGTCTTGTGGTCGAATCTGTTTTCTTCATCTTGTTGTGTTCAGTTGTGTGCCAAATTAACACCCACATGACAACCTGGACCTCAAATTTAATCCAGCATCTAGTTTTAGTACAGATTTTAGATTCAAGTAAAATGGAAATTCAAACATAAAGAGAAGCACTTAATCTAAACAGGAGACATAGCCATACTTAAGTTTCTATAAGGCCATACTGATCTATGAATGTAATCAAAGCTTCAAATTTGAAAAGGTTTCTGCTTCAAATGGAATCATACCTCAAAGGAGTTTAATAGTCTTTAATGTCAAAATGGTTTAAATGTTGTTAAATGCCAATAATAACATTGGCATTTAGTGCCAATATTGTTATTGGCATACATAACAACATTTTGTATTCAATTCATGGATCTGTGAGTGATTCATGAATTGGCCAGTTTTTCATTGATCAACTCCAGTCAGTAGGACAAATGCTAAAACAATCTGATAAAAAAAAACAACTGATCAATGCATCTCTCGTAGACATCACATGTTTTATTTATGATTGAAAAAGATAACCTCACTTGTACTGTATGACTTTACCTTCATCCTCAACACATGCAAGATGGTAAAGTCACAGAAAAGTCATGCTACATGCTTAGTTATTCTGCCCAGCCTCATGAAATGTGCATGAAAGCTTCCTCTGTGTGCCCTGCACACGGTGTGCACCAGAGGATGAGAGGGAAACAGGCTATTTTGGGGAAGTGTTCCAGCACTGCACTGCTGCTTGGGCACATTTTGTGAGCTAGAGTGATTGGTAAAATTCTGAGTGGAGCTTGCAAACAGCGGTTTATGCCCGAGTGAAGAAATATGTCAACAGACTAATGAAGAAATGGGGGGGAAAGGAGAAGCTGTCAAATGTGGCTTGCTTCATCACAAAGCACTTCCGTCTGTTGAGAAAGGGGGGATCTTTCTCACTCAGTGTGACTCTTCAGCAAAGGTTGGGGGCAGGAAACCACAGAGAAGTGCGCAGCTAAACAAACCATAAATAGACGGCAGGACCTGCGCTGGTTTTCATCTCTTCTGTCTTTTTTTCTCTCCGTCTCTCTTCGTCACTATGTAGGTTACCTCCTCTGCTCAGTGCGTTATTAATGAATCATCGCTGTCGACAGCCGAGCACAGAATGGGAATCGTGCCAGTCGCTATCCGGCAGTTATTGTTTTGGTCGAGTCAAAAACGTTCATCTGAACGTTCGTTATTTTTTCACTTGCCCACTCAGAGTATGACACAAACCCTCCGCACAGATTGTGACCTCTTCCCACGCATGTCAGAAGCAAAACCGGAGCAGTTTGTATGAGATGGCTGGGTGTTGACAACGAACAGGAAGAAATGCAAGTGTAGCACCACAACTATGTCACAATTACCTGCCCTTTCCACACAGTGTGGAAAAATACATCAACTGCATATTCACAGAGCTCAATTATTAGAACAGTAAAATAAAAAGTAAATGTCTGTGTTCATAATCATGTTTTAGTTCCTGGATTTTCTCAGTAGAGAAAAGCAAAAACAATAAATGGACATTTGAATTACACTTTTAAATACAAAATAATGCAAAAAAAATTAAAATACAATTTCTTTCTTTGTGGTCAAAGAAATCAGAGGTAAAGAGAAACAAAAAAAATGGCTTCTTATATTATATTTAGATGCTCTGCGACTGTAGGAGCCGATGTTTCTTCTCAACATATCGAAGTTGCTGTTCCATGTACTAATTCATCACAAACAGATGAAATGGAGCATGTATTATAAACACATATCTAACATTTTCTTTAGTCTAGCCCTGGATGCTACATTTTGTACTGACAAACAACAGCACTGCTGATTTTTCAAATGACTAAACCATAATATTATAATCTATCAATTTGTTCTCAACGCCCCCCCAAAAAAGAAAAATGTTGTTTTTTTATTTCTAGTTAATGGAATAAATTATACATGGTTTTTCATCATGGGTTTCTAAAGAATCAAAACATTAATAGACCAAAATGTTTTCAAGAGAAAGAAAATCTCTGCAATCCAATTTATTTAAAGGTTTATTAAATCCATAAAAAACTAAAACTGAGAAATATTGTGTATACGTAGCTGAAGTATAAAAAGATTTTGTTTTCTGGTTAATTTGTGGGGTTGTATGCTGAGGTAGCCAGGCATTCATCAGTTCTTTAATAGATATGTGACAAACTTTGTCTGTCTTGTGCAAGAAACCTCTTTCAGCCAGAAGGTGAAGCACTGCTTTATAATTTACCCTAGAGAGTCATATTAAATAGTAAAATGATCACATTTTTTTCACAAAGATTGCAATGCCTTGATACACATGCTTAAGGTGGTCAGTAGACATTTCATTGTAGGAAAATGTGTTTTGTTTTCACTCTACTTCTTTCCGTTTTGTTGACAGAACAAGGAAATACACAAAGTAATTGCCCTTTAAAACTACTTCAGACCAACCCTGAGCAATTTGTGATTATAATCTTCCGACTTGGCAGCAAATTAATGTTATGTGCTGTGTCAATAGAACGGCATGCTCCCAGACTGCCTCCAGAGTGTAGCTACATGGTTATTATCTCTCATATTTAAAGAGGCAAAGTTGAGCAGAGGCCAAGATGGAACAGGAAATGGAACAAAACATTTTCCCCTAATTAATTAAATGCTCGCCTACCGTATGAGGCGATAAAACAAAGATGTTCAGTCAAACAGGAAATTTGATGTATTTACAGTTGCTTGTAAAACATGTTCACATTTTTACATGTCATGTTTAGCTCATGTGGATTTCATGAGCTAAACCAACAAAAAGTAGCCCATAATTTTCAACTGGAAGGAAGATTAAAAAAAACAAATATGATGACCAGTGATGTCAGCTCCTGCCATACATACGCAGGGGTCTGACATAGTTCTTATTGAAAGATTCTGTACTTTTTCAAACTAAACTTTCTAGTTTTGAGCCTTGATTACAAATTATTCATCTTAAATATGCCTGAAATGTTTTCAGGTCTCATTATTAGTGTGGAGTATCTTTTATGGAGTGTGGAATAGCATTGTCTCACTGTTTGTTTGTGCCTTCTGGAATAACTTAGGCCAACAATGCTTCAAAATTTATAAATCTTGGGAGTTATCAATGTTAGTAAATAAGTGAGTTTTGGGTTCTTTGCTTCAGTATACTCTCTACTATTTAATATGAATATCTCTTTAATGCTTTTGGATCAATCAACATTGAACAATACTACAGTAAATTACACTACACACCATGTAAAGTAGACCATAGTAACCCTCCTTTAATTAGGCAAACAGAAAAAACCAAAAAAACAGAGCATTGTTCCAACCGCACAATGAATCTGCATATACAGTGTAAAACACCAGTTATATAACCCACTACTGTAAAACTAAACCTAATGCCGGCAGAAAATATATCCTACGTTGCAGGCCTGTTCAGATCCTCATGAATGTAGGAGACCCACCGACTCCACGGTCCACAGCCTCAAATATTAAAGTACGGGGCGTGCCGTGGTGGCGTAGCGCGACCCGTATTTGGAGGCCTCGACGCGGCAGTCGCGGGTTCGACATTTGCCGCATGTCTTCCCCCCTCTCCTTCCCTGTTTCCTGTCAGCCTACTATCACATAAGGGACACTAGAGCCCACAAAAAAGACCCCCTGGAGGGGTAAAAAAAAAAATATATATATATATATATATATATATATATATATATATATATATATATATTAAAGTACAACTCAGTACCTTGTGTAATCGTGATTTTCCACAGATGAATCCGGGCAATACTTCGTCCTGTGTCCAGAAGAACCTCAAAGCGATCCGAAGAAACAGCAGTTCAGGAGTGATGCAGTTGTGTGGTTTCCACGTGCTCCACATCTACTGGCCCTCAGTTCCCACGTTGCCAGAGGTACTCTGAGCGACGCGGGCGCTCAGAGCGACTATCTGGAGTCCGTCTCTCGTTATCCAGTCCGGTAACGATCTTCTGTAGCCCTTTAAGTTCCACTCTAGCAGCCAAACAGCGGCCTACATTAGCCCATGTTAGCGAACAGCTAGGTTAGCTTCGTTCTACCTCTCGAGTAAATACGGCGGCAAAGAAACAAACATACAGTCCGACAGCTTCTCGTTGAAACTCTACTGTGTCCTGCTAACTTGCATACTTTATCTTATAACTTCTCCTTACGATAAGTCTGAGCTTACTCACTTCGAAACCAGCTAACTCTGCTATCACCTCTCTCGCTCAACAAATTCTTCTTTTTCTTCTTCGCTGTTTTTTTCTCTTCCACCTGTGCTACCTTCAAAGACCGTGCTCCTGTAGGAAAATACAATTTTCGCTGGCAATTCCCCTCAAAGTAAAGATAACTTATTTTAAACAATGCAAACATATTTTTACTAACTTTATATGAACTTTGAAATGTTAATTGAAATAAAAGGATGAACTTATCCTTGCTATTTATTATCTTATTCATCTCTTATGTTTTTACTATCTGGGCTACATAAAGAATAGAGAATCCCAAGCTTAATACAAATTATTAAAAATAAAATGTTTTGATCTTTAGAGCGTTTATTTTTATTTTATTTTACTTTTTTATTTTGTGCAAAAAAATAATTGAAAGCACTCGTGTGTTTTATTGGCTGCACAGGAGAAGATGAAATTGAATTAAATTATTATTATTTTTAGGAACTCTATTGACCCTATTTTGATTTCTAAATAGGGTACAATGTGGGTCAAAAAGTAGGTGTGAGTTATAAAATCAAAAATAAACCATATTAAATTAGTACAAACCATTTCAAAATCGTCATGATTTTTATTAATCATGAAATTTTCATCTTCAAAAATTGAAATAAAAAAACAAAGTGCTTTGTGGTGTTAAAACTTGGAACATTTTATGGTGGTTTCTGAAAGTTATTGATTGAACAAAATTTTATTTAGCGGAATCATAGGAAAGGGAGCTGAATACCTATAAATGCCACACTTTTTAGATTTTATTTCTGTAATAAGTTATATTTATTATTTTCCTTCCTCTTTACAATTATGAACTAATTTATTGGTCATGCAAAATACAGTGATTTTTGGGATTGCAACATAACATCTTTCAAAAAGGTTTAAAGCACTTTATCAATATGTTGTTGTTTTTTGTAAGCTAGAACTAACACTTTTTCATTTTCACTTTTCACAGATAAATGGACCAAAGGAATCTGTCACACTGAAAAAGGAAACACCATAGAGGCATCTGTAAAACTGCTATTTTCCCTTCTGCATAGTTATGATGACTGTCTGAGAGTTTAAATACAAAGAAGTTCGTCAATCCCACCTGTGAAAAATTCAAAGCGCTGTTCCAACACATCTCTGGAGCATTATACAAAAAAGACCTCCTCCCTACTGCTATCAAGAAACTAAGAAAAGGGGTAAAACAAGCTCTTCTGATCAAACTGGAGCAACAGCAGAGACAGACAGAAGGGCCTTTTTTCTTTCTTTTTTTCTTTTTATCTTTCTTACATACTCAAGTCAACATCTGACATAGCCAAAACACACAAAGTTCAATAGTTGTTTAAGTGAGAAAAAATGTGTTTCGTTTTGCAAGTCACAGGATAAATTGCTAATACTTTTTGACTTTTATGAACTGCCTGTAGTCAACATACTGAGTGAATTTAAAAATTCTTAACCTGTGTTGTGTATGTATGTGTATTGACCATCTGGGTGCAGTGATTGAAAACATATCTTAGTGCTGAAGTATTTACAATTCCTGTGTACTTTGTAGATATCAGAGGGAACACAGGAACACCAACCTAAGTACTGTTAAATCACAAAAATCTGACTGCATATAGTCAATATTTATCAAGTTCTGTGAACTAGACTGTTAAATAATATACAATAATTATAAGTTTATTTATATTATAATAGGTTTGCTGTTACAGAGTTTGAGGTACATGTAGTGTTGGCTGAGTTCTTTCATTCATTGACACTCAGACTGACAGAAGCACCTTGAAGGGGAGATCGTTGAAGGGAACATGGAGGCATCCATCCGTCCCCATGTCCCGTCTAATGGCTGACTTCAACGGAGGATATTAATCTTCTTCCCCTTGTGCAAGAGCAAGGAGTGTCCAGCGCTGATTAGAGCTACAGCCCATCTATCTCAGAACTCCAAAGCCTTGCGAATGTCCTGCCTCAGGCGTCAGCCGCTGGCCATCCCCATGGACACAGTCAAGATCATCCAATCGGAGAAGTTTCCCAGAGAGTGCCCTGTTCCAGTCACCCAACCTCGGTATGCCCCAGCTCCAAGAGTGGCGTGGGATGGTGGTGGTGAGGGTGAAATTATTGTCAACCAGGCCTGCAGTGACCTGACACTGGACATAGCACCATCTCCCAGGCCAATGGTGTCTCCTCCGGCCCCACTGATGCGCAGGGAACACAGCTTCCTGGCGCAGCGCAAAACCAGTGCCAATGAAATCTGCTACCACCAGTTCCACTACAAGATGGAAGATGTCATAGTCAACCAGTACGTGCTCCGTTCCTCCTCCACTTCTTCCTCCACTTCCTCGTCCTCATCTTCAGGCCCCGTCATGCCGTGCGAGCCCCTGGAATGCCCCACCTGTGGTCACACATACAACTTTGCGGGGAAGCGTCCGCGGATCCTCTCCTGCCTGCATTCGGTGTGTGAGGAGTGCCTGCAAATCCTCTACGAATCATGTCCCAAGTACAAGTTCATCTCTTGCCCCACATGTCGGCGCGAAACGGTGCTGTTCACTGACTATGGCCTCGCTGCTCTGGCCATCAACACCAGCATTCTGAGCCGCTTGCCCTCCGACCCCAATGGGCCCGTGCAGTGGGGCGGGGAGGCCGACCGCAGCTGCTACCAGACTGTGCGTCAATACTGCCAGTCAGCCTGCACCTGCCAGATTGCCAACCCGTTGTCCTCCTGTGGCATCATGTAGACAAGAGGGAGGAGGTGAGGACACTGCAGATAAGACTTGATGCTGCTCCCCACCAACACCACTCTTTTCATCTATAAGCTAAACCCTTTCTGCCAAGCCCCCCTCTCTCACATGTACAGTAAATAAATCCCTTCATAGATGTTATCTCTCTATATTTAATAACACAGATGGATACTGTGTGGGACTTATGGATGCTGGTGATCCAGTACGAAGTAAATAAATGTATTTTATGTATGGACTGGAAAAATATTCACTGTCTCTCATTTGGTTGGATGTGTTTGTCATGACATCTCTTTACATGGGAATGCCAGGGGAGGTATGTCCCCCCAACCTAGGAGAATAAAAATTAAATAAATGAAAAGAATATCTCTGAGTGGCCTTTTTTTCAGTGCTCTGAAATATATTAATTGCAGAAAATTGTAGAACAAAACTATCAAATACTTTTAATAATGCACTCTTATGGGTTTTTAAAGGAAGTATAAATCCATAAAGAGCGACTTAAATATGTTACTATAGTCTGTCTATCCTGAGATCTTAGTTTTTTTAGTTACTTTTACTGAAATATGAGCTCTAGGATGGAAACCCTACCATGCCACACCACCTGCAACATTTTCCAACTCCTTCAAATGTAATCCAAGCCATTCATAGGACGAAAGGCCAATTTCCTCCCAACGAGTTCTGGGTTTTTCTCTGGCTTTGTTTCCAATGAAAGACACCTGGAAAATCTACAAAGGGACTTTAGAGGCTTCCTTGTCAGATAATCTGAATAATTGCACTTAATGCCTGGATTGGTGTTATATACGTAAGCTCAATCTACATTTTCCTAAATTATTTCTAATCAAAGTCAAATGGAAAGTATGACTTATTTGGACAACAAATGGTTTTGGTTGATTTTATGACACTAAATTTAACTCATTCAAGTCAATGAATTATATTTGGGTGCTTGTCATTTTCTCCTCCATTGATACTATCACAGCTTTCTTTGTTTTGTACTTAATTTCTTTGCGCACAAAAAAAAATTGTCTCCCACAGGAGGTTTTGTGCCAATGCTTTAACCTTCTCTGACCTTGGACCTTGACCTTTATTATTTTGGTTTAATAAGATGGCATTGTACATCCATTCATTGACAATTCCTGCTAATATTTACAGGCAACTAAAGATAGGTGGTTGCCTATACCCAGCAGTTATTGGGGAAGAGATGGTGAACACCCTGGGCAGGTAGTTAGTCATTCACAGGACAACACAGAGACAAACAAAACAAACAACAATACATACACACCCTCATACCTAATGACAGATTAGAGGAACCTTTCAACCTAACAAACATAACCTGTTTTTTGACTCTGGGAGGAAGCAGTAGTACCCAGATAGAATCCATGCCTGACCAGGGAAAACATGCAAACTCTATATAGCAAAACCCCAGACTAGGATTTGAACCCAGGACATTTTTGCTGCAAGGTAATGCTGCCATGTTTAATAATATCTCATGTTTCATGAGATAATACCTGTTTCTAATATTAAACGTTAAGGAAACTGTATAATACATGGTTAACTATAAGGATATGCATAAGGAAACCTAACGGGATGTCATTTTTAAGCATATTCTCTTTGGTTCCTTCTCAGTACAAAGGCTGTAAATAAATAATGAAAGTACATATCCTGACATTTCCTGCTAACTGCCATTTTGTGGCGTTCTCACAACCCCATCTTGATTTCTGGGATTTTTTTTTATCTCACTGCTAAAAACAAGTAATCTGCTTAACAATTTAAGTTATTTTCTCCACTATTTAATACAAACATACATGCATATATACATACATTAACACTTTAACACTTTATATTGTGGGAAAAGATATTTTTATTTCACAGAATAAACAATAGTGTTAATGAACATTATTCTATAAATCCCATAGCTTTGAATGTAAAAAAACAACTGTTCAACAGGATATTTTTTATATTTTGAAAGTAACAATATAAAAGGTAATGCATTCAACTTGATGTATGAGTAAATAAAAATGCCTTATATACAAAACACGTTATTTTGCTGAATAATGAAAGGTTAGGAAGTCATTTACAAAGCAGCATCGACGCTGAGGCTGTTTCCTCTAAAAACCCCAAAATATTAGCTAATGGAAACCGACACTGTTAATTCAATCAGGCGACACTTTCCTTGTCCTCCTGAACAGTTGGCTCAGCCGTCGGCGGGTTGTGGTTTTCTCTGAAGACTGCGTCTGTGTGCTTCACAGATAAAACATTCATTAGTTTGACAGCATGCACTGGAAATACCAAACAAAAGAAAAAAATAAAAACTTGATTTAATGTCTCACCTCCTACTGTCTGACACAGCAGACGCCACTCTTCTCAAAGACCCAAGTTTTAGCCTCTGGATTATATTTTTCTTGCTTGATTCTTCTTTTACGGATTCCTGTAAAGATATCAAAAGCTTGAGTTACAGCACAGCAGAAAAATGAAATACATTTCAATAAGTAGAGTCCAGCTGCATTGTCTTCAGTAGCTACTTATGTAAATATCTCACCATCGGCAAAACGTCTTCCTCCTCTATCTCTCGTAGGTCACTCGTACTCTGTCGCTTCCCTCTGGAGCTTAAGTTAAACTTTTCTGCACCAAACACAAACCCTGAGTTAACCAGCAGTTCATTTCCAGACAAGAACAACCACAATATTACCACTGAAGCGAAAGATGCCTTACTTAAATGCATCTTTGAAAAAGTTGTGTCCGAAGCTGATCTCTGTCGGAAATAGCGAGGTTTTTGCTGCTGAGGTTCACTGGGAATTTCCTGTGCATTTTCAAGCCTGGGGTGGTTCTCCTGAGCATCTGCTGCATCATGCTGAGAAACAAGAACAGGCTATAAGAAAATAAAGTTGTAGTTTGCTATGTTAAGTATAGAACTGAATAAATGCATATTATGGATTCAAGACTATCATATGAATTCCTTGGAAGCCTCACCTTTTGCTCTTCATGTTCCTGGGGAGTATCTGTCTCTGCCTGCTTTGCTTGGTTTTGCATTTGATGTTTGGCATACAGCTCCATCTTTTGACAGACCCATTCCAAGTAGCACAGACCAGGACTGAGTTCCTTTCCCTCAAAAACAACAGAGCTCTGTACAAATAAATCCAGGGGAAAAAAACGTATAAATATAACCATAGATCTTGTGAAAGCTGACTGAGTAGATCTACAGTCAGTATTCATATACATAGATGCCAGTTTCAAAATGGGTGAAAAATACCTTTAGAAAAGGATGTATTTAGATGATTTATGTTGTAAATCATTTTTATATTTTCTGACCAGTTATAGGATAAACATAAAAATCTGATGGATCTATTATCTATGCTAAAACTGTTTGGCCATTATACTTAGCACTAATTTGTATACTTAAGTCTAAGAAAGCTTTCAGTAGAAAAGACAAAGAAAAAGCAGTGAGCAAAACTGGGAAAACAACATACCACTGAACAAGAATTTGGAGGAACCTAATTTAAATCTACTGTAGCTTCTGTCTTTCTATAAAAGGTAGATATGGCCAAGTTTTGCTCTGTATTTTTCTCTCCAATTGAAAGCAATGCTGGCTTAGACATTCAGAGTTAAACTGTGCTATTCAGACTTGGCCATTTAGAGAACAATTGTAATATTTACTACTCTTCTGATTTTTTTCTCTATAATGGTTCCTTGGCCAAGTGGTTCTGCGCTATTGTTCTTCTTGTTGATGTTTTTGTTTGCTTACTGTCTTTGCAACCCACTGATTTAGCCTCATTCAAGAGAAGGGATTGGACCAAGTTGTTGCGGCAATGCCTGGGTTCTGTTAGATAGCTAACCTTTTACCAATTGGCATTAAATGATTAAGTGAATCTGACAGTACAGTAATATAAATCATTCTGAAGGGAACAGCATCTATTTGGAGCCTGAATCTACTGACACAAAATGAATCTGCAGGATTTCAAGTGGCTTTATATTTATAAAGTACTTTGGTTTTACTGAACAGTCATACTGCTTTTATAGTTACAAGACTCATTCACAGAACCATACACACAAATAACCATATATTTATACACCAATGCAAAGACAAATAAGCATCATGGAGTTAAGTACCTTGACTAAAAACTAAAAAAATCAACAGATATCAGGGAGGAATCTGGAATAAGGTCTATAATTTCCCTTCTGTAAGACTCTTCAAAACAAGTCACTGTTGCTGACGACTATATAATTGGATATGAATTGGACTGGTTTGTCTAGAAAGTGACAAATTAAATTATCTCCTAAATGAAATTAAAGTTAATTAGACAACATCTAATAAACCAAAATAACCTTGCCAATTTGTAGTTTGTTTGTATTTACTTCTGTTTTAACTGTCAGGACAGGTTTTATTTGCTTGTATAATGTTCAAAGGACCATTTTACATAACCAGTCAATGCAGACGTTCATGTTGGTTTCCAGACTCTATTTTTCATAGGGTGTCAGCAACAAGTTTTCGCAGTTAGGTCAGTTATCGGTTCACACTACCTGATTACGTTTCTCAAAAAACTTCAAACACGTTTGTTTTACTGTGACTGAGATCGAGTCATACATACATATAACAACCACAAAGTGTTTGAGTTTACTGCCGTAGGCTGACATAACTTCACCAGAAGAGCATAAAAGACAGGATGACACTTTGCAATCTTCCTGCTTTTCATGCTGAGCAATTATTTTAGCCAGGCAGCAACAATAGAAGAGAAACCTCTGCAAGCACACACCCAACGACTGAAATATTAACATATAAATAAATAAAAAGACATAATCCCATAGTTTCAGCACAACTTCCTGCTGTTACCGATTTTAACTCAGCTCTTAATCAAATTCCAAATCACAGTTGATTTTCTCTGACTGCTGGTTCAGACATGCCCGACAAACTCTTCAGCGTCCTTCGCCTTGTTTTCATTACGCGCACGTCTGCTCCCACCTAGTTAGACTGGTTTTGCATCCATTCCACCGTCACAGACTATGACAGGTTGTGAACATGAAAGATGTCCTGCATTGGTAATACCATGCTTGGCTTAAGTTTAGGAGCGACTTTGTAAATAGGTGTTGCAATCGTTTCAACTGAAGACTTTCCCGTAACATTCTCAAACTTGAGCAATGCAAGACCGTACATGAGGCTGATTCACTGATGAGTGAATCAGCCTCGCTGACACAATCTGCCCTGCATTAAAACTAAACTCTAAGGGATTACAACAGTTTGAATCATGAGTTTGAAAGAATCGTACCTGTGAGATCTGCTCGACCGAGCCTACTAAAAATGGTTTTCTCTCCGTTTCTGACATTTGCCCATTGCGGACAGGTGGATCGAACCTCCTCCTCAAATTAAAACTCGCTGACCTTATACACCTTTTTAACTCAGATGTGTGCTGCTTGGGCAGGGAAGAAGTTTTAGGCTGTTGACTGAGCACCTCATAGACTTGCTTCCACCTCTTGGAGTCAGTCCTTTGTAGTTCTGGTTCTTCTTTTAGGTTCAAGGTTGTGGAGGCCTCTTCTGCTCTGCTGAGACGCAGGTTTGGAGAGGAAGGCGACGAGGAAGACAAAGTAGACATGAAAACAGGTGGCTGAGGTGTTGAAGCAGGAACGAAATTGTCACTTTGTAGGAGGAATAAATCCATTTCAGTGTTGTCTGTTGACAAAGAACCAGCTGTGGCAAAATTTGGTGTTTCACAGCTGGCCGACTCCACTCCAGAGTCCACAGATTCTGAGCGTGGGTTTACTGCGATGTTGGAGGCAGGTGCATGAGGCCCATCAGTGTTATCCCGTCGCCATTGGGACTCCGGAAGAGTTCTCTCCTCATATACATAAGCCTCCATAAGGTTACTAAAGCTCCTGTATAAATTCATCTCTGAAAAGGTTCCAGGTTTCTCCCTCAAGTCGTTGCTGAATGCAAAAGGAAAGTGAGCAAAGCTCACAGTGAGGAAATCTCCACAGGTAAGGCGGTGATGTAGGGTTAAAAAAAATCCCTGTGACCTACCTCTGTTGTTTTACCACGCCTCTTAACATCATTACATGTAGATACCTGCTACTACCCGTCACTAGAAATAAGGAGGGAAATTCAGCTGTATCTATAATTGAAGACTAATTTGTCCCTTCAACTGGAAGAATGCTACAAGAACAAGCCTCAACCCGTTTACGGGGTTCTGGGAAGTTTTTGTATTTATGGAAGCCCATAAGAAGGAATGCTAACGTCAAACAGAAACCATAATCTGGAGATCTGTCGCTTATCTGTGCTTCAAAAGCTAGACAGCATTACAGAATCCTAAATACATTTCTCAGGGCGATACATTGTTGTCACATGCAAGGGAAAGAAAACGTTGAAAAGGTTCAAACTATTTTGTCAAATCTACAAAGTAAACAAAGCAGGATTTATCAGAAACTGTAGGAATGTGCTGAACTGACCCTCCTGTCCACTGACATAACTGGCATTCCTCAGGTTAAACTCGTGTTAGGTTATCTGGTCCGACGCACAGACTCATTCATATTTTGTTAAAACAAACAAAAAGAAAGATTTTTATTGTTAAATGGAGGAAACGAGTTTCTGTTTGTGAGGGACACATCTATCAGCTATTTTCATTCGTAAAAGTATTGAGACCACTTGAACTTTAGCACATATTATCATTTAACAAACCACCAACATTAATGTATTCTGGGTGGGTCTTATGTGAAAGACAAACACAAAGTGCCACATAATTGTGAAGTAACAGGAAAGAATACTTGGTTTTTCAAGTTTTTTGTAAACACACAATATTCTGGAAAGAGTGGCTTGTGTTTTGTCCGGTCCCTTTTAAACTGATTTCCGCACGTTGTGGTGTAACCACTTGCCATCTGTTTGCTAATATACTCCTTTAGTATGTTACTTAAGTTCAGTAAAAACATAATAGTTTTATGAAGGTATCATAGGTTTGTTTGAGAATATTACTGAAAGAACACTGACGTTTAAAGAACAAAACAAACAGAGATAAAGTTATGGAGAAGATTAAAAAAGGAATTGGTCATAAAACAATAGGCAGTAGTAGAAAACAACTGTTAACGTACAAAGGCATGGCTTTCTTCCAAAACTGACGCGTTGGACAAGACGAATTACAATCTGAGAAGCAGTTAAGATGGCAATGTTAACTTTGGTGGAGCTGCTGGGATCCACAGCCCAGGTAAGAGAATCACACGGGAATTATTATTTTAAAATGTGCAATGCACATTTTCCTGTACATTCCATTTCCCTGGTGGTGGCAGCATGATGCTGTGGGTTTGCTTTTATTAAGCAGAGACAGAAAAGCTCGGCTGATAGGAAAATGTAGGGCAATCCTTGAAAAAACAATATTTCAGACTGCAAAAAATGTGAGATTCAATTAGAAGTTTACTTTCCAGAAGGACAAAAAGGTTTGATACATTTTTGGATTAATCTTCATTGTTCATTCTTCATGTGAATATTGTCTACCTTATTTACTGATGTGCTAAATGTACCAATTTTTATTTTACATTTTTATTTGGTCTAAAACACTATTCAGAGCATAAGTAAGCATAAGAATTTGCTCAAAAACAAGAAGTTTTAATTTGAACTTTTTTATTTTTAACTATATTACTAAAAGTTATGCATATAAAAGTACTAATATGATTCTCAATTCTTGAGGCAGATGGATTTTTCTTACTTGCTGTTTAAAGCCGAAATCCACCAGGGGTCGTAGCTGAGTAATTTTCAGACATTTCTTTCCAAACTGGTTTCCTGTTTGTGATGTCCGTTTAAAATGTACATCAAATATATAAAATTGTATTATTTGGAAATTGAAACTTTGTTTTAGAACTATTTGCTAATACATCTGAATACACCCCGAAGAATAAGAAACTAACAACCTTAATTTGAGTGGAACTCGAGAAAATGTTTATTAAAATTACTAAGGGTTTGTCAGATTCCCGAAATACTAAATAGTCCCTATTTGCTTCATTTAAATTTGTTCTGTTCTGTTCTTGTAGCTCACGTCAGTTGGTCCTGTGACCCATAGGTCGATCCGTGTGTTTGGGTTTAAATTCCTCTGTAGCAACCAGTAAACGGCGAAGAAAGGCTGGGATCCAAACACCTGTTGCTCCAACATGTCTGAATATGCCCGTGAAGTCAAATCTTTGCTGTCACCGGGTCCCTGCTACATCCCGGGGTGAGTAAATGTCCCCTTACAAATAAGATCCGACTGTAAGAATATGATTTGGCGCTCCACTATCAAAACTTCATCAAAACAACGCGCAGTAATAGGACTGAAGGCAGTTACGGTAATTTGAAATGAAAAGTTTATCCGGATACATTTTTAGGAGTGAATTGTTTTTTTTATCTCAATAATTTGCAAAGAAAAAACAAATCACTGGAAAGCATTTAACAAATAGGCTACAACAAATGTATTTATAGTACCTTGACCTTTATCTCATTGGTGTTGGGAATGATCCTACAACCTTGTCTAGTTCGGCTCAGTCCCTTCATTGATGAGATGTCAAAGTACAAATGTTTCGGGTGTCTTCACAGACTGAGTTCTGGTTTAGATTATTTCAGTGTAGGTCAAAGATTTACCCTGAATCCTCATCTAAATTTCCTTGGGGGGTATAATACGTGCAAGACTTTGTTTGTCTGAAGGCCAGAGTTTACAGTTGATACATTTTAGTTGTGAAAATCACGTCTTCTGCCTTGATTTACACACTCTTCAGAGCAATCTGAAACCATCTTCTGTGGATTTTAGGAGGGATTCTCCTCTTGTTGGAGCGATAACAACAGTTGGCCTTCTGCTAAATTCTGACACAAAAGGGAATCTGAATCTCATTTGCTGTTTGTCCAGAGTCGTGCTTTGACAATTGCCCCAACTGACCTGTCAGAACCTAAACACTTGAAGGGATCTAAGAATAAATTCCCTGACAGAAAGATGCCAAAAAAATTGTTTGTTTGTTTATTTGTGTTATTAATTAGGTACACAGGGCACTGTCCTGGACTCAGGTTCAGCATGGGCAAACCTTACGGAATGCTTACAGCCGAACTGATGTCTCAGAGGAAATGGTACCCAGAGTCTGACATAGCTCCTCTGCCAGAAAACATTCCTGATGACGTGTGGCGGAAGTCAATACCAGGATACACAGGTACTGAATGTGTCACACACACCAACACTGAGGATAAGTTGGCCAATTTGCCCTGCAAAGTGTAATGATATTGGTGGTTAAAATGCACAAACTATAGAATGTGTTTCTCTTATGCTTGCGATAAGTCTTTGAGTTGTGAACAGCAACATGAGACCAAAGTGGACATCTCTAAGCTGCTTAATTATTCAGGAGAGGCGACAAGTGAAGTGAAATAGTGATACAGCAGAGGGGATTAAAAAGGTCACACGCAGGTGGTTAACAAAACCTGCTGACGGAGGTGAATCATTATGATAAAGCAACAGAAAATATGTCTGCAGCATCTAAAAGTCCCTCAATTTCCCAGATGCTGTCGACTGAGTGGACTCAAATTCACTATATTGTCCTTTTTGTTTCAAAAGTTCTGGTTTTAAATCAAAACAACATAGAAAATAGTACATTTGAATTTAATTTAATTCAAAAATACTTTATATATTCCTGTCATACAGAAGCATAAATAAATAAACAAGAAAATGAAACAAAAAGGAAACAAATAATAATATTGGAAATAAAATTAAAAAATTAAATAACAATCATGTTAAGTTAATACTGTTGGAAATTATTAACAAATGTTAATTTATATATAATAAAATAACCTGGGAAATATCTTGTTTTTTATTTGTTGGATGCAATATTTGGCACATACATTTTTTTATCAAGCTATTTATTTATTTATTTCTATGTTTATTGTCAATTATGTCATAGTTAGTAAGAACTAGTCCTCATTTGCTTTCGCTGCTCCCCCTTAAATCCCTGTCTGGTTAGACAGCCGGGCAGAGAGATGTTGGAGTTGGGGGTCTGATCAATGGAGGAGCTGGCTTGACCTTCTTCTCTGTGCTCTGTATCCATGACGCCTCCTTTTTAACCCCCTCTAGGATTTAGATTCATAGTTCAGGTATTATTGGAGCTCATGAGATGCTGATCATCTGCTCCAAGTTGTAAAGCTGGCACCTTGTTGCTATGGTTACGCATCAAAACAATATTCCTGACACTGCATGCTGCCCTTTGATACAAGCTTTCTTTATATGCTCATTTAGTTTTTTCACGCTGATGCAGTATTTCATGCAAAAGGAGCCTCTGCCAAGTATTCAGTGTAAAGACTATCCAAGATATGACATTACTATTCAGAAAGCTCTCGTTTTGTCGAAAATAAAATGTTTTATTGGAAGTTATTCACATTTTTCTTAGAAATATATTTTAGTAATTGCAGAAAACCATAATAATAGAAATTAACACAAATTTATTGGAAATATGTAACTTTATGAAATGAATGTATATATGTAATTTTCACTTTTTGAATTAAATTACAGAAAGAAGTTAATGTTCTAGGGCTGCACCGTGGTGGAGTAGCACTGCTGCCTTGCAGCAAGAAGGTTGTGGGTTTTAATCCCAGCTTGGAGTCTTTCTCCATGGAGTTTGCATGTTCTTAATATTCAACGATGTTGTATTTCACAATAGAATTGGTGTAAAATTAGACTGCCACCAGAGTCCATATACACAAATCCTTAATCTTAGCAAAACTTTTGTTGACATAGTTGAAAACTGAACCCTTAATGTTGATGTTTGCTAGGTTTTATTCCAAGAAGTCGGAACTACTACGGCTGCAACTATAACGTGACCTGTAAGAAAGCACAGTGTGAAGTTTATCTGGCAGATCAGGTGAAGCGCAAGCAACAATCAAGGCCTCTTCCTACCATCAACACCAATGGCAGTGAACATCTTGAAGTAAATAAATGATCTCTCTTACACACAAATCTTTAGCTTCACTTCTCTCTTCTTGTCTCGCAATAATGTTGGAAAAAAAGCTGATTCATTTAACCCACAATGCAACCCAAAAAACTTTTGTCAGATGCTCATAATGTAGTCTTATGTATCCATGAGTCTTTTTTTGTGCTGGACTTGTCTGACGCTCCAGCAACTGCCTGATTTCACCATGGATCTACCTCACTTGCTCTCTGGTGCCTGTTTTAGTCATAGCAGCTCCCTGCAAATTGAATCATTTTCATACATTTTGCAGATCTGCATTGGTACTGAATTGCATCTATGTTGGACATTTCCCTTTGGTGATAATTGCATTTCAAAAGGGTTATTGGTGCGATCTGTTTAGTTTATCATCAGTTAATCCCAGCACTACACTTGGATTTAATGGTTTACAAGATAGATTTTTTTTCACTTTTTTACATTTTTGTTACCACTTTTTCAGAAATTTTTAAAAAAGCATACACTGATCAGGTGTAGCATTATGACTACCAGTCTAATAGTGCTCTAGTAGTCTACCTTTTGGTGCCAAAACAGCTCACGTCAATCAAAGCATAGGCTCCATCGTTCACCTGAAGGTGTGCTGTGGTACCTGGCACAAAGAATTCAGTACATTTGAAAAGTCCTGTAAGTTGTTAATTTTCCTGTAATTTTCACCCAGAGAGCTAAATCTCCGGTGACAGCGGCGTTGGACAAGGTGTTTGTCTACAAGTCCTTAAAGCCTTTCATACCTCCAGGAAGTCCATACCAAATGGAAGATGATAACCCCAAGAAGTACTTCATCCCAGGTACAGAAGACAGAAGAATTTGATGACACTTTATAATTATTCAGACGAGTAGCTCTTCACAATCTTAGAGTTTGATTGTTTTCTTTCTTTCTTTTTTATGGCTGATGCCAATCCTTTAAATTCTAGGCAAATTTTTAAGCCATTTACAAAAAGAAATACATTTATACACACACATACATTTAGAACTGGGAATTTTATGTAAATGAGGACACTTCTATCTCTGTTAATATTAATCTAAAGTTTTAAAGTTTCACAAGTTTTTGATATAGGCCATATCGGCAGTTACCCTGGGCAGCATTAGAAAGGGCCGTCGACCAGATAAAAACAAAAAAAAAAAACATAGCATCATTTGTGCTGTGGAGAAGTTTTGTGATGAATTTGTTGAGTAGACATGCCATTTTTTTTGCTGAGAATGGGGGCCCTATTTTACTTGCTTTGTGTTAGATTAGATTTATCCCATTCCAAAATAATATCAGACAATTCCCTGTATTTTAAATAGAGGACAGGAGTTTGACCAGGAGGCCATTTATGTAAGTACTGTCCCTGGTTTCTCTCTAGAAAATGTACTACTGAGGAAGTTGCACAATATTCTGGACATTTCCTTTGGGGTAAATGGGTCCAAAAAACCAGCCTGTTGTGAAGGCATAATTACAAAAAAGGGCATTTTGGCAAATGCAGCAACAGTTATTATTAACACATATGAATAATTATTTTATAGCAAAAGATAAAACTTGGTCAACCAAATAATAATTTCTCAATATTAGCAACTCACATTAGCACACTTCTATATTTTAACATTAAAGTAGTTTATAGATCTCAGTTGAACACAACATTACAAAATATTAAGTTGATTTTTTTTATTTCAAAATTACATATAGCTATGCAGATTTGAAGAAGCATTCACAGACATTAATATCAAATAATTTTTGGACCTGTGTCTATGCAATTAAATATATTTTTAATGTTATTTTCACAGTGCAATAATCATATAACAAGTAACTTCACTGAGTTTTAAAACAGGATTTGTGTGACCATGCCATTTATTTTCTCTTTGCAGGAAGCTTCTGACATTATATTTGACTTGTCTCCTTTGCAAAATTGATATAGTTCATTTAAATTAATTGGTTTTCCTGGACTTAAACTGACTCTTAAGCCAAATTCAACAATTATCAATATGATTTGCTGTAGGGCTTTTAAAAGGCTACACCAAATGTCTGATTTGTGAGCTTGGTTCAGTCTTGATGTGTATTTGGGCTTATTGTTCTGTGGGAACCTGTTATTTTATCCAAGTTTCAACCTTTCGACCTAAACAGTCACCCTCCAATTAAAAACCAAACTGTTTAGGGCATTGCTTCAAACTTGCTCAATAGGGTTCCCTGGACAAGAGATAAGGAGCCATTCTCCTCTTACTTACAGAGTGATGTCTTTTCACAGGGTTTACAGGACATGTGCCATTTTCCCACAACTTCTATGGCAAAGGATTTTCCATCACCACCAATCAAGCACTAAAAGAGTATGGGAAACATCAGAGACGCTTGAAGGCAGACGAAAGGGACCGAACACACCTGCCCACGTTCTATTCATCCAAAAAAGGCGTGATCCCGGGATTCACAGGGCATATACCAGGTCTGTGCTGCAAAACCTTCTTTTACAACAAAGTCTTAAGGTTAACTTTAAAACCTTCAGACCTTGATGTAGAAGCCAATGAAACTTACTGGTGAGCTTAAAACATGATGTATGTTTCTCCAAAACCCCCACAGGATACAAGTTCATGGTGGGAAGTACGCTCGGTCGGCTCTCTGAGATCACATATGGAAAGAACTTCAGTAAAATCACCGATCCATGAAAGCCTCCCGCTTCCCCCGGAAAAAGCACAACAATTCTGTACCATGAGCAACGTCACGGAGCAACCTCCTAGAAAAATAAAACTGATTGCAGTTTAAAGTGTTTTAGGTCTTTATTGAGAGACTGATTGTCACAGGGCATTAGAGGAAGCAACCATGAAATAACAAAAACACTGAAGATGTGAAAAAGAAGACAATGTGAAAAAAAGTTTCACATTAAAGTCCTCTATTTGCCAAATGTTAAAAAGAAAAAAAAAACATTTTTCTTCCCTTAATAAAATTTATGAACACGCTGTTAAAACATAGCTGGCACACATTTGATACATGAATCAGCCACCAGGGGGCTTACTGTAGTGCAGCAAAACAACAATAGAAAAAATAAAAATAAACAGAAAATTTGCAAAACCAAATGTACATCTAAGCTTTAGATCACAGAAGGATAAGAGCACCTACTGCATGTTTCTAAGTTCATGCACCTACAATGAGTTCATGCTGGGAATATAATAGGAAAGGAAACTGGTTAGAGTAAAAGTTGCTGGGTTTGTTATTTTTGGCACTGACATAAATATTTTAGTTTGTTTGCTTTACCTACTTTAGAAATAAAAACCTAATCTGTGTTGTGGTTTATAGGAATACAAGCAAATACAAAGAAAAGATATATAAGCATCAAATCCCGATTATCCAGATGGCACCTGATTGAACCTTATTCATAAGAAAAATGTTTGCATTTGTTTTTATTTATTTTACCAAACTATGATCAGAAACTGCACAGGAAAAAAGGAGAAAATACACATATGTGTGTTTAATCATATTCTGTGATTCACAGAACTTGGAATAAAATTGTAATTTATTTCTGTGTTATACACTTAACCTGTCAGATTGTTCTATTGCATGTAACTTTAAAAATTGCACAATTAAATTTTACACTGACATTTTTTTGAAACATCCAACTTTTAAACTGAAAAACAATTAGAAAAACATCCTTACCTTACAAATAATAATTGTTTCATAAAATCACTAATGGAAAGAAATATTGGTATTCCTGCTGGACAACATTTAGTCTTCTCCCATTACCGTGGTAATTATCCTACTCTAGTGCTTTTTTTGGTGCAGTTTTTTTGCTTCAGAATAAAAAGTTTAATTGGGCTTTGTAGAAGTTGTTCTGCATATTAACACTTTGTGTCATTAGAGTAAATAGTCGCACACGTATGATTTAGTTTTCAGCACCCAAGCCAGTCTGAGGTGGTCCCAGCTTTATGGATCTAATGGATTGAGCCAAAAGTCCAATCTGAGATCTGTCCAACTGCAGCCACTGAGACGGTAGCCTGTGCATTTGGAAAAGAAAAGCATAGAAGGATGTTAATCAGAGTAGGAAAAATGACAGACGCTACTGACAATTACAGTTGAAAATTAATTAAAATTAAAATTAAGGCTGGGCAATATTGCTTAAAAATAAAATCTCAGACCAAATCCAATTTTCAAATTTAATTGCCTTTTTCCCTCCCTTTCTTTTCCTTAAAAGAAATTACAAAGGACATAAAATATTTTCAAAATCTGGCTTGTATTTGACTTGAATTCAATGTCCAAATAAATAGAAGCTGTAAAACACACTCATCAAACAAGAAGGTAAACTTTGGTTGGGCTGACGTCACTCTGAACTATTGAAACCCATTGCAGCATTGGTTAGAAAAATCACATTTTCCAAAAATGAGATCCTCAAAAACAGAAAATTAGATTCATAAAATGGATTTATTGCCCAGCGTTATTTAAAATGTAGTTTTTCGTTCATTACTTCTCATTACCTTCGTTTTTGTGCTTCAGTGTGAGGGTGGGACCTTTTCTCAGCTCTGCTAGAAACACCAGCTGCTCCAAACAGCTTGGCCCACCGCAGGCCGCTCTGACAGGGACTGTCTTCCTGGACGGAAGCTGTTGCGTTTTGGCCTCTGCTGTCTTTTTCCACTTCTCTCTCATTCTCCCTACCATCCACATTGGTTTGAAACAAAGTACTTCTATGATCTAGGCTGACGTTCACAGCTTTTGCTACACTTTGCACAAAATCTGGCTTGTTTGACAAAGAAGCCAAAAGCAGATTTCTGTTGTTTTGCATGGCCCCATAATCCTGCTTGCAACAACTTGAACTCTGAGACCGTAGAAACTCCTGCTCTCTCCAGTGTGATTGACTGTTACGCCTGCTGTATTCCGACTTTCTGTTGGCTTGTATCTTTGGCCAACTGGTCACAAGCAAGGCAGAGCACGGCTGAGGTGGGAGAGCATCACGCTCCTCCGAACACAGCTGTCTTTGACTTAACAATCGTGGCTCCAGGAGAAGATTTAGGTCAAAGGGCAGCACTGAGAGCGGCTGAAGGAGAAGAAGCAGCTCCTGGAACAGAGGCCGACAGCGACTCAGTGACGTGTACAGGAACCCCCAGGTGTGGTAGTACGCTGTAACGACATCTGTAAGAAAAAACCCCACAGACATTCCATTGGCTCTGAAAGACGTTTCAAGTCAGAGTCAGAGTTTATGTGTCTGGTCTTGCTTTACTTCTAAACACCCAAATTACAAGGATTATCAACCAGATTCCACACATTCATCGCAAATAGAGTTTGTTTATCTGCAGTAGTACACATCTTACAATTATGTTTAGTTTTTTGTAAAGCTCAAGATTGATTTGTGCTTAATCTGAAAGTATCTTGCAAAAGTATTTCAATCACTCCTTTATTATCTTTTTTTGCATTTATGTTTTGCTGTAGAGATTCTAAACTTAGTGGCATAGGAGACACTCCATGCCAACCTCAGGACAGCATCTCTGCCTGAGCAGACTGACCAAATGACAGACATCTGCTTACTGGTCTGGCCCCTGGTGAAAATAGAAGAACTGATTCTGTAAACTGGTAAGCTTGGACAGACTAAAAAGCTGTTCATCAATACCAGTTTAAGATAACAACGCCTGTTTTACTGAAAGCTAGAAGTGGTTGTAATCATACGGGCAGAAGGGATCCTTTGAGTCTTACATTATGGTGCTGTCCCAGTTCATTGGCTCACCTTTTTGACTCTGCAGGTGACTAAGCCAGAATTCCAAAGCTCTCAAGCTGCAAGACAAGAAATAACCACAGGAAGTACAGGCTGTAGATCAACTTTTCATATGGTTCACCAGAAAGAGCATAAGTGACTTCAGCTCTTACTTGAGAAGGCCCATGAGGAAGGCTCTCAGTCTCATACAGTGGCTGGTGAGCTCGGTGCACCGCTTTATTTTGGAAACGAGGGTGTGGAGGACCTTGGTGGATGAACCTACAGCAGAGATAACAACATCTGTGAATTTATCCCTTAAGCATCTACAAGTATTCAGCCAATCGAAGCACTGGGAAGCAAAACTGCAAATACCCATTCTTGTGGAGATCTCCACCACACTCCAGGAGTGATTGCGGCGCTGCCCAATTATGAAATCCAGCTTGTGGTCCCTCAGTCCATCCTCTAAAATGTTCTGAATTGCAGGACACAAGTGTTCTAGGACGAGGCCAGCTATGGTGGGACTATAAGAGCTGTTACCCAGACGCATCTGAACCACCAGAAAAAAAGGGACACAGGCTGCTGTAATGTGTGTCCTGCTGCTGACACGAGTTATTTAACTCTTGTGCTGAATTATTGGTGTCATGCTTTTTCTTGGGACGTGTTGTTCTTAGTGCTTAGTTCTGCTGACTCACCTTTTCTTCTGGGTCTCTGCTACTTCCAAAATGAGCCATGATCAGATCCACTGCCCTGCTCACAGCTCTCAGCAAACCTGGACACAATGTACAAGAAACACAAATCTAGACTTCTTTACAGTTTGCTATTTCTGGTAACATTTTTATTAAAACTTCTTAAAGTATTTTTCCATTTATTTCTAAAAGCCAGTACTGGTTGCTGGGATAAAACCAACATGGTTCTGACACAAATATTTTAAATATTTTCCAATTATTGATTAAAACATATAAGAAACATTCCTTATTTAGGCAAATACAACTTAATTTTAGAAGAAAAACAAAAGATTGTAGTGTTTTTTTCTTTCCTTCTACCTTCATTTCTTCATAAATTTAGTTTCATGTCATTCTTTAATTATGGAACCTGCAAAAACAGTAAGAAGATGATTGATAGACAAACAGATGGACAAACAAATAAATGGATGTAACATTTAAACAGTGAATCACTGTCACTTTCAATCAGTGACAGTGACTGAGGTTTGCAAGTGTCAGTATTCCCTTTTTCACTCCTTTGTTTTTTTCCATATTTATCTAGAACTGGAAAATGCTTAACCAATTCCTGACTTATCAAGTCTGCATAGGAACCCTATATTTAAACCTGACAAACTGCCTCAATAATGTTCTTAATCGTTTTAAATGTGAACTCTATCTGAACACAGAGAGTCAGTTTTCCATTTCAGAAACGTTCCTCTTTTCTGTGCTTTGCTCTGCCTCTCCTCTTTCATCTAATGCAGAGTAGCCCATGCAAATGTCACGGTAAATTCTTTATGTGTGTTGAAGCTGCCTGCAGTGCCGCAACCACTCTTACTCTTTGCTGCTGCTGCAGATGCCTCTGACTATGAATAAATGCTGTGAAAGAATCCAATGTATCTGATTAACTTTGCATTAGGTAGCCCTTGAGGTGGCACTAGGGCAAAAATGATTAGGTATGATTTAAATATTTATCACTGCTCCATCAGTTTTTGTCTCATCTTGGAGTCTGCAGTCTCTCTCTGTTTTTTTCTTTCACACACACACTCAGGCTGGGGAGCAGAGAGCTCAACCAATCCTGAGCAGGGATGGTTAAAAATAGGTCATGTTTGAGAGGAAGCCCCTTCAGGGTATTGAAGGCACTGCTGCAGCACACTGAGGTTTTATGCTTTTTTTAGCAGCTTATCCCTGGCAAGATGATACCAACATTGGGCAAATTTTGTTACACTAACAATTGTTCATTTTCATATCTTCCAGATTCAAATTTAACCATAACACATCATTGATGCTTGTTTGTGCCTGAGGTGACCCTCACCTTTCCTCTGCAGATGACTGATAGACATTGACTCGTATGATGTATCCGGCGAGAGGCAGAACTCTGCAGGCGGCCTGTTGTTCAGGATCAGCGACTGACTGTGCTGACTCTTAGCTGGCTTTGGGCTGAGCCTCTCAGGCTCATGGTTTTGCTTGGAATGCAGGTCTGAGGAGATGAAAGTGCTTAAAGAGGAGAGGCGAGCTGCAGCAATGAGGGGTTGATGATGCTGGAGCATCAGCTGTGATTGTGAGGTTTGGGGAGGCGACAAGGACACTCGAAGGTTCGAGTCAGGTTTTCCAGGTGTTATGTGGGAGGCTTTTGAATGGAAAGCAGTTTTTTTGGGATCCTTGTTAGTATTTTTGGATCCAGAAGTAACTTGCTTTGACTCTGGCTGCAGGGTGATCAGGTCCTGACAGGTGTGAATCCTAACAACGTTGGGTTGATTGTTCGTTGTGCCAGAGTTTAGGCTTGAGCTTTCCTGAGACTCGGCCATCAATTTTAGATTAGCCTCTTGTGATGTTCTTTGGGACTTTGGACTCCACATGTGTCTGCGGCTGAAACATTTTGGACTCGGAGTGCAGGTGGAGCAGGTATCGGAGCTGGATGCAGCCTCCAAGAATACTGGGCAGAGGCTCTCCACTGGAGATGGCTGGAGTTCGGACAAACACTCGCTTCTTTTCTCCTTGGACTTGAGTCCGTTCGGGGAGCTAGCAGGCTTGCTGCTCTTTTGGTTTAGGTACTGCTCAAGCAGGCCTCCTAGGTGTTGAGGCTGATACTGTGGCTTTTCTGCAGGGAGCAGAACGAATGGCTGGATGGGCAAAGAAGTCGGCCTTCGTAGCTTACTGTAGCGTCCCAGTTCCTTGTCGCAGCACCAAACACCTGAGAGAAATTAGACATTATCATCAGCAAAACACAGTATTTTAAATTTGGATTTTGTATGTTTTTTTTATTGTTTCTCCCACAAAAAGAAGAAAGATATCAAACTTTCTCTCCTTACTCATGTCAGTGGCATCTACATCATTGTAATCCCGCTCCTGAATCACAGATGGCTGGGTGGATTCAGCTCCTGTTTCTTGGCATTTACTACTATGTGGGCTACGCTGGCTGCTGCACAGTGAACAAGGCATGTGGGAGAAGCTCTGGGGGCCCTGCAAATGTTGCTTCCTCCAGGGGGCAGTGGAGGTGGTGGCAACCTGGTGGTCGCTTGCCTTAAAAAAGAATATGTATTTTTTTACTAAGCAAGCTTTTGTCATAACTTAGCAATTTACCTGCTGTAATTTTATTTTCATTTTTACCTGTTGTCTTTAATGACATGTTCTCAACATGTTTTCACAGAGAATCCTGTTTTTACATCAGTTTGCCTTTCTATAAAAATTATTTTTCTTAAAAATATTTTTGTAGCAAGTGTTTGCTGTCAAGGTTACAATTTTGCTTTACCTATTGTCAGTTCAAGGTTGTCATAGATGCATTACCCAGCGACTGCAGATTTGTAAAAGCATAACTGCATCTAATGTGTTATTTTGTTAGTGCAATACATGTTCTTAATTTGATTTTCTGTACTTGCAGTTTAACAGTTTGCTGAGATATAATCTTCTAGAAATGAATATTTATTAATTACTTGCTAAGTTTTACATAGTGAATCTGACATGAATAAAGTATGTTTTGATGTTGATCTGTGTCTCACTTTGGAATTTTGAATCTAAATATATTTTTACACACAAACCTCCATGTTTTCCTTGGTTGGTCCTTCCTTTTCAGAGTCAAGAGGGGGCAGAATGGTGCTGCTTCTGTCAGGCCCTTCGAGACAGCTGGTGAGACTGGACCAGGCGGGGCTTGGTGACTGGGATGAGAGGTCACAAGTCACCAGCTTGTAGTACTTCTGGTTTGTCCCCATGGCCAGCGTGTCCTGACTTCGTATGCAGGCAACCAGATCTGTAACCTCCAGCGCAGAAAGACCAGGAGCCGATGGCTCCTGGGAGTAAAGGTTGCAGTTTGAATCTAGGCCGGACGGTGTCGACCCAGCTTCTTCTCTCTGGGCCTGTTGAGGAACAGGTTGGAGACTGAGGAACACAGACCCCTCAGATGACCGACAGGGGTCAACAGCAGGGCTGCTGAGATCCTGAGGTGTGGCAGGATTGTTGCTTTTGTTGTAGATGGTACAGAAATTAACCAGCACACCGTCTGAGCTGTTACAGGAGGAATCACTCACATCTTCTGTGTGAATGTTGGGCAGCTGCTCTGGGGAACATTTGTGCTCCCTGTAAATGTTCTCTTGCAGTCTGTCTGAGTCCTGCTCCAAACAAGTCAGAAGAGCGATGCCAGATCTGCTCACAGCAAAGCCCTGGCATCCTGACTGCAGCAAGTCCATCTGGTTAGACAGCCAGTGTTGGTTCCTTCCCATTCCCAGCATTAATCCTTCATTAATCCATTCACTGTCCAGGTCCTCATGAAGCAGTGCGTCATTACCACCGTTGTTCAGCGACCAGTTGGAGTTTCCATGCAACACGAAAGATGAATCCTCGCGATATCTGTGGAGATTGTCTCCATCACTGTCTTCGTCTTCCTCGTCCTCATCTAGATCTGGGTTGGGAAGGAACGAGTTGTGTGAGCGCTGGGTGGTTGCAGCTCCGCAGCTTTCCTCCTTGTTGATGGAGCCCGTTTCTTCTGGCGATGAGTTGGAATCGTACCTGCCGCTGCTGTCACTGGTCCCCTCTTCCTCCACCCGATCCTCACGGAGACTGCTGTAGCTGCTGGAAAAGGGCCTCCGTCCACCCGTAAAGCAGTGTTCTCGAGTGAGTGTGTCCTGCTCTGGGAGGGACACCGCCCGGGTCAGACCCGACGAGCAAAGCCGGCTGGGCCTCTTGGCGGAGCTGCACAGGGCCTGGACCGGAAGCTGCCAGGTGGGAAGCTGCACCACTGGGAAGTGGCACGCTAGCAAGGTGTGACCCGGGAGAGTGGATGCTCCGATCATGCTGTCCCCATGTTCCTAAAACTATCCTGCAGAAGTAAAAAACATAAAGGCTTCCATTTAAAAAAATGCTGAGGTTATGCACACTTTTAAGCCAAACGAGTTATCTTTAAGTAGCTTGTACGGGATGTTTGCATCTCTATTAGAACAAAAACAAAAGCTTTGGATCAGCCTTTTAAATTTTCATTTGTGGTTCACGCCTCATAGCAGATCAGAAGGAAAATAATTCCTGCGAAGCTGCTAGGGTTGTTTTTCCTCCCGAACCTCAGATCTGTGACAGATCTATACCTTTAGAATTTATTCAGGTGCTTTGAAACCTGAATAAAATAAAGAAGAAAGCATTGTTAGAAGCAAGCTGAAAAAAACAAGGTGAGAGATGAACACTAAGCAGAACTACAGGATGCTGCTATCACAGTCTGCACCACCAGACCTCAAACTCCCTCTGTGATGTGTGCCTCTGGGTCTCAGCCGAGTGTTGCGCTCCATAATTCAGTCGACCACTACCAAACCCCTCCTTTCTGTTCCTCTCTGCTTGGGCCAACCACAATCACACAGAGTTAGTCAGCTGCTCTGTAACTAGGGCAGCTGCACTGCAGAGATGCTCCGCCGACACTGCTGAAAAGTAAATGCACCTTCACATCTGCTCGGCTGTTTACGAATTTTTACGTTGCAGGATATAACAAAACACCCAGTTCTTTACCAGGTTCTAGAGTTGATTAAATATAAAATGGAGTCTACAAAATACACAACAGATTACACACGGTCACTGTTAATTAAAGAAAAATGGACCCAAATTAGCTACAATGCCTTGCAGCTTCCATAGGGATTCAGCAGGAATGTGATGCTGATAATCAAATGAGTGAGAAAAAAAGATTTATGTTTGCAAGGTTGTATCTAATTCTAGAGACTAAATATTAAGTTAAAAATGTCATAAGACAAAATAAAATCTTAAGTTATGTTTAAATTCTAGTATTTTTAAAAACTAAAACTAAAAAACACAACATAATTACAAATTAACATATTTTAAGCAGAGGACACTTTTACAAGTAATTTAGAACTTATGACATTTATACTTACAGTAGATAATGTGTATTTATGTTAGAACAGGATAGATTACTTTCAGTGCCGATTTATTGTTTACTGCATATTCCAAATGCTTCTCAGTAAACATAAAATAATGTCAGAATAATGAAGCTTGTTTAGAAACAAGAAGCCTCGCTTTAACATATGGTAGGTGTGTTCCTATTGCATTTTTGGTTGAAACATATTTGTTCGTGATTCGGTGAAGTTACTTCTAGCCAATAGAGTATCAAAACATTTGCTCAAGTAAGAGTAACAATACGTCAATAATATAATGAAGTAAAAAGTATGATGCAGTAAAACCACTATTAAAAAAACCTTTTTCTTTTACTCAGTTAAATGCAACTGGTTACTACCTACCTCTGCTTCATTTTAAGATAATTTACATTTGCTCATACATGTTTGTTATATGAAAATGGATGGATTTATCCTATCCCTGCTAATTTACAGTAGAGTTTGATTCAATTAGAAAGAAGTAGGCCAGCTACTGAGGAGGAATTTCAGGATCCAAGTGGATTAGTCCCGCCTTCATCGGGTTGCAGCACAGAGATGGTTGTGATTAACTGGACTCTGAATGTCTGTCGCTTCATGCCAGCCATTTACGACAGACTGGAGTCACAGTTAAATGGAAGCAGAGGCTGAAGCCCGCTGTGATTATAATGTGGCTTATTATCTCTGATTTCAGCCTCTAATGAGACAATATCATCCCAACTCAAAATAGTTTGCATTTACTGTGTAATATTGAAGAGGATAAGGGCTGACTTTAGAACAATTATTTGTCTGGAGAGACATTTGTCTGACATGTAGTGGAAAGTAACTTCTACAATGCTTTGCAAAAATGTTCCTTGAACATTTTGTCATATTATAATCACAAATCATAATGTTAGACTTTGAAGGTGAGCTTTCTCTCCAGGCTGATGTCTTTTGCAGCATCTAAAAGATTTTCTACCAGGATTTTCCATAAGTATGAATAGTTTTCCTATGGAAATGAAGAAAGTCATTTCCACAGTATGATGCTGCCGCCACCATATTTCAGTGTGGGAATGGTGACATGTCCCTTGTTCTTCATAAAACTTTGTTTTCTAATATTCCCTAAAGAAGAAATGTGAGTCCTAAGATTAAATTACACATAGGCTGAAAGCAATTGTTTCCCATGAATTTTACTGAAGACTATCTAAAAGAAGGGATCTGGATATGTAGACCACAATTTTTAGATTTCTAACTCTATTTTTTTTTACTTTGTCTTGTATCTGTAAATTTTCACAATCATGTATTACTTCTCTTTTACTATACATGAAGGCATGTTAGCTTTCAGTATTAAGTTTAAAAGTCGCTTACATAAGTTCATAATTAATAGGAAGCGTGCATTTTCAATCAATTTTCTCCACCAAAACATTAAAACAATTACACTACTAGAATATGTGACCACAATGTCTAAATTAAGAAGTGGTGACTGAAAAACATAGTACACTTAATGATTTTTAATTTGGAGTGCTTTAGTCACAACATTCCTCAGCGATCTCTTTGCCATTGTGATTGTTAAGGAAATATCCACTTTTCCTTAAAACAAATTTGGAGTTATAAAGGTTTTCTTGGATTTTTAATGCCCAGCTCACTCTAAAATGTCCTGCCTTGCAAGGACATTTTAGCCAGGTTTGACATCTAGACCTTAATTATTTTCATTATACAGCTTTATTTAACCTTTTCCTAATTGCACTTTCAATTAAACAACATTAGAAGAAGCTAGCACATTTAGCTTGTTTTCTGAAATAGAACAGCCTGGGAGATTAGCAGCTGCCTTATTGTTCATTTGGAAATATCCTTCAATTTTAAAACTGGAAAATTCTGTGCACCAATTACATTTTCTCACTCCTGCAGACCAGTTGCTTCTCTAACACCACGGCTGATGTAATTTCTTATAAGAACTGTCTTAATATTCAACAAAATGCTTCAAAATGGCTAATTGTCAAAGCGAGTCTTTTGAAATAGTAACTTCTACTTGATGAGCTGTTGATCACACACGTTTGATGAGTAGCTTTGAGATAGATTATCAGATCACTAAGACACATAATTCCTTTAAATGCCCCAAGGATGAGCTTCCGCAGTATTTTTTCTTGAGTTTTAATAAAATATGATACTCTGCAAACATTGATCATAAAATATATATTCCTCCGTTATTCTGCCCCGATTTGAAAAGCTAGCACTTAAAATAAGTTATGTTTGTTTTTCATCAGGAAATTATAAATAGGGCAACATGATAGATAAAAGAGCGTCTGTGCACACATGCATAACCAAAGCATCCATGGCAGCAGCACCATTTCCGAAGCAGCTCGGATGCACAACAATTTACTAGCATTAGAAAACAAAAGGATTTTGACAAAAAGAAGCAGATTGCAGCACGTATGCACCAATGCATTAACAACAACAACAAAAAAAACCTACTTGAAAACAGCCGTCAGTCACAGTAGATGTGCGTCTTCCAATTGCAAATTCCTCATGAAAACATTTTACAAGCTTGTTTCTCTTCCAGGTTTACACAAAACTGCATAGTTTCTTAATAATAATAAAAATAGAGCATCCACTTTTAAAATCTCTCCATGCTAACTGTGTTGGAGAACCACATGAACCCGGTCCGGCATGTAAATGCGGACACACGCGATCATCATCGACCCCCACGCCGCCACATCAGCACCGCTCAGGCTGCCGGAGATGTTACGTCACGGGGTCTTCAGCCAATTAGAAGAGAGAAGAAAGACTGCTACTAAAAGTATCCAGGACACAAGGTAGGATAAATGGCAACACGTTCTTTATAAAAAAATAGAATAGAATAGAATAGAATAGCATAGAATAGCCACCTTGTCGTTGAAAAACAAGCGTCAATTAACCATCAGCATGAAACTTTGTTGCATTTACTCACCACTGCTTAATATCTTAACTATGTGAAGCAGAAAAACAGTTAAGTTTTAAAAACATGAAATATGTCAATAGGAATAATTTTCAAAAATCAATAAATGGGGGATGAAGGACGGACGGACGGACAGACAGACAGATAGTTAGTTAGTTCTAAATGGAACAGAACTAATGGAATAGAAATGAGTAGAGAAACATAAAACCTCCAGGTCCGTGGACCCTGGGGACCCGTGGACCCTGAGGACCCGTGTTGGGGACCACTGCTTTAGTTGACAGTCCAGTGTGTTCCACCACTCATTTTTTAATTGGCCTATGTCACCCTCTACTGGTAAAGGAGTGAGATAGAGGTGAATATACTTCCAGATAAGTCACATAAGAACAACCAGCAAAAAAAGTGTCTTTACACATGTCTCAGCAATGAAAGGAGTTTAAGAGTACACCTCCTACTAGCCTATAATGCCACACAAACCCTTGGCATATCTTATCACCACCACCTTCAGCCTAGTCCTCCTCTTTAGATCTTGTCTTATGCTTACTATCCTTTGTGCAGTATGTCTGTATTACTGTTTGAATGACATGTTTTTCTTGTAAATGTGCCACATTATAGACTCTTATATACAAGCAGAAATATTGTTCATGTATGGGGCAAAGAAAAAGGAAATCCTCAGGAATATTGTTTGTTTCATCAGAATAGTTCAAGAGCTTGTGGAAAGCTCAGGGTTTTCGGCTTTACTTGCAGAGTTCAGTTTGATTTGGTGTAAAGCAGCTGAGAAAGACACAGTCCACACCGCTTACTGGTTGAAAAGCATAATCGAGTAGATGAAAACCAAATCTTGTGAAATTTCTTTCAACAGTGTGTTCAAATCGTGACTTCAATCAAAGGGAGACATTTAGTAGTTGGTGGTGGGAGACAGAAAAACTCTGGTTAAAACATAACATCACTGTTGGACATTGTCTGTCATGCCTTGCATGAAGCTGTTGCTGAACTGGAGAGCTCCTTCAGTCACAGACTGCAGCATCCCAGATGCTCAAAATAGCATTATCGAAGGTCCTTCCTCCAAGTATCTGTTAGACTCTATAACAATCTCTACTCCAAACAAACTCAATAAGTGTTTACATAGTTTTACTCATAAATAGCATCTCTGCTTGTATTCTACATTTTTGTTTTTCTGCAGTTTTTATGTTTCACAAATTGTAATTAGAATGTTGTATTTTTAATGCACATTATATTTACATGCACATTATGATTTTTTTGTGGCACATCCCTCAGATAAAAGTGAACCGTTTCTGATAGCTGCACAGTATTTTTATGTTGTAATCCTCTAAAATATAATATTCTTTATCTTGTTTTTATAGATATAGTTTTCGGATATTTTTGTTTTATTCTATTCTATTATATTATAAAGTTCATACTTGGTAGCCCAGAAAGGCGCTACCCAACATAATCTGGAAAACATGTACCATGAAACGCATAGGGATAGATTTGTATCAAAGAATAATTAGCTTGTTCTTTTTATTTAAAAACTGGCAAGAACTGTGGGAGTATTTTAATTTGCTGTAACATTGAAAAAAAATGTACAAGCTCTTGAAAAAGGTAGAGTGTATTTGAATATTTACAAAGTTTACAAAATATACAAATAAATATATTAGAGGAACAACATGTGCCAATAAATTCAGAGCTCACAGACTGAGGGTGAACGTTTGTATTTTCTTATCAAACATACATTCAGATTACACAACCAGCCCAGTGATGAGGCTGATGGTGGCAAAGGTTCCTCCATAAAGGCTCCTATTTAAAATAAAAACAAAAGAAACTTCCTTCACAACTTTTAGTTTGACCATATTAGAGGAGGAATTTCGCATAGGTGGCTCCATTTGTTTCAGAGTTGTGGTTGTGGGTCTGTTGTTCAGATGGAGTGTCAGAAGGAACAAATGTTTCTCCTGCAAAGATAAGCAGAAACGTAATTACAACTTGAACTTTGACTTAGACTTTTATCACGCCATGCAAAATGCATGTGGACACATCATAAAACCCTCTCAGAAATGTGATCACATTCAGATGTATAAATCACATTAAGGATTCCTTTCTCCTTTAAATGTCATATTTGCTTTCAAAAACAGCTGGAAACGGAAGGGGTACACGCTCACATTCAGTATCACCGGGTGGTGAAAGTGGTGAATAAAAATCATTCAAGTAGAGGATTATTGAACTTCACAATTCAGTTTTACCTGCAGTGGTTTGTGCCACACTCTGAAGGATCTCTGCAGCTAGCTCCAACAGGTTTCAGACTGTTCCAGCGCCACAGTAGCGATCGCTTTGTCCTCTGGATCAGAGTGTCCCAGTTGTCAGGAACAGGTACTGAGTTGACCTGCAAAAGTAAATATTTGACCATTTAGAAGCTCTTTTATTGATTTATTTTTTTTAAAAACCCGATACAATTATTCATTGTTAACTTTAAAAATCATAACAGGCATCTCAACCCACCTGAGAGAGACATATAAGGGACAGAAAAACAGAAATGATGATGACTTTTTCCTGAAGCGTCCTCATGCTGTTTGCAGATGAAGCTTGCGGAAGATGCTGCTTTCCAGGCTTTCTTTGCTGTCTCCTGTTCCTTGTATTAAATGCTTTAATTGGGTTGGGGAGGAGTTAACCTCTAAGTAATTCACTCAATACATTTGTTACTGTAAAGGTGGACGTTTGGCAGAACCGGTGGCCTGAGTCAGAGTCAGTGATCCTCAAGCACTTATCAGTTTTATAATGACAACCAAAGTCAAAGTTTATCTGGAAGCATCCAAAGTACACTTTAATCTGGTAATGTAGGACAAGTCCACGTCAGGGGTAATATAAACCTTAAAGGGGCTGCACAGTTTCTGGTAAGTAGATTTTAATGAAAAATGTCCAGAAATGTATGAGTAAATTGTTTTTCAGATAATATCTATCTTAATATCTACTTCAGCTTAGCTAATGCATTAATCAAAAAATTTATGACTTATTTCTGGTGGAAATAAAAGAAGATTATATTTAGCAATTCGTATAATTTTCACTTCAAGTTACCACTTCTCGTTTCCATGTCACTGAAAATTGTATCAAACAATATTGTCGACATAAACTGACGATATTTGAATCAGTTTATTGGTCATGACGAATAACAAGACAAGATGCCAATAACACATACGACCTTTTCTGTGAATTTAATCAGTGATTACATATTATGTTTAGACTGTTAAGTAGTAGTGCAAACAGTCTCTTACATAAACAGCACAAAACACCAACATCAACTGTTAGTAAATGGTGACATTTATATTAAAGAAATTTCACAATAATTTTATGATGTTGAATAGAATCAACCGATTTTTTAAACAAATAAGCAACTTTGAAAGTCTCAGCCCCGCAGGACTACAGCAATTCTCAAGCAACTTAACATTTCAAATAGAAAACAAACTTAAAAATGCATCAGATACAACACTTCCATAAAACCTTTTGTACACTCCTTTTAGCAAAATCCCCAAGAAGCATCATAAAATAAAATCAATACACAGTGTTGAATTGAGCAGGATAAAAAACCTTTTTACCTTTCCATACCAACACATTCACAGCAGATAAAAACCGTCCCTTTATCCTCGAGAAGCAATACTGTTTGGGGTTTATTTCACGTATTTTTTTATTATCAGGTTCTGCAGGTCAGCATCGTTTTAAAGCAAGTAAATCCCCATTATGATAACTCTTTAAGAAACTAACAAATTCGAGCATTGTCGTTGAATAAACAACAAATGACTTTTGAAGCCTTTTTTAATAAAACACATTTCATTTATAAAAACATACTCATTACTTTAACCTTTCAGTGATCAGTATATTTGCACATGTTTGTAGTTAACACAAAACCATAAAACATTTTTTTTTTTCTGAAACTGGCATCTCATAGGAGGCAGCTGATTTGTCGATACATGAAAGTAGCAAACACTTTCAGGTACCATTTATAGCATATTTATGCACAAATATAGCAATGTATATTTGTGGATATATAAATATACATTGCAAATAAATGCAACTACCCATTGCATTTATTTGCAATGAAGAATAATAATTAGGTTTAATACTGCTCAGTTCTGCTTAGTTTCCTTTGCAACCCCATAATTAGTGGTTAGAAAAATAAGATTTAATTAAAAAGAGAGCAGTTTAAGCAACATTACAGCATGAAAACAAACAACTTAAGTGCTTGTTATAAACACACAAAATTCCTGAAAGCATTACAATATTGAAAAGATGAGATTCTGGTTATGAGTGGCTGCCTAAAGGTTAGGAGTCTAGATGTCAGATTATTTTATTCTAACGTTATGCCAGTAACACCATGATCGTCCTCATAAGTTCTGCTTGGTGCTACGATGAGATCAGGGGCTGACGTTCTGCTTCAGTGCTCTGAAAAACAGCACACATTACAGAATTTGTGAGCAAACAACAAACTGTTAACATACAGAGTTAGTTATTCTGTGTTTGATAATTGTGATGTCTGCTAAACAAGTATTCAGTGTTTCTGAATTGCTACAATTTTGTTTATTTTTTAATTGCAAACCACCAGACAGGAGTTTTTGCACCCAACTCCACTACTCCTGATTTCCAGATTTGTAATTTATTTGATCATATAAATACATTTAAACAAGATCATTCTATTACCTCTTGCGATGACACAACTGTATTGATTGTTTGCAGTGCAAACTCACCTCTGGGACTTTCTGTCGACACATCAGCAACATAAAGATTCCTCCCAGGATGATGCCAAGAGCAATCACAAGAAATGGAATATTCTCCACCACGTTCTTCTGGATATTAACACTCTGCAGCTTCTTGGCTGATGCATCGTCAATAAGAGCGCTCTGGTGGTCAGTTGAAGGTAAAACAATAGAAAATCTTTACATTTCCATAACAGTAAACTAATTATTCAGATAATACAATGAGTAAATGAAGTTCACTGAAAAAAAGCAAATGCCTAAGTTAAAAGTTCATGCAAAGTGAAAACATAACTATAATTAAGCATAATATTGTCTTGAGGTGTATTCCTTACCACACTAATAAAACTGACTGATGGAATTTTTCTTCTTTCAAAAGTTCACCCCAAATTAAATTTCAAATTACTTCCCCACATTGGATTCAACAGAAATTAAGTTATGGAAGTAAATCTCATTGTAGCAGCTGCTTTATATTTGGTTAATTCAAAAATGAAAGGAGCCGGTCACTACTTCAATTCTTAGGAAATCAGAGGCAAACACTGAACATTACATTGATAATAAGATTATTATAATTAGAAATATTTTTTGCAAGTTCAAGGTTGATAATCAAAGTAATTAAATACAACCAGGAAACACGATAAACTATAAAACAGAGTAACTGTCTTTCAAATCGTTCCTAAACTAATATTAATTAAACTACATTTCTATTCAATTACTTCAAATACCATGCTGGAGTTAGAAAGTGTGTTTTTACCTCGTTGAGATACACCACAGGGAAAACCACTGTCCTCACATTTCCTGTTTCACTGAAAGAGAAGGAAAAATACAGTATATATATATACATACAGAGATGAGGGTGATTTTGTTCCCATATCCAAAGTGTGAAAAAAAGAGAAAATGTAACAGTTAAGTAAAAAGATAGCCAAGTGGCAAAAGTTGCCAAAATGATATGACCAATGGAAGCTTAAACTTATGGCGCAATACTCCATAACAAAATGCCTTCCCAAGATACAAGTAGTGATACTTAAGTCCAGTTCCAATCTGAGACCAAACCAACAAAGAAGATTTACATCAATATTTGTTCAGTAACTAGAGAGGATTGAAGTAGACGAAGAAATAGGTTTTTATTTCTCATCCATTGAGCAATAAGAGTCAAAACATTGGTCAGTAACAATGTTCTGACCAACATTGTTACTGATTCTGAGTCTGCCGATGTCTGTGTTCCCAGACCACATAGTATGTTAACAAGCTATGCATGTGTAAAAAAACAGCTGCATTAAACGGAAGCAGCTACATCACCTTTTACCCTGAAAAAATTAATTTCAAGCTAATTTGAATTAATAAGGGATATTTTTCAGTGCATCTTTAAATATAATTTAAACTTAGGGGCGTTATCTCTTCAACTTTCTGAATGACACCGGTGTCTTCATGGACCCATCGGCTGCCGGCTAAGCAGGGAGGGTTTTTGAGGGTGATAGTTAAGGGGTTAAGAGATTTGCAAATCACAGAGGACTTCTACATATTTAAATATAATGTTTGCATGTAGAACAGCTGAAACAGAAAAAGTGGCGAGAGAGAAGAAAAAACAAGAAAGTTCTGAAATGATCCCACAGCTGCTTCTATCAGATGTCATATAGACTCATAAACAAGTCTGTCCAAAAGTCCACTAATCATGATGATGGTGGCAAAACTGCTTTTTATCTTACTGGCAGGCGGCTCCTCCCAGCTATGAATAATCATTCAGGTGTGATGATTTTATCAAAAGTCAGCATGAAGAACATTGTAGTAACTCAACATCTAGTGAGTCATAAGTGACAGACAGCTAAAGGAAGTGAGTGGATTACCTGAAGCGTGCGATTTTCTCCACATAGACATTGATCTGGATACGTTTGGCTGCCTGTAGGATGATTCCTGTCAGCTGTAAAAACACAATCAGAATTTGTCAGGAGGACATGGAAGAGACAATTAATGCTTATTATCATATCTACAGGGTGAAGACGCATTTTTATATTAAAATTCAAATTTTTTTCAGACTCAGTTTCCCAGAAATGCCACTCTTTTATGTAATAGTTCAAGTATGAATACAATAGTTCACTACAAATGTATGCCAGAGATTACGCTTTAACTGAGAATCAGAAAATACTACAACAGGGAAAAAAGGGAGTGAGCAGGAGGAAGGGAAGAAAGGATAAATGAATTAAAGATCAATAGATCCACAAATGGATGGATGGATGAAAAGAGAATCAGAGACAAGTGGGCTGATGGGTCCATCTTATTGGCAATGTAACAACAAATAAAGTCGAGTAAGACCAATAATGTATGTACGCCTTTCGGCTTCCATATTTATCCAGATCTGGAAATGGAAATTCTATAATTTTCCCAATTGTATATTAATCCTTGAAGAAAATGTATGTCTAATTATTATTTCTTTTAAATATTCGCTATTTCTACAAACTGTTCTCCATTGTGTTGTAATTTTTTTTGCTTTACATTATAAAGGTTGGTTGGCAGACAAGAGAAGTAAAACCATCAGATAACAGATTTCTCTAATATATATTTATATTGATAAGTTGAGGCTCAAACCAGCAACCTTGTGAGTAAATGACAACCACCATACATCTTCAGCTGCAAGCACCTCAATGTTTCAGTCTTTCATAGGAAAAACAGCTTCATGGCTCTGAATGTTCAGAGGACTTTGAACAAGGATTCAAGTACAGAAAGGAGGCCAAACAGGGAATAAACAGTAAGTTGTTTACAGAGTTCAGACGTGCAACTCACACTATAAAAGCTTATGTCACAGTTACGTGCAGGTTTCCTTTGTTCTATGCCTGTGCATGAATATGCATTTTTCATTTAGCAGATCTGAAACTTTGCATCAGTGAAGAAATTAATAAAATTAAATCAGAATAACTCTCTAAAAACTGAACATGAAAAGCAGTAGTGACAAAAAGGAAGCTACGCAAGATGCCAAAAAAAACATTTTAAATCAGACCAATTTTTTGTCACAGTTTGGTTGTGTAACCAGACAAAAGTTCACATTTTAGAGAAGGTCACACTTCTATTTTTAGAAGTCATGCTTCTATTTTTAAGAAATATTGGTCAATGTCCCTTGATAGCTTTGTAACTAAAAATGTTTGCAGAACTTTGTACTAGTAGATTATTTCTGACAAATTTGCATTGGTCTCTTAGATAAAATCCCATTAAAACACATTAAAATTGGCAATTGGAACATGACAAAACAATACGAGTACTTCTGTGAGGTACTGTGTACCTGCAATGTTTCCTGCCTTATTTACATGCAATACCCACTAAATCTATAAATTTCCTGAGCTTACAAGTAGGTATATTTTTTTGTTCTAAAATTGTTTTTCTACCCCAAGTCCCACTAGGTTATTACAGTACAAAAAGCTGATATCACCTATCAGAGTTTATCTTTGGTGACAGGTTCGTACCAAGTACCACTACTTTAATTTTTAACCAGTTTCAAGGCTCACAGTAAACAAGCTGATGCAAAACTGAGATATTTCACCACCCAGTGTTATCATTTTGTACTGCACACAGGGCCGAGTTTAAAAGGATGTGGGCCCCTGAGCTGGAGACAGTTTTACTGCCATATCCACCAAGGAAAAGTTATTTTACAAAGGCAGATTGTGTCAGATTAAGAGGTAATCCTATACATAAACTGGGTATGAACTGATAATACCAACTGATGAAGGTAGGTTTAATATGTCACTTGGCCAGTAGCTCCATGTTGTTCCCAAAAATAAAAATACTATAACTTCATTATTTTCTTAAATATTTGAGAACTGCTATATTCTTAAAAATCCCTAAATCCCCTTTATATTATTACAACTCACCTGTAATGGGCTTATGACTCTTACATAAAAGTACAATGTTTTCAAAACACACATTTATTTTAAAAATTAATAAATAAAAAATATAAAAGATAAACACCTGCTTGCCCTGGGCTACTGAACCTGTAAGCACGTATTAAAAACACATTTATTAAAGAAAGATACTCTATTAAAGACTGCATTGTATGTAAGCGGTAAGTAAAAAAATACAGTGTGCCATATGTTCAGTTAAATAAAGTTAAATCGTACTGGATTGATATCGATGGCAGTCTGATGCTCGTCCTTATTGGGCCTCATCCCAAACACATCCTGCACAAATTTCTCATCAGCCTGGTAGAAGTGCGGTGAGGACATGATGATGGGAGCCCCTAAACACCACCAAGATAAGATTATGGAAGCAGATTATAATTAACCAAATTTAATCAAGAACCGAGACTCCATATAATTGATAGCAAAACTGCATCACCTTGTTTACACATGCTGACATTGAGCAGGCCTGAGCCGAGGCAGTTTCCAGAAGGAACACAGAAGCCTGCGTTGGCCGGGTTCACAGTCATATTGGCGAAAACTTCGAAGGGGGGAACGAAGCGATAGCCAGGGATATTCTTCACAGTCACATCATTGGTGTACACGGCATACAACGACCTTGAAAACAATAATCACACGCTGGATCGTCTTTGGTGGCAGAGATAATTATATAAAACTGATATGCAGCACAGAGGAACAACTGCATTTATTTTGCACATTCAGGTTTTCAGGAAATAAACTTAAGAGTACAACAGGTTTTACAATAACGTTCACATGCATATTGGCACTTATTGTTTTAGTAAACAAGCTAAGCAGGTTGTAGGCCCACATGTTGCACCTGTTGGGGTTAAACAAAGCATTAATAAGAAGGTGCCAAGAATTGTGCTGCACATAAACACTTCCTCTTACTGATCTGAACTAACTCAAGATGAAGTGGTATTCTTAATTCTTAATCCAATCCTCACACCAAGATAACACTGTGGATAATAAGGCTTATGATGTCTAAAGAGGGAAACATTTTACTAAATGTCTTTAGTCAACAATGGGGTCAGAGGTTAAAACCAGATATGCTGCATGAGTAGAATGGGTCATGAGGGAAAGCAGAAGCTATTTTTTAATACAGAAATGGAAACATAAAAATGAAAATTACTTAAAGATGCACAGTTAATTAAAAAAAATATATATATATATATTGTTTTATATATTTTAAAAATCAAATTTGCTGTGTCAGCACCTCACCTGCACAGGTCAGAGGAGAACATGTGGAGGACTTCATTCTTACTGATGATTGGGTGGAAAGAGGCTCCGTTGGTTCCATTTATCATATTGCACTCGTCAGACGTCCACCAATCCAAAGAGCTGCATTCACAATCCAAACGTTTATTTTTATTATTTTTCACTGTAATGTTTTGTCATTTCAGAGGTTAAAAACAGTTTGGAGCTCTTAGACAGGTAGACCCTACACTAAGAAGGGTTAACATACATACAGCATCCTCTGCTATAACTGGCACATCTAGCAAAGATGTATGAAACTCATCTAAATAAATGAATATTTTATGGCAGCAAAATTCCAATTCCAGTAAAATAAATGTAACTGAAATATTTATTTTTAATTTTATAAAGTTGATCAGCGTCCAGAAACATTTAACAAGTAATCCATGGGGTAAATGTAATGTGATGGGCCAGTTTCTCTTAGCAAGTTTTTTTTTTATTTAAAAAAGTACTGACCTATAAAAGAAGCAACAGCTGCATATTTTACAACTGCTGGAACATTACAAACAAGGCTGTAGGAGGAATAAAGTTTTTTTTGCCACTATGTAAAGTAAGAAAGACGATAAAGGAGGCACAAACATATTTATATGATGATTCTGATCCACTCCAATTGCGCAAAGCTAATTAATACTAGAGAAAAAGGGCGGAGGTTGAAGGTGTCTTGCTACACTATGACTGGGTATGTTATTTTTCCATGCCATCAGCATCTCATTTTATGTATTCTTTTTTTCACCATAAGGGTCAAATTAACAGCTTAAACTATTGCATTCTTTGAGGAAAGTGAAGCATCTGCAGTGTGGTGTGAAATTAAGTTACTAATGTGTTGGTTCTAAAATAATGGATATGTGGGATTTAGATGAAAGAGCTAGGGCGCTCATGTGGAAGATATTCTGGAGATCAAATTGTGTACTCAAAACGACATTCAAGCTTAAATGGGGTTTTAGGAGAAACTTGAGTGTTATTTTCTTATGTCTTCCAACGTATGTGTAAAGGGTATGTGTAAAACAAAGGATGAATGTGGAAAATAATCTTCATTACAAAATGTAAAGCATAGTAAGAATCTGCGGGTCTCTTCCTTTTCTGATCCTGGGAACCTTGCTAAGATTGCACAGTACCATAGACTCTAACGTTTCAGAACTTTTTATGCATAAATTATGTGGCTTCTGACAGATCATTGAAAATAGATCATTGTTTGAGATTTCAGCACAATACTAAACTAAAAAAAAAACAAAAAAATCAATACCAGACAGAAAATAAACCGTCTTCTATGGCCCTTTCAGTCACCAGACCTAAATCCTCTGAAAAAATGTTAAATAATGGGCTGAGTTGGTGAGAGGATTGCGTAACAGAGCACCAAAGACTCTGGACAATTCAGACATATTTTTCAAATAAATTAGTCAATGCTCCCTCCCTCTTTCTGTCTGTATGTTTAAAACTTGTGCAGTGATATAGAAGACAAAAGGCTGCCTGCTGGCAAAAGAGGAGGGAGGTTAAACAAAGCAATAATAAGAAGGTGCCAATAATTGTGCTGTACATGAGTGCATACAAAAAAAACCAAAACAACAATTATTTCTAAACTAAATAAATGTACTTAAATTTAGGTTAGATTTTTCAGGGTGAGATTATGCTACTATAATAATAATAAAGAAAGTTACACTGTGCTGTAAATGTTTTGAGATCATAAACTCAATATATATCGCACAGGAGAACAACAGCTGTTTTCACTCAAATGACCCACTTCGTTTAATACAGTCAACAACCTTAAGATTAGTGACTATGGAGACAATGTGGAAAAAAATAGCTGGAAAAAGAATTGTAGAAAAGTAGTTGGATAAGTATTATTGGATCAATAAGTACAGATGCAATAACTTGTTTATTTAAACTTCAGTGGATTCATTGGTTTACTGATAGATGAATAACTGTTGAACTAAAATAAAAAACAAAGTCTCTACCTTTTCCCATTCCATGTGTCCACTCTAGCAAAGTCCTGGTAGTTTTGCTGACCAGTAAAGAAAGTATATTCTCCATCATTTGAAGCATTCGTCTTATAGAAAAGTCCAAAAAAGTCATCCAGCTCAGGATAAAACATTTTGAGAGCTTTGAGAAGGCTGTCTTCATATCCCCATAGTAGCTCTCCCACAGTGTGGGTGGTGAACAGGCCGATACCAGTGGATCGCATGTAGGCGGAGATCAGATTGGCTACAAACGCATTGTCCTTAAATCTTTCCATTACTGTCTATTAGAGAAAAAGTAGAAAAATTAATGAAAACATCTTTGAATATTCCCTTCAGCACGCTTGTAAAGGAAAGTAAAGGTTTAATTTTCACTACAGGTAAAAAAAACTGCTATATAATAAAGATTTTTTTTTTACGCAAGTGATTTGTTGTTTCTAAAGTTAGGTTTTTTCCTCTAATTTAAAAAATACATACAATCTGCAGGTATTTTCATGTAGCCACATTACTGCACAAACAAAATATTCCTAGTATATTTTTTTCAAAAAATAAGAGGGGATTTCTTGAACTCACCAAAGCAGGGATGTTAACCGTCCTGATGAGGTCACTTTCAGGACCTCGGGACATGTTGCGCTCAAAAATGTAAGTTTTAGGATTGACTGATGCAACTCTTGTGCCGTTTTCCTGGAAGACCACGTCCTCCATGGGCCGATATTCTCTGTGTTATGAAAAATTAGACAGACATATCACATTATGGTTGTAGTTTGAGGCCAAATAAATGGTAATACCTTCAGGCTGCATTTTAAACTTTAGCTACAGTGTCACGCAAAATATTCATATTCCTTGTACTCATACACATTTTCCAGTATTTCCGTGTTAGATTAACAGAAAGTAGTGTAGAGGTATAAAGTCGCCTGAGTCGGTATTTTGTAGAACTACCTTTCACTGTAGTTACACTTGCATGTTTTTTAGTATGTTTCTACATTAAACCAGACACACGTAGAAAGCAAATAAAACCCTGACTGGAAGTACACATTGTTTCCCTAGACAGGTTTCTTTGAATTTTGCTACAACAATTGGTAGGAATTATTGAATCTAAAGGAAGAGAAACAAAATGTTACAGACTGTGGCGAACTTTCTTTCACTTAATTGCTTGTTGCTTTCCGTTTCCTGGCACTTCTTTGCTTTCAACTTGTCTTCTTGTAAAGCACGTGCTTATAAAAGACTATCATTTTTGGTCAACCAATCAAATAGAACTTATTTTAAAGTTTAACAACTCAAGGGACTTATAAAATCATTGCTCCATTTCCTCTTTCTCTCCTATCTATAGTTAGAGATAAAAGTCTGTTTTGGGTATTTGTGTATAATGTTTTATTACCATTTCTCAACTTTCATACTATACCCTGGTAAAATAAATAACAAAACTAAGCCATCTTCGCACCTATATGTGTAAGGTCCAATCTCAGTCACAGCTGGTCTTTCCCCACTCATGACCTCCGCTGGGTTCGTCAGATTGAAGAAGTAAAACTGCATGTAGATCGGAGCAGGAGGATCAACCCAAACCTCAAAGGCCTCTGTTCCATTTCTCAAGACTACTTCCTAAGCGGGACAAAGGGCAGTGGATGAAATGATCTGACCATGGATGAATGATCTGCACATGATGAATTGCTCTCGTCACATGACAAGGAAAGAGTGAAAATATCCTTATCACCATCAGGTGTGCATGAACAGGTAGCATGATGTGAAACACTGAATCCTGTTAAAACTGCACGTGAATTTTTTGCGACTATTCACGTGAGCTGCGATGCTGTCATTAATCAACATTAGAACGGCTTACGTACAGAATCAGTCTTAGAATTAACAAGCACACAAAGTTTAAATATTACTAAACGAAACTGATTAAATGCGTGCAGCATTAGCCGTAACACAATTGCCCATAGCTTTTAAAAGCATTGCAGTATAAATTAGCTAAAGCACAAACATACTGACAGTCATTTTTCGCAAATCTACTGTTTACAAAGACATGCGTGAGTTAGTCAACCTAGGCTCTTGCTTATTTTTAAGCTAAAAATAAGCAAGAGCCTATTTTAACTCCTTACCGTTTTAACCTTCGACTGTAGGAAATTTGGAAACGCGTTGGATAAAACTAAAGATATCCCCACGATCAGCATTAGTAAAGAGGACGCCCCGATGATGTAGATTAAACATGGTTTCAGCCGCATATTGTGGCAGCAGAGGAAAAATTATTAGAGAGTGAGAAGACAAGCCAGTGACGGAGCTGTTTTTGTTTTGGATCGGAAGAAGCTCCTTTCCCAGTAGGAACCGGAATGAAAGTTGCTCTGATTACCACTTCCGCTTTCGTCGACAGTTGCCGGTTCCTTTCGATCATTCGGGCGTCGTGATCACATTGCAGCAACTCCATTAAATGTGTTTGATAAATGTCACATTTTAGCAAAAGATGTAACATTTCTTGTGGTTTTTAGTGATGGAAGAAAACTTTATCCTTCTTTAGTAACTGCTGACTGTAGAAGCAAAACAGGGTTAGTGTTCATCTTGAGTACCAGCACTCTTTGTTTCCAATCCTGACCACACCTTTATTCTGCGGTTTGTCATGTTTAATGACAAACCATCCCTTTGTCATGTTTAATGACAAACCATCCCTTCCGCTCAAGTATTGTCAAGCCTCCCACACGCATTCTCCCTAAACTGTCATGTATTTGACTCCAATCCCAATCCAATCTGGCTTGTTTAGCCGATCCTACTAAAGAAAGATACCTGCCCAGTATTATGCTTCACTGTGCTTTTTCTACTTGTTTGTTGACCAGAAAGTTTGTTGTTCATGGCCTGACCTGTCACTTTAGCTGAATGTTCATGTCTTGCTGGTTTGCATTGAGCCACACTTTCTATTTTTAGATGATTTTTTTTAATGTATTTGTTTTTACTACAGGGTCAGATTAATAACATTTCTGTAAAAATGCCATGTTAGCCAGAAGGCTACTTTTCACTCTGGCGCCTTACCGGTGGTAAAAGTCACCCTAAAGGAATAAGAGTTTGGATTGTACAGCATTCCCTGAGACAAAGCTTCATGTTTTTTTCAAAATAAACTTAAACCTTTTTAAAAGGACTACAGAAGTACATGGTGACTTCTGAAAGATTTTTGTTGAACTACATTTTGCCACGTTTCTCAGCTTTTTATGTTATAAAAACATTTGCAATGACTAAACATTTTATGTTGGTCTATTACATAATATCCTGCAAAATGCATTGAGGGTTGTGGTTGAAGTTGATGTAACAAACTGTGAAGTAGCTGAAGAGGTGTGAAAATGTTCAAGGCACTGTACAATGTTGAGATAGAAGACACATTCTTTTCATTTTTTGATTTTTTTAAAAATACAAACTAGTACATAAACAGTAAATGAGTGAAATAACGGAATGAACAACATCGTTACCTAATAATAAGCAGCATTAAACCATCCTTCCACTAGATGTCACTGTCATATGTTTTTCTGGACCTTCTTTCTTTGTTTCTAGCTTGTTAGTTTACTGGAGTTATTGTAGCTTTTTGAGTCAAGGTTCCCTATGAAACTGACACCACATCAGGTAATCAGACTAACCAATGAGGAATTGTTCCATCCATCTTATTCTGACAATGTCTTTCACTTGCTTTCACTGATCATAACAACGTTTTAGGATTGACACAATTCACACTTGTAAAAAAAAAAAAAATTAGTTAAACTTCGAGCACATACAAATATGAGTTCACAGATACTATTTCTTTGGTGTTGACTTTTTTGTAATGCTCAGTTACTGAGTTACCTTGGATACATTATCTCATGTTTCCACATGATACCAACATTTTTGTAATGTTGACTAACAGTACTAACATGTTTGTGCTTGCATTATTAAGTTTCATTGCAGTACTGTTTCAACATGGGGCCGTAAAATGACTGTGACTTGTGCAAATAGCAAAGGTTTTCAGCTTACATGTTGGGACATATTACATCGCAAAAGCCAAAGAGCACAATATATTTATTTATTTTTTTTATGTATGAACAAGCTCAGTCATGTGGCACATTGCACAAAAAGTGAACAGAAAATAAATAGAAATTGGCCCATGTTGCGAATGCATGTTTGGTCAATCCTAAATAACAAATGAAAGATGTATATATTTTACAAACTTTGTTACATTTATTCAATTAGATCTGGTCAGATTTAATCCAAAGACAAAGTACAATTGGATCCAAGCCGAATTGTAATTCCAAACCATCAGAATTAGGGCATTAAGTAAAAAGTTGCCTAACTGATCTAAGAAAACAATTATGGAAAAGAATGAGAATAAGTTTATTTGGATAAACTTCCAGCGAAAAAAGGATCAAGAGGGATAACCATCCTATGTTTGAGTTTGCTTGCCCCAAGTGAACAATCTCTAACATTGATAATTTTTTTCTCTTTATTTTATTTTACTTTTTTTTTTTTGCATTATCGCACCTCTTTTGTGTGTTGTAATGTACAGTTATTTGGTCAGGCTTTGTTGTTTTAAACATTCACCACCAATACATTTAATATTCTGACAAACACCTCCATCTCTACCCATTAAATTTCTCTATTTGTGCAATTTAAATTTAATGTAGGCAAAGGCATTTCCATCAGAGCATGCCACTATATGTCCATGTCACACTCTGCCCAGCACCCCTCTGTATAAGACCGCATGGTTCTTTATTTTGCTGTGACGTCACCAAATTAATAGTGGTGTCCATCTGGTCACCCATTTGAAAACTTTCTAGCGACACAGGAAACAATTAAACAGCGACTAGACTAAAAGAAACTCAAAATTGGTAACAATGACGATTTTTTAAAAAGAGAAAGAGAAAGAAAATGGTGATCCTAGAAATATACTGCACTGTTTTTATGTGTTGTAGGAACTGAGTAATATCTAAACTGACAGCCTCTATGAAAAAAAAAAAAAAAAATCACGTAAGTCTTGTAAATCACTAGGGTCCTTCAGGAATTAAACTTGTCGCCTTTATTGGTCCTGTGGGATTTTTAAAAAAAGAAAAAATTTTTTTTTTGGCGGAATGCTCCTTTAACGGCAATGAATGGGACACAATGGAGAACGGGGGGCGTGACGTCACTTTCCTAAACCGGGCTTCAAGCCGAGGCAGCCGTTGAGTTCAGTCCCGAGCCAGAGGAGGGACGGAGTCCACGAACGGCTCAACTTTTAATGTATGCGGGCCGAGAGGAACCACCGTGTTGTCTCGGACTATTTCTTTTGTAGCTTTTAAATGCATCCTCCGCGTTGATTTGGCTTCACCGCCGCTCGCTGTTGTCTGTGTTGTTCAAGAGCTGATCGGTTTTTGTCCTGAAAAGAGGAAAGAAAGAAAGAAAGCTGCTGTCTCTTTTTATTTGTCCGTGTGAGTCCAACACAGTAAGGTAAGTGTCTAATGGCTTCATAACCACATTGGGTAATTTAGTTGCAGTTGCGGACATTGCTTTAACCAAACCGCACATAACTAATTGTAAGTAAATCTCAGCGGAGCCTCAAAGAAGCTCCCGTTCAATCCCACGGCGTTTAACCTGATCCAGCTCGGTGCTGTGCAGGGATGCACGCCTCATATATTGGATGTGTTCAGAGGGAGACGAGTTGCAGCTTTGAACGGTTCACATACTTTATGTAGGGAATTGGAAACTGTAATCGTAGTTGCTTGTTGTCTCTTGAACTTTGATAAGAGAGCCACTTTTCTCCCTTCTTGACACGTTTTACCTCAAGTCTGTTATGTTTTGCGTTTATTTTGCCAAGTAATGGTATTCTGCTGCTTCTTCTTGATACGAGTTGTATTGTTGGATAGATTTGCTCTCTCTAGTTCAATAAGACGTTCATGCTTTATGACATGCATATAGATATAAATGAGAGATGGAAAGTATAGAGAAAGGTGCTCTGATATATGGTCTTCTTGTCCTACACACAAAACATGTGGAAAAGGTGACCCTGCAGTACAACACCTTTAACCTGCTAAACCTTCAGTGAGGTACGGTAGAGGCAGTATCTTGCTGTGGGCATGCTGTTCATTAGCAGAGACAGGCTGATGGGAATATGGATGGTGCAGCTCAGTACAGGACAGGAAAAACCTTGAGAGTCTGATGGAAGTTCACTTTCCAGCAGGACACTGAGCTGCAGTGGAATGCTTCAGTAGATATATTTATGTTTGAATGGTCCAGTCAAAGTTCAGATCTAAATCCAGTTAAGAATCTGTGAAAGTGATGCTCACAGACACTCTCCTTCAACCCCGGCTAAACTTGTGCTATTTTGCAAAGAGAAATTGGCAAAAATGTCCATGTCTTGTTGAGTGGTGGGAATGCATGCCACACTTTTTAAATATTTTTTTATCAGAAAGCAAAAAACAAAACAACCTCTTTTGATCCACTTCATAATTATGCATTGTTTTGTGTTGTTTCAACACAAAACATCCATTTAAGATATATTGAAGTCTATGCAGCATAGACTTCAAAATGCTCTATACTGAAGTTGATGTTTTTGGTGTTTAATGTTCTTTTTTACATAAGGAAAAGCACAAGGAGTTAGAGTACGTTTGCAAGGCACTGTATTTTTGCTTCTTAGTTGAAATAAAACCCTGTTGCTGAAGTAATTAACATGCTTGGATGCTTAAAGAACTGAAAACTGCTTGAGGCACTTAGGAAACAAAACTTTGGTTCCCTGGGGATTTTTTGTGATTTATAACATCCTTTTTGGGACAAATGGAATTTTCAGCCACAGTTGCTTATTAACTGAGGTGAAATAGTTGGATATTAAACAGGTTTATTGCCTACTGAGCTTTTTGTTAATGAAACTGTCATTTTTAGACATTGTAGTGTTGTAAAAACTGTGTTGATTTACTCAATGTGAAACTCGTGGCTCACCGCTGAAGCATGATATATTTTCAACTCATATTCATCGTTACCTTGTGGAAGAAACATCCCCGAAGCACTTGATGAGTCAGAAATCTTCAGAGTCACAGTTAAAATAGGAGGAAGCGTCACTGAGGCCGTGTTTAAACATCTGTGTTTTGTTCTTTGCAGGAGATCAGCGAAGCAATTTGAGTGACTGACTGCATGGATCAGACTTAACATGAAGAGCCTTAAAGCCAAGTTTAGGAAAACTGATGTAAGTATTCAGACATATGCTCCTGACTGTATAAACTGTGTGTGTGCACATGTATAAGTCTGTGAGTGGTTTGACTCACTGTCTGTGTATGTTTGGCTCAAGGAAATCGTGAAGAATTTTTCTGGCAGAATCTCTCAGCTTTAAGGCCAACAGCAACCTATGGCTTATTGGTAGAAAAAGCAAACTGAGGTAGAAGGGTAAATAAATACTCTTTATTGATGAAGTCTGTGTATTTCATTTGGAGCTCCCCATAGAGCTCTTATAAACCAAAGACAGTTTGCCATGATTGATTTCTTTTTTGTGTAGCAGCTTTTCAGTTCATACGGTGCATGTCATTAGACGTTTTGACATCCTGGCAAGGCAAAGCAGTTATTTATGGCGCAGGATACAGACTCATACACCAGGCTTGTCCCACAAAGTTCGCAACAACTCCTTAAACTGCTCACTATTCCAGGCCAGGATCTTATCCTGTACACTATGAATCAGTCTTTAGGGAGGAATTTCTCCCTGTTGGTACAGTCATTCATTTGGTCCGGGTTTGACATGCTCTCTTACAGCCACAGGAAGTGAGGCGTCTCCACACCGTCTGAATCATCTGTTGTCATGTTGACCCCTCATGACACAGAGCCAAACAGCTAACAGGAAAAGTCTGTGATTCTGACAGAAAAAAAACCCCAAAACTTTTTTTTTGTGGGGGATGGAAGGTGTGTCAGATATAGAGGAGTCAAAGAAGGCTGAGTAAAAGGCACATTTGGTTTATGTAGACAGTTTCCAGGAGATTAGAAGTGTGTGGGGCGCTCTGCTTAAATGGCATGTGGGAGAAACTATCCAGCAGAACAGGAATTAGATGGAGTACACCCTTCCTTTCATAGTTATCCCCAAAACACACAGCAAAGCATTAGTGGAGCCTTGATTGCTGTTTGAGGGAAAAAGCCTGCGGCCCCACATGTTGCAATCACTGTGCAGCCACTGCTTGAAATTTGTAAACTTTTTGCAAATCGAGTCAGCTTTGTGGAGGAGTACAATAGTGTCCATTGTTTTCGCAAATGTCCAATGCACGATGGTAACGTCAAATAGTTCCCTCTTAACCAGTAAAACGAATTCTACTTCCACTTTTACTACTTAACCGTTTTACTGCTATAATCTGGGTTGCAGTTCTCAGTCGGTTGAGCTGGTGCTGAAGCAAAACATTCGTCCTCATGAAACCAGTCAGTCGTAGGCGGCAGGAGAGGGGAACAGGAAGACCTGTGGATGTTGATGTTGCTTGGAAACGCAACTGATGCCACGTTAGGCATGCCTTTGCAGCCCACCCACTCGCACATTGTCGCATTTGCTCACAGAACTGTTGATGCTGCTTTTAGGCAACATATTATTTTTATATCCAAACATTAACATGATACAATGTGGACAGTAGTTGCCAAAGGAAACTAAAATAGAAGCAGTGGTACTTTAATCTTTTACAGAAAAAAACAAGTTAGTGTTGTGATTTCAGGTTAAGTATGGTGATGGTTTTCACTGTGCTTATGCAATAGTTCACTTAAGATACATTATGCAACTTAAAAATGAAGTAACACATTAGGTCAAAACGATACAAGAAATAAAAAAAAGAAGAGAACTTGATTAAAGGAAGTACAATTCAGCTGTCCTGGGAGGATTTCATTCACATTTATATCCTTTACCTAGAGCTTTTTAGAGGTAACAGAGAAACGATTGAATTGTTTAAAGGTATCTGTCAGGAGAAGGGCATTATATCAAAACATCTGTGGCACATCAGAAAAACTCAAGTTAGACCTTAGTCAGAAAGGTGGCCAGCATGGCCACAGCAACTCTGGAAGAGCTGCAGGACTTCCTGATATACTGGTTGAATGTCTGGTTGAATGTCCCTTTGTCTGAACTAAGAAATTAGGTTTCAACCAATGTGTATTTCTCTAAAAGAAAACATCCAGGTCTGAAAATCTTTCAAAACTAGGAGGAAAATGTGTTGATTCAACCAAAGATGATTTTTTCCCTCCTCAACCCAAAAGGTATTTTTTTTGACAAAAACAGCACTGTGCAGATCATACCCTCACTGAAACATGGTGATGGCAGCTTCATGCTCTGGGGTTACCTTTCTGGTGCTGAAAGGTAATTTTGTAAAAGGGATGAAATTTCCAACTGCCTGTTAAAAATGAAAAGGGGTTAAATTTTTTCATACATTGTGAGTCCAAGCATATCTTAAATCAACAGTAGAATTGCTTCAACGTGAGTCATGTAAAAAAAAAAAAAAACGTCTTGCAGCAGTTTTCTGTAAACTTTTAAGATCCACTTGACGTTCAGAAAATATATCCATCTGCTTCTACACTGACAAACTACATAACATTCAGTCATCAGTTTTTAGATAAAACATCAGAGACATTGTTTTTCATTGAAAATCAGTCTTTTTATTGGAGTAAAATCTTGCCAGTTTTGCGGTCCACTCTTACATAATTTAAATGACTGGATATTTATAAAGACAAAAAGGTTTTACAGGGTAATGTGTTTATCCTAGCCAATAGTCATTCCACAGCTTTTTATAGAGAACCAGAGCCACTTTAATAGAAAGAAAACATCCCATGGGTTCTATTTTAGGTTTTGTGTGTCAATGACAGATTACTTAGGAATTTATCCGTCTCCCGACCTCCACTACCACCCTAAAACAATCCCTTTATTTATTTCCTTTTACAAAATAATAGAAACCCAGTACCATTGTAAATAGCTTTTTGATTAAGTAAACATATTCCCAGCCAGATAACTGGCACTGGAGTCTGTGGCTGAGATTTAGAAATTAATGAAATGTTTCACACTAAGTGCCCTCTTCCAACACAGTGAACTGAGTCAAACAAGCTGCCAAGGCTTCACTTGAACACCTCCACAACATGAGGTCCAAGCGGAGCAGACATTTAAAAAGCAGGAGACTGTGGGAGAGAACAAGATGTGTTATTTTTGTAAGCGATATGGACGGATAACAGCGCAGTGATAACAGTAGAAAATAACATTGGGGTTTTTTAAATGACTACCAGGGAGAGCACAACATAATTCAAGTCTACTTGTATATCAGACGACTCTGGTTAGAATAGAGTTCTACTTGTATCAGCAAAAGCTCTGGATCCATTTATTAATTCACAGTCAGACGACTCCGGGCCCAGGCAGCTATCAAACCAGAGGCCTGGTGAATCCAGTCAAATGAATTCTTCAGTGGAAAATGAAAATTGCTACATAAGCACAAACAAAACTTTTTAATGATGCATATAACATGTTTTTGCATTAAAAATTAAATGAGTTTTTCTATTTTAACGTCATGAAGACCATATTATTTTTGGAGGTCTAAATAAATCAATTGATTTTTCTCATATTTGGGCTTCAAACATGAACTAATAGACTTGTATTATGGAATAGACTTATTTTTTAAGGATTTTCATATCAACATACATATTTAGTCTGGGTTTTATAATTTTTTTAAAATAGACGTATATTCATATTCATATCAAGCATTTCATTTCAATTAATTTTGTTGTTTTACCTCCACACGTGTCTGACAGGGAACATTATCAGTGCATCATGCAAAAACCCGATGACTTTAATGATATAAGTGAGAACAAGCTTATTCGCACATAATTTTAATTAAATTTCTGATTTAATGTAAATACAGCAAATTGCAAAATTCTAGACAAAGATTTAGCAGAATTTGAAAATGCAGCTTCTCTCTCTCTCTCTTCTTATATGTCTCTCTCTCCCTCTCTCTGTTTCTCACAACATATTATAGAAAATACAGCTTTGGCTTTTATATGCCTTTTAAAATCTCTGGGTTTCCTCTGACTTCACTTTAATGACTTTTCACTGATGCCGAAAATGGCTAACTCTAAGTCTTTAGCTTTAACTTCCACAGCAGGTGGAGTGTTTCAATGATTATTACTGATTATATTTTTCATGCTTTGTCAAGGTTGAACAAGCTTAAGAGAAAAACAAAATCATATTTTATTGTATTATCAATTTTCAATCTACCTGCACTAATGTTATACATTTCATCATATTTCTGCCTAGCAATATGTTTGATTTTGAGATAATACATTTAATATAAGAACAATGCATAGTTGCTGTAAACATTGAGCAGAATTAGTAAATCAGCTTTCACTAATGCTGGACTGTGTGCTGTTCAGCTACAGAGTGTGAAAAGGCTGCCTACGCTTTAGGTTGGCGGCTTTGTCCAATTTAATTTTTTTCTGCCCAGATTAGGTGAGAAGACAGCTGGCTAAGTGAGCACGGTCCCACAGTCATCATACACGTCTTGTGGACTGACCTTTGACTAAATGTATTTTCCCACTGAAATTCTGTGCATACCAGAACCTATGAGGGAGGTTGGTTTATCAGAAACTTTGAGCAGGTGTGTTGTTATGCAAGGACAAAGTATATCAGAGGAATTCTTCAGTGTGTCTCAGTGAATGTCTCCTGTTTGTCAGCTCTGTTAAATCATTTCCATACAAAAGTGTGTTTTTTTTCTTTTGTTACATTTTCCTTTGTTCTGAATTTGCTCTAGTTTGTAGATTTGTGTATTATTTCGGATTACCGTACAAAGGCAGACAAACAGCGAAATGAGCTTCTCTGTTTGTGTCTGCCTCTGTGAGTCTGGTGGAAATGGAGCAGTGTTTAACAGACACAGACAGTATAATCTGGATTCTGGGAATCAGTTTGGCAAATAGCCATAGAGAGACTTGCAGGCATTCTTGCTCTGTCCAGCACAGAATTTATCCATAAATTATCTGAAGAGTGGAAGAATAATTAAGTACATTTGTATTAAAAGATATCCCTTTGCAAAGAAAAAGAACATTATTTATTCCAGCCCTACATTACATTACTTTTTATCTGCTGCTTCAATCAACAGTAATGAAAGTAACATGACCTGCACTTTTACGACTCTCTTATTCTTGGAACTGCAAGAGTGACCACAGTCGGAAATCAAGTAATATGGTTATGCATATATAAAAGAGCCTCTCACATGGACCCTTTACAGTTTCCTGCATCTTGTTGCAGTTTAGGAGCAATAATAAATATTGCCTCGGTGGTTTAGACTAACTTTTTGCAGTGGTGCATGTAACTGTTTTTTTAAGTTGTTTTTTTTTTTTTTAAATCACTATGAAATGTGAACTTATAAATGATAAACAGTTTAGTAAGCATAAAGTTTTTCATTTGAACACAATTGTACAAGACAGATAACCTACTGAAAAAGTGTCGAAAAAGTCCTATTTAAGAAGTGTTTTGATTGAGAACAGGTGTGGCAATAATCAGGCCTGGGTGTGGCTAGAGAAAGTGAACTCATGTGTGATAAACCACAGTTAAGTTATATTTTAACATGTTTGTTGTTCCAGTTGTTTACATTTTGCTCTGGCAAAATATCTAATTTTTGTAGCCATTTCTTGTCCATTGAAGATAGACACACATTTGCTTTACCTGAAATGCCAGTTCTCTTGTCTGTTCCATTTTGAAGAGCGGCAAATAGAAAAGGTCTTCGTCCCTTTAAAGTTAGAATTAAAAGTTATGGACCAGAGGTGTTTCGAGTGCGTTCTGCAGAATATTTGTAACCTTTAGGCAACTTTGGGTGATCCAGAGTGTAAATTAAAAAAAAAAAATAAGGGTGAGATTTTCTCTGATAAACTAAAATCTTCTTGAAAATGTTGATTTCAACAGAAAATGGACATCTTTTTTTAATCACGTTTTTAGATTTAATTTAAATTTCATAGTGAGGGGAATCCCAAACATCCAATGATCTAGCAGCAAGTTTTGCCAGAGAACAAGTGACCTATATCCTGCTCCTGTTACTGATAATCAACAAAACACACAGACACACACACACACACATATTGCATTATTCATAGAAAAATTACATTTTGTATCCTGCTTTTCGAAAACCACTCTTCTAGAAATTTTAAATATATGTAAATTAGGACAGAACTCTTTTGATGCATATATTTTATTGGAAACATTGCACACTACAAATCTACTGAAATTAAAGATGGCATTTTATAATAAAGGAAGCTATTTTAATGCTTTTTACACATCATTTTTAGTGTGCAGTATTTGTGGATTTTAATTAAAAAATCATAGTAATCTTACCAAAATCTGTTTCACAACTATTTGCTGGATGACTTATGCGTGATAAGCTAAAAATGTTGTACAACATACTTATTCCATTCCCTTGTGGCCGTTAGATAAACATAATTAGCTGTGCTGTTGAGAAGAAACATGTACACACTAGAAATTTACTGAATCGTCATTATGCTTTTGTCTGCATTGTGATTTGGATACATACTCAACCTGCACTCCATCCTATCACACTGCTGAACCTACTCCCCCAGCTGCTAGACTTAGCAGGATTACTCAAGGCTTACACACAGACAAACTCATGCATAGATTAGTAACCACAGCAGACACACACACACACCCTCCCCTTTATCATCTCCTCTGTGTCTAATCGATGTGTGGATTATGCTGTCTCCTCTCACGCCCCACAGCTGCTTTATGGTTTCAGTTAATCAAGACAATAAACCCTAAACTGTGTATTCACTGTGTGGCTCAATTTGTGGCATCTTAAAATTGTAAAGGCTATCAATTTGTTTATGTGAACATCTGAGGAATGGAGTCCTCCTTATCAGGAGTTATGAAATGTGTCTGTTGTGAACTGGAGCAGAACAGAGCAGAACATCACATGCTGATCATCTGAAAACATTTCTTAAAAAAAAAATACAGTGCCTTGTGTAATGTTTGGATAAAAAACATTGAGCCTCAGTTTCTCAGGATTCTCTGTTCGGCATATCAAGGAATCATGAGAGAAAAAAATCGGGGGAAAAAACACCATCCATTACAATTTCAGATATGTCTAGTTAGAGATATATTTTTTTCTTGAAAGTTCAACTTGTATTGTTCCGACATAAGTGTGTTTGGTTTGGCCAAATCTGACTTTAGTTGGCATGCAGTGATTTATTCTGTCTGGGGGCATTGGAAGGGCATTAGTGACAGTGAAACCTCTGGGGCAACGTCGTGTTAATCTGGCAGAGGAGGTGGAGGAAGGGTGTGTGTCCATGTCATCATCAATCGTCAACAGGAATATATCAGCCCAACGGATATTTATGACCCTTTCTTCATTCAGTCAGGATTCCTGCACAGTCTTTGAAAAGGGTGGAAAACTTTGGAATGTGCTTTTAGTCTTTCCCACATCTGACAGGGGACATGTTTCCAAACATTTTTGTACCTTCCTTTTTTAAAAGTTGAAAACCTGAGTTTTGTATTGTAATATGTTGCACATTGTATACCCAATTTATTAATTGCTTAACATGCAAAGGACTCACTTGAATTTGCCCTCTTAACATCCCTGAAGAATGTTGTAAATGCAGATGTGAGCTGTATGTTAAATGAAGAGCAAGGGGAGACATGGTAAAAATGACTCGGGGAGTCCTTGAACATGGATCCAATTAAAGCAAAAACTGCCTGTGGGACATTTTTTTTTTATCACCTGTTTATATGAACTCCAGAGCTTCAACCAGGAAACCTGCACATCAGCAAATATACTCAATGTTGTGGGAGATGGGCGTACTGCTGCTGTCTGCTCATATTTGCATGCAGATTTGTTTGTGCATGTTTCTTGAGAGGCCACTGTGCTATACATTGTGGAAGAATTATTTTGAGAATACTTGTCTGCTTAGAGTTCTTTTATGGTATAAAACGTAGAATGTCTTTATACTAGCATTGCTGTAAATGTAGTTATTTGAACAAGGTAGTGAAAGACTCGCTGCTGCCATTTGCTTTTCATTGTGGTTACAGATTTGTAACTACTTCCTGGAGACATATTGCTTAATCAGTTTAACCCAAAGTAAAATGAAATATCTGCACTAAAACAACCAAGAGAGACTAACATAACAGATTATTCCACGTATTTTTGAAATTTCGCCAAAGCAGCATTACCGTGCTACACATGTAAACACACATTTGCATAGCACCACAGCAGAAGGGGAATATTTAGGCCTAAAGACTCTTTAGAGGATAATCTGAAGGACTATTATAGAGTTGTAACAGTAGAGAACATGAATATGTTGAAGAAAGAAAGGCTGTAAACAAGACACCTTGTTGAACTAAGCAAAGCAGTCAGACTCAAAGGCCAAAGTTTGATTTACTGATGGTGAATGACTTTGAGCGTTTTGAGCAACGTGGCCTGCATTTACATCAAGAGATGGATGGATTGATGGATGCTGAGACCCATTTCAACTGGAAGAACTAAAGCTTTCCTTTACGTAAAACACACTGTATCAGAAAATGCTTAAAAGTGGAGTTTTTAGTTCTTTGTGGTGTAAGAGGTGACAGGCTGGTTTATGGAAACAACTCAGGAACTGTTTAGCAGGCCAAATTCCTTTTTTTTTAATGTTTTCCTTTCAGCTTGACACAAGGACCAATGAGTCTGTATAGTGCTTTGTTTTAATTGGACTCTAGTGCTTTGCTTTGCGCTATGCTGGTGTGTGTGTGTGTGTGTGTTTTCAAAGTTCCTGCCTTATCTTGACTTAAATGAGCGCTGCAGTGTTTTTCCCCCCTTCTCCAGTGACTTTATAATCAACCCTGGAGTATAATGAGACTGGTTGCTTTCCAAGCCCAGCAGTGTTTATTTATAGAGCCGGGGAGGCTATTTGTATCTTGAGGAAGTTTTGTGTGAGGCTATTTTTTAACTGCACCCATAATGGTAACATTGGACATGTGCATCAATCCTTCAGCTGTATGCTGGAATTACGAGGCAGATCATTTATAAGCCTCTTTTGCCATATCCTGTGGAAGTGACAATGTTAAATGTGTAATTTATGCACAGTAACTACCTCAAATATATGTGAGAAGAGTAAAGTATTACAAGCCCACTACTAATCTTATTTATGAGTTTCTCAAGAGTTATTTCTTTAGTTAAGAGAAGGAGCTGAGGGATAATGGCTTGATTTTAATGTTCCCTCTCCTCTGTTGCATCTGTGATGGACTGGCAACCTGATCAGGGAATACTCTTGCATGTTGACTGCTGGAAATGTTTCCTGGTCCCTACTGACAAAACCCTAACAGGATTATGCAGATAGATGGATGGAAGAATGCAGGAATGAATTAATAATCTGCCAAAACAAATCCAGAGGGAGATGTTTCAAATAAAATAAAAAATCTCCTTCTATCTGCATTTAATTACAAAGCACTGCATACAGCTGCCCTGCTGTTTTTTAAATAATTTTTAGTCGTCATTTTCTTTAGATGCTTTTTCTGTTTTAATTTTTTTTTTGCATCAACAACTCAGATACTGATAAATCAATTTTTTCCCTCTGTTCATTAAACAGGACCTCCTGCCATTGTTAGTCTCTAAAAACATGAACAGGGAACATGTGTTTGATCCACTTTGTGGGTTTTAATTAAGACTCAGTTAAATGTAAGAGGGGAATTCTCTGATCCATAATAAGGATAATTTTAAAATTCCTGAATTTACTGTTGTTATGAAAAAAAATGGCTACCTTTATCCAAGAACTTGCAGCAAATTTCTTTGTTTTTTTGTGTTTAAAAAAAAACAACAAAAAAACGTATCTGAACTGTTCAAATAGAAATTGTCAGGTCAAACGACAAAAAAAGTGTAAATCAGTATTGACCAGGGAAGGTCTGATAGATGCATCACTGAATATGCACACTAACTCTAATGAGAGGGGAATCCTCATGACACAGATCTTTTTATTGTTGGAAAATTTTACTTTGCAAAAAAGAAATACATTTTTAGACTGATGTAATCCTTCAGCACAGAGGGAAAAACCCCTAAATATTCTATTTGGAAGTTTCAGGTAAACACCCTAGGCAAAGATGGAGTGATGTTCTGGAAAACAATCAAACAATCATTTGAATGCTGGCTTCAAAACACACCTCCCAGAGCATGAGATATGTGAATTACATAAGTTAATGGTCACGATTTAGTGCAAAAAGAATGTATTAGCTTTAAAAAAAGTGGTCATTTTTCCTTGTATCAGCTTTATTCTAGTGGGTTGTGGTAACAATAACCGCATTGAGTATGACACGTTCAGATGGCTAACCTGATTATTAGTGGTTGAGTTGCATTGTGGGTAATGTGAGGACCAAGTTCTGGCAAGGAGAGGGAATGCTTGGAATGAAAACCACAACTTATTTGGTTTGGCTGCATTGATTTTTCAGCTTCTTCTTTTTATTTGCTGTCAATCGGGAATTCCACAGTAGAAACAGCCGTGAGTCGTTTCATGTAAGGTTCACTAGTTCACCTTATGAGGGAGGCTCAGGTAGACATACTGTCCATTTCTCAGATGGGGAACAATGTTCCCATGATCTGAATTTGTTTCATCATCTAACTGGGGGCCTACATTGGCCAGCATTGTGAAGTAGATGGCAACATCTTTCATTCTAAGAGCAACCATCTGGTCTTTGTTTAACTTTTCAGAGTGCTTACTCTTTTATTCTTGGTTTCAGACTCTAAACTGTCGCGGTGTGTGTATGTGTGAGTGGGTGTTTGTAGTACACAGAGCAGTAAGCAGTTTCAGCTGTAGCCCGACAGAAAGGATGTTTTGTTCCAGGAGATTCGAGCATCAGCTTTGCAGCAGATAAGGGGTTTGAAGTGAACAGCAACCACTGATGAGGGGAGGGGGTGGGGATACTGTACATGTGTCAGTCTCTGGCTTCTTATCACTTTCATGTTTTATTCTATACAGCTTGCACATTTTGTGTTCATTTCCGTTTTCTCTCAGTACTTCACTCCTTGGTCTCTTCGGCTTTTTCAACCTGCATCCATGTTCCTCCTCTGTGGAAGTAAATCTTTTTATGGCTGCGTCTTAACTCCTGTCTAACCTACTTTACATTCTCATTAAATCCCATAGACTGCATAATTCTAACTTCTCTAAAAGACAAATGTGGGTTAGTGTGCGATTTAGAAAAGGGGATGGTGTTTTGTTTTCCTACCGCCTGATAAAAGATGAAAGGACTTATCAAAGTAATTTGGGATGGCTTTGACTTTCTTGCTCTTATCTAGCTGATATAGGGAGGTCTGTTAGTCTTTTTTTTACATTCTTTTTTTTTAACCCAGGCAGTCTTTTTTCTGAATTGTATCCTATTACTTCTTCTTTATTCCTAATCTATGTTTGATTAGACACATACAGACAAACCGAAAGTCCTTGATTTTCATAAAAATGTGTCATGATAACCAATTATTTTATCCTTTATAAACAATTTTCAGAATTTAAATTTTAGTTTTACACAAACAAAGATTTACATTTTTATAAAAGTTATAAAATAACCCTCCAATTTCTTTGCTTCGTGTGTTAGTTTTATTTTCTGGACATAAATCCATTGGGGTAAAATAAGCTTGACTTAACATGACTTAAATTAATTATTAGTGTTAATTTTTGTCATATTACTTAATAACTATCCCACATTAAAAGCATTGAATAATCTCTTTCAGTCACTGAATGCTTGCTAATGTTTTTGTTCTTAGTATTGAAGTTAGGCCTGTCGCGATAAACGATAAATCGATTAATCGTACGATAAATTAAAGCTATCGACGTCATTTTAATTATCGGCACTATCGTCTCTTCCGACCTTTTTCTCTTTCAGCTAATGAGACTGAATGAAAAAAGGCTCAACTCCGGTGCCTCCCTTCCTCATTTCCTTAGTGTAAAGCCCAGCGCACACTGCACGATCTTAGAGCTGCCAGCCGATTGTCGGCGACAGAAATCCTAGGTAAAACGGTTCGATCGGTTCGTTCCTGCCGTGTGGTGTCCAACAATGGGCACAAAATAATGGCTACAAGTCCAGTGAACTAATTTTAAAACCAATCATTAATCAGTGCTTTACTACAATCTACCTGCAATGCATGTGGCTAGTGTCATTGTAAAGTCCTGACCAAATGAAAATCATTACAACCTATTTACGTCACGTTAACGAAGAACAGCTGAAAAGTTACCGGGTTTATGAACTGCGGTAGCAATTTCGCTCCAACTCCTCCTCTTGTCATTTCTATATTCTTTGCATGTTGAATAAACATTAATGTTGTTTCCACATATCATCTCCAATTTCCGCTGGACTTCGGGTTGCGCCGTGTCAGCTGTTTGGGATTCCCCGACGTAATTTTCCATCAGAAAACACGGAGGAGAATCCTCGCTTTCTGATTGGCCACCTGTCACATTCAACAGGCTGCGTTAAGCTCCCAGTCGGGGAAAACCCTGATTTAGATCGGAGCGGCAACGATGATCTACGTAACACACCACACAATCTTAGAAAGACCAACGATCTAAGATTGTTGTAAAGGGAAAAATAGGAGCAAAAAATCATGTAGTGTGAACTATTGCATCAGGTAGTCGATGTGCCCATTTTCTCTATTTAAATCTAATTATTACTGAAGGGCAACATAATATACAGACTTCATAATCTGCACTCTTTTGGTTGAATGCAGTATTTATTTCCACTTTGGCTTTATGTTGTTTAGTTTTTTTTTCCAAGTGAGTTTTTTGTTAATGGAGACTGAGAATCCATTTTATTTTTGTTTTTGGTTGTTTTGTTTATTTTGTTTATCAGTTCCAGTGTTTAGTGTTCTTTTGAAAATAAAGTGTATCTATCTTTGGCAGGAAATCACATGCATTATTACATCATTTCCATTAAATCAGTGTAAAAAGATCTTCAAACAATATTATCGTTTATCGCAATAATTTTTGAGACAATTAATCGCTCAGCAAAATTTGCTATCGTGACAGGCCTAATTGAAGTAAAATGTTACATGACTTCCAGATTTTCTTTTCATAAATAACCTTGAACGTGAGGCATCCATAAACACCTTTCAATGCAAATAGCTGTAGAACCTATGGAGACATAAATGTTTAAGTTGGATTTAGGGCTGGACTTTGACTGGGACATTCTAATACAGGCTTTGATCTAAGACACTGAGTTGCAGTTATGGCTGTGTGGTTTAATATCTACTGAAAGGTGTCTCATCACCCCTGACCTTTCATTTATCTGTGGAAGAAACACCACAATGCTGCCAACATTGTGTCACAGTGTGAAAGGTGTTTTAATCTTCACCTTCAACATAATACATGCTGTGGTCCCTACCTTTTTTCCATAAATGTCTGATTTGTAAGGTAAACGATTAATAATTGTCCTGCTGACAGATGTTCCAATCTGACCTGTGGATTTGTTCAGGTCAACTGCTTGCTCGGCCTGTTTGCTTAGACAGATGACTGTGTCTTGTTAAGTTTGTCACACTCTTTTTGATTTCGATGATGGACTGGACATTGCACTCTGGGGCTTTTACAGCTTGGGATATTACTTTATAATCTAACCCAGCTTAAAACATCTTCACAATGTTTTCTCTGAACTGCTTGTTCCCTGACCTGCTTATTATGCTGTTTATCCATCAATAACAGACCTCAGAGGTCTTCACAGAACTGCTCTAATTATACTGATATTAAATCACACACATGTCATGAATGTATTCATTCGGTGGCTTCTGATTGGACTGGGTTTTATGGAAAAAAGTGGTCTGAATACAAATGTACACCACACTCCTCATATTTTTCTTGTAATATCATAAAAGTCAACCATGTATTTTTTTGTCGTTCCCCTTCATAATTCTATTTATCTTCCAAGAACTGATAACTTTCTAATTAAAAGGGTCAGTGCAAAACAGGAAGAACAAGGTTAAAGAGGAATAAACAGACTGCAAACAGTGGGAATTAAAGCTCTCTGCTATCTCTTTCTCTCTCAGTATGTCTTTCCAAACCCTTGAACTGCCTTTTTACTCCTTATACACAGTGGCTCTGTACTCGCTTGTCCTCGCAGACAGCCCTCAGGCCTGGACAAACAGGAAACACTTAGTGTTATCAGCTCACTCTTTGTGTGTCCTAATGAGCGTCAGGCTAAGGACAGAAAGGGAACACACACCCGATTCTAATGTAAACACACTGTGGAGTACAAAAGGAGAAAGACAGGGATAAACTTGAAATAGAGGCGTGAGGGGGGAAAGACAGAACAAGAGGAAACAGAACTGACAGCAGCAGAGGAAGGGAATTTTACTTCCTTCTGGTAGACTCTGATCTGAACAGTTAGCTTCTCAGGATATGTGGTTTAAATACTATATATAATTATGAGCAAAAACCCTAACCTTTTTCTCCAAAAATAAAAATATTCAAGTTTGCAATGTTTTTCTTTATGAAGATAGCCAACTGAGAAATAACTACTGTTAAATCCCTTTTTTTTAGTTGAAAACTGTGCTGGCTTTGCGCTGTCGGTGCCAGCACATTATATATTTTTTTCATCAGCCTCCCAGAGATGACACTTACTTTGTATGTGGCCGAAAGTGGAGCAGCGCATTCCGCTCCACTTAAACCTGTCTACTGCAATGTAGCTGGGTGCTGTCAACGTCATTCTGCTCCGTCCTGACTGTCCGTTATTTCTTTTGTTCAGGAGGGTCACGTGATCATACTACTGTGTACTTCAGTTTTTCCCTATAAGTGCTTATGCTGAGGATCTCATCAGTGTTTTGATTTTTATGTCAAACTAGTTTTAAAGGAAATAAATCTGATGCCCAAACCTTATTCTGAATTATCATAGCTTCTAATAACCTAATACTTGAAAATAGATAAAGAGAAAACATGCAACATAAACATGACATAAAAAGCAGAATTGTAGAGCACACTGTTACGGCCGGTGGCCTTGTATGTTTCCTTTGTCTCTTTCTTTTCTGTATATCTGCAGCTTTCTAATGAAATTAACTCCATTGGGAACTGGCTGCAGCCCTAATCCTCCTGTGCCACTCCCTGAGGTCTACAGCAGAGCTGATTGGCTCACCAATTATCAGCTCCACCAATCCCTGATGAGGCCTCCCTTTTTAAACCCAAGACTTCCTGGGAGAAGGTGCAGCTGATTCTTTACTGAGACAGCTTGCCACTTTGCTGAGTGATGGTTGAGTGCTGTATACTGCATTGTCTTTTTGTGAGCTTTTGTAAATCTTTGTTACCTGTGATAGTCCCTGTGGGGGCTTTGTATGTAAGCTTATAGTAGCCTACTAGAGTTTTGTTGTTTGTTGTTAACCTTAGATTTTGGTCCTGTTTTGTTTGGTTAAGACCTTTGGTTCCAACTCTGGTTGTTTTGTGGATTCTTGTTTTATTCTGTGTTTTTCTTTTCGGTTATAACATCTTAACTTTTGACTGTAGAGTTTTTTTTACCTTTTATTTTGTTAAACCCAAACAATAAATTCCAAAGTGATAAACCTTAACATCTAGGTTTCTTTAATGTTACTTCTCTTTCCCCCTGGCTGAGCTGGGTTGTAACACACACATTAGGAAATTAGGCTGGTTTTCCTTTCTACAGATTATCTTACACTGTTTATAGATATTAACAATTTATTTCATAAAAAGAAAGGGACTACTACCTCCCCATATAAGTCATCATGGATGTTTGGAAGAGGTGTATTCTTATGAATGAACAGCAAACGGTAGCAAATGTTGCTGAAGAACATAGTACTGCTAGTGTTGTTTATGTATGAAGTAATATTTCCAGTATACTGTAGTATTACTGATAGACTGGATATTAATTAACATTAAAGTATTTGCATAATTTTGTGTTTGGCTCACTCTTTAAATTAATAAGTCAGAGTATTATTGTTTTATGTTAGCAAGTTTTGCTGCTTAAGAGATTTAAGAAACGACAAAGTCTATTGTTCTCCTGGCATATTTAGCTCCATTTTTACATGTTAAACATAACCAATATAATTCACATCACTTGAAATTCAATAGGCACGACTGAATTTTTCCCAGAAATGACCATTTGAGCAGCGGACCTCTCGGGTCGCTGACTTTTTATCACTTATTGGTTGAAATCAACTTGACAAGTCCCCACTCAGTCTGGGTGCTTTACATACATAGGCAAAGAAAAGTTTATTTTAAGGGATAGCTTGTGGAAATGAGAAGATTAAGATTGATTTATTCCTGACAGGGTTATGCAAACATTACAGGATCAGATGCAGTATTAAAGGATATCAGTACGGTATATTGGTTTGAGCCATATAAGGCACACACTAGTTAGGATTAAGCAAAAAATGTTGGCCAAGTTTTAGGTTGAGGGAACAATGAGTATAAATTAACAATTCCTATTGTAACTCCCTGTGTTAATTAGTCTGTCGTTTATGGGGGGGTGTTTATTTTGTCACCATTTCCGGATCATAAAGGCACTCAATTACAGCCGTTGGATCTGCCCTTCCTGGTATCCACAAAACAAGATAAGGGGAGCGTTGGCTTCTGTTGAACAAACGCTGCATATTTTTCAATTAGAGCAAATGAATATTGTAAACAAAATTCCTTTGATGTTTCTTTATTTATGTCCCATAGGATATATTTCAGATGTCCACATTTCATTCAGATTTCTTTATTCTTATGGAAACTTTCACTATTTTAGTGAAACATCCCCTCTGCAGTAAATGACAAACATATGACTAAAAAAAACATGAGGCTCTTTATTTATTTTTTTTTTACAGGCAGACAGAGGAAGAAAAGAAACCTGTACTCCACAAGGAGGTGTAGCAGGGATATTTCCCACTGTGTTGTGTTTCATTGCCTGCCACTCATTGTTACAGATTCTTCTTTTTGGGAGGTTATTTAGAAAAGTGCCAGTTTTTTTTCCTGTTGAAGTCAAGCTTAGTTTTTTTTGGTGCTATTGAAACTCCGCTTTTTCCAACAGGGCGTCAACCAGTCTTCTCTTTTAGTGTAATTTCACAAAGTTAGAGCATACAGAGAGAAATAGATCTGCGACCATTGCGTTGTACAAAATCTCTTCGGAGTTCTCAGCCACCTCCTGTATTTTATTCCCTCGAACTCACCCCACATCTTTTCTGTATCATTTAGGTGTAGAAACTGAGATGAGCACAGACGAAGATTGTTTTCATATCTAATAAATCATTTAAATTTATCAGATTAATTTGTGCATGGAAATTCATGCTTTTATTTTGGTAGAGATTTTTCCTGGGGAGAGGCCAGTCAGCTAGTCAGTGAGATAAAGCTGCAGTCATTTTCATTGATTATGAGAATGAATTCAAGTGTCTGTTTTCCTTTGTAATCTGAGAAAAATAATGGTTACGCACACAGACTCATGGGAGAAACAAGCCCACAGCATCACAGATCCTCCGCTGTACTTGGCAGTGGACATGGGACTCTTTTCCGTATATCTTTCCTTTTTTTCACACCGTATCCATCTGGCATGTTTGTTTCTGTATAGCTCTTTAAACTTGAGACTCTTATATTCCAAACTTGAAAATTCTCCTCTGCAAGCCATATTTTTAATTCCAGTATTCATGTCACTTTTCCATATTAGTGACTTTGTGTCTTTGGCAGCAGAGGTCAGTGGTGGTCACCTTAGCTGTCCCAGTGATTGAGGGGATTTTTATAGTCCTCCAGTTTCCACCAGCTATGCAAAATGTACTGCAGTGATCGCACTTGGGTGTTTGCCCTAGAGGCTATTTACACCCTGTAGTGATAACTTGGCATTTTGCTATTTCTAAAATAAGCTTCAGCACATGCATCAATGGAGCCAGAGCTCCACCAGCTTCCATGTGTAGGTTAGTGGGCTATCAGGTCAGATACTAATACTGGACTGCAGACTAATACGCACAGGTGGCTGCAGGGAGAGCTGACTAATGAACTTATGTTACCAAGTCAGTGGGCCAAGGGTTCAGTTTTCCTTCTTTTTCAACCTGCTTTCATAAAGTACTTCAAATGGAGTTTCTCTTTTATTCACTTAGTTCTCCAAATAATTTTACATACTTTTTTCTATGCCAAATCTCTGCTCTGTGGTATTTTATTCCAACAAACTTCATTTGACTGTGTTTAGCATGAGATGTGAATGAGGTCATCCTTAAAGCTTTCCAGTCCATGACTTGTTTTGGTGTTAATGGCCTGTCAGTGACGCATTATGTGGCCATTTGGTTTGTGTATGTTGTTGCTCAGAGCTCATTCTTTCTGGAACTTTTCCCAGTGTGTGCTCACTATATGAAAACAAATGGTGCGTGTTGGCGTGTACATGCAATAGCAGAGTGAAATAACATTTTGTTCTCTCAAAGAATTATTCCTCAGGTTTTGGATTTCTCAGCCTTTTAGATGTTCTTTAGATTTATTTAGATTTTCAGATGTTTAAATCACAGTGACAGATTGTCAGAGCTTCCAAGGAAGTTAAAATAAAGGTAGGAAAAAAACCCATGAATTAAAACACCCATTGTCATACAGCACCCTACTCATTTATTATATGTGGTATATATGTGTTAAAAACTTGCAAATTAATGCATCCTCAATATAGCAGCATATAATAATAGCATCTTATGCTTAAACAATATTTTGAATTTGGAATTAAATTGTAGATTATTTTGATGGTGCCACAGTTATTAGCATCCCTTGCAACTCTAAATGTAACTGAAGCATTTTTTTATTGAAGTTCTTAAAGTTTATCAGAGTATATAGTTCAGAATTTCCCAACTCTAACCCTAACCCTATTTAAAATAAAAGAAAAGATGTCATTCAATATTGGCAGATGTTTGTTGATATTTACGGTAGAAAATATACAGTAAAATATTTGTGTGAAAACAATAATTGGGAAGCTCTTCTGCAATATAAACGACAATGTGACATGAGCTTCTGAAAAACATTTTGAGCAACTTTGATCCTGGTTAATTTCCCAGGTCAACAAAAACATGACCTATTTTGTGAACTTCTTGTTTTCTCAAACATAGTCATGTGCAGTCCTGCATCATTTTCACTTCCACTTAATACATTCTGTTTTTTGTAATAGTTTTTTTGTGAATAGTGTATTTTTATGCTTCATTCAGGTGGCTTATCTTCTTTCTTCAAATTGTCCTTTAGGTAAACGAGTGGAGCAAAAACGACGAGCGCCTGCTTGCTGCTGTGGAGCATGGCGAGGTGGACAAAGTTGTGTCCCTTCTCACTAAGAAAGGTGCCAATGCTGCGAAGCTGGATGGCGAGGGGAAATCAGCGTAAGCTTTCTTTTGATCATTTGCTTAGGTTTGATTTTGTTTGTCCTTTGGTTGTGTGCCTTTGCTTTTAAGAAATCAACACAGGAATCTGATTATGCCAGGAAAAACATACAGTTATGTTTTAATGACTGTTTAATTAATGCACAAGAATCCCATTCTAGTTTTATTTTTTTTCTCATAGAAAGGAATTCTTCAGAGGGAGTCATTTACATAATAAAAGACAGGGAGGGATTTCTGAAGAATGAGCATACAATGTTGGACTCAGCCTCGAAGAACTATCTGGAAGTCCTTTGGACTGCAAGACTATTAGTCTGGTTTTTCTTTTGTTTGTTTGTTTTTCTTTTTAATTAAGGAGTCAACAGAAAACTGCATTTCCAAGGTCACTAGCTTATGAAAGTGCTTTTATGCTCCAACACACAACATTAAAAATGAATTCCTAAAAATATGTCTTGAAACATTGGCCTTCATGCAGCCTAGATCGCATTCATTGTTTCAAAAGTAAATAATGTCTGCAGTATCAGGGAAGCTTGTTTCCTCAGCACTTGAGTTTGTTGATAACACAACAAACTCAAGTTGTTTGAGTTTGTTGTGTTATCAAGGTGTTCATATTTGACCTCCTTTTTTTTTTTTCCTTTTCTGCAGCATGCTGAGCAGTTCACACAGAGCTAGGTGCATGGAAACAGGATCAGATGCAGTGAGAAACAAATATGCAGATTTTCATGAGCCGCTGCAAACACACAGCCTTTTCATTTCATGGCCAGCACTAATCCTTGACCTTTTGTCTATATCCGCTCAAACGGATGTACACTCACAATTTTGATACATCAACATGATTGTGATGGTTTTGAACTGAACTTCTTTACAGATCACATATAGAGTATCTCTATGGTAATAAAACCTATTTGTAAGCCATGCAGAGCTTGTTGTATGCTGCTTTGTGTGTGCACATCCTACACGTACACAGTAAGGGGAGGCAGGGCATGTACACCGGTTGTTATTTATTTCATTCTGCTCTCAGAGGTGGAAGGGAATTGTATTGATTGACCTCTTCATACGTATGCTTCACATACTGCTTGATAGTTATTGTATTCAAAGGCACGAGGCAGTATTTTAAAACTGTAATTGGTCCAAAGAAACCCAGTGGAACAAGACTGTCAAAACTGTAGGTACACAGAAATTGCTAGAGTGTTTTACTAATCCAGCTCCTTCGTATTTCCTAAAACAGTGAAAGTGCTTATTGATGCAACACACTAAAGAAACTTAATTAACTTATTTAAACCTAAAGATTTAATGTTGTAATGTGAGAGGTGCTCACATGTGTTTTCTTTTATATAACTTTCAGTTAAAAAATAAAAGCTGGTTCTTGAAGGTGTTCTACAACATATCTAAAATATTTTTAAATGGACTGGGCATTCATCAGATGGGTATTCACGACTGTTACATGTAGAATATGGCATAACATCTGAGAGGCATTAAGCGCTGATGATTTTAGGCTTTTCTTGTTTTCTGAGCTCTGCTAAGACGTTAATGCAGCTGAGCCACTGCTTTATCATTTTATCTTAGCTGCCAGAACTGCAACCCTGTTTATCTGGATACAGAGCTAGTGAGGTTTCTTTGTAGTCTGTCAAAAGCAGAAGCCCAGCTTTGTCCTACTTATGAGTCTACATGGTTTGTGTGGGCTTGCAGCTGTGAACGATCTATGTTGCTGTCGATGGAACAAAAATAAACAGGAATTAGGTTGGAGTGAGTTTGTTGTGTTGTTAACAAATCTGCTAGGAGTTGCCTGGCCCATCCTCTGGCACACCATATATCCTCCCTGCTGTAGCTGGCCAGATGACTCCTCCTCCTCCATATCAAGACATCTTTTATCTTCAAGACACCATTGTTTCCAATGTCAGTTGAAAACACTGAACATCTGCAGTTTTGTCCATGGTGGCAAAAAATAAGACTTTTCCAGCAGCAAGAACAATCACCATAGAGATCCCTATTTCATAGGCCTCTATTAATCACTTCACATAGAAAATGAACAGACCTACTATTCCTTTTAGGCTAACATTTTTCATAACAAAGAGCCATACATGACAATATTTTTTTACTGGTTAAAATCCATTCACCATTGTCTTCTCCATTCACTGTATTGGCATCTTGCTGGGTGTATCAACGTCCCTCATCTGTGGTTCATGCATACATCCTCACAACTGTGTTATTGTTCTTTTCATAAAAACATATTGAATCTCAGCATAAATTCTCAATACATTCTGAATGTATGCTATTATAGGGGTATTTCTTGTTACCTTGATTTCAAGAAATCATTCGATAATTGTGTTTTCCTCTAGGCATCTGTTCTATTTTTTTTTTTTTTAACAAGTGTCAGTATCTTAATTTATTAGATTTAGCTTCATGGCTTCATGGACTAACAATAAGATATCTTATTGTAAGAAACAGGATGAAAAATCTTTGTTCTAAAAGCTAAACAATGGGTCTCTAATTTAGACAAGTGTGAAAAGCAAGATCATACTTTAAAGTTTAAACAAAATTACTGATTATTTTCTCTATCAAATAAAAGCCAAAAACAGTAGACAAGATGTCATTTAATCTGATTAGCAGTGAACATGGCCATAAAAGTGAAAGGTTGCTAAAATATATATATAAAAAAACTAATTACAATTTGTAATTTGTAAATGAAGACCTCCAATATGCATGTTTTTAAAACTGCCATACTCTCTTTACACTGAATCTACAGTAGCCAGAGTAATGCAGTTGATATGATTTCCATATGATTGAGAAATGTTTTGGTTCTGTTTCTACTGACAGCCGCTTCCCTGACACTTACCTCATGTGTGTAAAACCGGCACCAAGCTTCATTGCTCACCGGCACGTGGCTGTAATGTGGTCCGTGCTGCGGCTGAGATGTGCAGCTGCTGTGGATTCTGTGAGACAGGAATAGAAATAAAAATCCTTACGGAACATCAGACTTTTGTGTTACAAATGAGGTGTCATGTAAACATGCTTGTTGTAATTCTGTAACTAATTTGTTCCTCGCTTTGGATTTGTGAACAGACTTCATGTAGCAGCTGCTCGTGGCCTAACAGAATGCCTCGCCGTGATGTTGGCTCATGGAGCTGACCTCTCAGTTACAGATGCTGCTGGTATGTACTGTAGTCACAAGTTACATTCTTGTAACTGTAAAAGAAAACTCTTAGAAAGAATTCATATTATTATCTCTATAATTCTCTGTAGCTGTATCTTGCTCTTCTTTTGTGTCAATTAATTCTGTCTTAACTAAAACATTTTCATTACTCTTTGTTAAGGCTTTACTCCCTTACACCTGGCTGCCAAAAACAATCACCTGGAATGTTGCAGGAGGCTTATTCAGGTAATGTTCATAAGCCAAGGTTTTAAGAAAACATAGTTCATCATAGAATAATAATGTTTAATGACCTAGACTAAATTCATGTAATAAACCCTTTAAAATATTGTGTCAGAATAATTTCAGATTTGTCAACACGTACAACACGTGTGTGTTTAAAACCAAATTGAGCTTTATAACACCTTGCAAAGGTATTTGAACCAACTGTTTACCCCTTTTTTTCATATTACAGAATCAAATTTCTGTTTATTTTATTCAAATTTTCAACACAAACTGGTGCATATTTATCTAGTATAGTAAAATGAAGCAAGGCTTTACAACTATTTGTACAAAGAAAAATAGGGTTGCATGCATTTGCATTCAGACCAACTCCAAAACAACACTTTGAACCAGCATTTGTCCCAGACGCTAAAGAGAAGCTATATACAAAGTATCATAATTTTCCTTCTACTTAACTTGTGCTATTTTTTAGTTGGTCTATCACATAAAATATCCAAAAGTACATGTAGTTTCTAGTTGTAAAGTTATTTAACAATTTGAGTGGGATGAATACTTTTGAATGCACTGTAAATTATAGGTTTAATGTCAACAAATATAAGCATCATCTGACATTTTTTGACTTAAATTCTGTGTTACAATCTGAGAACATAAAATGTATGACAGATCTGAACCAAATGAAGCTTATTGTCTGAATTGTTGTTTGGTGCTTGAAACCAGACAGTTTAAGGGCTTCATTTCTTTACCCTGCTGAATATGTGTACAGATCAGTAGGTCAGCAGGACAGAGAGGCAGTAACACACATTATTCCCACTCTCATCTGCTGACTTGACTACCTCATGACAGTCTGCAGCATCACCGCAGCACACTACCCTGCCTCCTTGCTCAAACTAGATTCTGCTGCATAGCAGATATCTTGAATGCTCTTTCTGTCAGATTGCATAAACTACCAACTACTTGCTGTCTGCTATTCAGAAAAAACAGTCAACTAAATGAAAGACCAAATGTAACAAAAAACAAAGTGAGTTTTTTTTTCTTCCAGATTTTTTTCAGTGTTTTGGGGAGAAACAATAGCTAAAAACTCAGCTTGTCCACTTTGAAATTTTGCATTTGCTAAATAACGCTCTCTTCTTACTCCAGAGTAAATGTCCTGTTGATCCAGCGGACAGCTCAGGAAGAACTGCTCTGCATCATGCTGGTAGGTATCTCAGCAGCCTTAGAATTAAATTAATTATACAGAGGAACTTTTATATAGACTTGGTCTGAACGTGGGAATGTTTATTGCAGGATTAACTTTAAGCTGTAATTTCATTTGGATAAAATTCATCCTCCAAATATGGAATTAAATGATAAAGAGTTTCTTTTCATTTGATCCTCAGCTGCTGGTGGGAACGTCCAGATTGTTCAGCTGCTGTGTGAACTCAAAACCCCCATCAACCAAAAAGATATAGTATGTATTTTATAACATCTTCTGCTCTATCTAACCCACTGTTACTTTTTCTTTCCAACAGAATTAAAATGCGATGTGACATTGTCATCACATTTGCTACTTCATCCATTTATCTAGATTCCCACAAAGGACCATTCAGAATTTCCTTCAATTAAATTAAATGAAAATAGGTCTGGAAAATCTAGAACATAATTGCATTTTAACAGTTGATCAATGTAAAAAATTAAAAACCCATCTTTGCTTTGTATCTCATCAAAGGATTTGAATCTCGAGGGACAGTGTGACGGGGCAGAAAAATGTGTAGTTCTGAAACTGCAACTGGTGAAAAACCTTGGTGCATACCTTGATAGTGCTCAGAGGTGCTCTTCTAGGGAGCGCCTCTTTGTTCATTTCTAGACTATGTTCAGAGAAAGAAAACACTGACATATGTAAATTAGCTGCAGCAAGTGTGCTTCAGTAGAAGGGAGCCTCATGAGCCAACATTTCCTCTCATTTGTCATCTGTTTGAAGATTAATTTCCGTGTGTGCGCTTAAGGTAGAAGGTCAGAGTTCTGTGGGAACTTATGGTGCAGACATGTGGTCTCCATTGCAGTGACAGACCATGCCTGTGGTTTTTATCCAGCTGGAAAGTGAAACCATGAAATGGCATGTGTGTGTTTGTGTATGTGTTTAAATAAGAAAGGGGGGGAAAAACAAGTTTATTTCCATTTTATTATGCTCTTTCTGGCTTGTTAGAAATAAACTCATACTATATTATGACACCCACTAAACTGTCATTGAACCTAGTTGTAAATTTGATAATTTATGTCCAGGTTAAAACAGATGTTAGCCATGGTTTTATACATATAAGTTCTAAATTTCATAAAAAAAACATAGTGCCTCTCTTTGACATAACCATTCAGGACTTTGAGGTGAATTCATAGCAGGTGTCTGTAAATAGAACTGTATTATTGCTATAATAATTACATGTAGATGTAAAGCTAGTAAAACTGTTAGCAATTAATCATTAGCCTTCACTAAAATTAGTTTTTTGAAGGCAGCCATATTTCTCTCTTTAAAAGCAAAAACCTACTTCTGTCTTCTGTTAAAAACCAAGAGAAATCATAACGTCATGTTCACTGAAGATCATTTACTTTTCCAGCCGTAATTATCTGCAAATGTGTATGAGCAGTTTGAGCCTCTCTGTCTTCTGTTAGTGCTGGTGAACCGGTCATCTGGAATACAAAGTTTTTAATGCTGAACAGAACATGCCAGCTTGTTGGCCTAGGGCATACATCACAGCTGTATCATATTGCTGTACCTGGATTTGACTTTAATGAACACACAGTGCAAAGTAAAATGAAACAGAGAAACATCTGGCCAGTCATACATATTTGAAAAACAACTGCAGAAGTTTAACAAACAGAAACATTAATCGTTCTTTGTCATCCATGTTTCAAATTCAGTTGATAAAAATATATTTTAAGGCTTCTTTAGCTTTATAGCTTTTTAATAGAGTGTATAATAACATCTAGTATGCCCGTAGAAGTAATTTATAATCCTCAGCATTAGTATGAAAAACACAATCTGTGTTTGGGATTTTATGTTGCACCCGCATTAAGCTGTGCTACCTTTATTTGCACAACCAGTTTTTATATATGATGGCCTATGTTCTCGTGTTTCTTGAAGACGTTTTTCCTCTCATCCAAAACCCTTTGGCAGGTATAATTGCTGTTGATAGGAACCCATAGTTTCTAATTAGAAACATATGTAGTGCTCATTTAATGTATGCTAATCATGTGTCACATGTCCTGTATTGTAAATGATATTTCTTGTGGAATAGTACAGAATTGTTTTACTGCCAGTACTTTGTAGTTTATTGGTATTTAGTATCTAGCAATGATTCAGTTTGAGGTTAAAGGTCTTGTAGATTTGGGGGTTGAATGACAGGGTGGCAAACTAAATAAAACATTACTGACCTATGGAAATATGTTAAAGGGATATTCTGGAATATTAAAAAAAAGCGGATTATCTCCTCCTGGATTTATGAAAGCCTAACTTCATGTGAGAAACTACTACTGACAGCACAGAAAAAAGAAACCTTTTAAGAAGTCTGAAACATTTACAAAATAAATTCAGTTAAAATGATCAAACGCCAAAATGTTCATAGCATCTCTGTAAAATAAGAGGGAATAGCACAATATAAAGATCATTTTAATAGTTGTCCTGAATCCAGATCAAGTTAAGCTTTGAAGTAAGCATTTCTAAAGCCTCAGGAACTGATACAGTGTTTTAGTTACTGCCTGTATTCCTCTCACCGGCTTTCTTTAGCTTTACACTTTTGCCCAAATGTGGGTAATTTGTCAGAGAGAATGCCTCCAAGTTATGAACATATCTAAACTTACACATCTAGGCCAAATAACACACCTGTATAGTAATATACACACACGCAGACATGCAGGGGTGCACGCGCACAAACGTACTTAATCTGTTGCCCAGAAAAGGACAAAATAATTTTGCCGTTTGGTTTCCAAAGTAGCAGCAACACAATCTGGGCAGAGCCGGCAGGCCTGCTAAAGTCTTTAACAGAGCTCCAAAAAAACCCAGAACATAGTTTTGTCCTTTTTGGTCTGTGGAAACAGCAGCAGCCTTGTAATATAAAACACCCAACTATGCTGACGTGGTTTGCTGTTTCATGTAGTTCCTTTGCTTGTTGGTCTGGGCCTCTTTTTGAAAATCATGTTTCAGGGTTATTAGAAATTGCCATTGGAAGGACAGTTATTCACAGAATTTGCTTTTGGAACTCTTCATGTGTGGATAAGTATTTTTTTTTTAAATAGAGCTTGGTGAAACATTTGGGATTCTAGACTCCATTTTGCAAGCATAGGAAACCAGCTTTCTTAAATTTTTGTAGTGTTGATACATAAAATATGTATCCAATCCAAGGTGGGCCCTACCTACCACAATCTAGTCTGTTAAAGATAGCCAGAAAAAATTGTTGAGATGTTCGAAAATGTCAGAAATCTTGCCTCTTTTAACCATGTTGGCCTGAACATGTGAGTAAAAACAACCATTCAGCCATTCAGCACAGGGCTATATTTAAATGGTTGATTGGGGTTAGAATCTGTCAGTCCAGGTGAAGAAGGTGCTACATTTCATGAAATACTGCTGCTGTTAGTCAGCTCTGACAGCTGTGTGTTAAATTCTGTAGAACCCACTCATTAAAGCTGCAGCTTTGCCATTTTGGAATTTTTTCCCTACAAAGACATGTGAAAAGGATTGAAATGTTACTGAGAGACATATGCTATTCATTGAAAGATAGCCAGCAGCTAATGACTAAATGACTACAGTGAACCCTCGCTATAAGGCGGTCCACCTTTCACCGCCTCGCTGCTTCACGGAGTTTTTTGTGCAGTTTTTTTTTTCACAGTGCATTGTGTTCTGCGTACTGATTGGCTGAACAGTCTCTGCACTTCTTCTCTACCTGTGTGCCAATAACGTTACGGTATTTAAATATACAGCTTGGCAAATGTTTTTGCCCAGAAGAAAAAAGAGCGACAACAACTACCGATAACTATGTTCTTCTCTCGAAAAAACACACCTGCACCGCAGGCTTCAGAAGAAAAAGACACTAGAGAGTGGAGTCAGGCTGCAGCGTCACAGTCAGAGGAACAGTGAAATACGCGAGTCACAATTTCTCCTACTGTACGCATTGATGATTACAATGATTATTTTACTGTAGTTATTTGTAAGAAAGCGTTCTATTTGTTAAAAAAAAATGCTTAGGCCTGAAAACAGGTTTTGTTCTTTGGTTTCAATGTAGAGTATTTAATTATGCTGTATAATAATTGTAAAAAAAATAAAGGTAACTACTTCACGGATTTTGCCTATCACGGGTTCTTTTCGGAACGCAACTCCCGCGAAAAGCGAGGGTTCACTGTATTTCCATACAACCACATAGAGTACTAATTTAAAGTTTAATACACCTAACTATTTACTATTTATTACAGAGGAGGACAGTCAAACTCTTTTCTGTACTTTGCTAGACAAAATAATAGCAAAATTACTTTGTTTTGTGAAAAATATGTACATTCCTGAGCTTATGAACTAGATTTTGTTCTAATAATTTTAGAATATGCCAATTCAAATAAAAATAACACAAAAGTTAAAGGTGTTTCCTATAAATTTGCAGAATTTAAGATTGAACAATGTCCAGACCATTAAAAAAACAGTAAATTTGACATGTGAGATCTGTGATATTCATTTACAACAGGTCACATTGATTCTTTTTCACATAGCTCTAGGTTTTCTCGCCACACAGACAGTTGACATGCTCATGACAAAGACCACAGCTATGCATTGTACACAGCGGTTTATAGATGTTTGCATTTAGCAGTTGAAATCTATAATATGTTCAGTGTGACAAGGTTCAGTGTTTGCAATGTTTGTCTGTCTCAAAGGATGGCCTCACTCCCTTGATGCTGTCAGCCAAACACAGTCATCCTGAGGTGTGCAGCACTCTGATAGACTGTGGTGCTGAAATCAACACTCCTGACAACTGTGGCAGGTAAAGAAATAATAATTTAACACACACTTGGAAGCAGTTTAGATATTCATAAAACATTTTCTTGCACATAGCTGGAAGTTTTCATTTGCACTTTCGTGCTTTGATACAAGGTCTGTCCATGTTGTAGGACTGCTTTGATGCTTGCAGCTGAATCCAACGCAGTAGCTGCGGTAGAGGTTTTAGCTCAGAAAGGAGCAGACCTGTCCGTTGTAGATTCAGAGGGCCATGATGTTGTACACTATACCAAGATGTTGGGCAGCTCTGAAGCCCAGACTGCCCTCTTGGCTGCTCTGAACAGACATCCACTTTTGGGTAAGACTTAAGAATAAAACTACTATTCACAGAAAAATACACAGGCAGTGTGCATACAGTATTTCAACTTCAATTTTTAATGTAACCTGGCCTAATTGGTATTTTGCTTTCATTGACTGTTCTTTAAATAGAACCAAAATTTAGGTTTCAAGCTTTTCCATGAATCAGGAAACTAAGCTCAGATTTTTGCTAAGGTTTCAACATGATAGCAACACTGCCATCTACTGTTATACTGTGGTTACTGTTAGTGTTTCTAGTATGATTTATTGAAGTGTTTGCTTAAACTTTCAGCTCTGGATGCCAAAACTCTGAAATTTGTGACCCCAACCCCTGGTTACGCAAATAAGCATTTTTGATAAGCCAAATATACATGGGCATAATGTCAACAAAAACACTCTCATCTGTAGAGGATCTCACTGTCCTGTGCTTTGTGACTTCTCTACATACTGCACTTTCTCCTCCTGTTTTCCAAATGCTCATTTGTTGTTTTTACTGACCCCCCTGACAGATTCCAAGTCTCCAAGAAGTCCTCAGGTAAAATATCTGTGACGTTTAACGTCTGCTCATTTACACTACAAAGCTACTAAAATATTTGAACGTGCATAGATTATCAAGTACAAGTGATAATCTGCTTGCTCTAACCTACCTCTAAACACTTCAGTGCTACGCTGATTATAACGTTCTTATAAATGAAATTTTAAAGCTTACAGAAATGTGTGATTATAGAGCTCATATTTACATCTGCATCAAGGGTGTAACTGTGTGTTGCAAGCTGGTGGGGACGAGGAGGAGCGGGAGGGCGGGGGGTTTCTGATGCACCCAGTTACTGGAAGGCCTTTTCTTTTTTAGTGCTAAAAATAATGCCAAAACTTACATGTGAATGCCATACAGTCTTATTCAATAAATTAGGATATATGTCTTGATCAGGCTTGTCAGATTAAGAGTACCTTTCAAAAATTACTTTTTAACAGGTATTAAACATACTACGAAATATAAATATGTTAAAATGGACGTAATCCAATTAATCTATATAATGTCTTTCACATGGTGATGGCATTACTAACAGTCATATTCTAATTTATGGAATGAGTCTGTATTTGCGGAATATATTTGCTTTAATATAGCTGATAGGTTTATTTTGTCATAACCTGCAAAGAATCAGCCAGAGACAGAGATTAGGTTTCTTTTGATTTCTTTTCTGCAGAATAGGAGAATTGAGAACAGACGCGACGAATCGCTGTCAAACACTGTCTGGACTCAATTCTGCCAGTTCTTTCTTTGCATTTCTCTTTATTGTATAGAAAAAGGAGGTTGGGCTTCTCTTCACACAGTCACACAGAGAATTGACCAACCGTCTTTACATTCTGAAACCTCCTATGGACATGCCCTTATAAGGGCATGTGGCTGACCACAACTAATCAGTTACAGATGGAACTAATAACACATGAATGTTTAACGTTTTTAGCTTCCAAGCAAACATCCTAAACAAAGTTAATAACATACTACAAAAGAAAGAGAAGTTAAGTAAATATAAAAAGAAGAATAATATGAGAGTAATAATAAAAAAAGAATAATATAAAAAGAATAATATGAAAACATAACTTGTAAAATAAACTCATGAGTAAATGAACAGGAGGATAATTTTTCTAACAATAGCAAATAATAAAGAGGCGAAAAAATTTATTTGGGTCTGGTTGGGGTAGTTGGTGAGTAGAGTGACCATCGATGTTACTGGATTCTATAAAATGTGGCTTAAAGTTGACATGCTGATGTTTGGATATGTAAAAATATATATTCTCTCTGCATATAAATCTATAAATAGTTTGGTTTCTGTCAGTACTGTAAAGATACAAGAGAGAACAAAGCAAATTTCTCTTTCATATTGGCCAATAATTTAATTTAATTTAATTGTCGCTATAGGAGCCATGGTTTAAAATTTAACAAACTTTGGCTCCTGTTCTTTATGAAATATGTCATCCTATTTGATGATTGCTCTGAACATATTGTTATCTTGCTCTCGTAGTATTGACAATATCAAAACTATCCGTCCCTTTTTCGGATTCTTTGCTTGATTGTGTCATTTCCCCACCACTGATATTCCTGACTGAATGCAAAACAATAGCGCATGTAAAGCACTGCCGCTCACAGTGAGTCACGTGATGTCCAATCCACTAGATCAATGAACGGACTTGCCATTTACGTTTTACAAAGGAATTACGTTTTACAAAGCATCAACTGGCTGCTAATGCTTTGAATACAGCGTGCAGCTGCTGCCGAGTTACTGTCCGCACATGGATGCAGGCACATACAAAAAAAAAAAAAAGGAGAACAAAATATTGGTGGGGACTGTCCCTGTCAGGCCAAAGTTGGTGGGGACATGTCCACACCAGTCCTTCAGGAAGTTACAGCTATGAATATGTAAGTTTCACTTTCTGAAATGAGTGATAAAAATTTTCTCCATGATTCACCTCCTGATTTTTCAGAATAAAACTTAAAACGTGTTTGACCATTCTTCTACTAACCAGCACTGAATCCCACCTCTGATTTTTCTTTCTCCTTTTGTCAATATCTGTCTGATTCTTCTACTGGCTTCTTAGCATGATCAGGTAGCTAAGCTAAGTGATGAGCGGATCACAACTCCCAAAAAACGAAAAGCACCTCCACCTCCTAATAGTCCACTGCAGGTAAATGCATGTCTTTCTGTGCATGTCTGAAGTGAATTAATAAAAAGAATAATGAATTACAGTCATTGATTTGTTGTTGTGTTTCCTGTTCTGTCCCCCTTTCCGTTTTCTCAAAGCAATCCAGCTTGTTATTGTTTTATTTGTGTTGCTACTGACCATCATATTAGAAAAACTAGTTATTAATGATGAAAATTAATTCTCAGCCAAGCTTGGAGCTTCTCTAAAACTGGTTTTATACAGATAGGAAAAATTTATCCTAAAACTATGTATTTGATTGTCCTTCAGCATTCTGGACCCTCCTCTCCTTCTGTTGTTACGCCTACCAGCACTCCTGCTTCCAACAAAGGTGACACTCCAAAGAGATTTAACTATAAGGTAGGACTAAACTGAAAAGGTTGTGCTAAGAACTTTCTGTTTTTTACTTTATTGTTGTATGCCATCAAAGTTATTCGTACCTCTTCAATTTTTCACATTTTCTCAGCCTGTTTGATTAGAATTTTATATAAAAAACCAACACAAAGTATCACATATCTGTGAAGCAGGTGGAAATTAACTAGTCGTTTTCTACACATATAATATAAAATATTTGTGCATTTTGTTATTAAACAGTAAGTTGTATGACTCGAGTCAAATGAAAACTGCTTACTAAGTAGGTGACCATATAAGGCAGGTGTTTTTTTTATCTAGATGTATTTTTGTTAAAGGAGTTAATGAACACCTCTTTTCCAAAAGTTAACTACAAATATGTGCTACTTTGTGTTTGTCTTTTACATGTAGTCCTAATAAATTGGATTAAAGTTTCTGACTATAATTTGATAAAATGTAAAAATGTTTAAAGGCCGTGAACTATATATATTATATATACACTATATTTGTAGTTGTGGGTCAGCCTGCCAAAAGTTTTTCCATTTGTCTGTTCCCCTTCTTTGCCACAACCCTTCACTTTGTCTCCTCCCCTCATTGCAAAGGAGGACGAGTTTACAGGATTTCCACTGAAAGAGGTTGAGAAGCTCCATGAAGAGAGAAACATGTTGCTGGAGACAATCAAAGACCTGAAGCAGACAGTGGAGACGGTGACCGTTCCTCAACTGGAGGTGAGGGTAATGATTAACAAACGGACGGTGTGGGGCTTGTTGACTTTGCTGCTTTAAAACCAGGTGGGTGAATGAGACTGGAAGAGCTAAACAAAGAATGACATAATTGCGGCTGCAATAATACACAGTGTAGAGAACTACAAACACATACTGAATGTTTATTAAACCATACACTTGGGAGCTATACCTCTTAACGCTTTCTAACTGGATCAAGATTTTTCATTGAGTTTAAAGAATATTTTGACATTATTTACCACATCAAAAGACTTTTTGACATAAACTATTTTAAAGATAATCTTCAAAAAATAATCTTAGTTAATTTGTTTTGTCATTTTTGTTTTATTTGTAGTTCTTTTTCTAAGTTTAGTATGTTTCCGACTCATCTGCCTTCTTAAAAGGAGGTCTAAGCTAAGCTTACAACATGCCACAACTTGTGTTGTTTTCCTGACGATACCTGGAGGTCCCTAATGCTACCTTTATGTGTCTCTTTGGCATGTGAATATATGTTTGTTGGCAGGTCGAGCACACAGCGTCTGCAGCTCTGGTTTCTGCTCTGCAAGCCAGGATTACTGCTCTTACTTTGGAAAACCAGGAGCTTGCAAACAAACTGAAGGTATGTGTGTCTTTGTTGTTTACTTTCATGTTTAAGTGGTAAAGCCTGAATAGATTCTCCAAATTTACTCAATTTTAGATTGTATGACTAACGTTACTGTATTTGAGGATGTACATAGCTGGAGAATAAAGAAAGCAACCACAAGGTAGCATAACCAAACAAATTGGTCAAGAGCCTCCAAACTAGCCCTGAAAAGGAATTTTGTAACATGAAAGATTTGATTGTTAAAATCCCTATAGGTTATTGAAAAAATCTTGAATCCACCAAAAGCAATGTAATGGAAAAGCTCTATAAGTTTTGATTTTATGGAGCCAAAATATCTTTAAAGTACAATAGAACTTTGTTGGTAATACATTTAAATTGACAGGGAAAATATGATAACTTTTGATGGCTTTAAGAGAGACACGTTTTCTGAATTATTCTCTGAAGAACGTTAATAGCAGCACTATAAAGTAACTGGAATATCTTCTGTCATTTTTGTGAACTGCCCAACTTGTTCATCTTAGAAATAAATATTTGACCAAGTTCTTTTTTCCCAATTTCTGAAAAGTGTTTCAAACTTTGCCCTACTTAATTATTTATGTTTCTCGAACCTTTCCAGTTTGGAAAAAAAAATATGTGTAACAGTGAAGAGAAAGGAAAATCATACAAGACTTTCAACATTGTTGACAAAATTGAATATTCAAAAAGCAGGTTGTGCATTTGTATTGATCCTTCCTAGTTTAACACAGTTTAGAACCACTAAACTCTACACTGTTATGGTTCCCAAATCTTTGCAAAAGAATTCATAAGATTAGACATAGACTGTCTGTTAACATCAATTTGAAAGTCTTGCCACAGATTCTCAATTATTTTCAGGTCTAGACTTTGTTTAGATCAAAATGCTTTGATCTAAACCATTCCATTGTCGTTTTGGCTATAAGCTTCTCTGGCCACTAACAGGTTTTCTTACAGGATTTCTATTCATTAGGGTGATGTGCAGTGTTGGTGTTCTGTCACACATAGTCCAATAAAGACCCAAGGGTAAAACTAGTAGATGTCCTGTTGACAGATTCTCTCACCTGATGGTTTCACTTCTCGTCAAGAGTTATCTTGGGCCTTTTGGCTGCTTCTTATTAACGCTCTCTTTGTCTGCTTTGTCACTTTAGATAGGTGGCCATGTTTAGGCTTGCAATAATCTTTCCTCTGTTGGATGGTGAATTGAACACATTTCTGGCAGATGTTCAAAGCTTTGGATATTGTAACCTAACCCATAAACTGCTCCACATTATGCTGGATGTGTGGAGTTTGTTCATAATTCTGTTTGTTCGTTGATGTTCCCTAGCAAACCCCCATGGCTTTCACTCAACATCTCTATTGTTTCTGAGATTACATTACGCAGAGTGACAAGAGCTGATTACAAAATCTACACTGCAGATGTATTATTTTCCTTCCACTTCACAATTCGGTGATACTCTGAAGTTTGTGGTTGTGGAAAAACTGTGAAAAATTATTCAGAAGGGATAAACAGTAAAATGTTGCATATCCTGGGTGAATCTGAATACTCCACAGTTACTGAAATCCCCCCCCAAAAAATGCTTTCCAGAGAAGCTGCACAGTTTCATCTGTGTGCTTCTGAGGCATCAATGGCAAAAGTAATCAACCTCTGTGTTATCCAAGTTTAGAGAAAGAGAAACTTAGTGAGTTATTTTGACCTTCTGGATAAATACAGCAGTGTCATCTGCATACCGAATGAGTTCTCAGTTTTGACTGAAGCTCCTCAGGTGATGTTTGGATAAATGGTGACCTGAGTGATTTGAAGGAGATTTTTAAAGAAATTTGAAATTATGTTCATTAAAAATAAAAATAAAAACCACCATATTTGCCAGTAGTCTTTTTAGGATGCGTTTTGAAAGACACATTCATGGTTTACATGAGCCTGTTGTTGCTTCTGAACACGAAGAGACTCAGCAAATCAGGTTTCACTACTGTTTTTAAAGCTTTACATGATATGTAATATATTAATTTAACAATGCATTAGTGTTTATTAAAGTTTATTTTTATTTTTACTTTTTTAAAATCTTATTTATTTGACATTTTATTTGACAAAATGCTTTGATCTGAATCAAAAATCAAAATTTTCTGCTTAAAGTTTAACAGTTTTGGTTGTACAAAATAAAAAAGTAATTAGTTAACCAAGAATGGTTAAATGGTTAAGAAGCCAAAGCTTCAGATAATACAATTATTAACTTTCCTTTTCAGTTTACAAAACAATATATCTAAAAATCTATTATAATAACTTTTTTTCCCCCCAAAGAGATTAGAATAAATAATAATCATAGATTTTTACTCTCATGTCCTCTGAACACACAGAGACTTCCGTCACTACCAGGAAATGAGCTAAAGGAGAACAGTCGTCCGAACAGCATGGCCTCCAACTCCTCCTTCCATTCCACACAGGACGAGTTTCATTCACCGGCACAAGTAGCCTCTACAACCCAGGTGGAAGAGGGAGAGCATCCCGTCAAACTACAGGAAGAGGGGGGTGAAGGCGGGAGCAAGGAGGAAATTGGGATTTTGAAACAAGCACTTGAAAGCCTTCAAATAAAGCTGATTGAAACCAAGAAAGAATACTGCTTGCTTCAGGCTCAGCTGAACTCTGACAGACAGAGACAAAGAGATGAGGATGGAAGCGTTCGAGAGAAAATAAGGGAGGAAGAGTTGATGGAAAGTTTAGCAGAGCTGCAGGCAAAACTGACAGACACTCAAGAGAGATACCATCAAGCTATGGAGGAAGTGGAGGATCTGAAAGCACAGATGGGAAGGGGAGAAGAAGGGTTCACAGAGAAACTGGAGGTGGAGAAACTGGAACATGAGATAAAACAACTGAAGGTGCGGCTCGTCCAGTTGGAGTCAGAAAAAGACGAAACGGCTCAGCGAATCAGACTGATGGAAGAAGCGCTGCAGAGGACAGAGGAGGAGAGGAGGACAGCAAAGGAAAAAGAACAGAGGTCGGCGCAGATCGAAGAGCTTTACAAGGAGGCACAAGAGGAAGTCAGAATGCTCCAGGTAAAAACAAGATACAGCCCTATCAACAAAGTAGAAAAAAGAAACGGGTCAAATGTCTTATTTTAGTTCTGAATGTCATTTTTTTCAAATTACATAAACTGTGCCATTATCTCAGTTTGCAATCTCCTAATTGCTGTTGCATAGGAGGCCCTGAAGGGAACGGTCCCCGTTGAAGCCGCAGCCAAAGACTTTGAGGAGATGAAGTCTGATTTAAATGAGGTCATTGCTGGGCAGCAACAGCGCCTGCTGGAGCTGTCACACTCCTACAGTGAAACCAAAAGCCAGCTGATTGCCGCTCAGAAAGAACTGGCCGAAGCCCATGCTGAGAAACCCTCAGCCTCAGCCGTCTCTTCAGAGCAACAAGTCCAGATGCTGAGCAGTAAAGTGGAGGAGCTGCAGACATTGCTCGCTGAGACTGAGGGGAAGCTTTCTGCTGCTCAAGAGGACATCACACGCCTGAGGCAGGAGGCCGAGGCTCAGACACAGAGCTCTGTGACCCTTACCGACCACACACAGGTTGTGTCATCTCTGGGAAATGCCATCAAGGAGCTGGAAAGTGACTTGGAAACCCTCAGAGAACAGCTGCATCAAAAGACAACACAAGTGGAGGCTTTTCAAAAGAGGTACGGAGAGAAACTTAAAAAAGAAAAAGGTGGGTGGGGACTAGAAAATGTTTTTAACTGCTGTGCGTCACACTAACCAGTTAGTTGTTTTGAAGGAAACCAGCTCGGCTGAAATATCAGACTTCATCAAGTATTGCTTGGACTTTTACTTATGTGTGCAGATTTACTTTTTATGTTTCCGCATTTAAACATTTTGGTCAGGTACCCAATCTTGTGAATTTTTGAGTCATTCAGTTGTCAATATTCAATCAAACTATTATTAGTTAAAATAGTTTCCAGATTGTGTTATAAAATGGCACTTATGTGCCTGAAAAATACATCACATATAAATACATCACGTATAAAAATACCCTTTAAGATGGTCTTCCAAAAACAAAGTTTTGATTGCTAAGCACAACCTACCAACTGAAGAAGCATACATGAAGCCTAATTAATTTTCTTGTATTTCTGTCATACAGGTTGAATGCAGAGCAAGACGTTACCTCGGAGGATGCAGTGCCCCGTCTGGATCATGAGGCCATGCGAGAGCAGCTGGAGGGTGAGGTGAACCATCTGACACAGCTCCTTCAGGCAGCCTTAAGGAAGCAGGATGAGATGGCTCTGGAGGCAGCGGATGCGTGGCAGAAGGTAGCAGGAAAAGAAACAAAGACATCCACATAAGAGCAGTCATTGTGCCTCTATGCTTTCCTGATATAACTTCTCATGTTGAACTTGTCCCTTTCTTCCATCCTTTAGGCACGAGATAATCGTGCAGAGCGGGAAGCTCTGCAGGAGCTCTTGATGTCACGGGAGAAGGAGAACCAGACTCTGACCTCCAAACTTGCTGAGGCACAAGATGCTGTGTGTCAACTCAAGCAGCTGGTAGAAAATCACGTGGCATCAGAAAGAGAAAAGAACAAGAGGGTCAGTAATTATCTGTTTATCTGAACCGTCTACTTCAGAAAATCAGTTCAAAGAAAGCTTAATCAGAAACTATAAAAGTAAGAATTAACGATTGGAAGTTCCTGTTATCTTATAATGATAGATTTCCTTTAGCTTCATATGTAGGTAAACAAATCTTAATCAGAACACTTTTTAGCTTCTTTGTTGCTTTATAACGTTTATTATTATATAAATCTTTGCTTTCTTCCGTCTTCAGATAGATGACTTGTCTCGTGAAGTAGGCAAACTAAAGGAAGCCCTGAACAGCCTATCACAGCTCTCCTACACTTCCTGCTCCCCGTCCAAGAGGCAACAGCAAAACCAGCAGATGGAGACGCTTCAGCAGCAGCTAAAGCAACTTCAATACCAGCTAGCTGTAAGATTCATTTTAAGTCATACGTAGCAACTCACTGTCGATGCTAATATTTGATCCTGTGGTGTACTTGAACTAAGTTTTTACCTTGTGTTGCCTCTGAAGGAATCAAAGAAACAGCATGATGAAATAGTGTCAGTCTACAGGATGCATCTTCTCTATGCGGTTCAGGTAAATCAGTTAATATTTGTAATTTTCAATAATTTCACCAAGTGCAATGCCTGCAATCTATCAAATCAGTTTTTATAAATCTGGATTATTCAATGTCCAAACAATGTGGACATTTTGATATAATGTGGAATTTGATTGAAATGTATTTGAGTATGGAAATTAGTCAGTTACTTAGCTTACTTACATCCATGATTTTTTTAAATTTAATAGTTAGATAAAAAGCATTGAGAAATTTAAAACTGGAACGTTTAATATGAACACTGTGAAGGAATATTTGTGGTAACAGTTAGACCTCAAAAGGTTGTTAAGCTGCAGTATTGTAGAAAAGATCACATGATTCTTTGGAGTTTAGATAATTCAAAACTTTAAAATAAGTTAACCAGTTAATAACTGAGCTTGTGCTGTCTCTCTCAGGGTCAGATGGACGAGGATGTTCAGAAAGCTTTGAAGCAGATACTGAAGATGTGCAAGGTGCCAAGTCAAGCCAAGGAGGCCTGCTAAGAGTCATCTGGGAGTCTCCACAAAAGCACATTTATTTTTAGATTGAACACACATTGTGCCTGTGTATAAGCCCAGAGTATTTGCTTATAAGGAGTTGGTTTACAAGCATGTGTCTATTGCCTTTGCTAAGGTCATTTTGAACCTCTAAAACCCTCTGCTCTACATACATGAAAGTATTTTCTGTTAATGGATGACTCGCCTGGGACTTGCATCAGAAGCCACATGTGAAAGGAATTCAGCCAGGTGTTAGTCTGTAAAGCAATTCAGTGTAAAGAATAGGCATCAGTTGCAAAAATAAAATATTCAACTATTTTTTCCTGTGTTAATCTTGCAGTTGTAGCAAGCGTTGATGTCCTTTAAAATGTATTCAGCCAGGTTCCCGCATTGAGAAATATTTCTTTTGAATGCAGAACAGTTCAAAGCAGGCGCAAATAGCAGCATTAAGGTTGTAAACACAGATGTGGAAGAAACACTGTGTAAAATTGCTGTGTACAAACTGATCTTCAAACCTGCCAAATAAAAGCATGAATAAGGTTTTCCAACAATAACAATAGACACAGAAAGGGTCTGGTTGTCCTAAAACCATCAATTTGGGCATTTTAAATGTGTCTTAACTGTGACACAATCACAATGCAGTGTAGAATCAGCCTCACTGACATTTTTTACTGTCGATAGTCCCAATTTTTTATAAAATAGATTTTAAGTCGCTCATGTCTGTCCAAATTGCAGAATTGACATTATTAGGCCATCTGAACAATTAATGGAGCTATACTGAAAAGAGTGAAAATGAAAGCTTTCTTTCAGTACTTTCCTACAGAAAAATCTGAATTCTTCCCAAAATAGTGACAAAAAAAAAATACTTCCCAAGTTACTGTGCTGTAACTGTATGAGGGTTGTACTTATGAGTTTTTCATGTGACAGAAGATTTTATTTGTAACAAAGCACTATTTGTTGTAGTTGTTTCTAAGCTGTAGATCTTCCTTTTGTCATCCATCTAATAGACTTTAACTGTTGTAGAAAAGAAAAACATTTCACTTGTGACAAATGCGTAACTGTGCATTTGATATTTATATGTTTTTATCTCGGTTTAGTTTCCATACTGTTTTGTCTTGTTTGCAGACTGTTTTTTTTTTACTTGAAAAGCATTGAAAGCATGTTGGCTGGAAATGATTGGCTGAGTTCTGCCATGTGCCTGTAAATCATCAGACTTCTTTTTAACATCTCGATTATTTATTTACATTTACCCAATTGTATTTTGTAGTTCCCTTGTTTGATCCAACGTTCGTCTGTAGGTACACATTAAATTCACTGTTTTCATTCTGCACTCCTTTGCCTTAGCACTGATCTTAGGGAGGCCACATTTCTACTGAAAAGCGTTTTGTCTGTTCAGTGTCCAATCAACACTAAAATGATTTTGTTTGGGTGAGTCTCTCAGGTAACCTTTTACACCTGACTGAGATGTTTGACAGATCTCATATCTGAGATTGTAGGAGACAAACTTCTTCGCTTTATGCCTCGGCTCACGTTTTGTACCAGGAAAGGGAAATCCGAGAAACTT